>NC_135051.1:25651681-26267774 GCF_051014685.1 Ptiloglossa arizonensis
ATTAATTTTTGTCGCGCGAGAGTACGTTGTCGGAATCGAGCACGCTCGTTAAGAGAGATTGACGACGATGTCGCCAGGTTTACGAAACCTCCGTGTATCGCGTGCGCGACCACGGTCACGCGGTGACATTATTTTTGACATCGGCCACCACGGAAAACTCTTTCGATCCGTGGTCGTGTACGCGTCCCGGTGCCGTTCACGGAAAATCGAAAGAAAAAGTCGAGGGAGTTTCGATCCGCGACGCCGTGCGACCACCACCGAAGGACACCGAACGAAAAGAAGGAAGAAAACGGTCAACGGAGAGACCGAAAAAAGCAAAGAGAACGAGGTATCGAAGCATCTGGTTAACCTCGAACTTGACTAGCCGTGCGAATTGCTTCGCGCGTGCGTCTCCCACGTTCGGATTAATGAAATAAAAACCGCCAGCAACGTGCGCGCGGAGTCGGTCTGGCGATGTAACGACAACCGAGTTGGATAGCGATAAAAGTCTCTGTGTCTTCTGCTCGCCAACGTTTTCCCGTTACGACCGTTACGGGCGAAGAAGAAAGAACGAAACGAGAGAAAAAGAAAAAGAAAAAGAAAAAAAAAAGAAAAGAATACACACAAGAACACGAAAGAGAAAAACACGGGCGTCGTCGTTCGAGAAAAAGAAAGTCAGGAACGCTCGAAGAACAGAGGATTGCGCAAGCGACGCTTGCATTCGCAGACTCTCGTATTTCCCGCCTTCGCCCGTCCCTCTAACCGGGCCGTTCGATTAAGCGGTTACCGAAACCCAGACGGAAGGAACGGGCGAAGAATGGAAAAAGAAAGAGAAACGTATCGCGCGCTGCTATCTGGCTAGCCTTGAACTTGACTTTTCTGTGCGAGCGAGAGAGAGAGGGAGAGAAGCGACCGCGTTCGCGAAGGCCGCAAAACGCGCCAACACACAATTTTAGCCGCCGCCGAACTCCGACGGAAACAGCCGACTACGGCGACCTTGAGTCCCTCTATCCGACTGCTTCTCTCGCTCTGCTCCGTACACGCGGTCTCGCTCTCTTTCTCTCTCTCTCCGCCCGTCCCACCATTATCCCCGCCCCTCGCAAACGCCGCAGACTCCATAGCTCCCTCTCTCTTTATCCATCTTCCGTTCCCCTCCCTCTCGATTCATCCTCCGTCCCTCTCGCTCTCTATTCATCTTCTCTCGTTTCATCCTCGTCGCGTGTTTGGTTGCCTCGCACCGTGTCGGTCCGTTTCGTTCCCTCGTTCGCTCCGTCCGCAGCTTCTGACAGTCTGGACGAGGAACTGTAGCGTAAATCCTGAGGGCGGAATCGTCCCGGAGAGGAATTCACCGTGTTCTCCTTTAACCGCAACGTTATTACGCGGAGGGAAGAGATCCATTCGATTACGCGACTCGGCGCTCTCGATCCTTGAATCCCCGAAACCCGCAAGCCTTGAAATTTACGCGAAATCGTCGACTGTATTATTGCGCTCCGCGCGAGCGACCTCTGAGCGCAATTCAACGGCGAATCAAGGCCATCGGCTGTTTCATTTCGAATAAGATTTTCGTGGCGCATACATATGTAGACTCGCTCTCTTGCTCCCGCACGCGCGCGCGCGCGCGCTCGTGTAACCGAAAAAAAATCGTGTCCATGATCGGGTGTCCGTTTTTAGAGGAGGCCGTGACCCAAATATCGATTGCACTAACAATTTTAGTTCTATCGCGATAACGCGGGTTAATTACGATCGAAGTATGTATGTATGTCTCCTCATAACGATTCCATTTATTATTTAAGCAACGTTCGATGGAACGGACAATCCTTAGCCTGTTGGTAACTTTTTCGTTGCGACGGTTCCGTTGAACACGCGGTCGGCGCGCAAAATATATTATTCTTCGATCGAACTTTTATAAAACTTTACAAATACACACGTATATGGGATGAGTCAGCTAAGATTTAAACTACAAGTGATTCTCCCTCTCTCTTTCACTCACACACACACACACACACACACACACACTCTCTCTCTCTCTCTCTCTCTCTCTCTCTCTCTCTCTCTCTCTCTCTCTCTCTCTCTCTCTCTCTCTCTCTCTCTCTCTCTCTCTCTCTCTCTCTCTCTCTCTCTCTCTCTCTCTCTCTCTCTCGTCTTTGGTAATACGAAAATAGTTCGAGAAGGAAGATTAAAGTCGCCATTAAAAGACCGAGAGTGAAAACTTGTTTTCTCTGTCGAGCAAGACCGCCGCTGCAGAGGCAGCCGAGTGTTACAACACAATCGAAGGTCCAACGATGAATCATCTAACATTTTCCGCGTTGTAGTATCGGTTGCGTGCAATCCTAACTCGGGAGAGAAAGCGGCGCTGAGACAGGTGTACGCACGCGGCGTATCTCGATTTCCAAAATATCATTAATTCGAAAATTTCTTCGACGACGGTATCGCTCGCGGCACGCTTCAATCCGTTGTACTACGCCCACCGTGTTTGTTTAAACGGAACGGAAACCGCGTCCTCGAGACATATATTATTTTTATCGCGTTACGATCTTTGACTCGGTTACTTTGTTCCTCGACCGAAACACTTCGAAATAATTTCCATGCGATCGTTAACGCTCAGTTGGCCCGGTAAGAGACCCACCGTTTCGAATTTACCATCGTCGTTTCGCTTACGTCACCGCCTGCAACCGTAAAATTCGATCGTCGGCGTTCCGTACGTACACCGAGCCGATAAATAGAGAATCAAGGAACGGAAATGCAATTCTGATGTGGCGGAAGCCTATAGGCGCACCCCGACCGCGGACGGTTCCCATTCGTATCGGTGGGGGGGAGCAGCACCATGTGATATCGAAATTTTCAAGGTGTGCGCGCGCAAGCCTCGTCCAACCTCTTTTTAAACAGGTCGATTATGTAAGCAAGAAAGAAGCCTGGGCCGGCAGCGGCGAGATGAAGAAAAAGAAACGCGCGTCTCCTCCAGTTGCTTTTATTTTAACTCGTGGCTCTTCTCGATCGGGAGGAGAGTCCTTGCTATGAATTAGAGTGTCTCGCTGTGTCGACGATGAAAAAGGCGACGATCGATCGTCGTTCGCGTTTCGCGTAAACCGTGAAACGGTGCTCGGTTCTCGTTTGTCCCGCCTCGATGCACGATCCGTACCACCGGCGTACGAACGATACGCGCAGAAGCTCACCGGGGAACCGATGTACCGTGGCATGCAACAACCAACCGGGAACGCGTTCGGCCGGATTTTCGATCGAAATCGCGTAACATCGCGTACGCTTACCCGCACGGTGTTTCCAAACGACGACACCGCCCCGTACCGATAACGGGCCGCATCGTTTACCTCGAATCGTCGATAAGAGCCGATCGTCGTCGAGCGAAACGAAACTCGACCGTTGAATCACGCCCAAATACGATCGTTCTCGACCGGTCGACGCGATCTCTCCCCGATACGCGCCAGAATCACCTATCCGAATCTCGAACGTCGTTCTCACCCGTCTCGATGGATGTTTACTTCCTTTGGATATATATATATATATATATATGTATATTCTCGATGAAAAAAAAAATTAGAGAGCACACGCAGAACAGGGTGGCGACCGACTGTGTGGTAGTTTTTCGCAACAGGTCGATCGCCGTGACCCTGAATTATTACAATGATCGCGAAGTGGCAATGTTACACGACCACGCGTAGGCGGTTACAGAATTAGAAGTTCAGAGAACGAATCGATTCCCCGAGGATGAAGACCCTGGGTCGCGGTCAAGGCAAGAGAGCTTCGGTAACAACTGCTACTCTCTCTCTCTCTCTCTCTCTCTCTCTCTCTCTCTCTCTCTCTCTCTCTCTCTCTCTCTCTTTGGTTTTCACAGCGAGTTTATCCAATAAAAGAAAGCGCAATAACGAGTCGGCATAATAACGTCGAGACTATCGCTCGGCTAATTTCAGAACGTTCTTCTTTCACCGCCGAAACGATCTCGAGTATCCCCGTCGTGTTCGCCCGTACTTCTCTTTTTTCTTTTTTTTTTCATTCGCTCGTCATCGTTTGGGCGTGGATTTTTCTGCGTATACTGCAAACATTAACGACACGGAGTGGGGTGACTTAAAATTTCAAACATTGACACATGCGGAGGGTGACTTAAAATCTCTCCTCACCGTGAGAGAGAGAGAGAGAGAGAGAGAGAGAGAGAGAGAGAAATTAATCGAAAATATGGAGAACAAAGTGGAAGAGTGGTTTTGGTTCAACGTGAGTACGTTTTGACAAAATTCGTGGCGTTGAAAATTTGAAAATCAACGGGAGAGAAGAATTATGTAGCGATTGGTCAGCCGCGTGTTCGTATTTCGACGGCAAAAATCGCAACACGTAAGACATTATGGCTTGTTTCGCGCATTGTCCAAGGTTAGGGCTGGCCCGGCTCACAGATGACGTCACCGACGTGTCTCGTAGTCGCAAACTTCGATCCCCACCACCCGGGAGGGTCCCGAAAGCCGATGATTACCCGGCGCGCGTCCCGCAAAAGCGAACGCAACGCGCCAACGCGACCAAATGTCGATCACGGTGGCCTATCGGTAGGCGTCTTCCCCCACCACTGCGTTGTTCGATAAGAAAGGCGTTTTTCGCGCGAACAATTGGACGATCGACACCGTGGGATCGTTGTGTCGATACACGTCCAAACCCGAGGTACCTCTCGCGTCCTACCTTGGAACAGACTGTTGTCACGAAGCGCGCACGGCCCGATATTTCCAATGCGTCGATCGTACATGGAACTGGCGCCGATCGATGCACGGATCCCGATCTCGATTCTTTTCTCGGGTCGCGAGTCGTTCGAAATCCGCGACGAACGAAGACTCGGAGAGCTTATCAGCTGGAATTGTACGTACGTGCACGCGCGTACACGGTGTTCGATTTAGGACAATAAAAGGAAAAAAAAACAAACACTCTCGCGAATAAAACAACGAAGAGTCGCGCTGGAGCGCGCGCGCGCGCACGCAATTTCACAGAGTGTGTTGTACCAGTAGGTGCGAAGAGAGAGAATTAAGACCGAGCCGAGACCTTCGCCGCGAGCGAGCGTCTACGTGCGAACACGACCTTCGCAATGGTACTTGAACACTGTTCGAACTCGCTCTTCCCTGTTACTTGAACACCAACACGATTTCCTCCGAATCTCCCCCCACCCCCTGCCCACCCCTCTCTACTGTCTTTGGATAGCGATACACTCTCAAAACATCCGTAAAAAAACATCAAAACGCTCGCCCCACCCCCCCTCGTCCCATTCCACCGTCCCACCCTACCCCCCCGAAGAGAGCTCACGGTATCGAAAATAGCGCGAACGAGAAAACGCGTTCGTCGCGAAAATAAATCCATCTTCGCGTGCCGCGAACGGGGAATCCATAAAGGCTCGAGTATCCGACGGCTAAGCGGAGGTCGAGCCTTCAACTCGGAACGATTCGAAAGCTTCTTCTCTTCTAACTCCAAGGTAAGAGTCAAGGGTCCGAAAATATCGGATGACGCATCCACGGGCGACGAATATTTTTTTTATCAGCTTTCCAAAGGTCGGTCGTCTCCACGGCACCCGTCGTCGTCCCGCCCCGTGTGGTGGGTATATCCACCATTTTATTTCAACGGCGGTGTCAAAGTTTCGTCCCGGGGCTCTCGTGTTCTCCGTTGGCGGGTTTACACACGGTCCGATTTACGCGCGAGGTTGTACACCATCCGATGCGGTAACACCAAGTCGTTCGACGAACAGAGGCTTGGGTTACCGCGTCGACGACGTTAACTCTTCGGGGGCGTAGTGGGTTGAGAAACGTCCCACCTCCTTGATACGCCCTCTGGGATAATTTTCGAGCCACCGTGAAAAATTAAATGTAACCACGCGCAAGTTGCACGGCGAGACTGTCAATACTCCATCTGGTAATTAAATGTCTAATTAATATTCTGGTTTCGATTATTTTGTATAATTCGCGATCTTATTCAACAAGTGTCTTTTCTATTGGTCGTTTTCGCCGAGAGCGAGTGGATTTTACAATAACAAACTCGCCGATTTATTTACATTGGCTCGGATCGCGAGCGTGTCGCGCGTCCAATTTTTCGTCGTTTTATATCGGTGCTGAATCCTTAACCCGTTTCACTGGAAATTTATTAAGCTTTTTCAGCTCGCCGGGACCAAGATAAGTCCGACCGTGTAAATGCGTACTCAGTTAAGTACGAGTTATAACATTAGCATTACTACGTCGAAGTTAGAAGCCGTGTAAACGTACTCCGTGCGTCTCGCGTGTGTCTCCGTACCAACCCAAACCTCCACTTGATTTACGTTCCTAAGGGCGAACGATAAACTCGGCCGATACATGTTCACGGAAAATCGTTTTATCGACGCAGACACGGACCGGGTTCAAGAACGCGTCAATAATGGTGTCGGTACACGCGTTGGTCGTCAGGCCGTGTAAAATCAGAGCGAACGAGACGAGATTCCACGTTCCTCTGTGCCTTAAGCACGTGGAATTGCGTAAGACCGGTATCGCGTGGGTGTAGGTGCGTATAAGAGCACTTTAATGCGTTCAAACTGCCAGACAGACGTACATGTCGCGATCGCTGTAATAGCGATTAGTAACCCGTGTGCAAATAATTACCATTAAAAGCAAAACAAAAAAGCGGTTGGAAAAAATGACCAACTCTCAACGTAATTAGATTTACAGAACATGAATATAGACAGACCGGTATCTACTAATACGAAGTTGTATCTCTCTCGGAACGAAGCGATGTTTCCGAAGAAATAAAAGTCTTGCCCGCGACAAGAACTTTCTTACCACCACTTCTCCGGCACAAACGGTAAAAACGTAGCTGTCTTCGTTATCGGTAAAGTAGACGTTAACGATCCTCGAACGGATCTCGAAAACGGAATCGATCGTGAAGAATTCGAAAAGTTTTCGAACGATCGACGCAAAGTTATCCGTTATCGTAAAAATTCATTTGTACATCGACGTGTACAAAAGTCAACTATCGCGAAACGATTGAAATTATTATAAACGATAGAGATAATCCTCGTAGCTCGAGGACAATTAAGGTTATCTTTCGATGTCTATAAATTGCTATCGTTAAAGTACGGATCGTGTTAGTTGTCTCTAAAATCGGCTACAAACGACGATCAAGAATTAATTATACCGCACGAGGAATGACTAACAATAAGTAGCGAGAGCCGTGTAGAAAAAAAAAAGTATGCGGTAAAAGTTTCTAGATTCGAGTCGCCTGGTTGGGTATCTCGGTGCCATCAAAACAAACAAGTATTTCGCTACGACATTCGAGCAAGTTGTACGTGTAAAATATTTCCATCTCTGTTAAATATACAATACCTTACAGTTTTAAAACGTGTTCGCGTATGTTAGGTTTAATTGTCTGATTTTACACGAACGCAAAGGGTTGTTAAATAGAAACACGGCTCCAAAATCGAATCACTGGCAACGTTAAAAGCTGGCAGGCTTGGAAAAACGATCGGTGAGCCACAGGAGATAGATTACCTAACGGACACGTCGTAACGTAATAACCGAGTTGTCGCTAAAGCTGACTGACGGTACGCGACAAAGATAATATGTACGTATTCTTATACCATCGAGGAACAAGGGAGCTCAAACGCGTCGCAGGTACGTCGAGACGATCTGCGTGTAAAAACTGTCAGGATTCAAAGTCGTGTATGAAAAAAAAACGTAGTTTCACGGCGCGATCAAAACATAACATTCTCGCGAAAGACACGCGTAAGCTATCGCGAAAGAAATCCTACTGTACGATACAGCGAACTAACTTAACGATCGAATATTCGCGCTAAATAATCTTTTATTCGAAAAGAGTCGACATTCGTCCCTGATATTCCATCAAGGAGGATTAAGAACGGAAACAGGCATGGGAACGCGCGCGCAGCACGTAAACAAAGCCACGAGATCGAACGAGAAGAAGAGAGAGGTTATGTGACGACGACACCTACCACATCATACATCCAGGCATCCATGGCATCCGTCAGTTGCTTCCTCAATGAAACGGAGGACTCTATGGGGTTGATCCTTAGACTCTTCCACGATGAAAAGTAAAAATGATCACAAACTGGAGAATACGACCATTCACAAAGAACGCGGAGATTGAAACACGCGGCACGTTCACGCGTATGTGCACACTACCCCCTACCACGACGTTCACGGCCCGACGAGCCGTATGCGACTGACGGGCGATACAGAGAATACGGTAAGACTCGGAACCAGCCGATCCTAACACCGGGCGCCACGAATCCGCGAAACGCACTTTTACTACACTAATTACCTTATCGTAAATACAAGATGTTCCAGAATGTCTGATACCGCCACGCGCATGTAGGTGATTTATATAAAAAAAAAAGGAAAGAAACGGTTATTGAAAATGGGCGAGACGCACGCGTCATCGACCAACAAACTTTTTAAGTAACAATTTCGCGTAGTTACGCGCGTGTCCACCGAGCACGTACAGTTTACGGGTTCCTACCGTGCGTATTAAATAGGAATGTACGTAACATATTACATTGCAGATACTTTCATCGTACCGATCTTTTCAATATTCATATTAATTTAGGCGTGAACGATTCCCTCGTGGAATCAAGACATTCTAAACAAAGAAACGAAGAAGATTATCGAAATATGTATTCTATTCATATACCACCGGCAATATTCTCTAAAAACACTCACTTCCCTTACATAATCTACCTTCGAAACGTTCTACAAGAAAACCATTGCATTCCCAGAGTCTCTGAATTGAATTCGCCCGTGTTTATTAACGATAAAAATCACGAACCACTCTAATCTGAAGCACAACTCTTATCGCTTCGTACGAGTGCGAACGAAATATCGCTGTGGATATTGTCACGGTCACGACCAATCGGTCATTAACTCTTGACTCCCAGAATCACCTTGAAACGAGCCGCGAGATATATACATACGTACTCGTTACGAATTTTCGACCGTTGTGCGTAGATTTCGAATCGCGGGTAACCGGATAAAAAAAAGTCTATCCGGACGGTTGCCCTTCGAGTAATGCAAATAACGCGGTCGTTGATCGTCGCAAATGTGTCGCCGCGATTAGGTAACGTCGCTGGGATTCCCATGGAACGCACGGAGCGGCATTGCGTACACGTACGACGCAATTGAATTTTCAAACGCAGGTAGATCGATGGAGCCCCGAATCTCTCCCTTTACCCCCATACTCGACACGGTGGTCCGGTGCTCGGCCCCGAGTTGATACGCTACTGGCGTTATGCGTGCTACGTGTATATCGCGATGGAAGGGTGAGTGGGTGGGAGACGGGGGCGGTGGCTGTGACGGCAAAGCGGCGGTGGAGGTGGTGGTGTCGCGGCGGCGGTGGTGGCACTGGAGGCGGCGGCGGCTCATCAGCCAACGGAGGAGGAGAAAGGTGGCCGGTGGCCTTGAACTTGACTGCCGCCGTTTTTGTGCACAGCCGTCGCCCGCCCAAAACAGCCCACCAGCGTAGACTCCGGAGTTTTCTGTTGACATACCGCAACACCACCTCTCCGAACTTGACCTCCCATCGAATACAGTTTCCAACGAGTCTCTTTACCTCGCCTTGCACCACATCGAACGTGATTTTTCGTTCACAAAGGTCCTACATTACACTCGATACTTATCCAAACGGAAATATACATTCTCCTTTTCGAGTTTGAATTTTTCAAACGGAATATTCTACGAGATATTTAACCGCTAATTATTACACACCAAGAGAGGGTCTATCGATGATCACTGGTAGAAAAAATTTACGATACAGACGTAATTGTCGGAGAACGTAATGTTGACTAACTGAAGTTAATGTTCAAATCATTTGCAAGGCTAATTAAGTGTCTACCGTTGTCGTCAGCAGCGCCAGAAGAACGCTAGAAGAAATGCGAAAAATTCGCGCTTCGCGCCTCGCGCGAGGATACCGTTGAAATGTTTGGTAAACATCCCACGAAGGAAATGTGCGAGAACAAAGACCATGCTACGCGTTCAAAACGGAGGAAGCTTTTACGATTCTTGTACCTTCCGTCTTTCGTGGTATTTAACGGTGGATTTCGCGCATTTACGTGACAAAATTGTCCATTGATGCGGACAAAGGGATCGTCGTGCTTCTTCTAATCGTTCTAAAGACCGGTGCGTACAAAAGAAGCAATCGAAAACGTTCCAAACGTTCGATTCGATTCTAAATGTAGGTACGAATCGAATAAAACGTAAACTTCGTGTCTGTGTCGAGTTTCATATTGAAATACACGACGCGCTACCGCACATTTATTGTCCGTCGACTGTTTTCGAACGGATTATCCGCAACGAGACCCATTATGCAACCTCGCGTCGCGTATTTTCGATGTTTCCTGATACACTCGATACGGAAGACAAGTGTGGTAATCGAGAGGGGGATTTGCATAAAATATCAAGCCGCTTGAGCGAGCTCTCGACCAACTTTTCGGTACTAATCGAATGAAACGTATCGAGTACGTGAATACACCTGTGAGGATACAATTTTTAAAACAAAACGGTTGTAGACGTACGAATATATAAACGAAAAAGCGAAACAAAAAAACAACAATTAAATAAAAAAAAAAAGAGGAATACGTGTGAACGACAAACGAGTCCTGAAAAATTTTCTCGATCAGCAAAGAGAGAAAAATATCGGAACCTATGCCAATGGAAGCAGCTTGTAAAAGTATAGCCAGGGTTGAGGTAGGTAGACTACCAACTAACCGGATCGATATGGCACTCTCGCTTTCTCGTGTTCTCGTTTCATCTATCTGTGTCGCGCCACTGGTACTGTACACAAAATTCAGATGCCTTGCATCAAACAACGATCTATAGGACTGTTTCTCGGACTACGTTCCACCAGATGTGAATAAGTGTTTCCGAAAAAAAAAAAGAACAGACCGAATATATTTACCTCTTTGTTGAGAAATGTGAAAATGTAGCGTGGTACTATGTTTATATGAAAATAAAAATGGTACCGTCTTTTGCTTAGAGTAACAAATGATTAAAAGAAAACGCAAATGACTGCTGCTCATACACGAAACCAAATCTATTGACGGCTCAAGGCCACCAAGGACCTAACCTCATCCAATAATAGTTTGGCTAATTATTCCACGTATATCACGACAATACTATCTGTGTTTTGAAAACCGAGTCGTTGCAAATTTATGTCAACATAAATATTTTCTTTTACTCGTGTGTCTTTATAAACCATCGTAATTCATTTCAACCGGAAGCACCCTGTAGAAACGTTAACTGGTTCAATGTTATTAGACATTCTTAAAAAATCAATTGCTCTCGTACACGTTGCGTTGTGAAAGTTAGATTCTCGAACATAAAAGTATGTATATATTATACATAGAATAAAGTGTTCTGTTAGAAACATTTAGGAATTTCTTTTATTTCTCGTTAAATTCAATTGTACGTTACCTTCCAAAATAAAAAGTCGAACTGTCGGTAATAAAGAAATTTGTAATTTCATCTGTCGGTATTCGAAGTATTCAAATTAATAATATGGTATTTCAATTTTAATAACGTAGAATAAAAAAAAAATGCATTCGCTATAACAGGACCATTAGTGTTATTGATTCGTGGAATTCAAATTCCGTGAAGTTTATGTATTAATTCCACACAATTGTCTTGTTATAAACAGAAGTACTTTCATAAGTATTGAATCTATATTCACAGCCTATAGTAAAATTATAGAATTACATCAAACGATGAAATCTGTTACAAGTAAATTTTAACCATTTACAAAACGTTGTTTCGATTTATTTCAATAATTAATAAACACGCGGTTTGAACTTAAAATATAACTTACTGTTGTAAATAAGAGGTTCACATTTAACACTAGAGTTAATAATTCGAACTTTGTATACAAGTTAAAAACAATATCGTACTATTAAATATTAATGTATCGATTTACCGACAATGTGATATGCAGAGTATAGGAAAAGCCTCGAATTCTCGTTTATCGTCACATGCTGAATTTCATAACTCACGTTTTTTTGGATAAAAAAAACCAAGGCCATAACAGCCTTGTTGTGAAACCCGCGCAGTTAATTTTGAAATCGGAAAACAAAATCGAAAGGAATCCAATGAGTTCACGATCTAGATCGAGCAGAGGGTAATTGACGATAGGATAAAATTTACAAACGAAACAGAAAATATGAAACAACAGCAAAAAATACAACATACACAGCGAGATATAAACGAATTTGTAACAAAGATGGCGGAAGAAAATTTGGCAGATCGTTGGTGTCCTATTATTTTTGCCTTCTCTACGAAAACCCGCCAAGGAAAAAACCAACAAACGTAAAAACAGATTCAACAACTCACCTCGAAATCCGTAATCGTTCACGTATCTCCATCGACGTTTAGAGATTTTCGATCTCGAGAAAAATATTGTAGCAATGGCCGATTCCACAACTCACTAGAAGCAGAAAACTCGACGGTTTCGATTGTTGTGCGCGTGGCGCCATCACACGAGTACGACTACAGACGGGAATCATGACCCAAATGTAGCTAGTGCTAACCTCTATCGGAGAAATAACAAACGTTTAGTTTCAATTGAATTTCTTAATGTCTTCGGAAGAGATATACATTAAAAAAAAAAAACCAACAAGTTGCAGCAAGTATCTGAATCTTTTTATTAAAAAAAATAATTCTTTTTCTTCCGATATTCACTACCAAGTAAATATAAAAACAAAAAAATACTTTTAAACTGCGAGTTGTCACAAAACAAACGCTGTACATACTTCCGTTATGAGAGTATCATACCAGGAGTAAAGACTAATAAAAATCACCTATTTAATAAAAAATGGTCGAGTAAGAAATTAGTAAAACCGCGCTTTTATTATTGTTCTTTGCAGTCGTATTTAAAACAAGAGAACGCAAGAGAATGTAAAGTGGAAAAGAAAGTACATTGACAAACGAAATCTAAACTTTCGCAATCTCACAGGATACATTTTTCGGGTCCCATTTCCCGTTACTGGCCGGCCGTACGCACAATTTGGCGTAGATATATTTTTGCAATCGTTCCGGATTTAAAACGAGGCATTCGTTAACTATCTTGGCATAGTATCTAACATCAGAGGGTAAAATCATTATATGAGGTTGTCGTTCGAAACAAGCATAGTTCTTCCAAAGCGTCGTATCGAGATTCAGACCCGTGATAGGTGGGTACAAGGGATAGAACGTAGCTTGGGACAACACATGATCGGCTAAACGGCCGAGTCTGTCCATGCCAGGTGTATTCCTAAAAAATGATTTATTATAAACGAATTCTCAACGGTGTCGCCTAGCTATGCCAATGAACTTACGATATTTCTTGCTGTCCTAGATGTCTGAGAGTATCGACAGAGGTTACTCCTATTTGCAAACCTTCCACGTTTATTATACACGGGTCTGGCATAGAATGCAGATTCGCAGTGCTCGATCCAATTTTGTTCGTATATATCTCGAATTCCGGTGTCGGAAAAACTGCATCGTGATGCGCGTCCCGATTGGACGATACTAATACAACACGCGTGGACAGCCTAAATTACAGAGAATCATTATGAACAAAAATTACGAAGCGTGTGGATCTGTTCCTAGCGTAACGTTCAATAACAAATTGTATACCCTCGTAAGCATTGCATAACTCTCGACAAAAGTTTATCAAAAAAGTCTTGATAAGTATCTTTCAAGGTGCCGTTCTTAATCTCAGGATGGGTGTACTCTATAAAAGGACCGACCAAAATCAATACATTTGGCTCGTCTTCGACGACACATTCCATTAGATCCCATAACGGTTGGTAGTTCAAATTGTCCGTAGTTGTGAACGGACCGATCGCAACGTACACTCTCAAGTCTTTCGATAATTGTGGAGCATCGGCCAACGGTGCGTATCCCTTTAGGAACAATTCGTTCACCAGTAGAACGTTTCCTGTAGTATTGACACCTTCCACCGCGACTATTTGGCCCGGAAAAACCGAATAATGCTTGATACCGCTGAGATCCAACCGGACAATAGGCGCGTTGTTGTGACCGGTGGACCTCTTGCAGCCTTCCAGCATCACCGTCTTGATACCGGACGATTTATCGATTATGGTGAATATTCTGCCCCATGTTCTAAACGCTGCTTGGCTCACGGACAATACGTTTCGCACGTAACGCACGTTGGAACTAGTGGGTCCAATTTCGTTCCAAATGTGGCACAGTCGCTCACCAAAACTTTCACAACTGCTACTGAGAGCTACCTCTTGTTTGGACAGCATTTCGTACATGTATACCACATCTTTCGGTACGTGAGGATTATCGGCCTTAACGATCGATACGTCATACTCGTTCCGCTTCTTCCAAGAATGTACATCTGGACCGAAATGCAAGAGAACTTTGCCTCTAACGGTCGTACTTGGGGCACGATTGGGCACATTTCTGTAACAAGGATTACAATGTACTGGATCGGCATTCCGAATCGCAGGCGAACGTATCAGATCATTCCGTAAGCAATAATTTCGTTTCCGTTCAAAGCATTTTGTAAATCTCGTAGCTCGTTCGATTCTTTATTTTTTTTTTATTTTTTAGCTTTAATTCGTCGACTATTCCGACGAAGTAGAACCTCGACACTTACGTGCAAACACTGACTATTGCGTTGCGTTGACAAGCAGAAACAACGGTCCCTGAACAACAAGTGAAATTGGAAGTATCATCCATTTGAGACAGAAACGGATCGCTAGTAAGAGAGCGACGATTACGCGAGAACTCGAAGCACGATCCACGGTACAGTGGGGATGTATTGTGTAGGGCTCCGTCTTATTGAATCGATTACCTCGATAATCGCACGAATCTCGATACACGGAGGTATTTTCAAGCCTGTTTTTCTGCAACTATCGAGGTTCTACTGTCCTTTCAAATAATGCTCCGCTTACACTTTTGACGTGTAGGTTGATGGCGAAAACGTTTGGTCCACCGCTCGTAATTTACTTTCATTTCCGGTTTCTGTCGTCGGGCTTCTCACTCTTTTAATTTGCTTGGAAAAAGAAAAGAGAGAAAGACACAAAATAAATTATACCAACGTTCATATATATGTGTATGTGTGTATATATATGTATTAAAATAATAATAATAATCAACCGCGGTTCCCTGAAATAAAAAAATATCGGGAGAATTAAAAGTAAATCGCACAATGTCCCGAGAGAAACACAGACCACCGTAAACGAGTATGTATCTAGTCACGAAATGAAATTGAAACGTGCACCACATTCATACTCGTCTATGGAATCATCTGTTTCGCGCCGTACTCGGTTCATTCGAACAAACAATTTTTTCAACGTACGAAAAAAATCCAAAGACGACGAAACTATCGTACGAAATTTCTTCACAATCACCGACAAAGCTCCGATGTTTGACCCCGAACGTGCTTAATGAGTGTGGATCTAGTCACAACTAAATCATCTGTGCACTAGACCTTCACTCATTTGGCAAATTCGGGAGGAATTTTTCGCATTTTCTTCGCCCCCATCTTGTTCACCTGTTCACGATCTCGTATTATAAAAAAACGCTACAGTTTTCGAAAAAAAAAGACTTCGAAGTAAACGCAGGAAAGATTTTAAATTAATAATGCGTACAATGAAGGAATATAAATAGTTATGGTGGCTCGCATTCAGGAGTTCAACGCAACGAGAAAGGTTAACTGTTGTGTTAACCTGACCGTTCTTCCCGCTTGCGTTATTACGCATTATTTCAATCGAGTTCGGACTATTTCTTGTAGTTCGCGTTCGATACTATCGCATTAAAACTGAAACTCGTCTTTCTTCGACGACGATCAACCCACGAGTTTCCCTCGTCTGTTTAAAATTCCTTCGAGAAAGCTCCCGTGACTTATTCCCGATGTTCGATAAT
Organism: Ptiloglossa arizonensis; assembly: GCF_051014685.1. Lineage (NCBI taxonomy): Eukaryota > Metazoa > Arthropoda > Insecta > Hymenoptera > Colletidae > Ptiloglossa > Ptiloglossa arizonensis. Next base: position 25,667,539 of record NC_135051.1, read on the forward strand.
GTTCTTGTATTCTCTCGAAAAGAATCGATCGAAAAATAATATTCTCAATTCCACTCGCAGAAGCGTGAGTTACACCGTATATATATATATATATATGTATACTGCTACTCGTTCGAACGTTAAGAGGAGACGCGAACGTTGGGGAATAATTCATTCGAACGATACTTGCTGTACCAGATCATGTAAAACTTTGGGTCGATCACCGAGAGCCTAGCTATGTTCCCTTTCCCCCTCTTTCACGACGAGTAACACACCAGCAGCAGGCCGAGGAGACTATTTCTCCTTCTATCCCTCTCTCCACGAACTAGCCGCCCCTGGCAATCTTTCGCCCCACTGTTCACAAAGATACCGTGGGAAATAACGCGAGGCTTTTACCAGATACAGTTGTAACCAGCCACGGAAATAATTCGTTGGGGATTCGAGTCGTTTTTAAGCACGAGTATCGATTATTTTTTTTTTTCTTCTTCTTCTTCTTCTTCGAGTAGGCGCTTCGAATTTCTCGCATACCCCGTGCAAGATAGAACGACGAGGAGCGAGAAATTAAAGCAAAAAGAAAGAGGAAGGAGATGGGACTGTCGGTTGTTGGTCAATTACACTTAATTGGTAGACGTGAACAGCTCCCTAAGGAACCAATCTTTCCGACCGAGAGCTGCTCAAGAAAGCCATAGTTAGCTTAAGCCTAGGACAATCGTGTTATCGAATGTTATTTGACAATTTAGAAATCGATCATTCATCGACCAGCGAAACCGATTGTACGACGCGCGCGAACAAACGAACGAACGATTTATGATAATTGTACACTGTAATTTTAAAGAACCACAACCGAAACGGGCCTTACGCGTGCCGAGTAATCGTTGCAAATAATGTTAAGACGATACTATACGGACATAGCCGATTTGTAAGATACTTTTCCGCTGTAAACTGTCCGGTATAAAACGATTCCTGAAATCCTTCCAGTTACACCGTCCCTTGTGCGAATGTATGCATGAGAGTAAAGCAAAGTAAACCTTAACGTAAATCAAAGACAGGGTTACCAACGATAGTGTACGCGGCCTTAAAACAATCGTATCGCGTATAAACGCTGGCGCTCGCGCAACACAGTCACATGCGTGCGCTTGCATTGATATACGCGTGTGCATGAACAAAATATCACTAGCGCGAAATTATACGTAACACCGAGCAATAGAGATATATCGAATTGAAGAGCGTATAGTACCTTAAACTTATTCGATAGCCGAAGAGATCGCCTTTGCACGAAAGACCTTGAGAAAATCTCAAAAGAAACGAACGACACCGAAAGACGCATGGGACACAACGAAGCAACAGGTTGTAGCGACGCGACGCTCAGGACTCAACGAAACGGTCGACGGCATTCACGCACGCGCGCGCGGGCGCGTTACACTCGCACACAAATACGAGATCTTCTTTCTCCCTCTTTCGTCCACACAATGCTAGTCTCACTCAACACGTACACGCATGCGAGCAGGCATGTGAGCGTAAAGTACAACAAGGTTATCCGCGAATTTTCCTATGTCGAAAGCGAACTAATAAGCAACAATCACATGATTGTAAGAAACGATCAAAAAAGAACGAAACTTTACCCGAAGCGAAGTATATTCCGTTCTTATGGGCTCAATCTGACACGATTTCACACGATAAACGTACAATTACATTTCATCATACCGATCCGATAGAACAAAAAAAGACGAAAGAAATCGAAACACGAACAATAGCGGCAGCGGTAACAGCCAGTAGCAATAGCAACAGGTCGTTGTGACGCGAGGCGCTATACGATTGGCGGAATGACTTTCGAGTATGAAATTCACTCAAACCGAATTCCATGATGGCCGACGCTCCGGTCAACCGTTTTAACGTGTAATGCACCACATCGTACACTTCCTCCCGTTGGAATATACCGCTGTATATGAACCATTCGCTATGGTCACAATAGTAAAATATCACAATTTGGAGCTGACCCGAACAGAACGCAAACTCCACAATGAACCGGCAAACCACTGTACGATACACTCTGAATCCGCGTGACGCGCTGACAGACAGTCGGTGGCGTCGTCGATTCGACGCCATAGAGAGATGTTCGCTTACACCCGGCGTTTTTTTCGAAAGTACAAACGGATATTTCATTGCACAGAACATAATATGTAATTCACAAATGATTACCCGATTAATTTTAAGATAACTTAAAAACCGTACATGAGTACGTGAAAGGAGCAACGCTTCGTTCGGAAAACTCTATGAGAGCACGCGCACGCGCGCATCAGGATGATAATGGAGTCTGGGTCCTTGAAAACTGAAATCGTACCCTTTGAAGAAATCTGGTCAGCTCTCTTAGATGGAAGGAGAACCCCTCCCTATGCGATTCCGAGGAGGTACGCTGTCCTTTTTCCACCAATAGGAATGAATCCGTCTATCCCCCTCCATGGAACAGTGTCCTTTGTGGGAGACGGGAGAGAATGGAGAGGGGATAATGGCGGCAATCTACCTGGACGATTTTTGTGGCGGGAATTACGGTGCCTCGACGAGATCGTACAACAACGCTTTGCTTCGGGATAAGAAACCACCTGCCGAGGGAATCACGTCGAAAATTTTACCCATACCGTAAACATTTGACGTCGATAGTGAAGCTTAGCAATATACAACACAATATTTTGCTTCCTGATACATGTCGTATGTCTAACGATAACCTTACATTACAATTTCGTTAGAATTTATTATGTATACAACAAGAAAATGTACTTTCCGCAGAAGAGAAAGGCTAACGAATGAGAATAGTGATGGAAGCATGAACCACGGTAAAATGAGTTCGAATGTAATGTAAAAAAGTTATGTAATAGATTTAAAATACACCACAATGGCCGTTTGCTTTGCAAAACACCAATCAGGATTCAAATAAAAAGTATATGCATCTGGAACTTGAACGTTCGAACAGAAAAAACGTCATTAGTTTGAAGTAAAAACTACAGTTTATAAATGTTGAACATTTTCTAATTTTTTTAATCGATTTTTGTTGCATTTTCGTATAGTTCCTTTAAATGTAAATAAAATTTACATCGTAAATAAATTATGAAAATTGTAACAAAAACTAAACAAAGGATAATAAAATAATCCTATAAAAAGATATTTTATTCTACTTTGAAATCGAATAAATTATCGGAAGTGTAAATTTTCATCAGAAGATTTTAAAACATGAAAAATCATCATTAAATCAAGTAAATAGTTCATTCTATCGGTGTAACATAATATAGCGGTAAAAATATTCTTTCTAGTCTTCGCACGATTTTGTTATACGGAAACCTGAATGTTCTACGAAGAATTAGATCCACAGGTAGAAATCTTACGTCATTGCTACTATAGACCATAGATCGACCATAAAGAATGTAAGACAGTGTTGCCAAAGCGACGTAAATCATTGCAATGCCAAGGTTGAGGTTTCACATAAAACGTATCCTTGTCCCAACGATATAGTGCACTTTTGGCTTCGTTTTTTAAAAAACTACTAACGATTTGTAACATCTTCTGTTGGATCCAAATTGTTAATTTGGATAACATTCATTTTTTTGTTAAAAGATTCCTTTACTGAATGATGCACGTGTAGCAGATACAGATATATACGAATTTTACGTACATAAGCACTACATATTATTTACTACAAACTTAAGAAAGTCTAAAATGTATGTAAAACACAAATATTGAAAAATATCATATTTTTATATGATATTTAATTATAATTTTCCATAGACAAGTGGTAGCCTCTTAGTAAATTCACGATGTGTAACGTAATTTCAAAGATAAAGAAAATATTTTGACCGATATGAAAACGTCGTGTCTCTATAAAACTTGCGGCGAGCAATAATATTAAAATATTAATTTATAAACTAAAAATAATTCTATGAAAAACTTTCATTGTACATAATTATTTTAGTTGTATTACTCGTAAAGACGGAGCAGTTTCATAAATCTGGCAACAATGCCGGAAGGCCATTACAGGGGTGGAGACCTTTCCCTCTAGAAAGAGAGAATAAGGGGAACAAGCAGCTTTTGAAATCATCAAAATAGTCCGCTCGAATTTCAACAATGTATACGCGTAAATGAAAAATGCGAAATTTTAGTGTCAATTCAATTCGAGAAACGTGTACGACAAAATATTTGTGAAACGTGTTTATATGTAATTATCACTTAAAATTACTAAACTTCCAACTTTTTTCTTGCAACAAATAATGTGTTATTTATACATAAAAATTTTTCAGCAAAACATATTTAAAGAATAGAAATATTTAACATATATAGAATAAATGTATCGTAGAAAATATAATTTTGTCATTACATATCACCAACTAAATTATTTATGTAATTTATCATAAAGGATATGGTGTAATGTATGGAAGAACAACAGATAGAAAAAATAATTTATAGATATAATAAAAACTTACCTTTAGTGAGGAAGATTGTCCATTGCTGTATATGTCCAGAACATTGTTACTGTTATAATGGTATGCAACAGATGCACGTAAGGATAATATTTAGGAATAATAAGAAATAAGATTTTCTTTGAGTTTGATTTTGATTCCAACATGTCAAAGGATACGTGAATTCTTGGTTGGTTTGTACATCAATTTCCATATTTGATGCATGCGAAACTGTTTCAATAGAAATTTTCTTGTTTTTTTTAAGTTCTTCCTCTTCCATTTTCTTAAGATCATTTAATGTTGGACTGATATTTAGAGAATATGAAACAGTGTAGGAAACCCATAATTCCACAAACGTTTCTTCATCAATGCTATAAGCATGACAAAGCTGAAGACCTAGTTGAAAATATTTTATCTACAAATTAACTGAATGAAAAACATAATATTGTCAATTCTTATGTGTATTAGGAATGTAAGTACAAATATGAAAATGCTTACACTAGATTATAAGTACATAAATAATATATAAATACATCAAAGTATACTTAAATTATGTACATAAGATAATGATGACTTTCTTTGGATAAGGTTATAAAAAAGTAATTAAGTGTTGTTACCATTTTTTACCATGTACTGTATTTTAAAAAATATATACAACAGTACAAAGGATATTTTTTGTTATAAAACAACGAATATATATCAAATTATTGAAACTTATTTTAACTTTACTGGTTGCAGCGACTTTAAATAAAAAATAATAATCGATAAACTTATTCGCATAAGAAGTTAAAATGCTAATATTTTAACAATATGAATAATCGATTTAATAAGTAACTTACATCTATCAACAACAGATTTATCCGGAACATCGCAACCCAAATCACAGAAGCACGAAATTAACGACTTCTCAGACACCATTTTACTTAGTAAACTACGTTCCTTAGGTTTTTCCCGCCAATCTGGCGAATGAAAGCATGCGCAGTATTACGACTCCTGTCCACGCTGTAGCACACTATGTGTGTAATGCGTTGGTTTATCTAAATTTCGTACATAAAATGATAGTCCGCCTACTTTATAGGATAATCATAAAATATTTTATTTACTTTTCTTATATGTATTTATTTTACTTTTAATACTTCGAAGCTTATATCATAATATATGAAATTTTTATTTAAAAAATAAATGCAAATTGAACGCAAATTTTATTTTACAAACAATTTTCAGTATTTTAGAATGTATCAAAAAAACCATAAGTGATTAACTTTATAAGGTATATTATATGTGTGTTTATACACACACATATAGACACCGTAGAGTATATAATTAAAAAGTTTAATTATTATTATCAGTATAACAATAAATTGTTTTACTGATGCTTGAATCAATTAATTATTTTCAAGCATAAAATGTTCTTTATCTTTTTCCCAAAGTTCAATAAGAGTTTGTGAAGTTTCTGCAGAAGGAAATCTCTCCATCCAAGATTGAATTAATCCAACAAAACTAGGTTCATAGTTTTTCAATTGTACTTCTTTTTCGCCTGTTTAAATTATAAAATCATATTAATACATTTGGCAAATTTCATAATAAATAAAAATAATAAACACAAACCATTTACAAACGTGTTTGATTGTACAAATATTTTCCGGGGCTCTTTACGGGCTAGAACTATATCTCTCCATCGGGCCCATGGATGTGGTCCAGTTGCAGGTACTTTACTGTACTTTTCGTACATTTTTTTGGCTGCCTCAACATCACCTGTACTTTTATAAATTTGTAATTTAGTTAAAAACTCTCCAATTGCTCTTTTACCAACTGTCTGAATCTTAAACCTATCTAGAGTTAATAATAAACTTTTTCCAGGCTCAGTTTCAACGACGTTAACAAAGTCATCACCAGCTTCCATACAAACTCTAAGTAAGACATATCTTGCTTGCGAATGAGCTTGCAACCATGTTTCAGTTGATGGCTGATAAAATTCTAAAGCTTTTACACAGCCATTCCATAATAAAGACAACCAATTTACATATATTATGTCATCCGCTTTAGAACCCTCATGTCCAAATATGCTTAGTATTTCTTTTTCTAAGGATAGATAAAGTCCAACTGCTTCTGCTCTACATTCTTCATAGGAAGATCCCATTGGACCGAACTTTGAATCATATGTTTCACCAGGTAAGAAAAATTTATCTATTATTTCTCCATTTAAAGGATTTTTCACTTTGCCTTTGTCAAAATTATATGAATCAGACTCTAACTGCCTCAATAATTTACCTGTTCCATGACCAAGAAGTTCATGTAAACCAACTTGCACTTCAAAACTAGCAATTCTGTAAGTTTTCATTAGATTTTGATCATTTTCAGTTAAAAACGGTATCACATCCAATTTCATATTCGCAGGAATTACATTTCCCAAAGATACATTCTTAAATCCTTCTAATTGCCTAATTTCATCATAATTTGGAATGTTTATACCTGCTGGGATACCAGATCCAGAGAATGTTAAAACATCTAAGGAAGTAAAGTCGGGTTTTAGGAATTTGTCCTTTTCAAATTCTTTACCCCAAGGAAGTTTTGGTATAAACTTTTCTGAATTACTTACTAAAGTAGCAAATTTTTCAGACATATCCTTTTTTACCATTGCTACAAACCCTTCAAATTCTCCTCTCTGTCCAGCAGGATCTCTATAAGTTTCAATGAAGCCAATATAAGTTTCTATAACTGGTCCTTTATCCTTAATCCAAAAACGAGAACCATCTTTATGGGCCTGTAAAGATCCTGTTGTAAAGTGTTCTACATATTTATTCAACATATTCTTTTCAATTTCATTTGCAGCATATTTTGTTGCCCTCTGTAGATTATCAACAACTGGAATTAAAAGCTTGCTGTAATCTCCTCTAGTAATTTTAAATTTAGCATTTTTAAAGACTTCTTCTGGTAATGTAATATTAGAATCATTATCAGTTTTTACAGAAGCTAGTCTAATTTCGTATGTATCCATAATTCCTGCAGTTTTATTTATTCTTTTAAAACACCTTGCATTGTAAGATTCTAATTCTTTTCCTTGCATAAATTCATTAACTAACTCAGCATCTTTGTCTGTACAATTAGCAGAAAAGTAAGTTGTAACACCTTTATCACCTAGTCCCAAAGATTTCAGTTTTCCTTTTATTGAATACATTACATTTTGAATTTTATTCCAAATATCTTCAATATCCTTGGAATTATCTTTATATGCTTTTGAAACTTTTATTATAGTTTCAAACTTTTCTTTAGGCATATTAGGGATTATTTTACTATCACCAAATGACTTATAATTACCAGCATTTGCAAAGATTCCACAAGTATATACTAGAAAAGCCTGAAAATATATAATTATTTTAAGAAATAAATAAATACTATAAAAAAGAATATCAAAATATATCATAATTCACTTACTGTAAATTCATCTTCACTAATACCACTATTCAATGCAGATTTCTTTAATTCATCTATTGTTTCGGATAAAAAGATTTTATGTAAAAGAGCAAATATTAATGGTGATTCAGGGGAAGTTTGTATAAACACAATAAGACCACCATTCCATGCAGCTTGACTTAAATAATGTGCATATAGTTTTTCATTTATTGTTAGAGCATTAAATGCAGTTTCACATTCTAAAGAAATCACTGATTGTTTATTTGGTAAAACAAATAAGGAAGTATCTTCACTCATTTTTGTGCACAGATGTTTTACACTAGAATACAAAATTGTAATTTATGACTTAATATATTTGTTAAATGCAATACAAACTCGTGTATAAATTCTTTTTACAGATACGAATGAATGCACTATTTTAAAATGAATAATTTACAAAATGTGTTTGAGGTTAAGACGTTTTACAAGAAACGTCAGCAAATAAGTGTGATTAGGCTTCTATTAAACATATACGTGTGTATCTATTGTACAGTTTCACAGATACATACAACAAATAACCCACCAGGAATTCAATTTTTGTCTTGAATGTTTAATTGTTGTATTTGCAGATAAAATTGGTTGAATATTGTTTCCCTTAAAATAAAAATCAACTGAGAAAGGCCGTAAACAATGCTGAAATATTCTTTTGAAAACGATTGTTTGTCGATAAAAAATCCACGTGTGCAAGTTGAACATTGTAATTTACGTTAACAAAAAATAACTATATAATTTGATGACTATATACAGAAACAATAATTTATAGTAGTGAGGGTCATCTCTTTCTATGCATGTCTCTATTCTGTATACCAATTAGTTCGATAAAATCTAAGCTAACAAAATCCAAAATTTATTCGATAGTTCAATTATTACTAAAACTTTTAGTGAAAAATCTAAATGTTACCATAATAGATATAAGATGAATGAAAGCAAAAAATATGGATATAAAATGAACGAAGAATAAAAAATAATGTAATAAATTTATTCGTGATATCAAAAGAAATACTTTATTTTTTACAAACATACATATATAAAAAATATAAAACAGACATGAATTTCCTTATGGTTATATTTATGTATATACAAAAATACTATCTTAGTTTTTCCTTTCTTTTTTGTTGTATTTCTTTTTATTAACTTTTACTTACATAATGTGAACAAAAATGGACAAAATTTTTATTCATTATTCTTTAAATAGAAATTGAAATTATAGAATCAAATTTCTTTGATTAAGTAAACGTCATGAATTTTGCCCATCTCAGGTATGTAATAACTACTTAACTAAATCATTACCTTTGCTTATTTAATATTTTTGTAATAAAATAAGTAACATATCCTTAAAGTGTAATATATGAATAAAAAGAAAGTCATATTTGAAAGTTTTTTCTTATGGATACAAGTATTTATAGGAGGTAAACTTAATATTATTCTTTAACATCCCCAATTCCATCGGTACCTATAGCAAACATTGCTTCACTCTCAGGCAAACAAGGTGAATCATAAATTTTACATATTCTAGTTTCTCCCCTTCCTTTACGTAAATACAGTCTTGTAGTACTTGCATGTGCTAGAATATTACCACCAATTGGTTTCTTTTGATCTCCACCAAACATACTTGCTGCACCATCAACTTGTGCAACAACTTGATTGGTTATAACAACAGCCACACCATGTTCATCAGCTAATCTTAGAAGCATTCTAAGAAATCTAGCTAAATGCATTTGTCTAGAAGCTAATTCTCCTCTTCCAGAATAATCAGTTCGGTACAGACCAGTTGCACTATCTACTATCAATAATGCATATCTGGATTCTGTCATCATAGCACTAGCCTGAATTAATAACTGTGTTTGGTGATCTGTATTATAAGCTCTGGCACAAGCTACATTGTCTAAAACATTATCTCCTGCAACATTATATCTTTCTGCAACAGCAATTAATCTTTCAGGTCTAAAAGTTCCTTCTGTATCAATATAAAGACATTTTCCTTCTGCACCACCCATATCTATAGGTAACTGACAATTGACTGCAAGGGTATGACACAATTGAGTTTTGCCTGATCTAAATTCCCCAAAGATTTCTGTGATGGAGCCAGTCTCTATACCACCGCCCAATAATCTATCTAATTCGCTGGAACCAGTAGTTACGAAAACAATATGTGACCGAGTTTGATGAATTTCAGTAGCACTTTTAAAACCCATTACAACCAACTTCGAAGCTTCTTGCAGAATTTTATCTGCTTTCGCTTCACTAATACCTTTAATGGCAATTAAATGCTTTTTGGGAGCATAAGCTACAGCTTCTACAGTATAATAACCTGCTTCTTCTAATTTTTTTATGTCTCCTGCTGTTATGCCATTCCTCTGAACAAAAAAATATATTCATTAAATGGCATGTGCTCTAGAATTTTATTAATGTCATAAAATACACTTACTAATTATTTATATTAAAGAACCAACTTACTTCAAGAGTTTTAATTAATTTTGCTTGTGGATTATATTCTTCGAGTTCATCCTCAGCCTGAAGGGTGGCTGTAGTAGCTGTAGCTGACATTTTTCAATATAATTTTGTAACTTCTAAATAAAAGAAGATATTTTCAATAAAGGAAAACACATTCAAATCAAGTCTTTACAATGTCAAAATATTGTAACACTATCGTCAGAAAAGTAATTTCAAATCGCACTGTTAGCATAAATATTAACCAAATTTTACAAATTCATATTTTAAACGTGATTAAACATGTATCATTACTCTTATACGATACTGTATAGTTATAAAGTTGATATTGCTACGTTTATTTCAATTTAAAGTAGTACTACAGGCAATGGTACCACGTAATGGGTACAACAACTTGTTATATTATGAAAAAACGTTGAATTATCACCAATCAGTTTATACATTCAATCACATTCTACCAATCAGAAACTGAAACGCGACAATATCTTTGTACCGATCGTACTTAGAATCAAGTGCGCTTTACGTAGAAGAGTTTCTAGTCTGGCGGGAAAGTTATCTGAGCAATAATAGATATATGTTGAAAAATAAAGAAAGTAACCACGATAATCTAAGGAAAAAAATAAACAATTCTACGACATTAATAAAATATATGAAAAGAATGAAAAATTTATTTATTCATTACCACAAGTCCATCGATACTCTATTTATAAAAAGAGTGGATAATGGAAATGATCTATCCATCTAGCGGTAAAAAGATGGAACTATTTTTGAAGTTTAATTTGTTGTATATGTTGCGACCTCAACGGCAAACTGCCCAAGTTTATAGAGAAATAGCTTTCGTTTGTACTTCTTGAAATTGCCACTAATTTCTATATACCGACACATTCACATATTCTTTTTTCTTTATGTGTATATGTAGTTTTACAATTTTTTAAATATAAGGAACATTAACTTAAGCCTGCCACATTTTATCTATGGACTAGTATTAGTTTGAAGTTTATTTTCTTAATAAAGAAGATTTTTATACTGTAAGAAGGATATAGGTATGGCCATCTATGTTAAAATGCACGAGTTTGTAGAGGAATAGTTTGGTTTTTTCAATCATTTTTGTAAATACATTATCGATAAATTTCTGATAATAAATAAATTTTATATATAATTCGGTATTCTTTTCCCGTGTTTCACATGTTGGTATATTCTTTTCCTCGAACTATCGTAGATGCTTTTCTTAATTCTGATGTTTCAGGCACATTTAAATATTTTTTTCCCGTTCCTGAAATTCTCCAAAATTATATTTAGTTTAACTTGCAGAAAGGTTTTGTGTAAATAAAACCACATGACTGCGACTGAGTGGGAACAACTAGGGGCTATGCATTCAACAGATTAAAATAGAATTTAAATAAATTACTATTTATGTACACAAATATTTGTTATTTAAGGTTTTAATTTTTACACTAATTTTTCAATGGATATCTTACAATTGGTTTTTCAAATATTTGTTACGCTTTCTCGTGTTTTAGTCTATTTTGCTATGGACCTCGATTACACCCTTAGTCATAATTATATGTCGTTACAAGGACCAATGAGAATTTGATCACGTGATGATCTGTTTGTATGTCCACTTATTTTTATTTTGAATGTACAATAATTAAATATATGCACATCAGTCTCGCATAAATTCATATTCAGAATTATTAATAGCGCGTCCATTTAATACGAAGCATTTTGAAGCCTTTATCTTATGTCAGTTGCTAAATATTCTGCTTCTCTAATGTATGAACAATATTATTGGATAAGATCTAACAAAAAACATGTAAAATGATATTTCATTTACAAGACATTATGTTACGTGAGTACCAGTACCTTTTTTGGGAAGAAATTCTTATTACATTCACTGCTATTAATTTAACTAATTGATAATATATTACAATTAATAATTGTGCTTAGTTTCAGTTTTGCTTGTAAGAAATTCAAATCTTCACAAACACGAATAAAAGAAATTTAAATTCTTCATTGAACTCCATAGATAACGATAGCATATCTACAGCTAAATATAAAAATTAGATTACGCATTTATCGACGATCAACATCGTACGTTTCTATCAAAGATGTCTCTTCATTCGATGGTTAGAGAAGGAAATCAAGGAAGAGAAAAGGTCAGGAACGAAGGGTATCAGGTCGAGACAAGACGAATGCGGTTCGTTGTGAGGCCCGACTGTCGAGATAATTGCATATCCCTCCCTAAAGTGTTCTTAGAAGGGGAGACGTTCTATGAATATCACATGTTTTTATGCGTGATTCTTCGTTGAAGCATCGTTGGATTAACAACAGCAGATTTACCTTTGCTATGACAATGGCGACTTTTCATAAGAAGCATCTTTGTTCGTCGAACGTAACTGTAACCGCCGTATTTTTCGATCTGGACAACACTCTCATCGAGACTAGGAAAGGCGATAATCAGACGTGTCGGAAGGTACGCTAATGCATTTGAAATAATATCGTATATATAAACGGTCAGTATTACTCAGGCACTAGAAATACGTGCGTGTATGTTTCTTCCCAGATAGAGCGTAAAAAAATAAACCTCCGATTTTACTTAAGAGAAACATGAGGGTCACATTTATATCGATAATAATTCATTTAGTTAGTTCGCGCATATACTTTGCTTGTTATTTTTCTTCCATTTTGAAGAAATTTTCTAGGGATTACGTTCGCTCTCTCTCACTTCCGTTTGGATATGAAGATCGCACGAAAATAGAAGCCTCTGTGTAATACGAGCCGACTCCCTGATATAGAGCTTTCTCTTGCACGGTTATTTTCGACCGATCCTACTGGTACTGTCCAGACGCTCAACATAACGTAGAAAAAGCGTGTAAGCACGTTACTGAAGGTTTTCACGATCCTGAGATACCTGTCCGGGCGTACGAAAGATCGCGCGCTATGTGTTATTGTAGAAAAAGGTTATGATCGTAATTTACTGAAGAGAAATATACGTATAAAATAATTTTCTTTAATGATATTTTGGAAAAAAAATCATCGTGAACAGTTTTCAGTGTTGTTCTTCTTTTAATATAAGAATTAGAAACACGAATTAACGAATATTACGTTTTTATAATAAAAATAAAAAGAGGCACAAGACGTCATTAACCTTACTTTGGCAATAATCCATTGGGTGGTAATGTACACGCGTTTGTGGAATAACGTTCGTGGTGGTACAACTTTATTTTTGTCCCTCTAAGTGAGTGTGTCAAAGGGCAAGGCTAGTTCCAAGGGGTTCGCTCTGGGAGTACTGCCAGTTGGCTTTTAGCTGTGTCATGTGAAAGATGCAATCTTCTGTGAAACTTTGTTGAACACTTCATAAATAATTGTTTGTGAAATTTGTTTGAAATATTATTACCAAAAAAGGAAAGCAACTTTAGAAAAACTTTTTGGGAACGTAAAAATAATACTTAATTATATAATTTTAATATAAGAAACCGCAACAATGAGTATCCCGGAGGGTGTGAAGAAATGTGTAGCCATTTTAAAATCTGTTGAACATGATTCTGAAAAATTTGCTGCACTATTTATGGTCACAAAATTAGTTGACAGCAAGGATTGTACACCAACAGTTAAAAAAATATTATTTGAAGCTATTGGATCAAAATTCATAAAAAAGTTGTTATCTTCGCAAACAGTCCCTGTGGATTGTCCTCCACAAGTGTATAAATCTGTAGCATTATCTATACTTTCTGCATTTTGTGGAGAACCAGAGTTAGCATCTCACCCTGATATGATTGCTCATGTACCTGCGTTGCTTGATATTGTTTCTCAAGTTGATGAAGATGCAGCTGATATGTTAATTATAGTTAGTGAAGCATATACATGCTTGCAAAATATTGCCCAGTATCCTCCAGGACAAAAAGCTTTACTTGAACAAAAAGCAATTTCAAAAATGTGTGATATTTATTCGGAGAAGAGTTTTCAAACGGATCAAGCTTTAAATATTTTAGTTATGTTAGTTGGAAGATTTGGCCCAGAAGCTTGGGATGCAACAGATACTGCACCCTTTCATGCTATTATAAATAAAATTGCACTAGATTTTGAAACAGACCATACAGAAAGAAAATTTGAATTATGCACAATTTTACAAGCTTTATTAATGTCTTGTAGAAAAGATATTATCAGTGAAACTGCTAAAGAAGAATTTTGGCCATTTAATATTAACAAAGCTTTGTCCGACATTCTTGGATCAAAAATAGGTAAAAATCAACGTGATCCAGCTTTGAAGCTTGCTTCTGTAATGATGGATTTATTGGGAGCAGAATGGAGTTTGACAAATGAAGAAAAACCAAAAGTATTTTTCTTACTTTTAATTCAATTGGCATCTATAGAAGTTAGAATGCAGTTGGAAGGAAAGCAACTTAAAGGTGTTATGGCAAATGCTGATTTAATTACATCCTGCTTCATTATCCTTGAAATTTCTCTTACATACATTACTACTGATCAATTAGATTTGGAAGAGAAAGAAAAACAGTCTTTGTATACAGCCTTGAAAGGAGCTTTTGCAGCAGTTATAGGTTTACTTGCATCAGTCTCTAAAATGAAAGATGTAACAGATATTAAAGAACGAGTATTTATTTGTGCTGTGGTAAGAGTATTAGCAGCATGGCTTGCTCAAGAGACAAAGGCAATGCGCTCCCAAGTTTATGCTGTTTTACCGTATATTCTAACAGTAGCTAATGACACTTTCTATGCTTACCGAAACAGAAAATTGGCAGAAAAAGCTAAAACAAATGCTAAAACTAAAAGTGATGAAGGAACACCATCTGGAGAACCAGTTATTCAAGATCCTTTAAGCGAAGTTGATCTATTGAGATTGTTATTACCAGCTTTGTGTTATTTAACTGTTGAAGAAGATGCTAGAAATATTTTACTTAAACACAAACAAGAAGAAGTTTTGTTTGAATGTTTGTCTTATCATTGGACAATTGTTCATTATATAAAGCCACCAGTTCCAAGATCAGAACGATTGAAAGCATTAAAAGAAGCAGAAAAAGGAGAAGATCTAGAACTTCATGTATTAGAGGCAATGAAAGATTCAAGAACAGCCATGGTTTCTGTATGCAATGTTTTAATGAACATCACTGTATTAGAGCCAAAATTAATGGAAGAATCATCAATATTTGTACCCTTATTGAAATTTATTTTCAGTAATCTTCCAGAGCTTAAACAAATACCAGAAAATTTAGTTTTGCATGGACACCTAGCAGTTTTGGGATTGTTGTTGTTAAAACAGCAAGCAAAACGTATTAAAAAGAATGATTTTTCTATATGTCGATATATTCAAGCTACTATAAGATTTTTATGGGATGCATATATTATTGACGAGAGTAATGATCCAACTGAGCTTGTTGTTTCTATGCCATATAAAGAACGATGGATGGAAATTATGGAATTATGGTTCCTTGGAATGCAAACAATGGCTGGAGTTTTACAAGTAGTACCTTGGCTTTCACAATTTACTCTAGAGTCAGGTTGGGCAGAAGAAATGGTTGAAACTCTTAAAAAAGTAAAAATAGGAAGCCTTCAGCCAAATGTAAAATCTGCTTTTGAAGATCTTCTATGCCATTTAGTCAAAGCAGATCAAAACATTGCTTCTGTTTTGAAGAAATGTGGAGTTTTAACTGTGTGCAGAAATCATCGTATGATGGAACTTGGAAAACACCTTTTTGGAGACTAAAGCAACATGGAAAACATTTGTTTGATTATTTTTGTAATGTTTAATGTCTAAAATGAAACAACTATAATTTGTGTTCTTATTGAAAAAGCAATTCTTACATACTTTATACACAACACAATATACTTTAGAATGCAGATTTGTTTCTAAGTATCTCTTTTAACATGAAACTTTGTTTTGCCAAAATAATATATAGTCTAGTAACATGTTTTATTTACAGTTTTGTGAAACTGTGTGCAGTCATAGTCTAAATGTAAATTTAGGTAGCGATCACATCTGGAAATAGTTTTCTGGCAACCGAAGTAGTTAACGAATTTTTCAATGGATTACATAGTTTGTAAAGTTTAAATATTGAAAGTACACTACTGCTTAAAAGTGAAAGTTTGAGCATTATTTTTAAAGAGTTATAAATATATCTAATTTTACTCTTTTTATGAAAGTAAGCATTTGTAATGAGAATATACATAAATTAGAAGACATAACTACATTTTTTTGGTGAATAAACATAAATTTTAGCTGTGCCATATGCATAATTAAATACTTTTAAGTGATAGTGTATGTTTCATGTCTAAATATTTTTACATTTTATATATAATCATAGGTTACCAAACATTTTTACAAGTTAGGTATATATTTACTATTCATGTAGTCTTAGAATGTATATATTTAAAAAAATGTTTATGTGTAATGAATGGTTTTATAAAATAACAAATGGTCTTATTAAATTAAATTGTTTTTTAAAGTCTGTCCTCTTTTAAATTATTACCCATATCTACATTAAAAAGTAAAGGAATTACAGTGGATAAAATTGCTGAATCGTATCAAAATTATTTTGAACGTTACAGTAAACATCCGGCATAAGGTTTGCAATAATAAATATAAATATTAACATACAACAACCTTTTGACTACGGCTTTTAGGGTTGGAGTAATATAAGTTTGTTGTTGGCACAACTGATTTTGTTGTGATTACAGCAACGACCGCGGGTGCCACTTCGAGTGTCCACTAATCGGCTCGAGTATTTCAATGAATCAATGCATTTTCTAGGTAATCATCAAAAACTGAATTAAGTGACCTAAATTTCTAACTGATCGATTGTGTCCTTTTCTCCCAAAACTTAGTTATATTATATAAACCATTAAAGTCCACATTCAATACTTACTATTTTCATAATTCCTGATATGTACATATTAACTGGTTTTTGCAATGAATTTTATTAAGATAAACTGCATTTTTACTCTAAAGTTACATTGAATGTGGAAATCAATTTCATTCCCCTTTAGTATGTACTTTGTATTTTGTTCATCATCTTTTTGTAATATTGCTTGATATGTTACAAAACAAAGAGATTTCTAATAAATTGTATTCTAAATTTATCTATAGTTGGCTGAGGAATTAACACAAGAATATGGCATTCCTGAAGATGTATGTGTCAAGATTACAGCAACATATTTGGAACTCTTTAGAAAGTGTCCTGACAAAGAAATTTATACTTTGGATGTTTGGCGTACAACTTTATGGAGTAAAGCACTTGGAGAGAAATATTCATATCTAGCAAAAAGAATTTATGAACGATGGTTGTATTTACGATATTATTATTTGACACTATCGTCAAATGTAATTTCTATGCTCAGACAGTTGAGGAGAAAGTACCTCTTGGGTGTGATTACAAATGGTCCTTCCAATGCGCAATGGGAAAAAATACGCAAACTTTCACTCGAGCAATATTTTGATATCATCCTAGTATCTGGTGATTTACCATGGGAAAAACCACACAGAGAAATATTCAGAAGAGCTTGTCGATCTTTAAATGTTAAATTGGAAAGATGCATAATGGTTGGTGACAAACTGGAAACTGACATTCTAGGTACTTCATTCTCATTATATAATAGTTCCTTACTCAACATATTAGAAGATCTAGATTAAAATAATTTAAGTATTCTACTCTAATAACTTTATATTATAAGAGAGTTGATACAACTAAGGAAATTATTACTTTTATGCAGGTGGAATAGAAGCAGGTCTAGGAGGTACTGTTTGGATTCCAATATCGGACAAATTACATTTGTCACAAGAAGATCCACAACCAGATTTTACTATAAGTCATGTAACGGATATTTTAAATATTTTAAATAGAGGTCCTGGTGCCCCAGAGCTTGAAGATTGTTCTTCAAATGCCTCTGATGGTAGTTGATAAGGAAATCTATTTGTTTTTTTCTTTTTCATAAAATATTATAGATACTGAAGATGAAATTTCTATAACAAAACTTTTTTTTTTGTCTAAACTTCAAAAAATTTCCTCGCGACTGAGTGCTGTTTATTATAGCTAACTATACATGTAATTTATTTTACATGCTAAAAAACAACTCAGAGATATCTTTTAAAAGATCTTGGTTGTTTTGGTACTAAATAGAGAAAAGTAAAACTATCAATTGCAAAATAACAAATAATAAGTGATATTGCATTTGAATGAAAGAAAGCAATGTCTATTATAACTGTATTTATAACGCAATGTATTTTTTTTTTTTTATATTTTTCCACCACTAAGAACTTCTGCTCTTAACTTTTACATTATTTACACGAAATTATAATTGCAATTTTGTATGGATAATTAAGAGCTATATTGTTCTTAAATTTATTTTTCTCATTATTTACTTAATTTACTTTTATAATACATTTTTGTTTCTAAAGTTAGAATTTGTAAAAGCAAATACGATTTTATAAGTCGTATATATGTGAGATACGCGTAACGTACGTACAAAGTGCACAAGCACATTTGCACCTGTATAGTAAGAAGATGTACTTTGTTAATGAAAAATAACCATTTTAGTTTTATATCTTATGCATACTTATGTGTAATATATGATGTATACAATAAATGTAATAGGCTTCATACAATGTCAGAAATAACTATATTGTAAACATGTGTAAACATTTATGATTATGGTATATACGTTTAATATATACGTAATATATATTGTTTAAACAGATCACGTATATACTGTAATTGTATGTGTACATTTAAAACATGTATTTTTTCACTACATATTTTATCTTTGTTGATAATGTAGTGTATAAACATAAAACAGAACTGATAATGAAAAACTATGACAAAACTTATTTCTATTAATAAAAAAATATAACGAATAAAATAAACACGTTTTCAAATTAATACTTTCTTTTGTGTAAGATGATCATTGTAGTTCAATTTTTTTGTTTTGTAGTTCAATTTTTACTTAAATACCGTGCAACTATTTTTCTTATGTTTGTACTTGTTTGTCTTCTAATACTATGAGATCACCAGTTGCAGAACTTTTTTCTTCTCGTTCATTTAATTTGTGTACATCGTTTAATCTTTCTAAACTAAAATCAAGCTGATCACTTTTGCTTGATGTATTGTCATCGTACGATTGTCCTGGTCTTGCCTGGATTTAAAATGTATTTATCTTAATACCGAATAGTTATGAAAAATATTCAATCTGTTTATATAATTAATTCATTAGATACCAGATCGATAGAAGTTGCATCTTTGGTTACGGATGAAAGTCTCTTATAAATCTTTTGAGCTTGTCTAGGATTAATATTGGATTCCATCAATGAAGAAAGAACATTTCTTTCGGTTATATCTAATTCCAGATTGGTGTCAATTAATACATTCAATGTATTACTATCGTCCGATTTACATTGGTCTTTATGTACTTCGTGAAACTTTTCGACGACTTTGTTTTCGTTCGAAACTTTTGGTGGACGAATTTTCGAGATATTAGATTGTTGAATCGGAACAAAATTTTCCGATTTCTCACCGTCTGAATCGTCCGACATATTCAAAGAGAGTTTTAACTGACAAATTTCGTACAGCATTTTATTCTGTACAGAGATTCAATGCATATTACTTATTTGTTATTTTCAAATTTAATTTAAACAATAAAAAGGAAATGTGATTCTGACCATACTTAGAAATGCTTTATTTTTTTCCAAATGCTTCCTGAACACATCTTGTAATTGTTCGTCACTATAGAGTCCATTGTGTATTATTTCGCATGTAATATCGTATACAAATTTCGCATATTTTGCTTCCTCGTTTTTTATGCACGGTTCCTGATTGCATGCGTCCATATCCGTAGATACTCGAGGAGTTTCGAACTTATCGTAACTTCTCGATGAATTTACCGTCATCGAAAGATGATTGACTTCTTGCGTTAAGAAATCGGTAGTAGTTTCGTAAATACTTGAATCTTCTTTGTATCTATATTCGAATATGTTTTCAAGTTATAATAATTGTAAGCGATAAATGCTTAAAACCTGAATAAATCTAAAGCACAATATGTAACATTTTTTACTAAAAATTTTGTTTCACCTGTGTTCTGACATGTTCTCAATTTTTAACCCTGCCTTTGTTGCTTGTTGGTTCATTTGTTCATCATTATAAATAAACGACTCCGACTTATTTGCTTTAAATAATGGCGAGGTCGAACGAATTATACGATTCTGCAATTTTGGTTGTGAATTAAATACATCATAATTGTGACGATCAGTGAAATATCTTTGATCCTGACGCTGGTATAAATATCTTGAGTCATGACTCATTCGTAAGAAATCCTATTTATTAATCAACAAAACGACGCAGATTTAAAGGTGTGATTTTTTCATGGAAAGATCATATATAAATAATTTACCGCTGGATGATGATAAGTGTCATATGCCAATCTATCGATTATATCGTCCCTAATTCCTTTCTTTATTTGTGGTTTGCCATTGGATTTATTGGAAAACCGTTTTCTTTTGCGCATGCAGTTTTTATTTGTAGCATCAACAACGCATTTAGCCATTAAAATGCGCCGTAAGTGTGAACTCATCGAATTGTACGCTGCTAGTTGCTCAAAAAAATTTTGTCCATTTTGATTATATGCTATATTCAAAATATTACGTAACATTATAAATTGAGTAATTACAGAAACGGTTTATTAAAACGTATATTATGTGAAATATTTCGAAATGGATGATATTTTAATCATACTGAACAATGTACAACAGTAAAAAAAATTATCATATCGTTCATACCAGTACTTTTAAGATTAACTTCACTCCTATTACATTTCGTCATTTCTTGATAAGTTTACAGTTTGTGTTTACAACGGTGTTCCTTTATTTCTTAGTCGATTTTATATGAAATTGAAAAATATTTAATTCACTAAGAATTTTTAGTAATGATTGGTAAAAATTGTTGTCTTATTTTTAACTGACAATCATGCTTTCATGTGAATACATACACTTGCTGAAAATTGTTTTTCTCTAGGTTACTAAGCAACATATGTACATAAATTCAACTACAGTCGAGGAGGAGTAACTTTATTTCCATACTTCCAATTCAATATGTGTTAGGTGCATCTCAGGGAAATAATTTCCGTTTTCATGGATAATACGTATTTTTACAGTCCTTTCACTTTTCTTATACAATTGTAGTCTTAATTCTATAAAAGTATTTAAACATTATATAATCGTTCACCCGACGAGGTACAGACCTGATATCGTTTCATATAATTGCAGTGGTGTCACTCGATCTGACTTATCGACCACAAAATATATCAGTGGAAATAGAACGACCTCTTCATTCAAGAACGGTGACTCCGCCAACTACATTCAACTGAATCATCGAAGTCGATAAACGCAAAAGCATTCTTCTTATTACCTATACCAGTTTTAAAAAATATTATCGATAAGTTCCATTCATTTTTATAGATGGAACTTGAAATATTTTAACGAAACTAAGAGTATTTTCAAAATTGGAGACCCAGAGAGTGATAGATGGAATAGAAGTTTCATCGATCTTCCACAATACACAGTACAAACGAAATGATTAAACCAAAAAGATGAAAAGAATCAATGTTCCTCTCAACCCCACCTTTAGTTCTGTCAAGGAACGCCATCTGTGGCTACTCGGCCAAGTTTGTCAAGGAATAATGTCTATTAACGTCACTAGATGGCAATCCTTTGATATTCTAGCAGGTTTAAATTGTTTTGTTAGATAAACAAACAATTAATTCAAGTACTTTAGAAACCTAGGTTGAAGCAATTGATATTGTATTTATACAAGTCATTTGTTATTAACATGTGTAAAGGGTATATTTATATCGATCAACAATATATAGTCAGAGTTTTTGAAGTGTTTTTAAATTAGAACATTATGATGTAATTCACAAGTAAAGTATTAATAAAACAGATAGTGATTCGATAACATGAATTTATTAATTCTTAGTGTTTCAAGTACTCCGATTACTTGTTTATTTATGTTAAAAAGCGATTAAAACTGATTAAAAGTAAATATAGTCGCCATCTGGCGAAGTAAATAAGAATCATTCCTCGACAAACTTGGCCCAGTAACCACAGATGGTGCCACCACCAAAAAAGATAACGATTAAAAATGCAAGGACTTCGTAAAATGGCTATAATTTCGTTAAAAATCGCCTTATTTTAATACTGTTACGCTTATTTGAAGGGCAATTTATACAAGATTCGAAGAATTTCCAACAACTGTTTGCAAAATTGTTTAATAAAATAATTTTGTTGCACTATGATACAAATCATCGTACGCCCATCTGGCGACGAGAATAGGAATCATTTCTCGACAAACTTGGCCGAATAGCCACAGATGGCGCCACTTGTACTATATGTGCAACAAATTTATTTTATTAAGAGATTTCATATAGTTAGATTTGATAGAATTAACAACACAGGAGGTGGTATTGCTTTTTTTCTTAAAAAATCACTTACCGACTTCGATGGTTCAGCTGAATGTAGTTGAGGGAATTACCGCAAACAAAGAGGTCTGTTTTGTGTTATTTCTTGTGATAAATATTTTTATTACATAATGCCTACGATGTATTTCATGTGTGATTTTAATTCCTACAAATAAATAATTATATGGTTCTCGTCATGCTTAATTTTAACCCCTGTATTGAATAGATTTGAAATGTTATTTCGATCCCTATCGATAACGTTAATTGTGACTCGAAAAACGAGTAGGGCTCGCAAATCCTTGTTTCGTATTTGTAAGGATATATAGCATCTTTACATTTTATTTAGCTCGAAAGGTACAAACAATTATCTTGTAATGTTATTTCTTAATAATCGTTATTTGTCAAGATACGTGATACTGCATCTCAAACAATCCTGGATAATCTTACAAGGTAATATAATCTGCAATTGATTCTATGGCGCCTACGTATTCCAAATGATTCATTCGAATCTTTACTACACAGTAACGTGTTATTGTTTAACGAGGTCACCAGAACTATGAGTCTATGAAATTATGTTTGCCGGCGACATAGACTTGACTGCAATTAACAGGACTAAAGACATCACACTTGGTTGCAGGTTTGTATAAACGTAATCACATTTGCTTGCCATTAAGTTATTACGTATTATCATAGTAAAGACGAGACAATATACATATAGTTCCTTAACGATTTGACGAGTATTTGTAACATCATTAATAATTCCAACGTAATGGAAGTAATGTATAGTCAGTTCAGATTACGTATATTATGAATCAATAGTTTATCGTACTGACTTATAGTTAGTGAATTATGTATTTTTATAATTTCACGCGGTAAATAGAGATATTAATTATATAATATTTATAATATTATATACGTCCGTTAATACGTTGTTAATACATATCTTACTTATGGTGATACACAGCTGTTCTACCATAATTGAAAAATGAATTGCATTTCGGCGAATCAGTTACGTGAATCATTCGCATCAAGTTTCTTTGAACTATGCATTTATTATGTCTAGTTATAAATATCATAGCAAGAACTGTTTATTGCTCATATTTATTTCAGTACATTAGGTATCGTGTAATTGCTTAAAATATTTAAACGTTACTTAAATATAGTTACACAAAACTTTCATTTTATTTTATAATCGTTGTAAAGTAGACACTTATGTATTTATAACGAACATTTTACTTACTAAAAATATATATATGTATCTGTCGGATATTATATCAAAATTTTGTTTCAATTGTTTCGAGTTTGAAGATAAATCTGCATTAATAAGTTGTGACTCACCATTTGCTTAATTATCGCTTGCAAATTGCCGGCGATGCCGGCGTTGCAGTTTCAGGATTCACAGTGCGCATGCGTGCACGGACCGTCTTCGTAAAGCGTCAAAAGGAAGCTTTGCGTCGCAGTACGAATCCAGTCTTTGAAGTGCGCTCTTCGATTACTGTTTGTGTTAAGGATTTTACTTATTGTCGCTTAGGAAAGGCAGCATGGCTATCTGTGAGTACACCTTTTTTTAAATAACGAGCAGAATTTACATTGTTAAATTATTTTTTGGTTAGTTAGCTACTAGCATTTCGATACCAGAATTTATAAAACGTATATGTATATATATAAATAACATAATTTAATTTTCTATGATGGTATTGAAGAAAAAGTAATGCTAGAAATAGTTATAGAAATTATCAATATAAATGTTATTCGATATACATATCCACACTAAGGAAACTAATTCGAACGAATACAGTGTTAACCATAAAAGTATCAAAACGTGACACACATGTACGAACTGTAGCTTAATCTTTGTCCTCTACGTATTTTGATACGGAAAATTTTTAAATATTCCAATGCGTGTGTTTATAAATTATATAGTACTTACGCGTAATAAGTTTTCAATCTCTGGTATTCTTTATTTGAACATTTTTCATATATACGTAACATTGTTAATCATGGTTTTCTAGATACACAATTATTTATAGCAAATGACCTGTAAGTAAGCTGTGCTGTATTAATGGATGAGAATGTCTAATATTTTAGAGAAGGGAACCACAGCCGAGAATTCCTTGCGTGACTTTCTCGGAACTACGTCTATATTTATCGGTCGGATTTGATATTGAATTCAATTCCAGGACACGTAGGTATAAGTCTGAACAAAGCAGATGAAGCGTAACCTGGCATTATACTCTTTCCTCTGTTATTTTGCATACTTTACGTAATATTATTTCCCGTATCTTGCTCATCCATTTTACCGTCTTCTCAAACTTCTTTCGTTCCTGCTTTCTCGCGATTAAACTTTTACGGAACAACGTATACAACGAATGTTCGAGAATATTGATCGGTGCGGACGAGATTTCCGATAGATCGTGTGTTAACAATTAATTCATAGGAAGTGGCAGAAAAACAATGTGTTTTATCCGAGGATGCTTCGGTGAACGCTTTCTTTTCTAGTTACAGCTAAATATAGTGGACAGGTGCGGCTATGCCGGTTTGACAAGCCGGCCGGCCGGCTTTCTTAGCCATGATGCGATTTCACGAAACTATCTTCGTGCAACTTCGACCGAAGTCTTGGAGGCGCATTCGATCAACGAACAATTCTATAAAAAAATCTATTTTTATATTCTCGACGTAGAATGTTAATTAAACTCAAATTACGGAGAAAAGTAATAGAATCAATGATGAAATTTTCTAAAGCTGTTATTCACTCGCATTACAACCTATAGGAGGCGTATCGAAGTAATCGAAAAGAACAAAAATAGTAACGATATCGATCGGAATTCTTCGACGCAAAGTATTTTGCAATCTATTTTATAAACTCGAAAACAAATGGTCACTCGTGTGCAATAGATCGCGAAAGAATTTGAATATTCCCAACGAATTTCAAGATAGTGTAGATAGTAAAAGTGTCACGGCATTTGAAACTCACTGTTTCTTTGTTAACGGTACCGTTGCAGATAGCAATCGTGAACGTTGCGTTACTCGAGTCTTTCAAACTTCTCGAGAACGAGAGTTGCATTGCTGGACAAACAACGGTAGTCTCGAACGATCTCTGCCCTTTTGGAAGAATCTTAATTTTCACAATTACGGTATTACATCATTTCAACAAGATTTCTTGTGCAACACGACTTCCAAATTGTTTCGCAGGATCTGTCGTCTTCTTTCTGGAATCTCGGTCGCGATCAACTGAGATTTAACCCGTTGCTAGGTCGACGTTCACCATACTCTCTACGCCACACGTTCGCTATTCCGTTCGTCATTTCTCCTTTAAAATCGAAGTTTTAACTATCAATTCTATCAACGAATTTCAGTACACAATTTTTAATTGCTACAGTTACATTATCTAGCATACCTATAGTATATAATAATATAGTATAATATCCCATGTAATATTATTCTCTAATCGAATTCACTACGAATGAAACAATATTTGTGCACCAATTAATCGGTGTTCGACAGTAGTTTCTTCAGTTTCAGTACCTTCACCGGGCCACCGACCGTGATACATCCACCTTGCTAAGCAAAAAGAATACAGTTGCCATGCGAGGTCAATGACAGCGTGACACGAATGGCTAGTAGGCTTAACACGTTAGTGTAGCGTCGATCCGCAGGGACCGACGGTAAACTTTTCATTTAGGTCCCTAAGGATCGACAATAAACATTTCGTTTAGACGGTGGTGGTCCGTAAGAAGCGACAGTATCAAAGTTAAAATATAAGCGTTGCAATTAATTTCATATAGAAAGATATGCGTCCACTTCCTTGATGAATCTTATTCGAGATTTTAATATCTCTTTGTTCGAATCTCTTTGCTCAAACGATCTTCGCTCTTTGTCTTTTTTTAACCGATCCTGATCTTTGGATAGACGTCTTTTTACCCGTACTTCGCATACTTTTGCATCGACTGTGCCATTCTCATACCCCCAAAACGGAAATTGAAACAAAATCGTGTTATCTTCTTTCACCGTTACACCGGCACGCGGATCAACAAAGAGCAAAATCAACTCCGCGCTCAACGTGTTAATAGACTCGTGATCGTCCAACTATCGGCAGCCGTTTCTCTCGCGATTAATTAACACGAGCCCATTAAGCGTGGACAGCTACATAGAAGTTTGCCGTGCTCGCCTTAAATAACCGAACTACCTGTTGCCATAATTGTTCCTACGTGCGTTTATTCGAGCAAGATTACTTTCGAGTATCCCGTTAACAAGATACACCACTACATATATATATACACACGATAGTGGAATGTCGTGAATGGTGAAACGAAATAACCAACGGCGCTCATCGTTGCGCAATGGGAAATTGACTCAATGGCTCTAATTTTCGCATTGTTATGTTAATTGCGAGCGTAACACAGTTCGTAGGAATAGAGGTCCGGTCTAATCAATTTGTCGCGCGGTATTAACGTTATGGCGCCGATTGCGATCCACGTTGCCCACATTTTTGCGCATTACAAAAACCGGAGATTACCGATAATAGCGACGAACGACCGTTAAAGTCGGTGTTCGGTTCTCGTCGCTCGTTGCGGAAAGTCGTTAAAAACTTCGAATAGATCGAAAACATCGGAGATAGGTCGAAGTAGACGTCGCAAAGGAACTCGTCCCATTTCCCCACCGACGCAATGTAAAGTCCAGCCGCGGTTCGACTTCCTATTGGTTGTATTCTACCAATCGGAAACCAGAACCCGTCTCCGGCGTCTCGCGTCCTATTTTTAGTATCGCGAACGAGTTGTTTCGCCTGCGATAGAGGGACCCTTAATCGTTGCTCGACCCTATTCCACGTTGCTTGTATTTCCACGTATCGCCCGTGCGTGACCTTGATCGTTATTGCGTCGTATTCTTCGTGAAAATAAACACTTGTACCGCTTTTGTTCGTAACTACACGCTTCAAGTTTTTATCGATTTGAATCACTGTCCGCAGTACCGTTGGATGAAATAATCGGCATAGAAATACCAATGACGTCGATTCGATGACGTTCTTAACCTCGACCCGGTGCTGCTTTCTATTATCCTTCATCTCTTATCCCGGTGAAATGCTAACCAAGAAATGAACGTATTCACGGAATCCGTTTCTTGCTCGCGGCCAATCTACGACGTGCACAATCGTTACGTAGCTGTATGATGACTTTTCGGGATTCTAATAGAGTCAACGTAATGCTTGACGTCATGTAGCTCAGATTGCGAACAACTCGTCCAAGGGGGTCCGTCAATTGTCGTCCCTCGTTGATTGGAAGCTTTCTTAGTTCGAAGCAATTATTCGATAGTTGCATTCATGAACGCATTGATGACGCGTCGAGACAATAATAATGTATAACGCGTAGTGTGGTCGATCGTCGAGGAATTGCTAACGGTTGATCTATTTTTGGTCTCGGGGGAAAAAATACCAATGAAACGATACTTCCTCGTAAGTGTTCGCGTTTGTTAACACAATGACCCCCGAATTATTAACGATTCTTTGGTTTGCGCGCGCTTGGACCTCGATGATGTCAGCGACTAACACACATACGCGACTTTCGTGACACAAGCCACTATTTATAAGCGTTGCTCAGCAAAACCTTGATACATGCATGCGTGTCGGTGTGACTGCCTCAATGACTAGTACCCTGCAAAAAGCAATCTTTCGTACATCGATCGTTGGGACGATCGTCGATTTTTCTCACGGATCGTTACGATCGTTGGCCAACGAGTGTACCGTGTTGTTCGAACGAGATTTGGTATTCGAGTTTTCAAAAGTGGTTGAACAATTTTCTTTCGCGAGAACGTAACGATAAATCGATGATACACACATACTTGGTGGTGGTCGGTGTCGGTTCACTGGCACAGCGAATCGATAAAATATCGATGTTCGTCGAATCGAGGCTGTGTTCACTTATCAAATAATTAGACATTAGATATCCTCGGTTAGGTTTATTATTTATTGCTCGAGTATAAGTTACGGTTAAGTGATAGAGTAACAGTGACTGGCGCAATACGTCGTAAGGTTAAAGATTCTTCGATGTTAACTATCGACAGTGTATAATCGCTATTGGACGAGTGTTACGAGTTTTGTGAAATAGAATGACCAGTTTTTATCAGCAAGTTCTACCGAAGAATTTTTTACTGAAAGCGTTCGTGTTGACGTTGATTTTTATTTTCACGGATTTGGGCTCACAGTTACGCTCCTTGTTCCTCTCGTCTCCAGGTAAATAAAAAAAAAGTCGATGTTAATAGATTTTACTTATACCCTATATTTTATTCTTGGTGAATAAATCGAAAAATAATTTTCCATCGATTTAGAAATTGCTGGACTGGTCGTCGAATATTCCAAGTAGTATTCGTAACGATTTTTAGTCACTATTGGCATCGATAACGCGCAACTTGCACGAATAAAATAAGGTCTCTCGACGAGCACGATTTTTCCACGCGGAGAGTTGATTAGCTTCTTGAAAAACTCGTCTTTGGAACGACGTCCGGTGACCATGTCTGGATCATTAGAGACGATTTACTATCTGGTTGCGTAGCGCAATTACGGTGAGCACGGTGTATTGATTGATGCATTGTCCTGCATTGTCCTACTTTCGTTCTTTATAACGACTGGGCTGGCGTCTAGACGTCTGGACGCCTCGGAAGCTCTGACCCAATTTCACCACGTTGAAAATTATTCCGGTCGCACGGACTTCCGTGGTACCACCCTCTCACGTTGATAGGGGTGAAGTAGTCGTTGCGTAACTACCCCGCAGCGGGGTAGTTTTGACTTCGATCAAGATGATAAACGAAATAGCGTGCCGTGGATCTATTCACGGTGTATCACTCTGATATTTTCAACTTTAATATTGAACGTTATTCGCGCGATAAAATTATTTAAATCGTACTCGGTCGCGTAACCAACCGTGGAATTAAATAATAAAAAAAAAAAAATGGCAATTTAAAAAAGTTTCTTCCGAATGGTAGTCACCTGAAAGGTGAATATTGTTACAAATATTATCGAGTTGAATTTTAACGCTCGACGCAATACTACACCCTCGTAGGACACCTACTAGGACCTAGGAAAACGTAATAGAGATCACTGAAACATTCTCCGCGGAAATTAATTTTTTATTTTACACTATTAGGTATAGCTTGAACGGTTTCTCGATCAATACATCGAATGAATTTTTTCGCTCGTTTTAGCACTTTCCACCGAAGACAAATTGACGTACAAATTCTACCCGGTTGCAAGTGGACAGCTTCAGTTCCGGGTAAAGGCCTCCAACGATGCCCACGTCGCGCTCACCACGGGTCCTCAGGAGGGAGATCCGATGTACGAGGTGAGAAACATTGCAAACGAACGATATACAAATATTTTATCCGAATTCGTCGAATCCCCTTTTCAAAAATTCCACAAACCTTCCACCAGGTTTTCATCGGTGGTTGGAGCAACAGCAAGTCCGTGATCCGTAAGAACAGAAGCAAACCGGATGTCGCGGAGGCGGACACACCCGGTATCCTGAGCGGCGACGATTTTCGCGGATTTTGGATCAGGTGAATTGGAAACGGGACTTTAAACGTTATCAGCAACGACCACAGCCTCTGCATAGCAGTTGAACGCGCTTTACCCAGCGTTGAAGTCTCCTGGACAGCGCGATGCAATTTCTTCATTTTATTTCCCCTTTTTCGTTCAACGCTAGAACCATCGAAGCGATCAATTTTTCACTTGTTTGAAACTTCTCTTTAAAATTACTCGATTATTGACTGTGCCTTGCCTTCGATATTCATGGATGATTATCAAAATAGACGACTAATGGTACTCGTAAATTAATTTGCCCTTTAATGCAAATAGTATTACATTCACTATCGGTGGTTCTACCGTTAAAATTCGTAAAGATCTCGTTAGAAGTGTACCACAGTAAAAGCTCTCAGAACTGTACCGATCGAATCGTTTAACAATTGAAAATATCCATTAACGATTGTTCAGTCGTCTCGATTGCCTCCAGAGTCTTCAACGAGGGGGATAAACGAATGCTATTGTTCGTAACGATATCTTTCTCGATGATCGTTTCAGGTGGGGCGACGGTGCCATTTCAGTAGGTAAAGAAGGTGAACCAAGCGCGTTCCTCACCTACACCGATTCAGAACCACTTGCAATCGGTCACTTTGGAGTATGCACCGGTTGGGGTGCTTCTGGCGAATGGCAGATCGAAGGTAAAACGTTCTCGTCGTTTTATTTTGCATCGTTACCGACCTAGAATTTAGAACGTACTTCAGAGATCGCCGCTTATCCAGTCCTCCGATACATTTCTACTATCCGATCGATGAAACGTCTGTACGCGATTCCGCGATAGGTAAAATATTTAACGTGACTGGTAAACAATTAAAAAATATCCAACGCGATCGTATTACCGATAAGTATTTTATTACACACGTTGGTTTTATCATTGTAGAACCCAGGCGTCCTTGCAAACATTGCGTATAACATCGGTTCTCAATTTATGCTATCGTCTAAGATTACCGGAGCGATTCATTAATATTATTTTGCGATTAATTCGGTAATCGATCAACAATGTTCTTCGATCTTGAATCGTTTCGACGATACGGTACGAAAATACCCAACGAGTAACCGATGGTATCTTTTTTCACTCCGACAGAAATTGATCGCTTCGTTCGTACACGAATATCAACGATAAGTCTAAATAAATTAATATGTGCATCGTGCAAAGTGATACTTGACCCGATTCTGTCCACCGGTTGATGTGCACGCGAATGTAAAGCAGTTGAGAACCGCTGGTATATGTTATTACAGTAGATAATATATTTCGATTCGAGAAGCATCGACACACTCTACCTTCAACTCGGCCCAATTTTTCCACGAGATACGCTTAGACTGTCGTTTACAATTTATTAATACAATCTTGTTCCTGGTACTTTATTGGATGTCGGATGGGACTCTACTAATGCATCGTCGTCCACACAGCCATATGTGTCGGTGATCACGACCGTTGTACGTATAGTATAAGGCTGAAAGACGTAGTTGCATCCTGTTCCTTTAGATATTTTAGCTTTTTGCTCGAGTACGTTTGATTTTACCCAAGCACGTTTTCCCTTTTACCGTGAAAGGTGTCCAATTAAAAGTGTCCACATTTAAAGACTTTTCCTCGTCGAGTACAACGTGTATTTTCCAGTTCATCCAAGGAAACACTAATACGACAACCTAGGTATCTTACATCGACACTGGAACTACCAAAGGTGGTCAGTTCGACCTTTTCCGAACTTCTTTTTAAAATCGCTCGATTATCGACGGTACCTTTGCCCACGATGTTCGAGAACAATTGTTAAAATAGCTTGTAAATCTGATCCGATACGAATAAGATTACGTTCGGTATCCGTATTCCCGGTGTCGATTAACTTCGTAACGAGACAATTGAAGAAGAACAATTTGAATTCGCACACAGATCGTTTGCGGAACTAAATGGACATTTTAATTGGACACCGTTCAATTTC
This sequence comes from Ptiloglossa arizonensis, assembly GCF_051014685.1. Lineage (NCBI taxonomy): Eukaryota > Metazoa > Arthropoda > Insecta > Hymenoptera > Colletidae > Ptiloglossa > Ptiloglossa arizonensis. The sequence goes on from NC_135051.1 coordinate 25,699,824, forward strand.
AAGGAAACGCACATACGTGCACCAGTAGCAATCTCTGTAGCACGTAGACACGCTTATCTCGCTTCAGACCGATCGAGAAATCAATGTTTGTCCCACCGAAGGCGATCGTAATTTTTGGAATTCGCTCCGCGGTTCGCTAGATGGAAAACAAACGTGTAAATAGGGGGAGAACGTTGCGGTGAATTGTCGAAACGATCACCAAAGGTTTAGGGATAGGAAGAGAAGAGAGTCGAGAGAAACAGGCTCACCAAGGAGTCGCTCGAGCTACATGGAGCACACCGTGCGCGGCAAAGTATTGATTTTCGAATTTCTTTGACTCCCACAAGGATACGGCACCGTATTGACGCGGGACGAGTTAACCTACAAGTTTCATAACGTGCGAGGTGGCTCGGTTCTCGTCGAGGTGAGGGCCAAGAGTAACGCACACATTGCCCTGACCAAACAAAAAGGCGAATCGAGTCCAATGTACGAAATCATGCTCGGGGGATGGGAGAACACGGGGTCGTGCATCAGATACGATCGCAAACAGCCCGATAAGGTTCGAAATCGACGAAACTTGAAACCGTTTCGTTCCTTTGATCCTTCGTCCCTGGAAACTCGAGTAGCTTTCAACCCCTCGACTGGTACGGGCGGAGTCCATGCGACCTACATTGTTCGAAGCGTATACGGGTGGTTGTATTGCATTCGTCTTTGGGAAAGTTTAATCTTGAAACGTTCTTACTTCGATCACAGTGTACAGTCGTGGCGAAAATTTCGTTGGAGAAAGAGTTCAGGTTAAGAGAATCGTACGGTAAAGGAATTCCAACGTGGAGGAATTCTACGGTAAGGAAAAGTTCAGCTTAGAGAAATTTTGGAGTGAGAATATTTTACGGTGAGGAATTTTTTATTTGGAAATATTATACGGCAATGGAACGTGGAAAAATTCTAGCGCAATATTTTGCAGTAAAAAATGTTGAACATGGAAAAATTATACGATAAAGGAATTCCAACGTAGAAAAATTCTATAGTAATGAAAAGTCCGATTGAAAAAATTCCAGCGTAATATTTTACAGTAAAAAATATAAAACACGAAAAATTATACGGAGAAGGAATTCCAACGTGGAAAGATTCTGTGGTAACGTAAAGTCCAACTTGGAAGAATTCTAGCGTAAGAATATTTCACAGTAAAGAAATTCTATCGTAAACAAAATTCTAAGCTAAAAGAAAAAATACATCGGGTAAAAACTATATCGAATCCACTGAAAATCTTCCCTGAAAATCTTCCCTGAAAATCTCTCGAGTCTCCTGTATCTAACTACATAGTACCACAAACGAGAGGAAATACAAAAACGCAATGGGTCGTGAGAGACCCGAGAAACTCAATAAAAGTCCTCGAGACTGTTCAGGATTCACCAGAGCCACAAATTTGGCAAAGACAATTACTTTTTAGCCAACCCTGGCATCGAGCCAACTTGGTCAAACCGTACAATCAACCCATCCGTGATCCGTGAACAAAAATTCTCTCCACAATCGTCTAACAGAACTTTGGTATTTCGCCCTGCCAGTTCGGAGTGGTTCTCTTACAATAATTCCAATAACTGTACAATAATTACCAACACTTGAACGTTAAAAGTTTGCCAAGAATTCGAAAAAATACTACTCCCCCGTCTTGGTCGAGACCGTTCTTGAAAAGCTGGACGCATTGTTAGGGCACAAAGGGTTAAAGGAATCCGAGTACGAGTTTCCGGTAAGACGGAGGAGAGTTGTGTTTTCCCCACTCCTAAATGGCTGATTTTGCACCGACAGGTGCGCGTGAACACGCCAAACCTGCTGAACGAGTACGAGACCAAGAAGTTCACGATCTCTTGGCTCAGCGGCCTTATCAGGGTCAGGGCTGGTGACCATAACGGTCCTGTGATCATGGAATGGCAAGACCCGAAACCATTTGGTGTGAGCTACGTGGGTGTGCGTACTGGTTGGGGTGCAACCGGAAATTGGAAGCTTCGATTCGCACAGTACCCACCCCTTCCGGTTCCCGGTTCCAAACGTAATGCAATCTGTGCTGCGAAAAGGATTTGTAGTCTTCTATTCTCATTGGGAACTTTTATGTCTATTTTTTCATCTTGGATAGAGAATCGTTCATTTAACAATGGCGTCTAAAATTATCGAAAAAAGAACCAGTACCTTTGGTATAATTTGGTAGAGGTATTTTCTTAACCCTTCGAGTGCTACGGACACGTGCGTACGCGTCCGGAGGAACCTACCAATGTGAACTATAGTCGTTTTACATATTCGAAAATGATTTAATCGATATAATTACAATTATAAAACTTACTCGTACATTGTACGTTCGATCGACCGAGTTCACGTTACGAGAATATTCTCCGGTGTGTTGAATATTGTTCAGCGCTCGAAGGGTTGATCGTCACTTCGAGCATCGAAAGCTTGTTTGTTACTTCTTGGCCTCGATTGTCCTAACCAAGACCAAGAATCGTGCGTAATCACGAATCGAGGTAACACAGGATTCGAGGAATGTAAGAACGTACACAGTATCTTTGTTTGTTAAACAAACCTCGGCAACCAACGCGATAAAACAACAGTGGTGGTTGGTTTCTTCCACGAATCCCTCCTGTTATGCGATCCGTAGTTCCGCATTGTTCGAGTGTATGGTAATCGGTGTCAGCAATTGCTTCGCGAGGAAGTCTCTATATTTTCCATTTCCCATCTACGACTCTATTAGCGGATCTTGAGACGGTCGAGCAATAAAATTATCCTCGCTTGGTGATCGACGCACGTGTTGAGTCCATCATGAATACGTTGAAACCTTCGAGAACCTAATCTTGCGTGAATTTCTTGGTCACGGGCATTATCCCATCGGAACGGTTAGGGGAGACAGCGGCTAATCGAATTGGGTCCTGTTGTCATTGTTTTTCTTTTTCTTTTTCTTTTTTTTTTATTTGTCACGAGTACTAACAGCACGTACACGGTTTCTTTGGCATCAGTGTGGTCTAACATCCAGCATGTTGCATCCAGTCTGTCCGAAGGTCATCCGCTATCTCACGCAAGCACAATACCATTTATTTTAAAACGTCCTCAGCTATTGATTTATTATGTATTCCTTATCGGGACATTCATCACCGTGTTTGTTAACGAATTATCGAACTGTCGAAGCATCGAATTATGAGTATTTTTTTCTTCTTTTTTTTTCAAACACCGGTGCATGAAAGGAAATATCGCTTATGTCATCCGAAAGATTCGATTCGATTCGATCCGATGATGGCATACATAAAACAATTATTCATTGAGGAAAACATTCCTCGAGTTGTTATTCTTCTGCTGTTCTGTCTTATCGATTTTTATTTTCTCTTGTTTTTCGCCCGAAAATAACCCGTTTGCATAAACGAATAACAGAGAGGTAACGATGACGGAGAGTATATTTATTTAACGTTTGTTTTACCTGTTTGTAGATACGAATCCATCGGCCCCTCCGCCACCTGTGCAAGGTTTGGAAATGGGAGACGTCTGCTGGTGCGACGCGTCAGGTGGATTGGTACCTCCGGAGGCCGTAGAAGGTGGAAGAGACGAGGAGACCTTGTATGTGGGCAGAGCTTATCACGAGGGTGCCCTTTTGCCCGGTAAAGTGAAGCCTGGTCACTCCGTCTGCTATGTGGCTTGGGGTGGTCAGGAGCATGGAAAGACTGATTACCAGGTAATGAGCACAAAGTCTCACAATTTGTCGATGAAACAATTTCTATTAAGACATCTCGTGTACCTAATACAGACCTAGTACAGACAATGTCTATTAAAACATCTCATGTACCTAATACAGACCTAACATTTGGAAGTTGATTGTCAGAATTACACAGGAAGAGTAACTTGTAAAAATTCTATTCTATCTGGAAAAATATTGCAGAGGATTAAGACCATCTGTTTCTCTTTTGCAGGTTCTCTGTGCTTGTAATCCAAAATGGGTACCGATCTCCGGTAGCAACATTCCACCTAACGCGATTCCCGGCGGTGAAACCGAAGACGGAGAAGCGCTCTACGTCGGTCGCGTGTATCACGAGGACACATTGACGATCGGCAAGGTGCAACCGTCTCACGGCGTTTGTTATATACCGTTCGCGGGTGCTGAGGTCGCCTTTCCCGAATACGAGATCATGGTTTCACAATAATCGACGAAAAATCACACAGCGCGCGTGAAATCAGAATCGAGAGTTTGCCCTGACTCGTCGATGAATCCTCCTAATCGCTTAAAATGACCTAATTTCTATTATTAGAACGCATTGAACACAAAAATTTAGAAGGCTGTGTCGAGGTGCCCATAATGGAACGGGTATTACATACACGTACTAACATGCTTTTCCTGGCGAAAATCCGTCCCTGTGGTAAAAGTGAATCGAAATACTTGCGATGGATAACTATTATTTATTCGAATTGACGAATCTCAATCATTTACAGAGAGAAGGGGGATGGGATAATGTAAAATTCTGAGAATCTCATATGTGTGTAAACTAGTCCAGTTACGAGTGGGCGTATTTTGATTCACGTTCATCGACCAGTCAGGTGTACAACGAGGTATATTTGTTTATAATATATATTATATATATATATACCAGAGATCGCAATTGAAATCATGATGTATAAGCGCAAATCAAACTGGCAATACATGTAGTTAAGTTATGTATTTTAATTACTTACGGCTAACTCCAGTTTGAGCATTTATGCCGTTTGAGCAATTGTTGCCTTTAACTCGTCCATGTTCGAACGACAGCATCGCAAAAATATATGTATTTGACAGCTACATAGTTTTTTAATGCACGAAAATTGTTCGCTTTCTTAAGATCGTTATTTTTAGATTCCTGTATTGTTACGAAAGAAGAAATAAATACTTCCAAACGAAACGCTAATTGTTTTCAATCTTACGCCACTGATTATCACGTGGAAGCAGTGTTAGAAATGAATCGTTACTTAATAAATACGTATCGTATTTTATGACAATTTATGAGTACAGTTTTATATAATATGCAAAATACTGATTACATCATGGAACTGCAGATAGATTTTATTTCGCGTCACTCTTCAAGGCGTACTGAACGTACACACGTACTGAAATTTATTCTCAAAATGAATTGATACATGTTTAATAAATAATAATTAATTATTTGAATCAATAATCTAAATTTGATGAAAATTAAATAGTGTCACCATCTAGTGGCGAAAGAGCCGAACTACCTTTGAACCTTTAAAAAGCGCCGCCGACGGCAAAACGGCCAAGTTTGTTGAGAAATAGTTCCCAATTTTGCTCTTAGATTACACTCTCAACAAGTCCTACATTAATCGCAGATGCCATCTAGCAGTAATATTGGGAATTATTTCTCGACAAACTTGGCCGTTTTGCCGCCGCTGGCGCTTTTTAAAGGTTCAAAAGTAGTTCGGTCCGTTCACCACTAGATGGCTAGACCATTTCACTGACATTTTCTTTAAAGATTATCAGTTTGAAAATTAAATTATTATTTAGTAAATATGAATGTTTGCGTTTTGAGAGGAAATTTTGGTAAGTGCAAACTAAACACGACGAGTACTATGAAATCAGAATTGTCAGCACTTCCACTATATTATATTTTTTTCCATGCATTTTTGGTGAAATGAGTCAGCACATCACAGGCGACGATCCAATCTCTAACACAGAGGCCAATGACCAGCCCAAAGCACAACGAATCAGTTAATTCTAGTGATTTTTTTCGATATGTTTACCATAGTTACACTGCTCGCCGATTTACTGTTCTGTTTCGATAAGCCGGATCGCAACAATGGCGACCAATCCGTCATGGCCTGCCATTAAATGTCATTTGGAAGAGGAAATTTTAAATTAGTGGTAGATTGAAAGTGTTTTATTTATAAAAATGGCGACGAAAGAGGCTTCTACTATAGACGATGGTATCGTTGAACCCGGTATTGAGCCAGGTGCCTCCGCAGAAACAATGCTTGTTACAACTGATAGTTTCGAGGAGTACGAGCAAGAAATGAGTAGCAGCATCGACGATAGACACATGAAAGAAAGCACAACGAGTACCATCTCAGAGATTCAAGAAGACGTGCAAGACATTCCCGCAACATCCACCAAAACTAGTCCACGGGATCTTCAGAAAACAGCTCCTGTCTATGATTCTGAAATAGTATGTTTCATAACCTCTTCCTCAAAGGATACTCTGGATATATTTAATTTGGACAACAATTGTATTAAATTAAAATGGCGACGATTGTTCACGAAACTCCTTACAGGAGGAAACTGATTCTTGTAAAAATCTACAGAACAAATATTATTACTCATTTTAATTTATTTATGTATTTCAATTTGCTAAATGAGTCTCTTTTATTTCATTTAACAGAGCTTGTATATTTCAGGAGGATGCCACACATCAATTAGGTCAAAGTAGTTTAGATTCTGATCCGTTACGTTGTAAGAAATGGCTGGCACAAAGAAAACATATATTTATACTGAGCCAAGCAGGAAAACCCATATATTCTAGATACAGTTCAGAAGATAAATTAGTCACGGTTATGGGTGTCATGCAGGCTCTAGTTTCGTTTGTCCAAGCTGGCAGTGATATGATTAGATCTGTACATGCAGGAGATACTAATTTTGTATTTGTTGTCAAAGGTCCATTAATCTTAGTTGCAGTTTCTAAAACGCTCGAAAGTGTACCTCAACTTACATTGCAGTTAACGTATGTATACTCTAATGAAATAAATGAGTTTATTTAGTTGTATTCAAGTATAATCTTGTTTTATTATAGGTATGTATATAATCAAATAGTTTCTGTGTTAACACAATCACAGTTAATTGGAGTATATGATCGACGTAGGAATTTTGATTTACGAAGATTGTTAAGTGGTAGTGAAAGATTGATAGATCACCTATTAAATTTTATGGATAGAGAACCGGCATTCTTTCTAGGAGCTATCAAATGCTTACCATTATTTCCTTCAATGAGAAGTTCTATAACTCAAACTATCATTCAGACATGCTGTAAAATTAAGGTACTACATTTCTAAAATATACTAAAACCTTACAATGTTTATTATTGCAGCAATTATTGCACATTTCTGAAATTATATTAATAAGATGTATTTGATATTTTTCAGAATCTAGTGTTTGCAATTCTTCTAGCTAATAATCAGTTAGTAACATTAGTCAGAATGAACAAATTTTTTTTACATCCTGCAGATTTGCACATAATACAAAATTTGGTTGACAGTTCAGAATCACTTAAAACAGCTGAGAGCTGGACACCAATATGTTTACCAAAATTTGATGCCAATGGTTATATGCATGGACATGTATCATATTTAGCTATGGATTGTCAAGCATGCTTACTGTTGCTAACGGTCGACAGAAATGTATTTTTTTTACTTTCTGAAGCAAGACAAGTGGGTTATTTAATATAAAACTTTGTAAAGTATTAACAAACGTTAATAATGAAAATACTAAGCATTTTTGTGTTTAGAAAATCGTAGAAAAATTGAGACGAACAAATTGTTTCGAAGCAATAAATGAATCTATGTATAACTCGCCAATTACGACTGCTGACATTGGATTGCCGAAAATGCGCCATGTCTTGTACAAATGTAGAAGTACAGCACAGTTTTGGAGTCCTGAACTTCAACCTCCATATACAACGGACAAAGAAAAAGAACGGTTGGTACATTAAAATCCCTTAAAAATTCTGTTATTAAAAACATATGAAAAGTAGTATAATGATAAACAATTCCCGAATATGCCTATTTGTTATCCACAGATTACTGGGACTTTATCAGTGTTTACATCATAGGCTACATGCTCCGAATCTACCACTAAAACTTATATTTCAGCAATTAGATAAGGAGACCATGTTAGCATGGGTAAGTTACAATATACATATTAAAAGATACTAAAATAAGTATTATTAAATTCACTTAAATACATTTTTTAGGTAACAGTAGGTTTTGAACTGTATGCTACATTTGAGCCACTTGTAACAAAGCCTGATGCCATTGAGGCAGTGAATAAATTGTTAAAATGGATTAAAAAAGAAGAAGAAAGATTATTTATTTTAAATTCGCCAACATTTTAAAAGCCGATGTAATCAGTAATATTTTAAAGAGTTATTCATCAAACGAATATTATTTAAAAACATGCAGTGCATTGTTTGACAACAGTTTATATGGATTTTATGAATAATAATAATTTGTTAATAGCAAAGAAAAACTGCATCAACAGTGGGTGCATTCATGTTTTTTCTTATGCATTGATACTATACTTTTGCTCATTATTTTTAACTATGAAAAGTACTGTGAAATAAGTTTCATATGTGAAAATGTATATATTTAAAGACGTTACGCATGTAATCACATGGATTACAGTTATAGACACGCTACGACATTCTCAACTTACTTAATTACATGGTGCTTGAGAAAATTTGTCATTGTATTGTTGAGAAGGGAATACTCCGAGGCATCTTTCTATATCGCTTAAAAAATATATCGTCGAAACATTTATTTGTTAACAATTGCAATGATAAATATTCTCTACTATTTTTGTAAATAATCCTAAAAGTAACGGTCACCGTATCGTAATCTTGTTAAGTCGAAAAAACAATTCCAGTGTGAATGAATAGCATGTTATAGAAAACAAATATTGTTACTTGGAACACATCAATTTACGGGTACTATAAGCTACTATGTAGCGTTTGTATCAATGTATACTTATAATTTTAATATAAAACTATTCTCTGTAAATGTTGCACACTTCTGTTAATTGTGACTGAAGTGTAGTAAACGCTATAAAAAATTCAAGACTTGTATCATCTTAAACTTCTTATTCAATCGATAACCGTAAATTTCTATTATTACATCTTGTACAAAAAGTTTTTAAAAATTTTTAATTTTGAGTTTTCGATTCAATGTCTAGTTCTATCACGTTCTCGCCTTCGATCCCGATCCCTATCCCTATCTCTATCTCTATCATCTCTTCTGTGACGATCCTTATCTCTGTCTTTTTCCTTATGCGATGACGAATGACTTTTCGGTGATTTACTCCGTTTACGTTCTCGTCTGTCTCTATCCCTGTCTCTACTCCTTGATCTCTGTTTTTCCCTGTCAGATTTTTTGTCAGAACGTGAATGCCTTTTGTCTCTGTCTCTGTGACGATCCCTGTCTCTGTCATGGTCATCTGTTCTCTTACGAGTGTCTTCCTTAACAGGGGGTATATCTTCATCTTCCGATGTTTCTATTCCTTCATCCATGTCATCCTCTAATGCTGATATCTTTGCCTCTGTTATAGATACATTAGTACTTAAATATTTTTTTCTCATTTACTTATATTCATGTAAGAGAAAAACACTCACCTAACTCGTTGTTTTCTTCAAGGACATGCCTTTTTTGTATCCTTGGTAGAATAACATCACACGATCTTTCTTCTCTTAAGAGTTCATCTATAAACTCATCCATGTGAATCAACTCAAATTTACCTTGTTTACTTTGCTTTCTCAGTTTCCTATTGTCATTAAATAATGGTTCCAAATATTTATAACAATCTAAAGACGATCCTGTTAATCTCATATATAATGCTCCTAATGCACGAACGTATTTAAATTCCTCATTTTTTATAAATTCTACTATGATATCCTTCTCAGGTTGTATTTGAAGCATTTTTAGTATAAGACAAAGAAATGGTGTTGGTTTCACATTTCCACCATACACACCACCTATAAACCTAAAATACAACTCATTTTCTATGAGACAGTTAAATATACGTTTGTTTATGTTTGTAATAGGTTATGTTTTAATACAAAAATTAAAAAATTATGCGTGCGTGTGTATCAGAAGTTCATAACTAAACACGCGTAAGAAATAAATATATTTAAACAATATATGGAAAAATATCTTACTTAGCAAAAGATATAAATTGAACGATAAGTATTTACTAACCTCAATTCCATAGCTTTGTCGACTAAAAGCTCCGCAGTTAAAGCAAAACATTCTTCCTTCCAATATTTAGAATCATACACTCGAGATCTTATTATTTTCTCTACTAAATATTGAGGATTTGTTCCTCGAATAGATTTCGCGTCTTTTACAGTTCTATTTGCCATTTTTAAACCGCATTAATGTTAAAAATACTGTTTTTGAAAACTACTTGACATAGAATATATTTTATAGGGAATTTTTGTATTATACGATTTACACATTCCCCGTTTAAATATGAATATGAATCAAACATAAACATGTTTTTCCTTAAAACATTTTTGAAAAAATAATTCTATACTATCTAGATTATAAATGCCTCTATTGAAAATATGTTCAAATTGAAATTGTAAGTGATCGTAATTTTCTGAACAAGTTTAACTTTCAAATTTCTAGAAATTGGAGCAAGGAAAGTTGTATACTTTTACTTGAATGTAAACTTGTGCTATTCTTAAGGAACGTGTGTTAACATCTTAATGTAAAAATTATAAACCCTGTGCACAAAATTTTAAAACAACATCTGTAAAAAAACTAAATATATCTGCCAATCACAATCCTTTTAATGTTGATTTAACATTTAAAATGTAATAAAATCTATATCCAGGAAAAAATAAAGATATTAATGGTGAAAGAATTAAATTGATAACAAAATAAATAGATTAAGTTTGTTATATTATTCAAATATTAATAATACAATTATTATTGTTGATTTACCAAGGCCCATAAACTGAAGAGATAACGACAAAATTTAAGCATACAGTCGGTATTGTTATCGCGTCATCCCGAAAATGTGCAGAATGCTGTAACGCCCAAGGAACGAAGTCGCCTTACAACAAAATCAGAATTAATACATTACCGATTTTAGAATAATTTAAACAAAACAACAAATATGAAAACATGTATCAAATAAACTCGGAGATGCTGGAGCTTATTAAAAAGTACTCGTATTATACGAGCTAAATCATTAAACATCTTACAATAACAAAAAAAAATATTTTGTTCTTCATCCTCGATACATAAGAAGTGTACTGCGAAGCAAAGAAACCAGAGGTAGTTCACGATTGATTAGTCGAACGATGTGATGGGAATAAGATCTCAATGGCCTTGAGTGGCCAAATGAATTTGTTCCAATTGTGTTTGTTCATCCTAAGACAGATCCACGAAAGAAATAAAATTCACGTGTGCTCGAAATAAATCGGAGGGGGGGGGGGGTCAGGTTATCGAACTTTTAAAAATTATTTGCGAAATAAATATTTAGTAAACAAATCCTACAATATTTTCTTTTGTATCCTCCAGATATAAATTCTCCCGACTATTTCCAACAGTATGCTTATAATTCTGGTGAGATAGCCTGAAGAAAGACCGACAAAGCGATACATGGTGTACGAGTCGACATCCCTACTCCCGCGTCTTTCCCGCGAGATCGCCTTTCTCTCGAGCCCCTGGGCCCGTAAGAGGCCCCATTCACAGTCCCTGTCTCTTTCTTTCCCCTCCATTCGTCCCTTCCACTTACTTGACAATCTCGGCTCACCTGAACAGCCATCTTGAGCCGCGCAGAGCTCGATCGCAGCCTGTCCTCTTTAAGACGTGTTTTCCATTCGCTCGAGGTGATCAGCCGCGCCGTCTCGCACCCACGAGCCGCTATGCAAGCCGATGCAACGGACTAATCGGTGTATCTCGCAAGCTGCTTCCCAGTCGTTTCGTGGTCCCTGATTGTCTGTGCTCTGCAACGAGTTCGTTTTTTTGGGTTCCCAATCGGAACTCGACGAGTTTCCTCGGACGAAACAAGTACGTTTTGCGCGCTCAAAAACCGAGCCAACATTTCTCGGTGAGCGGGTTCGAACCCATTGTGTTGTGAACTCGGGCCGATCGGTACATTGGCGCGGATGGTTCCGTCGGTGTCTTGAGAAGGAAAGTTTCGGTGGAAGAAGAAGGAGAAGTAAAGGTACGTGCCGACGTGAGTCTTACCCTAAGATGTAGCCTTCGAGAAGAAAATTTCTCGAAATATATAACCTTTTTCTTACCTCGCGATAACCAAAGGTTTTGAGCGTGTTCAATTATTCGTCCAGAATTGTACAGAAATCGTTCCGGAACACTTCTCGTTCTTCTTCGTTGTCGATTAAGATTAGAAAACGAACTGGCCTCGATTTTGGAATCTGTCGTGACCTAAAATCCCGCGTCCCGTCGACTGTTTACGTTGATCAGCGGATTCTCCGTCGCGGCCGTTACGAAACGCAAAGAAGGATTTCGCACAACGAAGCTTTTTCGTGTGTAACATTTGGATTACGTCAATCTTCGTCCTCGACACGCGAGAACTTGCACGCTGTGTTTCGTTGTATCTTTATCGATGGATCGGTGGTGCATCGACCAACGAAAGAAAAGGTCCCGCCCACCTATCGAACCTATCGACGTTGTAAATGTCACAGTCGACGTTAGCATCGATTTAACGTGAGAATCGCGCATCGCAGGATCGGTAAGGAGGAGAATCGTCGATGATCACTGATCTTTGCAAAGAAAGCGAGCGCGTACTTCCTAATTTTCACGCAACGACAAATCTCGAGCGATCACCGAATCTGGAATCAACTTCGTTCACGAACTTAAATGCGCGGAAAAAGAGAAGATTTTTATCGCGACTAGTTACGAAGCGAAAGCTGTTCTTTGTTCGCTCTAGTGTCACCGTACTACGAAGCTCCGTACGATCTCGCGATTATATTCGTTTCTTCGCGATGCATTCTGTGAATTTCCGGTAACAAGGAGGTTCCTCTTTCCTTCGTGAATGAGTTCTTGGCGCGTTTGAAATTACAGGGTTCCTATCTCGATACGGCGGTGATCTCATGAGAAATTGTTCGATACGAAGGGGGAACATTATACGGTACAAATAATTTTTCCATCTCTTTATCGGAGAATATTTTTTTCTATCATTGGTTGTAAAATATTCCATCGTGTCGAGGAAAAACAAACATGTACGTATTGTAGATCAATATTTTTCTCTTGCTCTGCGTGTTGTGATAACTTAAATCGACGTAAACGGAGCGATACGTTCGATATTTTGAGATTATTTTACTCGGTCCGTTTTCATAATCACTTGGGCATACATGCATCGTCGCGACGAAGAACGAAACTCAAATAATTTATCATTGTATTTATTTATCATCGTATGAATATTTTCGTAAACACTTGTAGAAATTTGAATAAAATTACGACTCGATCGATAATCGTACCATGTATTCCGAAAACAATCCGATCGGGTCGTATTTGCATGAAAATTTTCGACATTGTTATCGATCGAATAATATCGTCCATTTAGGAAAATGGGATCGAAGATAGAGTACGTGGAGTCCTCTCACATGTACGCGACGAATTACATACGTAATTCGAAGGCGATCGGTGTCCTGTGGGGTATCTTCACCATATGCTACGCCATAATCGGAGTTGTGGCTTTTGTCACGCCGGAATGGCTCGGGGACCTGGAACACGAGAATCCCGGAAGATTCGGCCTGTGGACCAGGTGCAGTTACGGCGGGAATGGTAAAGAAAATCGTTTTCGAAATTTAGGGAAAAGAAATTTTTGTCGTTTTCTTTCTTTTCTCTTCTTTTTTTTTTACTTCTCTGACACGTCGACTAATATTTCGATGCTCGTATATTTCGAGACGAAACCCAAAGAACACGCGTTTCGGGCGGTTCGTTAACAAAACTTATTTCTACCAGGTGAGTTGGGAGAAGAATGTATCGGCAGACTGGACGACCTATCGACGATCGTCAACGTTCCTTTCAGGGCGAGCACGATTCTGGTCGGCGTCGCGGTGATAATCGCTCTATTGACAATCTGCGCCATGCTTCTCTTCTTCTTCTGTCAGAGCACGACCGTGTTTTACCTTTGCGCCTGGATGCAAGTGGTGTCAGGTAAATGAAACGCTAAATATCGAACACGTTGAACCGTGGTAACGGTGACCAGTGCTCGCGTAACGTTACAGCGAACGTTCGAAAATATCACACCGAGAAAAAAAATAATTTACCGTGACGTTGAACATCGATTTAGAAAGTATAACACGGCCGGACGCTCTCGCGGGCTATTGCTGTAATCTTCGCGTAATACCTTATCAACGCGGTGCGGCTGAAAATTACAGCGATGCACCGGGGCCAACGGGTCAGGAAATGATGCAATCGTTTCGCTTAGCGTGCTCCTGTTGCGACAGAGTTTATTGTTCGCTGATTCGAACGCAATTAAATACAACGCGGGGGCAACATCCGTCGACGCCCCTAACCGGTGGGCTGCTAGTCTCGTCTCTCGGTTTGCGATTTCACGACAAATCGACTCTGTCAGACCCGGTCCAGAGTATCCTTAATTGGACAGAGCGACTCGCCTTGCCAGTAGCCAGGTCTAATTACACCTAGCGCGGACTCGGTCGATCCTAATCCAGCGTCGTTGATCAAACCGATTCGACCTACGGGTTTAACTCTTTGGGGCACAGCGGGGCTAAGAAATGTCCCATTTTTTTAATACTCTGATATTCACGACGAAATGTTGTCCAACCGTGAAAAATTAAAATAATTCCCCACAAGTTGCGCGTTAATGTTCCATCTCGTAATTAAATATCTAATTAATCTATTTTTTTTTCCAGTTTCAGTTATTTTGTATCGTTTCGCACGTTTAGAAACCGTGCCTCGAAGAGTTGATCGGACTGGATCAACCGGAACCAGTTTTCTATACTTAAGGATGATCCCTGATGCTCGAACCGTGTTGTAAATAGTTGAACTATTCTCTCAATACTCCAAACTCGAAACGTACTTGTTATTTTACAGTATCACTGACGAGACTGATACTGTTTAAAAGTTTACAAGTATTACACTGCGTGCCTTGTAACCTTTTTATAAAATCGTTGTAACTTTCAAGCGCCGGTCACCAGGTACCACCGTGGCGTTCAACGTTGTTACGTGGATGTAATACCAGCAACGTCCAACCGACGTGCGAACACCCAAATCCAGCGACTAACAATTAACAACCACAACGAGAGACACTGATCATCACGAACGGTCTAAAGCATAGAACGAACGAGATTTCATGTGAACGACTGGAGTAACCAATCGATAGAGAGCTTCGGACGAATAGGGTCATTTCGTCCCCTACTTGGGGCACCTCTACAGGGATTTAAATCGTTTCTTGCGGAGATTCTTTTTTTTTTTTCTCTCTTTTCCACGAGTAGAAAGCGGTTTCCGGCCCACGGAGACCGCGCTTACAAAATGTGCGTGTAACGCAACACGACACGAACGTCGATGATCGAATCATCGTCCGTTCGTCCCGTTTGCGAACAGTTGATTACCGGTTTGCCCGAGGCGCGTCGTTACCGCGCGATGCGCAAGAAAACTCCCCATTTTGTGAAACCCGCGGACGATATAGGAAATCGTTTAGGGGGACATGTAAAATAGACCGTTATGAACGCGCGAGACAGCCGGTTTACCGGTTGGCCAACGCCTTCGCGATTAACAGCGTCGGTCACGAATGCTACAAGAACGAGCAACGTGTCCAACGTTTCCGCGTTACTTAAAATTCGTAGCAAATCGCCGCCCGTACTCTCTCTCTCTCTCTAGGTTTTCTCCTCGCTGGTGAAATTCATCGGAGAGTAGAGAAAACCGAATAATGGTTGTTCGTTGCTATTGTTACAATACCGGGTTCCTTCGCTATTGTTACAATAGCCGCAAGTTAATTGGCAACGACACCGTTCAACGACGAACGAACGGTACAACTGTCGCGGCCGACCAAACTCGGCTATGTCTATAAAATACTTGTCCGGTACTGTTGACCCACTTGAGGAACACCGACGTGCTTGATTTGCCCTGTTACGCGACGGTTCGCAACGTTCAAGCGGCTCGATATCGATGATGTCGGTCACTTCATCTACTGGACGATAAAAATTGAACGCCTTGAACGTGGGGCAAAAAGTGGCAAGGTCGCGTGAGGACGGAACAGTCTCGCATAATTTAACTCTTATCTTGGACGCGAGAGGAAACGCGAATGGGCGACGCGCTTCGATTTTCGATACTCGAAGAACTTCTTCGGAGGTCTTCCAAGACGTGGAATCTCGTACACACGACATTGTTATACACGCGATGAATTTACCACGTGGACGTGAATATCGTTCTCGAGTCGTCCCTTATCGAGGCGAGAAATAACGCGTTCGAGAGGAGCGACATCGATGGAGGAGTCGTTACTCTTCGATTCTTCTAACGATCCTAATCGCTCGTCGATGACCGCTAGAAATGGGTACGCGTTAACGGTATTAAAGGGAGAGCAAAGAAAAGAGGAAAAAAAAACGAATCTTAACGGCCGATCGCTTTTACGTAACAACGACGATCATCGGTTAGAGATGAAAGTTGGTAGACCATCGTTGTTGATTGGCGGCATTACCGGCGATCGTGGCTCGTTTGTACCGTCGACAGTGAAAGTTGCCGGTTGAAATGTGAATCAGCTCCCGCGACGAGGAAAACGTTTCACCCAGAAACGAAACGCATATAATATATGCCACTGGTTTAATCAGAAACGAATATACACCGTCTATCCGTTACGCGATCGCCGCGACTTCCGTGAACGCGCTTGATATGACTGTTCGAGTAAAATCCGGGATTCGAGCGTTCCGATGAACGTGGAACTGGCCCCGGTACGGTTCACGTTTGGTCCCGGATCTGTCGGTTGAACTCTCGGGGCAAACGAGAGAAGAAGATATGTTCTATCTTCGAGCAGAGAGTTCGACGTATAAAAAAGAAGAAAAAAAATACAATCGATCGACCGATCTTAACGACTCGTTGCGCAATCGATTAAAAACGTCGGGTGTATAACGATTTGATAACTCGAGGACCTGGCCACGCGGTCACGTGGGAATTGAAACTTCGTCGCAGAAAAAAACAAACGAGGGAACAACCGCGAATACCTTCCTCGCGAGATGATAATAAGTGGTGTAAAAGCCAACAGTCATTCTCCATGGTACCTTTCACTGCTGACCTCTTGTACAACATCCGTGAAGAGAGACAGTTTGAAATGCCAGGCGTGTTATATGCGTTCGTTCACGTTCGATGATAGCTAGGCTTGTACGCGGCCTTTGAGAGAAAATGCTTCTCGACGAATGTTTCGAACGAGTGGAAAAATTCAACGGCGACGTTTTTCAATGAATCGGGATCGTTGAAAATTGTTGGATGGGTCGAGGAAATTATGTCCACTTGCTGAAAGTAACTATTATTTTCAGCTTAGAACAGTTTATTCGATCAGTTGACAGTGTACTTTTTCCTTTCCAGCGATATCCATGGCCATCGGAGTCTGCATTTATCCTCTCGGCTGGGACTCGCCGCTAATTCGAGCTGTTTGCGGTGCAGCTGCATCCAGGTATCAGATTCGTATCAATTTCATACGAACTCGATCCGTGATAAACACACTCTCGAGTCGAAGAGTCCATCTCCACGATAACAGCTCGCCACGCGGTACTCGACACGATGTTGGCCTTCGTTCGTTTTTGTTTCAATTTTCGTACCTCTTGGGAAGATCTTTCTTTACCGTGATCGAATCGGCGGTCAACGATTCGTCTCCACGGGATGCATTACGTTCTCGATAAAGATAAAATTATTTCATTTTGGCAGATACAATCCAGGAGCCTGCGCCGTTAGATGGGCGATACCGTTAGCAGCTATTGCAGCTTTAGACGCCGCTACCCTGGCCGCGCTTGCTTTCATTTTGGCCTCCAGACACGTTAGATTGCAACCGGAGCCTTTTACCAATGGTTCCCTGTACAAAGGTAATTTCTAGCCTTTTACCAATGGTTTGTATAGAGGTCATTCATAGCTTTTTACCAATGGCTTATATAGAGGTAATCTCTAGCAATTTACCAATAGTTTGTATAGAGGTAATTTCTAGCATTTTACCAATGGTTTATATAGAGACAATTCCTAGCCTTTTACCAATGGCTTATGTAGAAGTAATTTATAGTAATTTACCAATGGTTTGTATAGAGGTAATTTCTACTCTTTTACTAATGATTTCCTATACAAAGATAATTTCTATTCGCGCAAACCTCTATCAGTCCACGATTATCGACGAACCTCTAGAATATGTTCCAAAAACAGTTTACCTCGATATATGTACCTGGACGTAGCAGTGTTTACAGAAGGTTGTATAACTTTAAGGGGTACACAATACTGTATAATTTCCAGTCTAATGTATCGCGCTAAAATGATCTCTCTTGTCTTTCAGGTGAAGTGAACCCTGGATACGTGAACGAAGCGCAGAGCGTCGCCGGATCACGGAAATCCCTGTCCCTGAGACCAGTCCTCTTGGTTGCTCCTCCGGAACAGGACCGCTACAGTGAACTCTCCAGAGCGAAGTCTCATTCGCATCACAGCCTTTACACACCAGCACCGTCGCATCCGGCTCACACGATGTCGACGAACACCTTGAATCACTCCCAACACAATTTCCAATTGTAGGACGATCAACGATCGAGAATACATTGTACATAGGCCACCGTAATCTTGTCCCTACGACGGTATATCTCGAACCCGACGACCAACGAACCACGAGAGATACAAGGGGAACAAGAAGTATTGTACATAATAATAAGTGTTTCGAATCTTCTATCGTGTATCGATTCGTTTTCTAGTTTGTAATCAATTTTTGTACGAAATCTCGAGGAATTGAAGAGAGAGGGAAGCCTGTAAGAAAATACATATTCGCAGCGTAGCTTGCGTCTTGCTGATCGGAGCGAGTTGAGACCCGCTTATGCTGCACTTTTGTATCTTGTATATACACCAATGTAACTTGTAAACTTGTTCGATGTGTATCTTATGTACGTAACTGAAGTTAATTATGTATTTTTTAATATTATACAGGATGATTTAAAAGCGGTCTCGTGAAATTGATACTCTTCACCTCGGAACTGAGAAAAGAATCTTGGATCGAACGCGAACGTTGTTTCTTGGATACTTTCCGTTGTCACGTTGCCTCGTATACTCGGATGAAAATTAATCGGAGGCCACTTCTCTCATGGGGGGGGGGGGGGGATTGGTCCACGATGACCTTGCGCGGTCACTTGATTTTGCCTCGACTATGATAGACGTTCGAGAAAGTACCCGCTGAGTTTCTTGCAAGTTTTTATAATTCCCGGAGAATCTGTACTGTAATTATACATTGCTCGGTGTAATTCGTGTTACGAATTAAAGCGGTTGTATCTCGAACACAAAAGTTTCACGGACACGTTGTTTATCCGAACTTTCTCTTTAATTACGTATCGAATGCCTCTGTAAATATATACTGTCTGTACAGAACGATTAGAGAATAATATTGAAATTTATAGGAGGTTTGATACCTCTGTATCAAGATTAAAATAATTCTGGTAAAAAAAAAAAAATGATCCGTGAAACTTTTATCTTCTTCACAAAGTTACTTCGACGTACATCACAAATCACACCGTGCGATACGAAGTCGCGAAGTACTTCGAGAATTCTAGAAACTTACCAGTGCATGTATCGTTTCTTATCTCTAACAAGACACTTCACGATAAATGTCAATTTCTTCTTTTTTTCTTTTTTTATGAAACTTACAACGATCAATACATTTCTTTTTCTTTTTTTTTTCTTTTTTTTTATTATAAATAGGTAACATAGAGCATTATTTTACAGAACGAGGATAGTCTTAAATAGTAAACGAAAGAAAGTGTTATGTATCGCCGAATAAAGACGCAAAAGAGATGCAGGGACGCGTAATTGTTGGCGTACTCATCTCGGAACGTTCAAGCAAGCGTTCGTCAGCGTTCGAACGTTCCCATATAAATCAGGTTCTGTTCCAATAAAGTGAAATTGAAAGCCGAGAGCCGCATTGCTTTCATTCGTACGCGCAAGCCTACGGGCAAAGTGTTTCGCCCTTCGTAACTATGACTACGCTTTAAGGAGACGCGATATACGCGTGTCGGGACATTGTCATCAGCAAATTCGAAAAGGATCGATCGTTCGCGCAACAGAATTCCCGCATCGGCACAAAATGAACGACAAAGACGATAGCGCCTGGGTCTTCGACTCCCTGATCGGTTTTCTTCAGGGTCCGATTTGGTCCGCGCCTCTGATCACCTTCATAGAGGAGAAATCGCTCAGTAAGTCTTTTCTTTTTGAAAACGATCCCCGTGTGTCGACGAACAGTTTCACATCGTCGTTCATTACTTTTTTTTTTTTAATTTTTTTTACGCTACATTTCTCATCGAATACGGTTCATCTTCGAATTGCCATTATCATCGATCCTTTCGTCGAAACTCAGCTAGTATCTTCGAACTTTCCTCGAAGTTATTCCGATGCATATTTTGTTTCTTTTCTTTTTTTTTTTATAATCTTTCACAGTATTCGAAGCGGACGTCGAAGAAAACGACCAGTACCAGAAGATATATCAAGAGTACAAAAATTTGGTGGATTTATTGCTCGGTTGTTTTATGGAAGACATGGGGATCACTCCGGAGCAATTCGAGTATGCTTGTACCGTCAACAAATATACGAAAATGCCTATACAGTTCCAACAAGTAAGTTGAAAGTCTCGAGGGAAAGGAAATTGCCAGTTTATACGCGATTGTGTCGTAAGTTTGTCAATTTGTGTAAAATTTGCCGGGTAAGAGTGCGAGCGCGTTAAAGAATCAAAGTGCATTAAACCACGGTGATTCTTTCTTTTTTTTATGGAACGTTTGGTGAGGAACATTTCTTTGTTTCTCGTAACAGAATCTCGTCCCTCGAGGACCCTTGTAATTTCCAATCCGTAAGTTTTACACAAATTGATAAAATACCACCGATACGAACATACGATGTTTCCGAGCTCGTAGGCTATTAATTCTTGTTTTCATAACGATAAACAGATTGGGACGAAAGGAAATTATCTCACCCACGTTTACATTTTTATTTCCTGAAAAGCGTCTACATAATTTCTTGCATTATTGTTTACTCGTCGAAAAAGTCACGCGAAGATATCAACCCCTCGATTGTATCGTTTTGGTGCCGAAAATCTCCTCCGAGTGCGGAAATTTTCATTACATACGTATTCACTATTGTTTAAATAACCATAAACGCTCTGTTATCTTTCAATTGGTCCGTTTTGGGAACAAGATCTCGGGTAAAGTAAAGCGTGTAACGTGTGACGCGGTACGCGGATTGAGTAGCTGAATGTTGAACTATAAATAAATAAAGGAAACTTAGCACGATTCGGTGACATTTGGTTTTATGTTCTTGAGAATCTGTTCGAGCAAATATGGGCAGCGAACGAGTACGAAATATTCAAGAGGATGATGATACAGAAGAACCTGGAACTGCAGTTGCAGGCTTTGAACATGATCGAGCAGAAGTATGGTCTGACGCCCGCATCCTTGATGTACGAAACGGACGGATTGCACGATGACACATTGGTCATGGAAGAAATAATTCAGTAAGCTTACGGGTGGTCTTCTCGTTGAAAAATCAAACAATGTTACAGTATCAAAACCTTGGCTCGCAGCAAGAATCGCGTGACCGCTGAATGCTTAACGTTACGGTGTACGAAAATCGAGACGTGGTCGTGAGTCCTGTTTCGTCGAGGACAGAAAGAAACGTCGAAGGAAACAATCACACGAAACAAGATCCATCTTCGCTACGATCTAGTCCTTTTTAAAAAGTTTTCTCCCTTCGTGCACCGGCCTTACTACTTTTACGTGGTTTGTATTTTAATTTTCATTTCGTCGGTCACTCGTTCAACCCTCTCGCTCGGTCTTTTCAAAAACGATGCACCCGTGACGCATGACTGCACTTTACAAGAAACAGGAGCCACGACCCTTTATAAACAGTTGTATTCAAAATACGGAGAATGTAAAAAAGGCATGTCCAATTGGCCCGTTATATACTCTCACTATTACGGAACACCCCACCACGATATCTTCGTTCACGGAGGCGTGGTTTATCAGCCCGTGGAAAGCTATCTGTTACGGTACGGAGACCACCCATATGGGCATCGAGTTAGACACGCTGTACGGGAACGACGATCCATGAACAAAAATTCTTGCGACCCGTTAACATCGAGATAAAACTTATATCGATAGCGTTTACCGCTGATAGAAAATTAAATAAAAATTAAAGTATACTGTATATAGGAAACACGCTTTAGACGATGACCCGGAAGAAGAACCGGACGTGTCATCGGAAACATCGCTCATCAAGGAGCACGAACGCTTGTCGGCCAAATACAACAACGAAAGAGCGTTATTGGAAGAAGCTCTGATGGCGTCACAGGAGGAAAAAACACCAGAAACGGAATCGTCGTCGACGCCGGCTGACGAAGAGGACGAAGAGGAACAGGAGGAAACGGAGGAGAACGCTTCGAAAATCGCAAGAACAATTCCGCTTGGTCCGGCTGCGTCCGAGGATTCGAAATCGAACGAACAAAGTGTATTTAAATTTAACCGATACGTAGAGAATTATTTAAACGTAACGAAAATCAATTTTGATTTGTGAACTTTGTTGAAACACGTTTCAGGTGTCGGAGGAGGACGTAAAGAAGAGGCAAGCTTATTTAAAGGCCAGACGGGACAAGTTAGTGGCTCTGAAGAAGGAGGCGAGAAGTCAACGGTTAGAGATGAATTCGACACGACCGAGTTCAGCCAGAACGGTCGCCGAAGCGACCATAAAGGGAGAACGTGAACTAAAATTACCGGAACCTCTGGAACCGTCCATACTCCAAGTACGCAAAGCACTCGCGGCTCGCCTCCAAGCCGAGGTTGTGCGCAAGCAAACGAACTAATAATAATCCTCTGACATTTGAATCAGTAATTTTACGAAACTGGTCTCACGTGTAAGACGTAAAACCCGAGACGATGCTTCGACGAGAAAATGGTAATAATAGATATTTGGAACATCAACAGAGTGACATCATATGTTTTTATTTTTGCAAACATTGCATAGAATTAGACGTGCAAGGAAAAGCTCATAGTGAATTGAATAAAAGCGTTAAACACTGTAATGGTTAAAATAACGAGCTGAACGATTGATAAAACAACGATGATTTAAGATGTGTGCGAATCGAAAAATACAAGCTGTTTTTCGTTTTATATCGTTCCAAGCGATCTCGGTCGTCAATAGAGAACACTTTTTAAGTAAAATGTTGAAAAACTTAGCGTTACGATTGCACATTCGTAGCGTAGCAATCTGTTCCGCTTGTGAGTACCGATGAAATCATATAAAGATTTTAAGGTCACTTGCACTATTTTCTCTCAGACGTTCAATGCGTTTTATACGTGTACGGTACGTATATCGGAATTGAATGTTGCTAAAATTAAATCGAAACGTAAAGTAAAATTGTTCTGTGTAACAACTACTCGTGTAACTATGAGGAGAATGCGATCCATATGAATAAAAAAACGAGAACAATTGCCCCTAATGTTTGAGTACACCACTGACGCTTCGCAAGTTTTCAGTTTTCTATTCTGCACACATAATTGTATCCAATTGTGTTTCTTCTATGTCAATGCGAAGAGAATACGACGGCAACATAAATTGTGTAACATAACATTGAAAATACTTTAGAGAAAATAAGCGTCAATACGTTGAAAAATCTTTTTTACATATAATTATCTAATAGCATAAGTTGTATAAATCACAATGACAATAGAACTAAAACTGATGACAATTACATCCATACAAAGGAACGCCTTTCCTTGCGATTAAACATTGAGGTAAGTTACAACTCCGTTCGTTAACCAATTCTTCTAAGTTTAGGTTTTATTTAATTAAATATTCTCCGCACTTCTACAACACACTTCTATTCCGTGTAACGCACATTTATCATTCTCACTTCTCTTAGCTGTCCGATTATAAAGAACAAAATGAATTCGTGGTAGAATACGAGCAGCCATTTTACTTAAACTTCTACGAATTCCTTTTTCTCCCGTATTATGATAAATTAAATTGAAGTAAATGAAACGTGTCACCGTAGACTTTGGTTGTTTCCAAATACAAAACGATGTACAATATAATAACCAGCATATTGTAAAATCAATTGTACTATTAATTTACTTCGTTGGGCTTAAAGTGAATTTTTTGAAAGATGAGACTCCAAAATACTTTGAATATTAAAAACGATGGCTTCAAGGTTTCAGAGAAAATTCGTATTGTTCGTCTTTCACCACAAATCCCACATTTAATTCTCGTATAGCTCGTCTGACCAATCGTTCATACTTTACTGGAATAAAATGCAAAATATTCGTTTTCCACTTGTTCCTTCATTCAACTATTACCATACTACACACAGAACAGTCCATTTTTTTCCTTATACTTGCTCTTAATTCACACGTTTTACGAATAGCTTCTCATATAAAAAGGTGTCTTTTTTTGTGTATATATATATGTATACATATGCGCGCGCGTGTGTGTGTGTACATGTATATATATATACACACCACATAAATAAATATATATATATATATATATATATATATATATATATATATATATATATGTTTGTTTATTTATTTATTTCTTTATCAGAGAAAAGGCGTCTCGCTCTGTCGTTATACATATACATATACATATACATATACATATACATATGCATATACATATACATATACATATACATATACATATACATATACATACATATATATACATATATATACATACATATATATATATATATATATATATATATATATATATATATATATATATATATATATATATATATATATAATTAAAACGCATTAGATTATTAACACGTGGTATTGTACAATGTGTGCAATGCTTTTATCATGTAATTAACATTACATCGATGTGACGGCTGTAAAATTTCTATTTGCGACCTCGGCACTGATCTTACACAGAATGTTTTAGAGTTTTCTCCATCGGTAAGAGAACACCGAAATAAGTATATTTTCAACAACGATAAACGGGACTCGATTACATATCAAACACACCTTCTGTAACAAATCGTTCCGGAATACTTTTTGATGTGTAACTTCGATCCCAATCGATTAAAACGATAGTGTATCGGATCCGTAAAATCCACAACAAATTCCGTAAACGAGATGCGAATGATTAAACTCGTGCATCCTCTGTTGGAGAAAAGTAACGTAGGATCTCTCTTCTCCTGATGCTTGAATACTCGAGTAACGTGTTCCTATTTAGAAACATAGGAAGCTCAGCTTGTACTCAAGATTTGGTTGGTACGTACAAAATGAATACCAAAATTATGATAAATACGCAGTTCAAAGCACCGGCAATGGGTACAGTGACATTAAATAAGAGACAGCAATGAAAGCGATGCGACAACGAACAAGTCTGAAACACTCCATATAAGTATGTATTAAATTTAGCTTAAATAGCATTCACGACCGCGTTTTTACTCTAGTATCACTTCGATATCGATTCTTCACTTTTTTTTTCTTTCTTTACTTACATTTCCATATACGTCCACGACGTAGCGTTTCTTTCTTTCTTTCTAACTTTATTATTTCGTCCCTTGTTATATCGAATAAATTGTGAATATATGTAAAACACATAAAGAACAACATTACTCGATATCCTCTTAATTAATACTCTAGCCTTTATTACATTCCTTTTTCTCTGTGGTCAGTCCAAGTTGCACTCTCTTTCTTCTATGTACATATATCGCATTCAGCTCCAGTGAATTTGCCTACTTGGATATTCACAGGGTTTCGCTCGTGTCATGACTGAATTAACTTCCAAGATTCTTTTCTCAGTATCATAAGTTAATATATACGCATGTGTGTACATACACGTACGTAATGCTATTTACGAAATATCCAATATACATACAGTTCTAAAGCAGTCTTAGAAACTCTGTTCGGTATCGGGTATCGTGAAAAATTTATACATATTAGCTTATAATACTCCTGTTTTTGCTCTGTTCAAGTCAACTCAATCAATCGGGACACATATTAAAATAATATCAATGTAGAAACGTTGCAAGTAATACGACATCGGGATAAATTTAAAAAATATAGACTCTTAATACCAGCTTTCTCGGTTGTATCAGTAGTTAAAATTAAGTAGACACTTTTATCTGGAGCTGACTTAGATCAATGAACTTCTATTTATCATGATATGACGTGTTAAAAATAAATTTCGGTAAGCGCCATCCTATAATTTCGTGGCGTTAACGCTTGATCGTTTTTTGAATCTGAGTATTTGTTAAGCTTCGTTACGAGTTATAAAAGGAAAAAAATGTTACTTGATTGGAAATAATTTAGATGAAACTACGCAACGCTATAAATGTATACATAATGAAATTTCACAAAGATGAGTTGCACAGATATACGTAATAATTTTTGTCTTTACAAAGCACAATAATTCCAGGCAACTTATTCTGCCCATATAGTTACGGATAATTCATACGAATAGGATAGTTATATTTAATGTTCAAAAATTGCAAGACACTTCCACATTATACTTTTTACATCGAGGAATAATATTGGGCATGAAGTGCAAACTGGTAAATATACACAAATCAAATGTTTATTGTACAATTTCTACTACTTACATTGACAACCGAAAAGCTCGTTCAAAGAACCTTAAAGGGAACTGAATGTGTAAAGGAATCGCATATTCTCTGCTTAACCCACGAATGGTTGTTTTACAATCGTTACAAATATACATATATATACAAACTAAATACTACTTCTGTTAAATTGGATAGAGTTTCATGATGTCTGACCCCCTTATAGGACAGGTCTTAATTGCCCATCACACGAATAAGAAATTTATGGATGGCAAAACAAAACACTCAGTTGTTTTTGTGCGGTACATCATGTACTTTTACATGTGATTTTTTGTTTTTACATAATAAGTTTCTTCTTAGTAGATGTATGTATGACGTATAGCCACAATTTAATTATTACATGAATCTAAGCACACGCTTAGAACTCTGTACTTGTAAGAACCACTAGGCCTGGCTAGAGTTTCTTAGCCTATTCATGAAATAATTTCTCCTAGTACATGGGGTGTTTCCAGACAATGTGGAATGGACTATTTCTTTTAAAATCTTGTTACTGTTAACACGTATGTGGCCATACAGTTTCATGCCACAATTTTACCATCATATGTCTCCTTAAAGAAAGTTCTCTCTTCCTTCGTATCGCATAGGTTCATCGTTCGTTTTGCTTTTTTCAATTACATACATCCCATTTCTTAGACCCTTTCACCCACCTGCGTTCGGTACCGATGCTTTTATATATTATACACAACCCAACACAACGAGGTATGTCAATTCCCAACACATTATAAACACGTATCCTGGTGTCCACTCACTTAAGAAAAACGTTTCTTCTGTCTGCTACAAAAGGGTTGATTGTACGATCTCTTGATCGAGTCCTTTGTGCACGTAGGAGGGCCAGAAATGGTAGCAGCGATTAAAAATCACAAATTCCTCAATCTGTTCCAGTTTACCTACTATGACAATCTTTGCCGTTTCGGGGAAGGTGTTACCTCCGTATCCTCGTCTTCTTCATCTGAATCACCTTCGTAATCGACCAGACCCTGAAAAATGTTTTATTAAATACACGTTTTTAGCTAAAAAGTAATAAATAATTACGATATTAACTACATCAATCGTGCTTCTCAAGTTTTACTTTAAAAAAAAAAAAAAGATGGAAATTTACCTTTTTAAATAATGCAGTTCCAGTTTTTTCTACCGTGCCAATGGCCGAGTTTGGATTTATTTCCGAAGTAATTGGAGATTCATTCGTTGCTGTTGTACTATTGTTGATTTGTGATTGCTGCGAGGTAATGTTATTATTAGCTGTATTATTGTTCAACACAGATTGCTGTTGCTGTTGTTGCTGATGATGACTTTTAGATTCTGCAAGAGCAGGATTAAGTGCAGAATTTGATGTTGATGACTGTTTCTTAGCTGAAGCTGGAGGCACAAGATCTGCTGCTGCTGCTGGTACGACTGCCTCACCCTCATCAAAGTCTTCCTCTTCATTGAACCACATTTCTTCTTCCTCATCTAATTGTCTCTGGTCCCTTCTGTATCGACTATTTCTCAATATGGATGGAACACTGAATAAGCATAATCATAAACATATTGTTTCCATACTTGAAACAAATTACTTAAGAAATTCTTAATAGAAAAAAATACATGTACCTGTCAAGAGCTGCTCTGTCTCGATCCTTTAACTTATCTTGATGTTGCTCGTACCTTAATTTCAAAGCTTTAAACGTTTGTACATAATCGATTGCTTCCAGTTCTTTTGAAAAATTTTCAACAACGTGTGAACATAAGGATTTAATATCCTCCTAAAAAATAATACGAATGAGTGTAGTAAAAGTAGAAGATATGATACTTTTATAAAACCTGTTACAATAATAAAGAGTAAAGCACCTAATGTTATCATCACAAATATGTCCATTTCTTTTAACAATACAAAAAAATGTCTAACAAGAAAATTATTTAATTTAAAGGGGAAAATATTATATAATTAACAGATCTTTTTATTATCGAGATTTGAAAGTCATCACTACTTTTTGTATACAGTATTCAAAATAAATTTAAAAACTTGCAACAATCTGCTTCTCAAATGTTTCTAAGGACGAAAATTTGTATTACTAAAACGTTGCACCCTGTCAACGTAAATTTTCATACTCAAGGTCGTTTGAAGGACATCTTGTTATATGTAATTAAATTCGCCTCAATTTGAGTTAAAACCCCATACACAAGTAGTATGTAGCCCCATAAGAAAAAAGAAATTATGATTTTGAAATCTCGAAAAATATGACCTTGAAAAAAATCATTCCTCACCCTGTATATGAACTTACCAATTTAATAAACTCAAACATTTCAAGAATAGCAGAATCCAACAGATTATATCTACCATTGTTTCTTACAAATGCATCAAATACAGGTGCAAATAAATTTCCCTTGATGATATATCTATTGTAAAATTCATCCTTTAGAGCTACAATCTTTCTCATAAACCTTAAAGCACACAATACTAAAAAGGTATGTGTTGATTTCATTAAAACAAGTATCCGTTTGAGTAGATCTTTGTTTAATATGCAATTCTTGATGTGGTATGTATGATGCTCTACACAAAATGACAGTAGCTCTAAGATCAATCCTAAAAGCTGTACTGTTCTATAATCTTCTCTTGCTGGTCGCTCTCCAATGGTGTTTGCTAAAAGAGGTGCTATCAATGTTCCAATACTATTTTTGTAAAAGTAGTTCAAGAAATCAGTCTTTTCTGATTTATTAACGGAAGCCAACATGTTCTCTGGATCGAGGAGCAGACGTAATACACCAGCTAATTGTACTGCTCCACCCAACTCTGGGTCACTATCACCAACGAGTTGAGCAACTATTACATTTATTAACATTTGGTCCTGTTCTGTATTATTTATTTGTTGTAACGTGTAATCTCGAACAACACTTGGAGAATATTCCACTATATAAGTCAATATATCTATACTGGCTGTTTTTGTTTGGGCATCATTCATTGCCAGAGTAATTTCTAATGCAGGTAAAATACCAAGGGCTGTTAAAGTTTTATAAAAGGCCTCCTTTCCTTGCGGTTGAAGATTCTGAGAAAAGTTACAAAATTCTTTTAAGAAAAGAACTAGATCGCGTCTTTTACTATCTGATGTTGCTTCGTCTGTTAACTGACGGAATAGTTCTGTAAGGAATTTCTCATCATCTTGTATCAGAGTTACTATTTCAACCTTATTAAAAAATATAAAGCTACTCAGTGTATTTAACATATTATCTTCAAATACACTTGGAGTTGGTAAAACTACATCCTGAATGTATTGAACTCGATACGTTTGGTGAATTTTAGCTAGCAGTTCAGCATTTGTAATAGGAATTGCTTGCTTAAATCTGGCTAACTGTCGAAGATATTCTCTATGCCTCTTTGGCTGAGGTAATGTTGGCTCGTATTCTAAACATCCAACAACATCGAAAATCGTATCATCACTAAACATAACTTCAAATAATGTGTTCTTATTAAGTAGGAAAATATTTTTAAATATGTCATAAAGATGATGCAATCCTTCAATGTTCTCTAAATCCTCACATGTATGAAACAGATTTAATAGTTTCTTAATATAGCCCTCCGATTCTAAAGCCAATGCTAGTTTATCTTTCCTCATTTGAGAAGATAAGCAATTTCCTATTAATTCATTAATATCTTCCAAACGACTTAATTCACATGGTGGCAATTCTATGGGGGGTGCAGCATCTGACATGTCATCAAACCGCTCATCTTCTGATTCTTCTACAATATCTTGCGTAATTTCAACGGATGGATCTTTGCCTTGAACTTGACATATCTTCTCCCAAATTTCATCACAGCCAGCCTTTTCTTGAAAACTTAAGGCTAAATCAAAATTATCTCCTTCTGACCATACTATTAAAGTATCCTGAAAAAAAAAGACAAATATATAGATTTTAACCTTTAAACCCTACTTATAATTTATTTGACTTTCCATATATTATTTGCTACTTTTCCTAGATTCATTTTTTTTTCCAAGTATCTATCTAATCAACTAATTTAAAAATTTACAATAATTACCTGTTGCTTTTGATATGCAGTGTCAGGTTGTATTCTACTTTCCAATAAAACAGAACCATCGCTCTCTGCTCTGACTAAAAGTGAAATTCCTTTCAGTCTATCTACATACGAAGAAGAAACATGACCTGTACCACGATCATCCCACTGTCGATCAGCATTGAGCGCATACAACTTTACTCTTCTGCGTGTATCCGTCATATTGTAAAACTAACTGATGCACACTATTCAATATTATCACCAACAACCTTGCATCCCTTTTATTTTCACCGACTCTTTGGCTTTCTAAAGTATTTTTACAGACAACTTTTCAACTCTCTGATGAATCGACAAATGCACAATAATC
Source organism: Ptiloglossa arizonensis (assembly GCF_051014685.1). Lineage (NCBI taxonomy): Eukaryota > Metazoa > Arthropoda > Insecta > Hymenoptera > Colletidae > Ptiloglossa > Ptiloglossa arizonensis. The sequence goes on from NC_135051.1 coordinate 25,730,715, forward strand.
CGCATATATCGATCTGTCAATTACTCTTTTATAACCCATTAAAGCTTTTTATTACAATACCAATTGTACAAGTCACAGACAACTGTAAATGTATGCTTTTTTTAAGACTCTGACTCGTACATATGATTATTCTTATCTAATAGTTTTGGTGAATCAAAAATATGATTTTTAATTAATAAAAATGCCATAAGGAATCTTTCCTTGTTTTTAATAATAATTGTATACAGACTTCACCAGCCTATTTATTCATTTAGCTTCTGCCACTAATTGTACAATAACTCCTTTAATGAGTTTGTACCACACATCAAGTTTTGTTATTAATGATTCATAAGATACAATACAAGCGACAACAAATCGCCGCTCAGCTCACATGCCTTGAAGTTCGGTTGACGGAACAAGATTGTTTACCGTAATAGATGTTTATGCGCTCTTCGTTGCATAAGCCTTGATTCTTGCGCCAAGAAAACCTCTCAGGACGCGCGGGAAAACTTCACGTCGTGCACGTTTCCGTTTTCACGTGTCGCGGGTACGCAACGCAACGAAATCACGATCATTCGTCGAATCGGTCCGAAAGGCCAGCTTGTCGCTGTGGAAGGTCGGGAGAGAAATTTGTTGCTGGGAAGACGACACTCTGCGTGCTCTCTCACCGCTGTGTACGGTTCCCGCGACAAATGAAACCCAAATTAAAGTCGGTCCTTTTGCGATACAAATACTCATGAATATACGACTATTTTGCTCAATCCGCTGTGGTACAGTGATCGCCAACCATGGCAATTTCTTCGTTCTTATTAAGAAAAATCACTCTAAAATTGACATAGACACTGAACAGCCACAACACTACACTCCGCCATGTTAGATCACAACAACGCGCTACGGGGTTCGCCTCGTGTATCTCAAGGATTTCAGCGCGTAATACAATATTTTATACTTTCCGTGTAGTGCGTTCGTTAATGCAATGCGCGAATTGTTCTGAATAATTTACAATCGAACGCATAATAATCAATTTTCTTAAACGTTGCAAATAAAATGACTTTCAATAAAAACTTAATATTATTTCACTCCAAACATTATATGAATCTAAATGCTTATTTACGTCAAAACCTTTTCCCGATAATATTCAACAATTATTAAATTAGAAGTCTTCAAAGGTACATATACAATATGTAGATACATCAACAAAAAACGATTTTTTACGTTATAGTTTCATTTAATTGTACATTATATAAATGATTTCAGTATTCCCATACGAAATCTACCATAATATTGCAACGTTCAAAAATATAAAAAATGAAATGTTGCATTATAAATTTATATATATTAACAAAATGTACCGCTTATCGAACTGAAGATAGATTGAATATCAGTCAAACAAAAAATAAATATAAATGAAAAAATATTGAAATAAACTTATTGATCTGAAATAGGAATTAAACAAATTAAAATGATGTGAAATAAAATTCAACGTCATGATATCTAATGAAATAAAAAATATATATTAACGAATGAATATTAACATTTTATCAAAATTTTAGATATGTGGAACATTTTCGGTAGACACACAATTTTTATGTTTTTAAATTTTTACAATTCGGAAATTAGATGCATCTTTTATTCAAAAAAAAAAAAAAGATTCTGTGAGTCGTCAAATGATGAAAAATAATCGTTTAAGAAAATCTGATCTACTTTCAGTATAGTCGCGTCGAGCTTGCGCATCTTCAGTGTAGAAAAATGAGGTTATAATTATCTTTCAACTGATCAATAAACGTTAGCAGATGATAGTGACCATTCTTTTATATATCTGCTTCATTTTTTCACATTCGTAGCCGCTATAATCATAATTATATAATTACATCCATGCATTACTTTTTCAACACAATTATATTTTGAAATTTTCATAATAATGTTGCAACTAGTAAACTTCTTAACAAGATTAATGTTTTTTTAGAAATATGTAATTTTAAACCTTGCTCAAATTTTATTTCCAATAAATGAATTTATATTTATTTAGAATGAGTGTATTGTTTTTTTTTAGATAATATAATTTATTTTGTACTTATTACATTCTATAATCTCATTTGAATTTATTGTTCAAAATTAATACAAATAATTTTGCCTCCAATGAATTATATAAATGTATACAAATATATATAATGAAAACAAAGATATTAAATAGACAAATAAATTTATTACATATAATGACAGTTATCTAAAACAATTATTTTAGAGTCATGTTATATTGACTGATATTACCATTCCCATGTACAAACACAAGCACTCCTTACAAAATGTAATATAATTCATAAAATGTGTATATTAATCTGAATGTAAAACAATCAAGATCTATTAGATAATTTAAATCATATTTTAATACAAAAGTTATGGGGTTGAAAATGAAAAATTTTAATAATATTTAGACAAAGAGTATAGAAGCAATTTAATGAATACAAAAGTTATTTTGCAAACCACTTTGGAGAAACCTGTACCATTGTGTAAAGGATATATACACACATAAACTAATTAAATACTTTGAAGGTACATGTAATATTTGACAAAACTATAATTTTCCTGTTTATATTCTTTCTGAAATAGTTTACATAAAAAAAAGAGATAAATTCGTCGTATAATTTTTTTTCAAATCATTATCTGATACACTTGTGATTATTGATATTATAATGTCAACTTCTGTCTTTGAACTTGAATTTCAAGCTCTTAACCATAATCATTACACATTCCTCAAATATTAATTATATCTGCAAACCAGGCCAGTCGTTAATCAAGGTACAAACTATTATGTTACACAAGTTATCACATAATTTTACGAACATTTACTCTGTTGTTAGCTGAGTTGAAAATTTTTGTAGCCTACGTCTCCGTAACATTTCCTGTTCACTTGAAGATTCTGTCTCATTTCTAATTGATGATTCTGGAGCTACATCATTACTACTTGTGCCTGATAGCGTATTCGTACTTTCACTGGAAGTATTTGTAGTAGGAACATTCGTCTCAACTTTAACTTCTGGCTGCTCGTTCTTAACTGCAGAGCATGTTTCTTTTGATGTTCCTGGTTGTGTCATTGAAGAAACATCTGATGCAATATTCATATCACTTGTAGCAGTTGGCACTGGAATGCTGTAACAATAAGCATTATAAAATAATCGTGATCAAACTGTTTACACACTGAAATCAATAAGTAAAAAATGTTTACGAACTTAGCAGTAGCAGCTGCTGTTTGATATTGGTTCATCATAGCACTGGCAGCATCCAGTAAAAGCTGGACTCTTTGTAACGTTTGTATTCTAGCTTCAATAGCTTGCCGCAGATTACCCTCCATTGCTCTAAGTTCCTCTTCGCTTAGTTCTGTTAAATTAGGCGGTGGTGTAGGAATAGGAGGTAATGGTACCATGGTAGGAAATGGCGGTGGAAATAATGGTACACCACCAGTGGCTAAATTCTGGAATGAAGTTGAAGGAGTATTTCCAACATTATTTTGATCTTGTTGTTGTGGTATTGCTCCTGGAGCTTGTTGTTGTGGTGCTGCTCCTGGAGCTTGTAATCCAGCCCAGAATGCTGGTAAGACCCGAACTACATTTAACAGAAGTAGCGATCATAATTTTTCTTAATATTATTATGCAGAAATGTAAAAATATTACAATACATACCCATCGGATTGAATCTTAGTGCTTGTGGAGCTTGGTGTGCTTGTGGTCCTGCCTGTGGTTGATTCTGCTGTCTAGTTCCTTGGTTATTGGTAACTGGTCTTAAAATATTCAAACGACAAGTGGGACATGTCTGCTGACGTTGAAACCAAGAACGAAGACAAGCAGTATGAAAAATATGATTACATGGTAATTTTTTACTTGCAGCTACCATCTCCTCCCTATAGTAGTGATTCATACATTTAGATATCTAAATTGTGTTTTGAATATTGTACTAGTATGCACTTTATAAAGAAGTGAATATACTGTGTTTACCTGCATATTATGCAAACATTATCAGCAGCAGCCAATTCTTCTGCTGTTGCATCTGGATACAGTGTATTCATATTTCTAATAGCTCGACGAGACATCACAATATCACGGAAAGCTTTTTTAAAGTTGCGCATTGTATAATACATTGGACGAAGTGCAAACAAGGGTAAAGTATACAATTTGATCATCAGAGTGACAAAAGCAAAATACAAAAGAACCTAATATAACAAAATACATTTGTTAAAAAAATGTTATATATAACTAAAGCATCAATGATACTAATATGATTCTCACCTTCAATAGTCCAATTATTAATTCTGTGTACAACAGAAATACTGGCTTGTTATCCCATGGATTTTCACTTTGTAGATCTATTGTATGTAGTATGTACTTTACACTAATATTGAACACAACAGTTAAAAGAATAGCATATTCAAAACCAAATACAAGTTGTACAGAAGGACCCTTTGTGGCTGTTGTATTATATGCATAATGAATCATAGTTAAATTTATAGCAAACAAAAGTCCCAATAAAGTACCAACTCTAAGATGAAACAACCATGTTATCACTGGACTTCTTTCCATCTAAAAATTAATAAAACAAAAAATTATATATATATTGAAATTTTACTCATATATTTATATTACTTACATAATCTACACGATCTTCTGCCAACCAATGAAATGACTTTAAAAATAAGAGAAGCGTAAACAACGCTATAAATTTGGGACTGAAGTCATCTCTAAATACTGTAAATGCTAGACAAGTTTCAGTCACTGCATACCATACTCTTTCCAACAAATGCTGTAAATAAATAATTTTCTGTGTAAAATAATATATTTCATATGTCACAAAAATCATCATTAATAATAAATATATTCAATATATATTTACCTCAAGTTCAGCAGCACGTAATGCACCAAAAAATATCTTCCGAAGAAAAGCATTTATCATAAACACTAGAATTAAACCTTGCGCATAGATTACCTAGATTTAATATAAAAAAAATTGAAAAATGGTTAAATGTTTAAATGCATCACTTATTAACCCCCCAAGCATGAGACACAAAATGGCCATTTTATTTTCTTTTCATTATTAATTGTATCTCAAAATTTATAATTCGTTTAGGTGTTATAATAATTTATATAAGAGGTTGTATCGTCTCAATTCAATTTTCAAATATTTATTGGCCTCATAAAGTAGAAAATTGAAAATCATATCGTGCTTAAAGGGTTAAATCTAGTAACAAAATGTGGAAAATAAAACATTGAAATTTACCGTCATACTGGGGTTGGATTTGGTTATGTGAACTACTGTCGGGTAAAACTGTTTTCTTTGATAATAAGCATTGCCTATTACAGCGCACGTTAGCGCTGTACTTATTAGCATTATTCCAGCCTCCCTCATCTTTGCGCCGGTTATTTTTCCAGCCCAAAGGCTGTTGTTCTTGGACGAAATATTCACTGACACTTATCGTACCAACAATTTACGTATCAACAGCTGTAGAATGTAGATTCGACTAGAATCAACGGGGCGCTGCTATCAGAACGTCAGTATCCGTAACTATTATAAACGAATTTGCAATTGTAATGATGTTTTGTAGAAAGACATATGTCAAATACTATCGTTCGTCCCACACCTTTGTTACCTTACAACTGAAGACAATTTCACTTCACACAAAATATAAAATCTTTGTGTCATAATTTGTTTGTCGCAATGAACGTGTATTATTTTTACTTGACAGTTCCAGATGGGACAGACGGTACGACCTGATTGGTTGAATGTCAGATAAGTGTTACGTTTATGCTACATTTAAACCACGTGGAATGCAAAGCCATTCATACATTTGCATCAAAAAATAAATTTGTATAATTTTCTTTGTAAGTAAATAAAGAACAAAAGATAAAATATATATTAAAGATTTAATTAAAATTTACAAAACGCTGGTACATTGACAAAAATTATATTATAGATGCATAATATAGATTCTATTTAAATGGCACAAATTTAGGAATATCAGACATAAATATATATTATACTAATATCAAATAAAACCGAAGAAAAACACGAATGCAAATACATAAGCTTCTTTTTATATTTAACACTTAAAAGGCAGGTCATATAGATCTACATTTTTGCATACCATATACATAGTACAGACCACATAAATTTATAATTTTACATATGATTTTAATTAATTATCTCAAAAATATCATAAATTAGCGTAATTAAAAAAAAAAAAAAATTGTCCATTAAGTGTTAAAATTATTTTGATATTTATCAATTCATACTAAATACTACAATAAAGTTTAATAATATGCATATTTCATATTTTACATAACTTTTTGGTGTATTGAAAAGTATAATGTAATAGTCTCTTAAAATTAAGAAAATATAAAATATTTGTATATCTTTTTCTTCAAATTTTCAATTCTCTTGTATCAGCATAAATCATACAAAAATTGTTTGATGAATATACTCAATTCACACTTTATGTGCTTATGTTTTCACTTAACATACTCAAAATAGTATTCTCCTTTGATATATTTGTATAACAACTTATTTATACTGAAGAATACTGTAATCAATATACATCTAATTATACAAGCACTTAAAGTATAAGTATAGCAAAATGTTGTATTATTTATTTTAAATTGGAATTTTAAATTAAAACCTATATATTTATACCATTGTTATGGTTTACTACGATGTAAAATAAAATTTGTTAACGTTTAAAAGCTTGAAAGTTTTATATTAAATGTTTGAACACATTTTTAACAGATTTGTACAATATCAGATCAAGTATGTCTACTAGCACTCCTTGGTGTTTTCAAAATACCTTTTGGATTCTGATATTTTGGAGTTCCCAATTGACTAACAGCTTTCAATGGTGTTCTACGAGTATCTACATTGGGTTTTCTCACTAATGTCTTAGCACTTTTAGGTGTTTTTATGGTTAATGGTTTCTTAATGTGTGGAGTTCTACATAATGTACTGCCATCAGGTTTATACATACTTAATCTTGATTCATTCAATATTGTATTAATAGGCATTTTTCTGACTAAAGGTGGGGTTTTTACAATCATGTTCTCCTTTTGACAAAGTTCTAAATCAGATACAACATTAAGTTGTCTATTCATAGTTATTTGTGATGAATTGGAAATTTTTATATCAGAGTCGTCAGAAATACAATAACGCATTTCAGTGTCTTGGTGATTTAAATTAGAAGTAATGCCTTCTGTTTCTATAGTAATATGGGAAGGAAAATTTTCAGATATTAACTTTGTACTCTTGTTTTTCATATTTTTACTTGATTTCCGACATAATTCAGTGCTTTCACAATAATGTTTTAGAGTATTTGTAAATTGATCATTATTTGTACTCAGCCAATTGGTTTTTTTATTTGAAACGATATTTTGCGTATTTACTTTTGTTGTACATTCATCAAACAATTTAGCTTTAGCCAATACCATTCCTGCATTCTGAGTTCTTAATTTTGCAATTGACGCACGACCAGTTTGGATAACTGGGTTATTTGTTTGATTTTTTGATTTAAAATAGCCTTCAGCATCTTTCCAAGGCATGGATGATTTCTTCCAATCAGTTTTGGGAGTCAATGCAGTCGAATGTGTGTTATTTAAAATAATATTTCGCTGACTATTTGTCTTTTTCAATTTTTCAACTTTTTCGTCAGAAAACATTGTTGCATTTGTGAGTTCATTACCATGAAAAGACGACACTCGTCGCACTGTCGCATGTGTTCGATTTTTTATTGGTCGAAATACTTCGGTTTCAATAGAATTTACATCATGCATTTCTGGATACATCTTTGCACTACTAAATTTGTCACACACATTATTCAATATGACTTTATTTTTTTCTTCTTCCCAAAGAGAAGTAGATACAGGTCGTAAATAAGTGTCATCTTTTGTACAGTTTGATAAAAATGCTTTTTCATTATAAGGGTAACCATTATTTAACCCTTCATGAGATTGAATTTGGGTCTGTGAATCCGATCCATGAGAAATATGCCATGAAGCAGTACGTCTAATGCGTTTACTGTAAATAAAAAACAAGAAAAGGATGAAACAGAAATGTTGAAATTTTCAGAGACAATAATAATTTTTAAATTATAATTTACCTCATAATCTTGTCTTGCGATCGTCTTCTTAAACTACCTATTTTTCGAGCACTGGGTGATCTTATAATTTTATGTTCACCCGATCTTCTAATTTTAAGCTCTTTTCCAAGTTTTCTAGCTAAATAATCTGTTGTTGTTGTACTTTCAATACTAGCTTCTTCTAAAGTTTTTTCATATTCAGTTTGTACTTTTTTTACAGAATGAGGTAACAAACCATCATTTTCTTCATTATTTACACATCCAAACTCTTGAGAAAGACGCGATTCAATTGCTGAAACTCTATTTTTAATTTCTTCATATTCACTTTTAGGTATTGTAACATATTCCTCAAATTGGTTATCCATTGATGTGACTTCAACTTGTGAATATGTTTCAAAGTTATTTAAGGTCAACCTTCTTTTTAATGGGTATAAATGCATTTGATCAAAATTATCTAAAATTTTTAATTCTTCTGAACTTGAACTTAAGTGTTTTTGACATTTACTAACATTAACATCATCCTTCTTTGTTAACAAGACCTGCTCGTCACTATCATCTGATAAATTAACATCTGCATCAATGAACATATTATTATATTCTCTGTGCAGTTCATTCGTTACTTCACTGTCTTTTAAAATTAATTTTAATTGTGTTGAACCATCACTATATGTTCTATGTTTTCTTTGTGAATCGCATGTATTAGAAACAGAACTCCAACGTCGTTCAGTATATGTATTACAAGTATTTGTGTATGATTCTGGATCTTCACCAATAGTTTTCTGAAAATATAAAAATATTATATATATATAAAATGTATCAAAAATTATATACACCATTAAACAATGTATCTAAATATTCTTACTGCCTTTTTTGGAACAAAGCGATCCAGACTAAGTCTCATTTTTTTTGATTTATCTGTTTTATCTATAACTCTTCTAAAATACAAATTAAATTGTAAATGATGAAATCATAGTTAAGTATTATATATATATATCAGTTATATTTAGACACCTACTTTTTCTTTGTACTTGAGGGATCTAAACGTTCAGCAACTTTCCTTTTTTTTGTGGATTTGGTACTTGATGCTTGTAACATATCACAATTTTCAGCAAATCGCTGATTATCAGATATATTACTATCATCAGGTATATTACTTTTGCCAACAATCTTTCTTAAACCATTAAACATTCCTAAATAAACAAGTTATGTCAACTTAAAAGCTTTCATACATATATGTATATACATAATATGTTTCAACTCATTAAGTAACTGAATTAATAAGTTAGTTAAACAACACATGCATTAAAACATGAAATTATGTTTAGAATATATAACTTGTGTAACATGCTGTTATATTTTCTACTAGATGCACTGAAAGTTTGTTACTAAAATTGACACAACATATGAAAACAGAAATGATAGTAAATTACTATGAACAATTCGCAAACATACTTAGATTGAGGTTGGAAGCACTTAGATGTGGCTTACGTGTAAGACTTCCACTGCGGTGTTTCTTTTTTCTGGACTTTGAACGTGAATCAGACACATCTAATTCATAATCTGTGCTTCCAATTGTTTCCATAGAAATAACTTGCATTATATGATCTGGTAAGACACCAATGCCCTCAGCATTTTCAATTAAAATCTGTAATAATATTTGTTATTAAGTAAGTATATTGTAGAATATAACGAATATACTTACTTTTTGGTATAATTTATAATTTTTTTTATGATAAATTTATTACCTTGACAATAATAAAATGTAATTCAAGACGCATTTGCACAGCTGACATGGTAGTTTCTTGTAGAGGCATAATATTTGGTCCAACAACTTTTGCTAAATTATCAATGCTCATTTTATTTTGCTTTTCATACAATGATACCTTTTTTAAGAACTCCATAAAAAATGCCAAAGTATTAAGATGATGTGGTGGCAAAAGAATGCAAGCTAATAATAATGCTTGTACACGATAAACTTTAAGCATAGCACAGTGTACAAATAAATCATGATAAGTAAAAGGAATCAATGGTTCTGGCAAATCTCTAAAAAAAGTTTTTAAGCAATTTGCTACATCAATTGCATGATGCTTTTCTCCTAAAGTTCCACCATTATCTAGGCGGACTATTAACTCTTTTTGTCGTAGCTGTGATCCCGCTTTTCTGAATAATCCTTCTTGAGCGACATGTTTCTCCAAAAATGTCGATGCTTGACTGACAAAAACAGGCACATGCACAATACCACCCGAAGACAGGTTCACAACATCTAATGGTTGATATGATAAAGAAGTTTTAAAAACTTTCTTCGAAATATGTTTAATTCCCTCCATTCTTTCAGTTTTGAACATACTCTTTTTAAATCGGTACTTAACCCCGTAATTGCGAAGATCGCTGACAACTGAATGATATACTGTTTCCTTGTGCAAAACATCGTAAATCAACATGTTTAAATACGAAAAATTAAAATCGTTAAATCATAAATTATACTAAAATATTCTGTTTGTCAATTATAAAAGAATACAACAAAGTTTTCATGTTATATAAAATGTAATCAAACACATATATGCTTGAACTATTCTATAACTGACATACAATATTGCCAACTGTTATAATCGAATTCTCTTCATACAATAAAGACGAAATTTACGTATATATCGTCATATCAATCTCTTTCAGCTTAATATTGTTAAAATATGTACAAAAAAAAACTTAACCGAGCAACAAACATACTAACTGCATTTTACAAATTAATTTAAATACTATTAAAATCTATAAAAAAACGTTATTGTTGATATAATCGTCTATATTACCTTATCGCGGGAAATGTAATTCTATATACTTTGTTACACATTTACAATTTATACACATTCATTTACTATCAGAGTAGATAATTCGTAAAAATCTTTAAAGATTTAATATTTTCAAAAAGCATTTGTATATATGTACATACATGTTAACAAACATATACATTTTACAGATTAACTCTACGATGTAAAAAACATTAATTTGTCAACTATATTTCTGTAACAAATCAACAACGATACTCGAATCAATCATTACGTATATTACTACATTTAATTTATTTAATATTACAAAATTAAATGTTCATTTTGAAGTTCTTCAAACACTTTTGTGCTTAAGTACATATTACAATTTAAACGTGCTACGTGAAACATAGTCAGTAACCGGGTCATTTAAATTTTCCTTTCACGTCACTACACAGAGATACAAAAAGAGATACAAAAGAGATACAAAAAGTGGTTGTCGTGTAAAAATCGCTTTTCTAGGACATTTGAATCGATGTTATTTGTAAGCCCGGCTGTAAATCAATACGTGACTCTGTAAGATATATGTAACAAGCTCTGTTTCTCTACAAACGTGGACACATGTATTCAGAACAGTACAAGGCTGATCTAACTTTAGAAATTGATTTTGTATCTAAATAGCACTACCAGGATATAGTTAATTCTTGTATACTTAAAAATAATACTTTATGGTAATTTTAGAAATAGTTGCAATTACATGACAGTTAACAATAACCTTATTATAAATTATACAGAGAATTTGTACACATATCCTTCATAACATTTGATTAATTGAAAGAAGAAATTATGCGCTTAATAAGATTGTTATCAGGATATGATATGCCTACTGTGGGCTTGGGTACATGGCAGGTGATTTGATAATAAATAACATTTAAATCAGTATTACTGTGTATGGTAAAAAAATTATTCAAACTGTAAAATAATATTTAATTGTGTTTAAAAAGAACAAAATTAAATACACACATAACATTTTTCCATGCATTGTAGGCTAAACCTGAAGAAATTGAAACTGTTGTGACAACTGCTTTAGATGCTGGTTACAGGCATATTGATACTGCATTTAATTATAATAATGAAGAAGCAATTGGAAAAGTTTTAAAGAAATGGTTCACAAAAGATGGAAAACGTGAAGACCTTTTTATTACTTCAAAGGTAATGTCTATTACGTATTAGAAAAATAATTTTTATATACAAAATATAAGAAATATTTAATATTCTTTTAGTTACCACATTACGGTAACCGACCATCAGATGTTGAAAAATATATTAAATTATCATTAGATAAACTTGGTTTGGATTATTTGGATATGTACTTGATTCATATGCCCTTTGCTTTTAAACTGGATGAAACTACTTGTGCCCCAGCAATTCATAAAGATGGAAGTTATGTGTTAGATTTTGATACAGATCCTGTTTCAGTGTGGAAGGTTTAATATTACATCAACATTAATTAATAATTTGTTAGTAAATTATAACTGATCATTGTTATAACATTTTTAGGAAATGGAAGAACAAGTAAGAAAAGGTCATACAAAATCTATAGGTTTAAGTAATTTTAATGAAAAACAAGTGTTAAGTATATGGGAAAATGCGCAAATTAAGCCGAGTAACTTACAAGTAAGCATTAAATGTACAAACTTTATTATATTGAAGTGTGGCAAATATTTTACATATTAATTGAGTCAATTTATTGATACCGCTTTAATTATTACTAGGTAGAATTACATGCCTACCTACAACAAAATTCACTTCGACAATTATGCCAAAAGCACAATATCATTATAACTGCCTATAGCCCTCTAGCATCACCAGGAGCTAAAGTGCACTTTCAAACAAAATACAATGTTAATGTTGAAGAATTTCCAGATCTTTTAGGGCATCCAATAGTACAACAGCTGAGCACAGAATACAAACAGTCTGCCGCACAAATTTTATTGCGTTACTTGTTACAATTAGGTGTTGTTGTAATTCCAAAAAGTGCATCTCCAGAAAGGATTAAGGCAAATATTGCATTATTTGATTTTATATTAAAAGAAAAAGACATGAAACTTTTAAGTACTCTAGATAGAGGTGCACATGGAAGGATCTTTAATTTTCTGTTTTTTAAAGGGTAAGTTAATTTATTAAATGCATTCAATCTTTCTAAAATATAATAGTATAACATTCTTTGAAATAATTTCTTTTAGAGTTGAAAATCATCCACATTACCCATTTAAGGATGAATTAGTATCGTAACTGAAAAAGTTATCAATATGTAGTTTATGTTCTTGAATATTTATATATTGGAAATTAATGACATACAGTACAAAACAAATAATATATAATAACAAATAAATGCACAATATCATTATAATAAAGTAAAAAGTACATAGTACATTAAATAAAAAAAAGAATGTAATGTTCCATTTCAATGCAATCTGAATAACATTTTACGTTGCATACGATGTTGAAGTTCTCCACGACGTATCATTGTGTGTATAACTTTATAAATAGCACGTTCAGGATATGCTTGCTTTACAAAGTCTTTGACAATATTTTGTTCTGATACTTGATTCCCAATAGGAAATCTACGTTTTAATTGTTTTTCAATACGAGATAATATTTCGTGATCTTCATCCGAGGTAAATCCTTCAGCACCTATTAAATTGTTATTTATATTTACGTATAAGCATAATAAGGATAAGTATATACATGTTAGTTACTTGATTCTAGATTACCGGCTAATGATCCAGACAATGCAGCATCTAAAGTAGAAACTTGAAAAAGTCTGAGCGCCTCATTGACATGGATTTCTGTGGCAAAAGCTTGTAATTGCATTTTTGCTAATGATTCTGAAATTCTTATGACAGCTTCCAATTGACGAACAGTTATGGGAATGGATAGTCTCTTTTCTGTATCCTTCTCGTGCTCTCTCGTGCTGGCTCGCATTACTACATAACGATTTTTTAACTTCTCACCTGCCTCTTTACTAAGTCTCGGGCCACAACGTCTAAAGAAGGTGTGTAAACTAATTAAAAATAAAAAATATATTTTGAGACAATAAGATCTTACGTTCTGCAATAGTGGATATATTTCTTCAGAATATGTAGCGGTAACTCTTCTTCTGTAGACTGTTCTGTAACTTGACCAGCATTGGTATGAATATTCATCACATGTTTAGCTAAGGTTATATCCTTATTTTGTTCGTGTACATCTTTAACAATAAATATCATGTCAAACCGCGATAAAATTGTTGGCATAAAATCTATATTTTCTTCTCCCTTTATATCATCCCAACGACCGAAAATCGAATTTGCTGCCGCTAAAACAGAACACCTAGTATTCAATGTTGTAGTTATTCCTGCTTTCGCGATCGATATTGTTTGTTGTTCCATAGCTTCATGTATTGCAACTCTATCATCCTCTTTCATTTTATCAAATTCATCTATGCACACAACACCACCATCTGCAAGAACCATAGCACCTCCTTCCATGACAAAATTTCTCTGTAAGTTGAGCAAAATGTCTATAAGAACAGAATAAATATGTTTGTATATAGAAATTAAAGGTAAAAATAGTAACTTACCGTTACTGGGTCTCTTAAGACTGATGCAGTTAGACCAGCAGCTGAGCTTCCTTTTCCAGATGTATAAACTGCAACTGGTGCTACTCTTTCCACAAATTTTAGTAACTGAGATTTAGCTGTGCCAGGATCACCCAACATTAAAATATTAATGTCTCCTCTTCTACAAAGGCCATCAGGCATTCTTTTTCTGGATCCACCAAACAATAGACATGCTATAGCTTTCTTAATATCCAATGCACCAAAAATACTAGGAGCTATACTTTTTGCAACTCTTTCATATAAATTATTATCTGCTGCTAAACGTCTAAATAAATCTTCTTCTTCATTTGTAACAGATGGATGAGTACCTAAAACCAAGGCAAATAATGTGAAAATATTTCTTATTAAAATATTCTGTAGTTCAATCTATTCTTTTATAATAAACATACCACTGCCTGTGTTTTCTCCATCCACAGAAATACCAATAACTCTTATATATGGAGCTCGAACACCAACTAATGCTTTTTCTCTTGCTGCATTTCTAACGCCAGTTCTAGTAACCTTTTTAATAGAATATATTCCCAAAATGAGAACTCTATTACCTGGTACAATTCTATCACATAAATAACGATCACAATATAATTGTAAATGGCGTGGCATTTCTCCCTGTGGTATTTGATCTGGCAGTTCTTGTAATTTAAGAACTTGAAAATCAACGCAATGGCATTTATCTGGCATTATGAAAAATGGATCTAATGGACATTTTGGTCGACCTGCTTGTTCTCTATTACAAAATGTTTATAAATGTTTTAAATGTACTTAAATATTTTTAATATATTACGTCTAATGTTATTAATAATATTTTCAAAATATATTATCAACGAAAATGTACTTACGTTGTACATTTTCTAGGTAAAACATATCCTTCTAAACCAGGCTTGATAGAAATATTAGTTTGCATGCTTCTACAAGAGCGACATTGTATAGCAATCTTTGTTGCTTTTGCTCTAATTCCAGATGCAGAAATAATAATGCCAGGTATTTTAATAAGTTTAGAAACTGCATCTGGCTAAATAGAATCAATGCATTTTAATATATGACATTTTGTATGCTTATTATTGACAGAAAGATTTAAAAAATAAATTTTACTTTCATGCCTCTTAAGGAACTTGCATGGGCATCTGAAGACAGTAGTACTTGTATGTCTTCAACTTTTTCCTCGCCTTCAGGTCGTGGAGCTGTGAGTTCATCAGCCAAATCTCTTGCAGCTTCCTCCAAAATAGGCAAATATTCTGTTGGATGTTTATAAACTTTCTCTGCAAGTGATTCATCAAAAGCGGCTAAATCTTCCAAATTGACTTCTACCCAATACTGACCAAGATTGTAATTGCGTTTCAAAGTATCTCTAAAAAATGATAACTTTATCAAATATATGTAACATTGAAAATGTCACGTTTAAATGGCATCATTTGTTTTAATTACCTGTATTTATAGTTAAAGTTTCCTTCATGAAATTGCCTAATAAATTCCATAAATTTCTTTTTGAAAAACTGAAGATTAGCTTGAGTTTCATTAGTTTCGTTTACCGAAAAATTATCGGAAAAAAATATTCCAGGATCATCAAAGCCTTCCATTACGTTAAGTTAATAGTAAATAATGTAATATATGAAGTAAACAATATACACGGCTAAAAATTTGGCGGGAAATACTTGAAGATTTTTCTCGAATGATTTAACATAGACTAAAAAGTTATAAGAAAGGACACACAGAGTCAATGTATTATTAATTATTATGTATAGTGTATGTATATAATCGATATTATAACTTTAGCGTAAATTCAAACTGTTTACTTAAACATTTTCTATATTATACAAATGTGTTAAAAACTTACCATTCAACTACAATTTATATTAACCGGAACCAGTCGAAAATAACTCAAAACGCGTCCACGCCACATACTTAAATAAAAGGCGCTGTTAGCCGTTTACAAACTGTTTTAATCTACTATATAACTGTACACAGTTTCTAACCGGTTTTTTTACGTCGCAACTAACATTGTTCGGTACGATGTTATACATGTTTGTATTTTGTTTATCAAACGTGCACAATACTGCATAGAATGTTTATTACTGAATCGTTTCTGATTCACATAGAAAAACAAGAGTGGGATACGTAATTCGCATTAAATAGTGGGTGAATCATTTTATCAACATACTGCGTTGTTTTGATACCTCGGGTAAATATTACATATGTTTGTATTAATAATACTATTTATTGTAGAACTGTCTCGATAATCAGTATTGAAGAATTCTAAAGAGAGGAATTTTATAGAAATTATTCATTTATAATGTATTATAAGAATTCATTTTATTAGGTAAACAATAATAATACGTACTACTTTTAATACATATAATATATTTGATATTAAGAAATTAAAAACTATAATGTAAATATTTTTTAGCACTCATTTACATAAATATATTTTCAGATCTAAATGCAACTAATAGAGATATGCCTCCATTTTTGAGAAGAAAACGTACTTCATCGCCAGAATTAAAAACAAAGTCTATTAATAACAAAGAATCTAAAGTAAAAAGCTGCCGTAGAATAACAAGAACACAAATAGACAAAAATGTTACTGAAAAAAATCAAAAAATTACAAGACATAAAAAATTAAGAAGTAGTATTGATCACAAAATATCTACAGAAACTAAAAAAGTTGCAACATATAATGACTCGAATACAAATAAATGTGAACCAATTGATACCAAAAAAAAAAGGGTTAACAAACGAATAAATAATAATGAATCTAGTTTGCGACAAGTGTTATTGAAGGAATCTTTTTTAAATCAGTCAAAAACAAAACGATTACGTGCTTGTAGGACTGCTAAGAATTATAAAGAAGATTCTACATTAACAAACCAATCTCTTTCACCTAAAGAGCAAAATTCTATTGTGTTCTTAAACAAATTAAATGTAAAGAGAAAAAAAGTACCAATCTATGAATGTGTTTCCTCTGAGAATTCTGTAAAAAATGCAAGTGAAATTTATGAATTTAGATTTGATATTAATGATTCTAAAGAAAAATTACCTAAAAAACGGAAGAAAAAACCTACTGTTAAGAAAATATTAATGCGTAAGAAAAAGAAAGGTATTTCTGAAAAACCAAATGTGCAAAAAACTAGAGCTTGTGAAGAACAAGATAAAGTTGAATCTGAAGTAATTAAAGAAAATAATCTCAGTGAATCTTTACAAAATAAAATTTCTAAAGAACCTCTGGTTGAAAATCCATTAAAAAATGATTCAGAGAAACATGTGCAAAATGAAGTAGTATCAAACAAGGAACAATTACTGCAATCTTCTTTAACAAAGACTATAAACAGAGAAAAAAGTACTAGTAATTCAGTTACAAAGCCAAAGATTGTATCAATACAATATTTAAATAATACAAATATGACAATAATGGATCATTCAGAAGCATCAAACTTAGGAGAGTTTAAGCCATTTAGACCAACAAATATTTTTAATAACAAGTTTGTGATACAGGATAAAAGTATGCTTAATAATTCGCTATTTGAAAAATCTTTATCACCAATTACTAAATTATCAGATAATTTGGATTTGAATAGCCCCTGGAGGGCACCTGTATTATCTACATTTTCTCAAGTGAAAAACGTGTTTCAAAGTACACCGCAGAATAAAAAATACGAAATTTCTAGTAATAGATTTTCATATGCAATAAATAATGAGCCAAAAAATTATGAAAATATTACAAAAGTAAAAGACATTTTGCAAAAAAATAATGAAAATGTAAGCATAGAAGAATATACAAATACTAGTAATACTAAGAAGAAACATTCTTTAACTTCAAGAAAATTTGGTACAGAAATTACAAATATAGATCCCTCTTTACAGTCTCACTTTGGAGAAGAAATAAATGAACGAGTGATAACTGAAGTAGAAAATATACAACCAAGTCTTCAATTAGTCAGTGTAATTAATACTCCCAAGTTCGATGATACTGAAAATAAACAAAATTTTGGGTTTAATTATCAAACCCCGAAGAAAGTATTTAAAAAGGGGATTAGAAAAAACAAAACTATAAGTCCTCAGAAAACAATAGTAAGTGTAGAAAGCTATAAACAAAAAGAAAATTGGGATCCTCAACCTGGGCCATCTGGTTTACAAAAAAATATCATTTTTAATGAACAAAGGATATTGAAGCAATCAAATTTAAATAATTTTTTAAACATTATGGAAATGCCACAACGTACTGCAATTAAAACACCTCATGGAATTTTTGATGATGCACCTTCAATGCCAGTCAGTAGCAAATCAATACAAAAACTCAATGAATCTAATATGGAATTACAAAATGCATTTGGTTTTAATGACGATGATTCTAATCAAGACAAATCTCCCATTGAAAGTTACAAAACAGATATTACAAGAAACATAGAAAAACGCACTATAAAACCATTTGTAAGGATACCAATGGATCAAATAAAAAATAATTTTTTACTTAATAAACCAACAAAAGATGTGAGAAATAAAGAAAATATTAAAAATGAAAAGATAGAATTAAGACAGTCACCTACCAAAATAAAGCAAAACCTTCAAATAAATACTACAAATTTCTCTGATACATTTGATATCTTTTCTGACTTAAATGAGACTCCAAAATTGGATACATCTAATGCTTCATTATTTGTTGATTTTGAACCATCTCATTTTACACAGGTATTTTACCTAACTATTTAAAGCTACACTTTAATAATAATTAACAATAGTCTTATGTAAACATATATTTTAGCCTCCAAGACATTCATATAAACGGAAACGTGCTGTGAAATTCAATTTTTCAGAAGAAAGTAACGAAGAAGAAGAAGAAAATTTACTTAAGTATGATGTAAAGCGAAAAAAGATTAATGACAAGAAAAAAGGAGAGGACAAAAATGTAATTAAATGGATTCAAAGTATAAATAAAACTTTTGACGAAATAGATCGGCACGAGCTTGTAGTTGAATCAATTGTCAACTAATTTAAAAAAGATTGCTAATAATATTCCTACTGAAAGTGTAAGTTTATATTTTTTTGTCATATTTTAGCTTTTAATATTTTTAATTATGTGTAAGCACTTCATACAGATATATGTATATATTTTTTTTAGGAAATTATATTTCATTATAGAAAATGATATGTAACGTTTTTGTATGTATGTAAAAAATATTAGCTTTATATTTTTTGATAGTGTACCAGAACATTTAAAATTTAACTTGCATAATTTATTATACATTTAAAGTACTAATACTTATTATAATTTACTTTTATATGGTTGTTTTTATATAAATCAAACTACTAAAAAAAACTAAGTGTATAAAACATTAAAACGTATGAATATAAAATAAAATTATTAATTATATATTGAGGTGTATATTATTTTAATTTATTGACTGTACAATTTTTTTGTTTGCATTGATTTGGTTTCCATTTTCTGAATACTATACCAGGTCAATCCGTGAACGATGAGTTTCCGTCTTTTTCCTACAGATAGCAGTACATTCTGCGTTTACATATTTTATAAAAAAAATAAATTTGTCAACTGTACGTTAAAGTACTATTCAATAATACAATTGCATATTGAAGTATATATTCCCATTGATATTAAAGACTTGATAAACTCTTAAATATTCTATACCTTTCACATAACTTCTTACGTGTATACAGATTTATATATATAAATACGTATGTATATGTACTCAGTGTTCTTGCAAAAGGTATTTACATATTTACTTGTGTGTACGTTACGGGTTTAGAAGTATAAAGTTATGTACCTACGTGTGTGTACTTGTACGCGCATAAATGCCAACTATTGGACCTGATTTCCATCACCTGCTGTTACCTTGATGCAACTGTTAAAACAAATCTTTGGAGAGAAATTACTGTACAGATGTTATAATCAGCGAGTACAGTACAAAATAATTATAGAAACATTTTGTGATAATTATTCACATTGGAAAAAAATGTGTAACATTATACAAGGGGTTTGATAAAGTTGTGATACTTATAGGTTACGAAATACAAGTTTATACGTTCATGATATTAGGCAAGATTATTACAGAATATTATATTCAAAATATGCGAGAACGGTTTAAAGAATGCGAAATTTACATACTCTTCACAAAAATAAATGATCTTTTCTGTGTATACGTACTATTTTTAATACATATTTGATTTAAAAGTTGTATTGTCAATGATATTATTTCTTTAATTACTTTATGATATTTTTACATAAACATCATTAAAATATATAAACAATGCGGAAACATATATTTGTATGTCATATATTGTACGTACAAGAAACATCGATTTCGTAATGCGTACATTAACATGCTTAATTGTAATTCATTATCGTTGTTCGACTAACTGGTTGTTGACCTTATACCTGTTATAAGTTAGTGCGGGATACGTGCATATTACATAAGAAATAATCGTTCATTTTATAGATCAGCATATTTTTTAAAAATCAAAACTGAGATTTATCTCAAAATGAACGTTTTCATCTTAAATTATAAAAACATTAATCAATTTCTTTGTACCTGTATTATCAATTTTGTGACTTGACACAAACAATTCACTTTAAATGTATTTTACGATTCGAATCAGCATAAGGTAATAAAGCGTTATGCGTTCCAGGATAATCCTGTTCAATTGAATTATATGTACGTATAAAATTCGTGTCATGTCTGGGGTCTTCTTACAATTACAATTACGTAAGCTGAAATTAAGTTACGAAGTACAGGAAGATAGAGAGGGGTGATTTCAGTGAGATTAAGAAGAAACAACAGTCTCTCTATTTTGTTCGGAACTGTGACACACGATTCTTGGTGATTAGCTACGACGTACATAGTTCTATGCTTTTTACACTAGGATGCATTTACATCGAGAGAGCTCGACAGAAAGTAGGTTTGAAACGAAGATAGTGCGTGAAAGAGGCGCTTTTATATATAACCAATCCACTCTGGAGAAGTGCTATTACACAGATTGCACCGTACAAGACAAAGTCAATATCTCTCGTATTTTACTATTCATTTCGCCCATTACCGTGCTTATGAATTTTCAGACCCCTATATTCTTGGGCATTATAGCACAAAGTATTTACAAAAATGTAAATCCCAAGGTTCTTTTGACTGTATAATCACGGGAACGTACATAACGAAACTCATTTTTTCTTTAAACAATACGATATAAACTAGTTTCCCAATTATAAAATTCAAGGCTTATTTTCATACCTGACGTGTTTTTGTTTTAATAATAAATAACCAAAGAAAAATACACCTAATCGTGATAATATAATATATATAATAACGTATATATCGACTTATTAACCATGTACTTATTTAATAGTGTAACTTACGCGTCAAATTTGGCTACATTTGTAGAAGCGTTGTGTGCTTGTGCTACGTGACCAATTCAAGTTCATACATGTACGTACGTATGTATGTACATATGTACGTGACCAATCCGAGCACAAAGAATTTACATTTCAAGAAAAAAGTCCTATGAAGGTGGTACAGGAGTCTCCTACATAGAGGACGTATTTATAGTTGCGCTAGTCACGTATGTGTGGTCCATACTTGAATAGACAGTACACACCATTGTATTACCTGTATTTTTCTCGTATGATATGTGTAATTTATTGTTGGTTTGTTGTGAACAGAATATTTTTCTAGAATGTTGAAAAAATATGAATAATTATAGTTGAATTAATTTGATAAAATATAGAATTATATTCATTATTTTACTATTTCGAATTACGTATAATTTGTTAGAATCTACCTATAGTTATAATATTAATTTTGTTACTTTACAAATTGCAAGAATACCGATAATGAACAAATAAAAATGCCTACATTACATTGAAATTAAATAAATGAATTTATTGTGACAATGTAATTTCGAACATATAAGTTAAAAAGAATATTTTTATTTTTAATTATAATCAAGTACTGTGTTTAACCACTGTTATAAATACTAGACACAGATAATCTTTTTATCTTTATTTCAATTACGATTAACCACTAAACTGATGAATACACAATATTAAATTATCAGTCGATTCAAGAAATCAATGTCACTATAAAACAAAAAAAGTTTGCAAATACAATCGATATTTGTACTAAACGACAAAGAGGAAGTAATTTTATAGCATTCTTTTCTATTTGTTTGAAAACCAGTAAAATAGATTAAATGTATATGAAGTCATTAATACACCACTAAGATCAATATTTGTATACAAAAATGTAAAAAGAATTGTTTGCTGCTTTACGTGATGCACAAAAGCTTATTATTTCCAATTACGTAAAAGAAGTGCGTATAAGTGCATCGGTTATGATCGATATTTCTATTGAACGGTAGAAGCAAATCGCTCACAAATATTCTGTCGTTTCTGTTTCAAAGCGTGAAAGCTCATTATTCCGAATCGCATAGTAGCAAATATGTATGTATGCAACTACGATCGATAACACATGCATTGAACGAACAAGGGAAATTGTTTATAAGCATTCTATTGTTTTTCTTCTGAAAGTGCGAAAGCTACTTTGTTATTTCTTGCTGCACAGCAGTACATATGCAATCAGTGAAGCGCCGTTTGACTGGAGCGGATATCTCATCAAATTAACATTGCTAAATATATTTCTTCGCTTGATACTTGCTACCCGCTGGTCCACCATTGCTAATTTCACTGCATAACCTGTAGCAATATTGCACTAAGTATGGTTACAGACACTGAAACCACTAGAGCATGTTAAGAACTAAATTTCAACGTAAAATACAAAGTTCCCGAATGTATAGATATCATACACTATTTTCACGTAGTGAAATAATTACTTTAAATTTTGTTAAGTTGATATAAATGTGTTTTTTAACAACACGAATTTAAAAATCAAGATGAAAGTTATTGTTCAGGGTATGTACGTGTGAAAGGAAATCTGCGTGTAGCTATCCGATTTCAAGTGTGAAATTGAGTGCGTATAATAAGCCATAATACAATTATGTATATGTAGCTACGTGCAAAGTAGGTCGACATGTATGTATCGCACCAAACACAGTACTTCGATTTAACAAATAATTTAGCTACATACATCATTTTACTTTCATAATATGTTATATTTATTTAATCTATTCTTATAGATTATAAACTTCCACATTTCTTTGTTGCTCTGATAAAATTTCTACTTTAACATTAAAGAATACAAATAAAATTAGTTTTTAACGACAATCGATTTCGTTATATTCAATATCCCAAAGGACCTTTCAACTTGGTAACAGCTTAAGTACACGTATATGTTCTACTTTATATTTTATGTAAATTATAAAGTCAAAGAAAATATGTAAAAAGTATTTACCTTACAAAGAATAAATTTAATATGTTACAAAATTATTCTTTGTTGTTAAGAATTTACGTTAAAGAATGTTTTAAATCTTCAAAACTATTTATGATAAATCATTGATGAGTATGAAAACTACGACGTATTAGAAAAATACGTTTATCATTCTGAATGTACTATAGAAAACTGTTAACATACGAACACAACCTGCAATGATGCGGACTCTGTTGTACATTTCGCATGAAACTAGTAGAAACGTTACTTCTAATTAAATACCAGTAGCTCCGCGGAAAGACAACCACTTTCTATTTACGATTTACAAGCCGAGTTTACCCGATTCGATCGAGCACTGCCAGAACCAAAGGTTTCTATTTGGTGAAGTTACAGAAGCAGAGATGTATAGGAACGTATCGAGGTAATGCGAGTATTGTATGCATGTACGTACTTTAAACACGAGTAATAAAGTCACAGAAGTGTCATCATGAAATTAACTTTGAAAGAATGTTTCCTAATTTACAGGAAGATATGATACCTCTCGTGTTTGTATGGTGTGATCATCGATTCGAAAAAACTTGATCGTTAATCACATTCATCAACATTTCTACGATCCAATCGAGTTGTTATAAATCTTACTATATATAAAACATTTTATACATGGAATCAAATGAAAATTTTAACAGTATTGAAACATATGTACTCTCAATGGAATATACTTGCCGCACTCTTATCGTTTCCTTCGTTCTCTCTACGTAATAAACATCAAATTAATGGTGTAAGGGTGCAGTGTGCAAGAGACGAGTCGCCATAGTCTCTCAGGGAGTAGTGGCTGAACGATGAGCAGAGAGCGGTGTGGCGGGGGGCCGGTGGAGACAAATACGTTCGCCCCACCTCTCGGAGCAAATCTCCCTACTCCCCTAAAACGTTAGCACGTCGCGCTTCGCTATCGCACGGAATCACGGACAAATCAAACATGGCGATTCAGTCGCTGTTTGCGGTGAAGGCGTACGGTTCGTAGAACGAGAGCGAAGAATATTGGTGGATGAGGCAGTGTTTTTAACGGTAATGTGTGCTTGTACCACCATAAATCGCCGAATTTTAGTCAATATTACGAATATGGAAGATCATACTGTCAAGACGACGATGGAGAAAGTGTCGGGTGGCATTGATGAAGTACGTGACGTGAGGGGCGAAAAAGCGGAGCCGACGCCTGCGGCGTCATCGTTGCCAGCTTTGGAACAAGTATCGCTCTCTACTGGTGAAAATATCAACGAGAGCGATTATATCAATGGGAAAACCGTAAGATACAAATTGCTTATATTTGCTTCATTAAAAGTATTATGTCATTAAAGTTCAAATTTAATCTTTCGTTAAATACAATTTTTTAAATTTGTTTTTATGTCAACTATATAAAAATTTATTTTAGCTACAATTAATCGTTTTAAGTAAAATGTAATTGTAGTATTTCATCAGGTAAATATTAGAAAATGTAATTCTGATTGTGCAAGTAGAATTGTTTTTCTTAACAAAATACACATAGGTCATTAAAAAAGTTTTAAACTTTAAACATATATGTAATGGTATTTTTTATGTTTCAGTGTATTAAAGCATTAATAAAAAATGCAGGAAAATTTGAAAGTGGAAGTGGTAGTGGGGATCAAGAAGGATGCCAATATGAAGATGGAATTGATATTGCAGCAAAGAAAAGAAAGACTCGTAGAGGTAAACCTAAACATAGAAAATTAAAACCATATTCAAAACAGCAACTGTCCTACCAACAACAGTTGCGATATAGATCTAGAGGTCGACTAGCAAAAACTGGTAGACAACCACCAGCACCATATAATACTACACAGTTTCTTATGGATGATCATAGTGATCTTCCAGATCTTGACCAAAAGCTTTCAGAAGCTGCATCATCAGAAATTCTTGCTACATTTCAAAAACCATCAGCCCCATCTCGTACCCGAGATTCTAGTTTTAGTGTTGACTCTGATGAAGATTATTTTTATTCGTCTCCAGAGGACGAAGAAGAATTTTTGACAAAGGAATTTTCAACCGCATATGAAGATGTCCATGCTGAAAGGTTAAGCATGTTAAGCAAATCAGAACTGATACAGGAATATCTACAGTTAGAGGCCAAAGTTGATTTATTGACAAAACGATTACGTGGTAAAAATTTTCATCAGGCAGAAGATCGAGACTTAGAAAGCAAAAGTAATAGTACAGATTCAGAATCAGTAAAAAAATTAAAAATATGTCAACAGCGAATTGATGATTTGACACAACAAAATGAACAACTAAAGAGAGAAAATGAATCATTAAGAGCTCAAAGACATGGCAGTCTAGTTTCAAGTGTTGATAGCGAAAGCGACAGTGATAGTACAAGTAATGGAAATAGAAGCAGATGTAGTTGTCCCCTTTCAAGATCTAGCTCTTCTTCAGAACATGTGGGATATGCTTCTAGACGTGACAGTAGTCAGAGAAAAGACAGTTCGGTGTCTAGTACCGATAGTAAAAGTGATAGTTGTAATAGTAGCTCGAGTGAAAGTTCAAAGGAATCTGTAACACCTGTTAATCTCTCAAATGGTCATGTAACTATTCAAGAAATCGATGGCCTCCCTACATAAATTATAAAGAGCTGTTTTTATATTAAAAGTCTATTCAATGTTTGAAGAATCAACATACAAGTCACGTTAAATATGTCATTGGTCCTTCATATTTGCTTTTAAGCCTATCAATCTAATAAGAAGACTGGTTTGAATCAATTTCGTTGCATTTAAGCAACAAAAAGTCCTCTTCTTAATGTCGGTTATACAACCTTAGTCTATCATTAAATATATTCTTGTGATTTCCCATATTTCTTTTAAGACTTTTTGTGTAAGAAATTTGAATGTGTACTGAAGTAAGAAATACATACCCAACTTTATGGAAGAGTAAAACTTATACTTGTACAGGCTATATGGTTACTTGCTTGATAAAATTTCCAACAGTTGCACATTTATAGTATACACTGTATACTATTATTTTGTCTTACTTCATTTGGTACCATTTATAATACAGTTGAGCTAAGTTTTCTTTAACAGCTTATTTTCATTGAACTGCCATTTAAAAATACTGAATGTATGAATTTATGTTTTACAGACCATCAGCTAATAAATTATGAAATACCCACCTAGATGCAATAAAAAATATGAGTTAATGTTAAAATTGTGTAATTTATATTGTAAGAGTTTAAACATTATTGTACAATTGTATAGACCTAAAATATAAGATTAGGTGTTAGTTTATGGTCTGAACATATAATGTATTAAAGTATTTCGCACTTAAAATTTTTAATAAACTTCAAGTTTTTCTTTCTTTTATTATAATCATTCTCCTGAAATACAATATAACAAGATAGGCTATGTTTAAAATTTCTAAGAAATGCAAAGAAAATATAAAATTTGATTTTCTAGTTAAAAAATGTTGTACACTAACCATAAACAACAAAACAACAAATGATCTCAATTATAACTAAACATATTTAGAGTATAGAATTTCGAACTATTCGTAAATTTATAGTTTAAGGAAATAATTAATTAAAATAAATTTAGAGTATAATAAAAATGACTAGACTTTTCCCCCAGAGGAAGGTCTATGTATAGTGAAAGAAAAATAATATATTTAAATATAACAAAGATATATTTTATACACGTAACAGAATTGTAATGTGACTTCTTCAGCCAAAAGCAGGAAGGTAAGTAAATAACGTGATTTCACTTTTCGAGGGACACTTAAGATTGAAAACCCAATTACCTTTAATTGATTGGTTCTATGCCGTAACTAACCTGTATGATTGAAATGCGCACTGCCTAACAAGGTGTGTTTAAAACGTATTCTAAAAAAAATGTAGAAGTCGCCACATATTGCTTAAGTATTAAATTATACAATAACATTCATTTTAAGTATTATCTTAAATCATTTCATTGTGCAATGTGTGTATGTGAATAAGGCTTAGTTTCTTACAAAAGTTGCCAACTTCGTGACGCGTAAAATCGAAAAGACTCAAGGCCAGCATTTGGTCAAATTTACGTATTGTACTTGAATTGTTAAAAAAATACATAATAGTTATTATACAAAATAGCACAAAAGCAATGTCTCATCATTATGTAGTAACGGCACATAAACCGACAGCTGTCACCGCCTGTGTGACAGGTAAGTAAAAGTTTTTAGTAAAGTGTAAATGCTTACGAGGATAAACAATTATTTTATTTTTACCAATAAAGGTAATTTCACCTCATCTACGGATCTAAACCTCGTCTTAGCAAAGAATGTACGATTAGAAATTTATCTCGTTACTCCAGAAGGCTTAAGAGCACTGAAAGAAGTTGGAATTTATGGAAAAATTGCAGTCGTTAAATTTTTTAGACCGCCGGTAAGGTTATACCAGTATCCTTGTTTCATGATTTTTACAGGTTGTCTGTTTATTTCCATATTTTCTTTTTTTATTAATGGTAAACATTAGTTTATTTATTATGATGAATATATATTTACAACATTTGTAATCATTGTAATATAACCTTATAATTATAAGCTAACCCTTTACATTAGACATTTTGGATCACAAATGGTATAGATGGTATAGTTAGAATAGGTGAAAGGAAAATAATATGTATCAAAAAAGTACTATGTGCAATGTATAAAATTTATTTTAATTTAATGATCCCATATATATGTATTAAGGGAATCAATCTTGGAAATTTGTGGTGACAGTTTTGTTGAGAATGTCTCTACGTGTGTTCAAAGCAGTAACAGTATATTGTCTGATATTGCAAAGGGTTAATTATCATTAATATTATAGAAGATAATATAGCAATGAATCAAATTAATATACAGTTGTATATAAATGAAGTTGTTCTAGTATTTGAAATTTATGCTTTAATAAAAAAATCAACATATAATTAATAAATTATAATATTTCTACAGCATGAGAAAAAAGATCTTTTGTTTCTTTTAACCACACGTTACGATGCCATGATTTTGGAATGTATTGGAGAAGGAGATGATATAGAAATTATAACAAAAGCACATGGAAATGTAGCAGATCGTATTGGAAAGGCTTCTGAAACAGGAATTAAAGCTGTAATTGATCCCAAGGCACGTGTAATTGGTCTTCGATTATATGATGGACTTTTTAAAATTATACCTCTTGATAAGGATAATCGAGAATTAAAAGCATCATCAATACGTATGGATGAACAACAAGTACAAGATGTAAATTTCCTTCATGGATGTGCCAACCCTACTTTAATTTTAATTCATCAAGACATCAATGGTAGACATGTTAAGACACATGAAATTTCTTTAAGAGATAAAGAATTTGTCAAAATACCTTGGCGACAGGATAATGTAGAACGTGAAGCTATGATGGTCATTCCTGTACCTTCCCCCATTTGTGGTGCAATAATAATAGGTCAAGAAAGTATATTATATCATGATGGAACCACATATGTTGCTGTTGTGCCTCCAATTATTAAACAAAGCACAATTACATGCTATGCTAAAGTTGATAACCAAGGACTCAGATATTTATTGGGAGATATGGCTGGACATTTGTTCATGCTGTTTTTAGAACAAGAAAAGAAGCCAGATGGTACGCAAGTAGTGAAGGACTTGAAAGTTGAGCTTTTGGGAGAAATCAGTATACCAGAATGCATTACATACTTAGATAATGGGGTAATATTTGTCGGTAGCCGTTTAGGTGATTCACAGTTAATTAAACTAATTACAAAAGCAGATGAAAATGGTTCTTATTGCGTTCCAATGGAAACTTTTACCAACTTGGCACCAATACTTGACATGGCTGTAGTTGATCTTGAAAGACAAGGTCAGGGACAAATGGTTACATGTTCTGGAGCTTTTAAAGAAGGTTCTCTCAGAATTATTAGAAATGGAATTGGCATTGAAGAACATGCAAGCATAGATTTACCTGGTATTAAGGGAATGTGGGCATTAAAAGTTGGTGGTGGTAATTTTGATAATACCCTAGTTTTATCTTTTGTTGGACAAACTAGAATTTTGATGTTAAATGGTGAAGAAGTTGAAGAAACAGATATTCCAGGCTTTGTTTCTGATGGGCAAACTTTCCACACTGGAAATGTTACAAATGATTTATTTATTCAGATAACACCAACATCTGCAAGATTAATTTCACATGAAACAAAAACTGTTGTTTCTGAATGGGAACCAGAAAATAAAAGAACAATCAGTGTAGTTGCTTGCAATGGTACACAAGTACTTTGTGCTACTGGAAATGATTTATTTTACATGGAAATTTCAGGTGGACAGATTATGCCAATAGGATTTGCTACTTTACAATATGAAGTTGCATGTCTAGATATATCTCCACTGGATGGTCATACTGAAGCAATAATTGCTGCAGTTGGTTTATGGACAGATATTTCTGTCCGTATACTAACTTTGCCTGCTTTGGAAGAAATTAATAAAGAATTACTTGGAGGTGAAATTATACCTAGATCTATTCTAATGACATGTTTTGAAGGTAATACATATCTTCTTTGTGCCCTTGGAGATGGCAGTATGTACTACTTTACTCTACATAAACAGAGTGGTATGCTTTCTGATAAAAAGAAAGTTACCTTAGGTACACAACCAACAGTTTTAAGAACTTTCAGATCATTATCTACCACTAATGTGTTTGCATGTTCTGATAGACCTACTGTGATTTATTCATCTAACCATAAACTAGTATTCAGCAATGTTAATTTGAAAGAAGTAAATCATATGTGCTCTTTAAATGCAGAATCGTATCCTGACAGTTTAGCATTAGCAACTGATAGTACTGTTACAATAGGAACAATTGATGAAATACAAAAACTGCACATACGAACTGTTCCTCTTGGAGAATCGGCAAGACGAATTGCTTACCAAGAGTGTTCTCAAACATTTGGGGTAATAACAATGCGCGTTGATATTCAAGATAGTAGTGGTTTTAGCATTGTAAGACATTCTGCATCTACACAAGCAGCTTCTACATCTAGTAACAGTCACATTGCATCACATAATAAACCTACAGGACATACAGGTAGTGACATTGGTCAAGAAATTGAAGTACATAATTTACTCATCATAGATCAACATACTTTTGAAGTTTTACATGCACATATGTTGATGCCCAGTGAATATGCATTATCATTGATATCAACCAAATTGGGTGAAGATCCCACTGTTTACTATGTGGTTGGTACTGCATTCATTAATCCAGATGAAACTGAGCCACAAATGGGTAGAATACTTCTATATCATTGGAATGATGGAAAACTCACCCAAGTTGCTGAAAAAGAGATCAAAGGGGCTTGCTATTCTTTAGTTGAATTTAATGGAAAACTTCTTGCTAGTATTAATAGTACTGTTCGTTTATTTGAATGGACTGCAGAGAAAGAGCTCAGGCTAGAATGTAGCCATTTTAATAATATTATTGCTCTGTATTTGAAAACAAAAGGAGACTTTGTTTTAGTTGGAGATCTTATGAGATCTTTCACATTGTTACAATATAAAACCATGGAAGGTAGCTTTGAAGAAATAGCAAGAGATTACAATCCAAATTGGATGACTGCTGTTGAAATTTTAGATGATGACACTTTCTTGGGCGCTGAAAATTGCTTTAATTTGTTTGTGTGTCAAAAAGATGGGTAAGTTTTGACATAAAATTATTTATATATATTTTAGTACTATAAAGTGATATTTTCATAGTGCTGCAACTTCAGAAGATGAAAGACAACAAATGCAAGAAGTTGGTCAATTTCATTTAGGTGATATGGTCAATGTCTTTCGACATGGGTCTTTAGTGATGCAAAATTTAGGTGAATCAAGTACACCTACACAGGGTTGTGTATTGTTTGGAACTGTTAGTGGTGCAATTGGTTTAGTTACACAAATTCCACTCACATTTTATGAATTTCTACGAAATCTGGAGTACAAATTAGCAGATGTAATTAAAAACGTTGGTAAAATAGAACATAACTTTTGGAGAAGTTTTAATACTGAATTGAAAATTGAACAATCTGAAGGTTTTATAGATGGAGACTTAATTGAAAGTTTCCTTGACTTGAGCCCTGATAAAATGGCAGAAGTGGCATTGGGTCTTATGGTAAATAAATTTGTTGCTTTATTATAATCTGTAAATATGTATATATAACTTATTATATTATTACTTTATTTTGTTTTCTTTTTTACAGATTGATGATGGTAGCGGTATGAGAAAAGAAGCAACGGTAGATGATCTTGTAAAAATAGTAGAGGATCTTACAAGAATACATTAAACATATATATTTAATTGATGCGTATAGTTTATCATATTTTAGGGAGTTTATAGATGAATGGATTGATAAGAAAAGTCTTGAATATTTAAGAAACAAAGTAAAAAATATACATTCAATTATCTATTTATCATTAATGGTATAGGAAAGCAAGAAGTTGCATTTTTCCTTTTTCATTTTTTTTCGAACATTTTTTTCATTGACTAACATCTGTACTTCTGTACTTTAATTCATATTACATTGTTATAATAGTTTGCTTTAATTACTTGTATATGTGAATGTGAAAGCTGGTCAAAATGTTTTTAAAGTTTAAAAATATAATTGGTTCTTCTTGTATTATTATATTATATTAATTATCAATTCAAATTGGAATAATATATCTTTTAATAAAATAAATTCATAAACTTTTGATCAACAGTTGTATAATTACTGTAACTACTTTCCTCTTTGAAATGTTTCAAAAATATATTAATGTCTGCATAAATTAATATCATATCGCGTCATAAAAATTAAAGTTCTGTACGCTCAATATTAAATATGGAATTTTATGGTTGATAATATTTCTACACTTTAGCGGAATAATCATAATAATCCGACAAAGAACCAGTGACAAGTTGTTTTAAAATAATATTGGTGTTAGTTAAAAAGTCATCAATAAAATTTCTATAACCTTGTAAGAATGAGTGTAAATAAAAAGAAGTATACATTTTTAGGTAGAATTATTTCATACTATATACTAATTTTATTTGTTTGCATTTATTGCAGCCTTTAAAGTGGCTGGATCAAATAACCAGTCTTTTAATTCTTCAATACCTTGACCAGTCATTCCACTAGTTTCAAATATAGTGAGCTCTTGTGTAACTTCTTTCTTCAAACGTGAATATTGAAGCATAAGTAAAGCTTCATTACGCATTTGACGATAAGAAAGATCCATTTTATTCAGTGTTAATGCAATTTTTATATTTCGCAATCTAGGCTCAACTAACAGGGAGTAAAGTAATACTCCTGCTGCACTTATCTGACAAAGATTACTCGCATCCACTACGTAAATGATTTTTAGAATCTAAAAATTGAAATTTAGTTACCACTTATAGTAAAAATTATTTTTCATTCAATAATAATTCTAAATACATAAACAAATATAAAATTAATTAATTAATTTTTATTGTTATATTTTTTCTAATAAAATTTACCTTATCAAAGTAATGTTTCCATATTGGTGCCATACTACCACCAATTTCTTTAATAATTATATCAAATTCGCCAGTGTTATTTTTTATTGTAAAATGATTTATACCATTAGTAGAAACAGTATGAGTTGCATCATCTATCTCATCTCCTTGTAAACGTTTCATTAGAAAGGTTTTGCCAGATTTTGTAGGGCCAAGACAAAGACACATTATTAAGTATTCGTTAGTTTAAAAAATGTCAGTGTTTATATGTGTTTTATTTATTTTACTTTCATTATAAATTGATAATTGGTTTCATGTGTATACGTACAAAGGTTTATTGATTTAACAAATACGTTCCTATCGGGGATATACATATAATTATCTGATACATCAATATACATCAATATTATCTCATTATAAAAAGAATGAAGTAAACTTTGAATAATAATAAATTAACATTTGAAATAAGATTTGTAAATTAAAAAATAATAAAATAAAAATCATAGAATCTACATATTTGTACTTAATTTAATAAAAAAAATTATAACAATTACTTTATGGTATAGGTTTTTCATTAAACTTTTTATAACACTTCCGTACAATTTAATATACAAAATTTTAAAACTGTGTACATTACTATGACTAATTTACATAGAAAATATTTCTGAAAACAAGTGCTACAAACTTTGTCACAGATGTGGGAACAATTTTTTATTGTTACACATAACAAATACTAGATACACAATGAACTTATACAAAGTACAACATAGTATCATCATTGGTTTGCATGTAAATGATTGTATAATTTTATAAGTACAATGTGTATTGGATGTAATAGTATATGTTAGAGGTACACTACACAGCAAAATACGGAATTGTATGTAATTCCTTTACATTTTATATTTTTCTTAAAAATTGTACATTTCATACAATGTATAATATAGACAAATTGCCTTAACATATACATTTCATCACAATCACATTTTAAAATTTTTCACTTACAACATCGGCAGAAACACATCTTTCTTTTTCTAACTAATAAATAAATTTAAAAAAAAGTATTAACATCCAAGAAGTATTTTTTACTTAAGAATCAGCTAATTGTGAATTATGATACAATGCAGAGAAAATGAAATTAATATCTGGAAATTTAAAACAATATGTATAAAACTAATGTATGTATATATTGTCAAGGAATGAACAACTGACAAGAGAAAAATTAATCATTTATAGTAAAATAACATAGAAATAAATCTATAAATTTGTAAACTTTCAACACTTATTACTTGGAAAGATGGATGTTTAAAAAGAAAAGATATGCAGTCTATCGATGCAATCAAAATAATTATCCTTATTTACATTATTGAAATAATATTTTCATAATAGCTGATACTAAACACCTCAATCCTTTGCACTCATCAAATGAATTATGGAAAGTTGTAAGCCACCTATGAATTTGATATAAAATAACAAATATGATTAATTAATCCTAATACTTATTACTTATCATGGTACTGCTTAGTAAGTATGTAATATCATAGTAAAACAACATCATAGTTTACTCTCCAAATATATATGCAGGTACAAAGAAAAATCCAAGTGCAAAGGTTCAAGAATTTTGGACGATGAAGGGCGCACTTTTCTGCAGTCGCGCTTATGTTATTTGTATTTTTATTAAATAGTACCAACAAAAAAATATTTTGCAACGCGCACAAGGCACAGGAGGTTTGCCCTCAGTAGCGCGAGTCGATAAAATGGAATAAAGATTTTCTACCGTTTTTTTATAGACAAGATTCTAGCATGATTCTCAAAAGTACTGTGAATGTTTCAATCTTATCACGATACCAATAATTTAATTTATCTACTTTTCTGTACAAATGTATTTATATTGTTTATGTGCATTTCTCCGTAAATAAGATTATGTATATATATTACAAATTAAGTCCTCTGAATCTGTACAATCATTTCATAGAAGTTCACGGCAGACAGAATGTACTCCAAAGTAATTCAATAGTATTTCTTAGGAGCACGACTAGACTAAGATGTAACAGTTCAAGCCTTCTCCAACTTCTAGAGCAAAGCTCGTACTGGACGTGACATTTGCCATGACTGCAAACGTTTATCTTTGCTACCGGCTATGATCTAGAAAAGTAAATGTTTATATTTTACATACAATAGATTTTTCTTCCGTTTTCTTTTGCATTAAAAATATGTTCGATAGTATCTGTGTAGTAATAGTAATTAATATAACGTGTTAATAGTCCTATGTTACTTTAATAGAATTTAAATACCTTATTGTCTATGACTTCCATACTTAATAACATATTTCCAGGACCAGGTATACTACACACAAGTCGATGATCCTGCAAAAAAATATAATATTATTTCTTGTTAAAACCATCGTCATTTGGAGTTATATTTGTATTAACCTTTGTATCAAATACATAAATATTTCCGTCGTAACAACCGGCAAATAATAGTTGTTTGTACAGTCGCATACACACGATCCCTACGCCAGCATCGTATTGCATCATTTGATCACCATTCTGTAAAAAAAAATAAAATAAAAAATGATTTTCATGTATAATACGGTACTGCAGTATTTATAGAACGTGTTGTTTCTACAAACCGTGAAATCAAAGACAAGTATTGATGTGGTACTTGTACCACAGTAAATTAAATTATTATCACGCATCAGACTATATACTGTATGACTCTTTTGACCACAAATCGTACGAAGAAATAGGCCATTTTGAGCATCTCGTATTGTTATCGGTTGACTACGTGATGCTACGATAAGAACTCTCCGTGGACCCTCGTTGGTTGCTTTTAAAGCTAGTACAGATTTATCAGAGAATTGTATGCTATTTCCTTTGATAACACCTGACTGAAATATTAATTATATTTTATATATATAATATACATGTGTAAACAATATGAAAACAATGTTGTTTATAACATTTTCTAACAAACCTTTACATGGTAGCGTGATACATGGCCTGATTTAGTACCAATGAAGATTATTCCCCATGCTTCATCCATGCACTGTATTGGACTACCTACATCCGCTGTATCTCTGACTTGTATTCCCGTCTAATAAAATTCATTTATAATGTACAATGGTGCAAATAACATTTCATGTAAAATATATATTATACTTCTTTTATGTAATAAATATATTTTATTATCATGGGTTTTACTTACCGTTACATTGTAACACCGTAAAGTTCCATCCAATGAACCAGAGAACATCCACTCTTTGTTAATGTCTGCAATGTTTGTATTGTACACATATAAACAAGTTACTGCAGCTTTATGACCTTTATAGATGTTTAATATTCCATTAGATGCTTGATTGTATCTATATATTCTGCCGTCTTCACTTGCAGCTAGAAATGAATTCTCAAAAACCTAAAAAACATATTGTTCTTATAATTAATCTATTGAATATAGTACAATTTCTGGGACTTTAACATAAATTATGAATATTCAGCCAAAAACTATTATCCCATTTTTAATATTTATCTTGCATGTACAATATCAATGGATTAAGACATAAATAAATAGAAGCTGCATTAT
Organism: Ptiloglossa arizonensis; assembly: GCF_051014685.1. Classification (NCBI taxonomy): domain Eukaryota; kingdom Metazoa; phylum Arthropoda; class Insecta; order Hymenoptera; family Colletidae; genus Ptiloglossa; species Ptiloglossa arizonensis. The sequence goes on from NC_135051.1 coordinate 25,767,628, forward strand.
GGAGTGGAGAAACAACTAACTGTAATTAAAAAGCTGAGGTAAAGGAGAATAATAAGTGAAAAGCTTCGAAACTAGAAACTTTGGTGGCTTTATTCATACTATTCCTATGTATTTGTACACTTATAGTAGTTGCTAGAACGATTTCTTGTGGAATGTAAACCTAACAGTAAAAATCAGTAGCTAAAGAGAAGATAGTACATTACTAAAATGCTTTATACTTCATAGTTAAGTACGTTCTATAGGAACCAAAAGTATACAATACGTTTTTCTTTGTTTTTAATAACATAACAATCTCTACCTCTGTTATATTATTTTAAAAAAGTATGTATCACAAGGGTTTTTCAATTAAGAAAGAACAATAATCATGCACTGCTTTAATGTTTTCATTTTTTTCTTCTGTTACGACGTTGTTGGCCCTTTACCTTAATATCTAAAATAGGACCTTTGTGGACTGTATACTGCGTCCTCGGTAGTTCCTTATCGTCCTTTGTCTCTATCACAGTCAATGTTGATCCAGAATCATTATGATGTTGATTCTTGGTAACTATCATTTTCTCCTCCACAATCTCAATGTCCGGTTTTTCTCGATCTTGCGAAATATCCACAATAACTTGTTCTTTCGTTAAAACTGGCATAACTTCAATATCCGGGTTCGCACACTTTTCTTTGTCATTTAAAGGTAAATTCATTTTCATAGATTTCGGTCCCTTCTTAACTTTGACTAAATAAACTTGATCAGTTAAAGATCGTGATACATCATCTGGTTTTTTAACCAATTTCGAGGACTGACCTTGCGAAAATTCAGGTGTCAAGATTTGTTTTGTGCAAACACTCAGGAAATCTTTAGTTGACATTGATTGTATAGGATTTACGAAAGAGAGGTGGTCTGGGTTAGATACTACTTGAACAGTGTTAGGATATACATACGGATTAATAGTTGATATTCCATACTTTCGTAATAAGTTAGGATTTACATTCGGTTTTAAAATCGTGTGCTTACTATCCACCAATTGTACTTTGCAATTCATCATTTCTGGCATAGAATGTTTACATCTTTTAATATCTTTTAATTCCTCACTTGGAGCTAATGAATTTGGGAAAATTTCAACTTCCGAAGGCATACATCGTTTTTTGGCTACCGTTTTTTGGACACAACGACTCTTTTTGACATTCGTCAAAGTATTTTCAGCTTCTTCGTCGTACAATAATAGTGTAGGTGATGTACTTGGAATCTGTACTTGGACATTTTTCTCCAGAGGTTCTTGCTCAATATTCTGAACGTTCGTATCAATCTCAAGTTTTATGCGTTTTGTAATCTCTTCTGTATATCTTGAACTCCTTCGAAGGGGTGTCTTACTATTTTCTCTCTTTCGTTTAGGTAATTTCTTGTTCAAAGCTTCGTCACTTTTAGGTATCTCCGTTGTTTCAATAAGAGAAGGAATAGTTGTGCGATTACGATTATTATTTTCTTCGCTAGAGGATTTATTCGATCGTTCCGATTCTCTTCTTTTCCGTGGCATTTTCTGCTCTTGTATACTTATGAAGAGTTCATCCTTAGATGGATCACTAGATTTTTCAGGACCACTGTCTGCATCATCTTTTTCAAATTGAGCTTCTTGGTTCAACAAAGAATCTTTTGACATTTCTTCTTCCATATTTCTTGTTTCAATATTAGCATCCTCTTTCCAGGTAGATGTAATAATTTCGCATATAGTTCCCATAGTATTACAATTATTGGATTCAAGTGAACTACTATGGTTATTCTCAATATTTGCAGGTATTGTTATCAGTTGTTCAGTATCTACTGGTACGGTTTTCTCAATATCAATAATATCTTCTTGTAAATTAGATTCTTTATTCATTTTAACTGCATCATCTTCCTCAATTCTCTCTGTATTTACTTCCAGAATATTTAAGATATTTTGATCATTCTGTGTAATATTGGTATTTGATTCTGTAGTAGATGCATCTACATCTTCAACTGAAATTATTTGATTGGATTCTAGATTATTATTTTCTATATTTTGCTGTACAGAAGGTTCTATTACATTCGTTTCAATAATTATAGATGCACCAGGTGAATCTTCCATGTTTTGTGATTCTACATCAACCAAATCTGATTTAGCTTCTTCATTGTCTGGTAGATCTTGAGATTTACTAGAAGATAATGCTGATTGTAGATCATTATCCGCATTATCTTTACCACCACAAGGAATTGAACCACTGGAATTGATAGACGGTTCTATGAAAACTTCTTCAATATTTTTTAATGTGGGGGAGATTACCGTTTGCTCCTCTTCTTCTTCTAATGATTTGGATTCAGAGTTTGCTTCTGCACTATTCATTTGTTCTTTGTTCATGGATGGTAAATCTACATCAAACATATTATTTTGTCTATCTTCACCTGATGATTGTTCTTCTACTTTTTGCATATAAAGATCTTCCATTCTGTTTTCTGCCACAGCATTTATTATTTCATCCACATTCTTCCAAAGCTGTTGATCGTCGTTAGTTTTATCTAACTGTTGATCCAGAGAATTTAGTAATTTCTTCTTTTGATGTAACTTCTTCACATACAGAGTGGACAATGGGAGCTCCTCCTCTTCAAGAGTCAGAGTATTCACAGTTTGTAGCAGACTTCGCACTCCTTTCTTTCTTCTTTTCCTTCGTGCTTCGACTCTTAGTTTTCGCATTTTTGCCATTTCTTTTCTATACGTTTCCTCCAAAAGAGCAAGACCAGTAGTAGGCTTTTTTTGATCATCACTTGGATTTTGAAGAAGGGAGTCCCAAGTACTGTCATCCGAATATATGGATGATCTCTCTGGTGTTCTATTCTCTGTTGCTTTTGTTACTGAACTCGCCGTATCTGTATCGTTTAACGCTTCTGTTACATCTTCATTATCTTTTAACAAAGAAATAGTTTCATCAATTTGTTCCATCACTTTTGATTTAATAAGTTCATCAGAATAAACTTGAGATTTTATTTGTTCTGCAATTCTTTCACTTGCTTCATTCCTAGGAGTCTCTATTTTATCATCAAGAGATGAATTTTCTTTATTGGATTGAGTAGACATATTAATGGAATCTTCATGAGAATTAATTTCATATATTGGAACCTGACTAGAATCTTGTTCTGTTACTTTTTGTTTTGTACTAACTTTTTTTAATATTGATTTTGCTGCATCATTGAATTGTTTTTCTTCTGTATTTATCTCTGTATTTGCAGATTCAGGCGTGTCCTCCCATTTAACTGCTCTTTCTGGTCCTTTTTGCCTTTTTCTTTTCTTAGAAACTGCAGCTTTAGTATCTGCAGTGTGATGTGCGATCTCTTCGTTATCAGAACCACAAATAAAGATGCAACTTGTCCTTTTCTCAGCATGAAGCTCATGTTTGGAAACCTTAGATTTATTTATTTGTACAGAATTAGCAATGTTATCCTTTGAGGGCACAATTTCTGTGGTTGTTTTGGCACATTGGTTTGTTACAGGACTAGCATCTATGTTCTGAATTAATTGTGACATTAATGCGGATGGAGTTCTTGGTCTAACCATTGTTGTTTCAACTTCCTTGGTATCATATATTGTGTTATTCTGTTGTAAATTATTTTCAGTTGGTAAAGCATCATTCGTCAGCATTTGATACAGAGTCATTTTTTCTGTCATTAGTTTGTGAATCTCAACGTCAATTTCAATCATTCTAGCCATGATAGCTTCCTTGGTGGTTGGATATTTAACTTTTACAGTATCAGATTGCACTGCTTCCGCTATTGCTTTCTTGGAAACATTACGTTTTTTTTGTTGTTTGTGTTTCATGCTATGTTTGCTTTTTACTTTATGCAATGTTTTATCTTCCTTCCTTCCACCAGATTTACCAGAAGATTTTTGTTCTTTTGTTATCAGCTCAACCAACTGTTCTGATTTCTCTTGTTCTAGAATGAGATTAGAATGTGCATCTTTATTGATTGATACTTCAGAAGCTATGGAAATTACCATATCCTCAGGACTATGGTTGAAACCTTTGTAGATACTCTTTTCATAATTGTTAGGTTCTTTGTTCAACTCTGGAGTTTTCTTGTTCAGATCTGAAATTTCTTTGTCCACCTCTACAGTTTCCTTATTCAGCTCTGAAGGTACTTTATCCATCTCTATAGTTTCCTTATTTAATTCTGAAATTTCCTTATATACATTTAAAGTTTTCTTGTTTAGCTCTGAATTTTCCTTATCTACCTTTACAGTTTCCTTGTTCAACCCAACGATATCCTTGTTCAGCTGTGTAGTTTCTTTGTTCAGCTCTAAAGTTTCTTGGTTCAGTTTTGAAATTTCCTTATTCAAATCAGAAATATCCTTTTTTAACTCTGAAATTTCCTTGTTCATATTTGAAGATTTCTTATTCACCTCTATGAGTTCCTTGTTTAATTCTAAAGTTTCTTTGTTCACTTCTAAAATTTCTTTGTTTACTTCCAAAGTTTCCTTATTCACCTCTGCAGCTTCTTTATTTAGCTTTGAAGTTTCCTGATTTAATTCTACAGCTTCTTTATTTAGTTCTGAAGATTCCTGATTTAACTGGGAAGTTTCCTTGTTTATCTCTGAAATTTCCTTGTTCAACTCTGAAGTTTCCTCATTCAACTCTGAGATTTCCTTGTTCAATTCTGAGGTTTCATTATTCAACTTTGAAGTTTCCATGTTCATCTCTAATGTGTCCTGATTCAACTCTAAAGTTTTTTTATTTTGGTCTGGAAATTCAACAATCACTTCAGACATTGATGTGGTAATCAAAGACAAATTTTCCAACGAATTTGTTAAGGCAGCTTTCACTGCATTTAAAGGTGCTAATATTTTAGAACATGTGACCTCTGTTTTCGCATCAGAAAATTCAAAATTATTAGACTGCAAATTATTCCCTGATACATCAATGCAATGAAGATTCTTTTGTTCTGTTTTTTCCAACTCTGTGTATGATAATTTAAGTGTTGGAGATCCTTGATTAATATCTTTAATAAGTGATATATCTGTTTGTAATGATTCTACTGTAATTTCTGGCACAATTGGATCTATCACTTTAGAGTTTTGTTGTATTTTTGACTTTGGTTCAGAAGAAATTACACTTGGAACGTTTTTCTCTCTATCAGTGAATAATTCTGTTATATTAGAATTTGTTTTAATCAATGTGGATTTTTCCCTTTCTAGTTCAGAAGTTACATTGTCCGTATCAAAAACTTCTGATAGCTCTTTAAAATTTATTGAGTTGAAGTCCGATGATTTAACATTATCTATTGAGCTTTCCACTTCTGTCAAGGGTCTATTCGAAAATATGTCCACATCTCTTGCAATACAATCCTCTAAATCCAAATCAAAGGTGCTCAGTTTTTCTATTGTTCTACCATCTGTATCATCTATGTACTCGTCCAAAACGATAAACGGTTCACCATCCTCATTAAATGTATTCTGACTATCCAATTCAAGTACAGGTGAAGCGCCATACCGGTTTACATCAGTGTTATAAATTTGAGTCTCCTCTGTTACATTTCTATCCCTAGTCTCTAATGTTTTTGCACCAATTCCAATATTATCCACAGCATCAGAATGATCACAAATTGTTTTGTAAGCAGTATCATTTTCAGTGATACTTAGTTGCTCTTTTACTGTTTTACAAACTGATGTTGGTTCGTCCTCTTGCTTCGGTTTCTTGAAAGAATTGTTGTCATCATCTTTATTATTGCCATGTCTTGGCTCTGCACTGAGTTTATCGTCGACACACATCCCTAACCACTCCTTGGGGGTTTCCGTTGCAGTTTCTTCGGTATCCCCATTGCTCATTTCTATGGTATACAATTGAGATACTTGAAGAATATCATCTTCGATAGATTCTGAAAGAAATCCTTTGAATGGGCTACCTGAACTATCAGGAGATCTTACTTCACTTTCTCCAACTTTATTGCAATCTCCTGAGACCTGTAGATCTTTTAATCTAAGTGTAGATTTACTCCTATTCTGATCACTGCTGTTTACTCTTGTTTCTGAATTTTTAGTGCTTTTACCGACAACTTCTGAATTTGTCTCTGCACGTGAAATAGAATTACTATGTGGTATACCATCTTCCAAATTTTCACCGCTAGTTAAATAAACATCTTTTTTCGTGAAATGTAATTCTTCGTTATCGTAATATGGATCTATAGCAGACACTATTGTATTTGACACAGATTTATCTTCAATAATACATTTTTCAGTACAATCTGATAAAGTATCATTAAGAGGAGGCACTTGTCCTCTTACATCTTCTTCTTTATTTAATTTTTCAATAGCTACAGACTCAGATGATATACCGCTTATTTCAAGATTTTTAGGTCCTCTATCACCACTCTCTTTTGCATTATTTTCTTCTGATTTTGAATTTAATAAACTTTGGTTACCTATGACCTCTATTTTCTCTTGATTTGCAACATGCTGATTTCCCAAAATTTTTTCTTTTATTTGATTTATAATTTGTTGGTTTTCTAAAATTTTGTTATTAACATCTGCTTCTACTTCACTATCACCTAAAGCTCTCTTATCGTTTTCTAGTACTATTGTAGTGTGAGTATTAACTGGTCCCTTATTAATTTTGCAGTTAATACTTGGCTCTGTTGCTACATTCTTAGCATATACTATTAAATCTGATAAATTTTCATTCACCTTTTCGCTTTGCAATGGTTCACGAGGGTTGCAATCCGTCCTTTCAGTTTCAGTTTGAACGACACCGTCTGCATTTGCAATCAATGGATCTTCAGTTTCGTTTGGATGTTTCAAATCTTTCTCTGTTACTGAAGACTTGGATTTCGTTGACTTCTTCTTCTTCTCCACTGATTTCTTGTCTTTCTTCAATTTTAATTCTTTACTTCCTTCTGATCGAATATTCTTAAATTTAGTGGACTCAGCTGTAGTTGGTAGTTTCTTTGACTTCTTGTCTTCTGATTCTCCTTTAGTTCCCACTTTCATTCGCAAATCTTCTGATTCTCGATTAATTGTATTTTCTTGTGGCAATAGTTTAGCATCACTTTTGCGATCCTTTAATTTAATAGAATCTTTAAGAGAATTTGAATCAACATCCACCGATCGAGTTGCATTCTTCTCTTTAACTTTGAATGTTGTTACTTCATTAGCGCTTGTTGATTGTACAGGAATAGAAAGTTCCTTATTCTTTTGAAAAACATCTGTGTACAGATGTTCCCCTTTCAAATTAACCTTTTCTCTAACTTCTTTGTTGGAAATTTTTCTGGAAGGAACAACTGATCTCATTTTAGCTAATCGTGGATCTTTTAACTGTACTTTATTTACATCCATCTCAGTTACCTTCAATTTATTCACTGTACTTAATGTTTCGGTTTCATTGTCTGTTTTATTTATTAGCACAGAATGTTGTGAATCATGAGGCAATGAAACAGAAAATTCAGAATTTTCTTTAAGTTTAGCCTCCTCCTTCAAACGTCTTTGTAAAGCACGTTCTTTGTATGCCTTTATGTCTATTTTTCTGTAACTGCTTTTAGTTTCTGTCGAACAGGTACCTGTTGCCAGTGCTTTTTGATCAGTATTCTGACTGCTCACATTAACTTCAGTAACAGAATTTGTAGTGTTATATGGCATTAGACTTGCTGTATCATTATCAATGGTAGTTTCAGTATGTGTTTGCTCTATAATATTTAAAGATACGTCAGATTGAAGCAGAAAGTTGTTTGTAAGTAAAGAAGTATCTGTCCATTCATTATCAGTTTCAATTATTTTATTATCTATGTTCTCTTCTAAATGTTCATTAATCTTCTCACTGTTAGTGTTTATTGTATTACTTGTACCACTCTTTACAACCTCAGTTGATTTCTCTGAGTCACTGGACTCTGGCATTTGCTTGAGTTGTGCCTTAGTCTTTGGTTGCACTGTCATAGAAATAATAGATGACTTTATTTTTACCTGTGACAGTGTCTTATCACAGGTAATTACAGGAACTTGATGCTTTTCTGTCTCTGAAGTCTGAAGTTCAATCTGTGAAACTGACTCTACCGTTTTGTTGATCGTAGTTGAATTAAGATGAGCGACATTAGTGTCGCTACTAAACGTTTGAGGAATATTTTCCTCAAATGTACTTATTGGCTCTTCCTTGACAACCACCTCCTTTTTTATTTCATCTTCCGTTAGCAACCGAAATCCTTCTGACTGTTCACTGGACTTTGACATGTCCGAATGAGAATTTCTCTTTCTCCTTTTCTTTTTCTCCTTTTTTCGTTTTTCCCTCCTGTCTCTTTTTCGTTTTTCACGCTTACGTGATTTCCGTTCTCTGTACTTGTTCTTCTCTTTCCACTTCTTCTCTATCTCTGCAGCAACCTCGTCCCTGATCGTTTCATTCAGTGTTTTCTTCTTTGCAATCTTTTCCTTCTCCTTGATCACTTTCAATAATTTCGTTACATTTGGCGCGACCGTCTCCTCATCGCTATCGCTTGAGCTACTTGTACTGGAGTCACTACTGTTCTCCGATCGTTCTGTCCTTCGCGAGACCTCCAACTCATTGTAACGACTGACACTACATCTTTCTGGATTATATGCGGAAGCCTCGCGTGTCAGAGGGCTTATGCTCAAGTGTCTCATAGGTGAATCCGACGAGCAATACCTTTGTGACTGGTAATTCCTACTGTCTCTGTTTAAGTTTTCTGCGCTATTGGAAGAAGATTTTCTTATAACAGTTGAAGTTGAAGTTACCGTGGCATCCATCGAGCCGTACTTAGCCTCCCATTCTTCTTTTGTTAAATTCCTAAATGTATCTGGATCCTCTTGCTCCTTTCTGTTCCATCTCTCATACTTTTCAGATCTAACTGTATCCGAGTCTTCTCGGTCTTTCCTATTCCATCTTTCAATCTTCTCAGATCTGAGCGTATCCGAGTTCTCTCGCTCGTTCCTGTTCCATCTCTCATACCTCTCGGATCTAAACGTGTTTCGGTCTTCGGAACTGGATTTTCGTGTTCTCGAGTTAACCAAGTCTGCACTTTTACTGAGTGACTTGGCTCGTGCAATCCCAGCCGAAAAAATATCATCAAGATCAGCTGCCGTTGTGTTAGAAAACTGTGCAAATGTATTACATTCAAAGGATTCTATTACAGGTTGTATCAGTGAAGAAGCTTTATGTGTTTCTATAGACTTTCCTGATTTCCTTGTTAAAAATGTATTGGGTAGATTTCTTGTCCTCTCTGTGACTTGTGACAATATATCATCCAGATCTGCTTCATTAAATAATGGTTGCTGCATTTTATATGTACTTTCAATTTCAGGATTTGACTTATTCAGCAAGGATTTTCTTGATGAATTAGTGTTTTCTCGTGAAATGTTTAAATTTAATTCTCTGGTCAGAGAATAATGACTAGGTTCTTCCTTAGTAAAGAAAGATTTTTCTTCTTTGTGTTCGACAGATATATTTTCAGGTTGTGTACATTCAGTAAGTGGATACTCTTCTATGCTTTCCTTGTTTAAATATTTAGAAATATACGTTCTTGAAGTATCACTTTGATTTATAATTTTACCTTCATCAATATCTGCACTTTGTCTTTTGGATGATTCTACATCACATGGCATAGGATCAAGCTGTAAAACTTCACTTAAATGATGAATAAATTCTGTAGGCAAATCTGTGATACCTACAACAGCACCTGGGTCCAACATTGCATTTAACTGAGTCATAAATTCTTCTCTATCATATTCTTTCATTTTCTCATCTTCTGTATTTCTCATTTCCAAGGACAGAGAAGACCTTCTCTCTTTCACTAGGTGCTTCATTGCAATATCGAATTTACGAAGACTCGAATTGTTTACCATATTGCAAATATCGTTTTTACTCATCTTCAAAAAACGATTAATCACTCTGATTTTCCATGAAGATTCTGAAATAGGGGCTTCTATCTTTCTAGTTTCTTTCTTTGATTTTTGACTCTTTTGTATATTCATATTATTAGATAGTGTTACATTCAAAGAATATGGATGCATTTTTTCTGAATCTGTGGAATAGTCCTGATGATGAGATGTGTCATTTGGTTTGTCAAACATTGAAGTCTTTGCAATCTCTGTGCAGCACATTGAATTTATTTTAGAATTATATTGTTTTTGCTGATATTTAATTTGATTTATATTATTTCTCTTACGTTCAGAAGAATGCTTTTTAGATGGTTTCTTTTCTTTACGAGGATTTTGAATTGTAATTTGCTGAGAAATTTCCTTATTTTCAGAAACATTTATAGGAGTTCTGTGCCATTCCTCTGGTTTCTGTATTACCTTTGTTTTGGAATTTAAGTTAAACACTACTTTGGGCCGTATTTGATCGCCTGCTAATATCGCATCTTCAATATTTTTGCTTTGAATCTGTACACTTTGTTCTTCTTCTATTGTTTCGGTTTCTTCTTGTTTTTGATGTATTAGTTCTGGCCCACAAATTATATTTTGTTTAATTTTTTTATTTTTATTATCCTTTTTCTTTTGTTTCTTTGCAGTATTTACATTTATTTGATCTACTGATGAAGAACAAGGTATATCTTCGAAAGGTACAGGAATTTCTGATGGAATGAATGATACTTCAGGCAATACTGATGGTGCACTTTGATTATTCTTCATTTCTTCTGTCATATTCATTATTTGTTTTGCAAATTCCATTGCTTCCTGCATATCCTCCAATCCATCATCCATATTTATACCTTGATGATGGTGATTAGAATCTCTTTCTAAAGTAAGTTCTTGTGGTGGAGGTGGAGGAACATCAGTGATACTTATAGGTGGTGGAGGTAATGCAAATTCCCGCACTATTACTTGTCCGCTATTTGCCTGTGGTAAAACAGGTTGAAAATTAACTGATAAATTAGGTATAAAAGTCTGATGTGAAGGGATATTTACTGGTGGTGGCTGTGAAAAATTTGCTGTAACAGGTGGTATATTGAGAACTGATATTTGTGATGTTTCCATTAGCTTTATTCCCATCATGTGGGATCCAGAAGTACTTAGTGGAGCAATTAGCTTAGAACGTTCTTGTGAAGAAAGACGTGGATCAAAAATCGGTGGTGGTTGTAGAGTTTCATCCCGTTTATGAATTTTTGGTGGTGGTTGTTGAGGATTAAACTCAAGTAAGTTTTCATTAGTTTTCACAATTACATTTGAGATTCTTGGAGGTGGTTCTCTAGGGTCAAAGGCAGGGGGTTGCATAATTTCCACATTATGTGGAGGAGTAGCTTTTGTTTGATGTCTTGAATCTAAAGGAGACATAGTTTGTGTAATTTCTTGTCTATTAGATGATTCAGTTACTGATATTGTTCTTATATTTGGTGGAGGTTCACTGGGATCAAACGTAGGAGGTAGATCTTTAGAAGAAAATGGCACCAATGCATGGTGTTGAGAGTCATGGCTCGGAGCAGGTACATTATGTGTAAATGGTGGTGGTGCACGAGGGTCAAATGCAACTGGAACTAAATCAGTTGTGTTATATGGTGCAATATGTCTGGGAGGAGGCATTCGATTACCATGAAAGGGTAATCTTTGTGGTCCTCTAAAAAATAAATTGTTTCCATTCTGTTGAAATGCCCATCGACATCTAGGTCCAGGAATTCTTGGAGCAAACCTAGGAGGTATGTTAAATACCCTTGGTTGAAAAGTAGGTGGATTATTTAATTTCTGTATTTCATTGTAAGGTGAACATACTGGTGATTTTGAATCACAGGCAATATTTGACTGAGTCTCTTCACTAAGGGGTGGAAGATTTACTAAATTGTTCTGAGAAGAATCAGACACTGAAATTTGGCAAGCTTCTTCTTCAGATAAATTTGTCTGTACACTATCTTGTAGTTCATGTAAATTTGATTCCAAATGGTCATTTTGTTGACAGTCTGCATTGGTATTCTGTGTATCTACATCCTGCATATCTAATTGTAAGGTATTTTGATTTTCTGAAAAGTTTGCTTGTGATACATTTTGATCATTTGGAACTGACACTAATATTGAAGTTGTTTCTATATCGTCTAAGTCTAGTGTTTTTTCATTTATTAGATCATTAATGGGTTCTATCAATGTAAAATTGATTACGTTATCATCTGAATTTGGAATTAATGAGGTTCTATCAACATCATTTGCATCTGAAGATATTAAATCTTCTGTGATATTATCACATTGCAAATGTAAGTTTTCTAAATTACATCCAGAGTCAGGTAAATCATCAAATATCTGTTCCTGACCTTTAATATCTTCCAATAATAGATTTGATTGATTCAAGACATCATTTTCATGCACCGAATCTAAGATATTCAAGGATTCCTCTTGATTTTCATGTATGACAGTAATTTCATTTGTACTTATAATTGTATTTGTAGTGTCATTTTCGAAAGTGATTGTAATATCATCATTATCAATTTTATCTTCTACATTTTCAAATTTTGAATTATTGCAATCAACCCTACCTATATCTCTAAAGTCATTAAAAGTTAAATCAAGTTCAGGTGGTTCATGTCTGAGTTCATGAATACTTTTGTTCTGAGTATTCTCTTCTTCAGAACCAGTGTTTGGTAAAACAGACAAATCATCTTCCCAAAAATTTGTAAGTTCTTCTTCTGTGATAGAAGATAATTTCTGCTTTAATTTGTCAGCTGTTTCTGTAATCTTTTGTTGACGTTCCTCTTCAGAACCAAGTAAAGGAATTCGTGGCACCAATATAGATTTATTTTCTTCTACAATTTGTTCCTCTGGCGGCAATAATACCCTGGGTCCAGAATTTCTTATGAAACCCATACAAAATTTAGGACCTGGTGGTCTACCAGGACCAGAGAACCTTATTATTCCCCGAACATTTGCTGCTCTACCTCTGCTATTTGGACGAAAATGTAAATTGCCTCTATATTGAGGCCGTGGAACAAAATTTTTATTTTTCTGCCATGGTACAAAATTTGGACCTTCTACCCATTTTTCATGTCCAGGTAACCTATGCGGTGGTCGTGGATGATTAAAATTAGGATGTGGAAACCGGGGTCCAGTAAAGCCATTGGTTGGGCCGTTTGAACGAGCACCCCGTGGTCCAAAGCCTCTTCCTCGGAATCCACTGCCACTCATCACACTGTCGATTCTGACACTTTAATTATCGTAGTGCATTTGAGCCTACAGTTCTTTTAACAGTCATATGACTCCTGTAACGCACTAACTTAGTTATAGATATATTCACATGCTGCATAGTTTATCCTGTTAGGGTTTCATTATTTTGTATAAACGAACACTTTCTAAAAATTTGTAAATCTGTAATAATGCACATTCTAATATTTTCACAGATATTGTCTCTAATGTTCCAAAATTACAATTTACTATAAATAATGGTTTAATATCGCGCAAGAGAAGGTATCAACATAGAAAAGAATATTTTCTGATAATATCCTTAACCTTCTCAAATAAGATTACTTAATTTACCGAATTTCATTCGTAGCGACAAGTATTACGATCAACGTATACACATATTTTGCATACTAATGTACGAAAAAATATGTAATCTCTGAGACACAACTGAAATAATAACAAAACGACGTGCACTTATCATTCAAATATAATCGCCATGTTGCACAATAAATCTCGTCAACTTCGATAAACAACACACACTTCGCTGTCAAATAGTTACGTTCAACTAAAATGTCTCCTTAATATTTGAACGTTTTACGTGATAGTTAACGATCAAACACTATCGCGTGTCGCGTTCATAACAAATATGTTCTCGTGCAGAACCACCGCACCGTACTCAATTCATTCAATTAGATCTTCACTGTTCACGTTTAAAAACCAGAATTTAGTCACGAACTCACGAAGATAATAGAGATCGTTCGTAACACTTTCGTCTGTAACATTGAATCCGCAATATTTTCTACGCGAAAAGCACTCGCAGAATTATTTTAGAATTTGACCAATTCGGCACAAAATAGTGTGTAAAATAATTGTTGGTTTATTTTAAGTATAATACACTTTTTGTGATCATATAATGTAAGTTGGTAATATGCTTATAGATTAGTCTCGGAGGTAACCTTAGTGACAGGATCATCGTCATTATCAGCTGTTACAATTCGTACTGTTGTATCCATTTTTAGCAAAGGTGATATTTTTTAACATTTGATCATAATAGTGAACGTCTCTAAATTATAAAATAAATTTAATATGAAATGTTTGATTATAATATAAGTTATTCTATTTTTTTTTTATTTTTAATCTTACGAAAATATTTATCATAATTTTTACTAAATAATTTTTAAACATTTGTACAAAAGACAATATCTTTAGTAATGAAAAAATAAGCGATGGTTTTAAATATATAATTTCATTGTTGAATTTTTAAATTATTATATTTATAATGACGATTATTTTGTTTCCTTACTTGATCAAGTTTATGGCGAACAATTTTTACTGATTTTGGAACCCATTAATAACAAATTTTAGAACACACCGAAGTGAACTAGCTCCACCACTGAATGTACGGCCCTGCATTACTTCCTGACCGTCACGAGAGTCGTGATCGAACACCTGAGTAAAATTTTCCGCTTGAGGATGGCCGCGATGCTGTCCAACTGTTCGCGGTTCGTGCCTCGTACGATAACACGAATTAGTATATCACGAACGAAGGTGAGTTCCTTTTCGTAATCACGTCTTTCCCTTGCTTATTAGCTTAAAATATTTGTAACACGTACATTAGATAAGAAGAACCTAACGCCCTTTTCAAGTAGAACCTGCCACCAAGGTTGTTGCAATACTACCCTTACCTTTCGAATCGATTATATAATATTATCTTAACGCATATCGTACCCTTGACTTAATCCATCATCTGCGTAATCTGTCAATGAAAAGCAATTAATTTCTTGCTGTTGTCGAACGCGAACGTTCTTTTTAAATAACCGACTAGATCCGGTTAATTTTGAGCCACTTATAACTTAGTCATATTTCTTTTCTCTGGTAGAAACAATACCTATTTTTATCTTGCTTCTCATGTACCACATTTCTGCCGAAATTTATGAAATATCATACAAATACACTTTGTTGGAGTTTTCAATAAAAATTTATATTAAATTTTGGCTAAAAATTTTACAATATGAAAAAAATTGTACATATTAATATTTTTTTCAGGTTGTGAGGTCTTTATGTAGCCAAGGTAAGACTAATTGGTATTGAAGATAACACACTAAAAAAGTGGTGAGATATGTTGAAAATCTAAAAATTATCTTTATAGAGAGGCATATCAACATTGGGGATAACCATGAACATAAACTACTAATTGTATCAAATCATTTTTGTAGGGCGCATATTATTTATCCACACCGAACATGTGATCAATAGGAATTCTCGATTGTAAGTTGAAATGTACATCAAAAAGATTAAATTACTCAATGAATTTGTGTTACAAAAATTAAAATCAGTTGATAATATGATATATTATGATATTTAATAAGAAATTTTAATTGTGATTTTTAAAAAACATTTAGGTTTACAAAATATAAGAAATTTCATTGTCGGATAGACCAAGCAAAACATATACATTCAACATCTACATTATGTAAGTGAACTTTATAAAAAATATACTAAATATAGTATCATAGATTCTCATATGATTTATATTTGTACACAACAGGGGAACTAAAGGAAGTTGTAGTACCAGCATTCGCAGAAAGTGTGAGTGAAGGAGATGTCAGATGGGAAAAGAAAGTTGGTGATCAAGTTAAGGAAGATGATGTCCTGTGTGAAATTGAAACAGATAAGGTAAAATAATCTTATAAATAACATTGATGCTTTGTATTTAATAAATTTATGATAATATATTTGTAGACTTCAGTTCCTGTACCAGCACCTGGTTCTGGTGTTATAAAAGAACTTTTTGTAAAAGACGGCGATACTGTAACATCAGGACAAAAATTATGTACTATCGACATTGGTGCAAGTGGTGGAACTCCACCAGCAGCAAAAGCTCCATCAGCTTCAACTACCTCTGCTGCACCACCTCCGCCACCGCCACCGCCACCACCACCGCCACCGCCGCCGCCGCCACCACCACCACCAGCTGCAGCACCACCTACTCCGGCAGCTGTACCACCTCCTGCTCCAGCAGCTGTACCACCACCAGCAGCTCGTCCTCCACCTTCACAAGCACCTACAGCCTCTATGCCAGTTGCTGCAATTAAACATGCCCAGGTAAGAACTATCATACAAATACAATTTAAAATAAACTTTTTTATTATCTTCCATTCTTTTTGACGAAAATTTGAAAATTTTTAGTCTTTAGAAGGTGCAAAAGTTCAACTACCTCCAGCTGATTACACGCGTGAAATAATTGGTACAAGGACGGAGCAGCGAGTAAAAATGAATAGGATGCGATTACGTATCGCAGAACGACTAAAAGAAGCTCAAAATACAAATGCTATGCTGACAACATTTAACGAAATTGACATGAGGTTATTACACATTTAGTATAATTTTGCCTTTATTAAAAGTTTTTTTCTTCTATGATCATTGATAAATTGTATTTTTATATAGCCGCATTATGGAATTTCGTAAAATGCACCAAGAAAGTTTTACAAAGAAGTATGGTTTGAAGCTTGGATTTATGAGTCCATTTCTTGCAGCAAGTTGCCATGCATTGAGAGACCAACCAGTAGTAAATGCTGTAATAGATGGCAATGACATAGTTTATAGAGACTATGTCGATATTAGTGTTGCAGTTGCAACACCAAAGGGTCTTGTTGTTCCAGTTATTCGCAGTGTAGAAGGCAAGAACTTTGCAGATATTGAAATTGCTCTAGCAGCTATGAGCGATAAAGCAAGAAAAGGCAAAATATCAGTAGAAGATATGGATGGTGGTACATTCACAATAAGTAATGGCGGTGTTTTTGGTTCTCTCATGGGAATGCCTATTATTAATCCACCACAGAGTGCAATTCTTGGAATGCATGGAGTATTTGACAGACCTATTGCAGTAAAAGGCGAGGTAATCAATAAATTATATTTGAATACAATTTTGTTTCAATTATTATCATTAAGAATGTCATTACTTTTTAGGTTGTAATTCGTCCAATGATGTACGTAGCTTTAACATACGATCATCGATTAATTGATGGACGTGAGGCTGTGATGTTCTTGAGGAAAATCAAGGAAGCTGTTGAAGATCCCAGAATTATTTTAGCCGGCCTTTAAATATCGTAAATATTTTCATTCGATCGCTTCAAATACGCCTCTCATCACTTCCAAAACGTTTTGTACATGTTGTATTATATTCTGTTCATTGAAACTTTTAGTTAATACTCAAGACTCTTAAATACTTACCAATCATTGTGATAAAAGAAAGTAAAGAAAAATATTAGATGAGCGAGATAATAATCGATTTCTACTTAAAAACTTTATCTTGTTATAGAAGTATTATTTTGAGTCATTCACATTTCAGTATTTAACAATACTAATTTGTCTATACCGTAAGTTATGATTTAATTAAACTAATATTTTCATTTATGCAATATTTCTAAATTCATATCAAAACCCATTATAAGAGAATTTTATTGACATGAAAAATTAAATGTATGTTTTAATACTTCTATGACTTAAACTTAGATTATAATAATTCAAGCCAAGGGAAGAAATAAAATGCTACGCATTACAAAATATCTTTTAATTGAAAAAAATGTGCACAACAAAAGAAATTTTGACTTCATTGCTTATGTTTGATATTGTTACAAAATATTCAAAATGTAAATTGGCTTTATCATCACATACGTTGAAATGTTTTTTTTTATATGTATATTATTTATATTGCTGGACAATACTGTTTTGTTATTTCAATTTTACAATACACGATGGAGAGATTGTGAGAGACGCGTGTTTATCTTTTCCAGGAATGAAGTAAAACAACCACGAATGTTTGTAACGCTCATTTTATTATTTTTAAGTGTATTTATTTTCATTTGGATGGCCTTGATCAGCGAGACGTCATAAAGAAGCGATAGCCAAACAACTAGAGGATACTTTATTACAAAGATAAATGTATCTGAATAATTAAAATAAAATTTTACAAATCTATGCGTTGTCAACGTTGTTAAATTGTATTCACGAATATCGTAAATTTTATGAAATATTTTGCTAAAGAAAATAGAAAATCATTCCTACATTTTCAGCACACATAAGATTAAATAAGACTTCACAATTGTGTAAATTATTGTTCTAAAATAAAAAGCAATAGCGAAGTATTTTTTTTATAAGTTTCTTAATGTCAGTAAAAGTATTGCAATCCTCTTAAAAATTTGAATGATATAACATATTAAATTAATAAAATACATACGAAAAAATACAGGAAGTTCTCATTATTTATAACTTTTACCCGTTCGTCATGTTATTTTTAATATTTATATACTAAAATTACTTTTATAATTTCAAATAATAGCTGGGTGAGCACTCTCGTACATATCGCATTACTTCGATATCTCTGACAAAAAAAGTATCGAAATCTTGATCGATTCTATTCGACCACCAGACATGACTACGCTGTTTCATTTAATGATCAAACACTGAACGTGAAATGGTAAGTTTAAAAACTTTTTCGGTTATGTTTAAAATATTGAATTTCTAATGTCAAACAGTTTATACTATTAATATGCAACTAAATTATTATTCCTCAACTACTGTTGCTATTAAATAGGTATTTTTCTTTCATTTGACAATTTAGGTTAACTGTACTTTGAATTTCAACTTTTTCGTATAAAATTACACACCGTATAATTTAAAATGAAATTGATGTGTAATATGATTTTGATAAGTACAATGTTAAAATTAAAATTACCATTGGGAATTGTAATAATTATAATAGGGTCAAAATCAATCTGGTACTGGAGGCACAGGAGGTGATAAAAAAGATGACAAAGACAAGAAAAAGAAGTATGAACCACCTATTCCAACAAGGGTGGGCAAAAAAAAGCGACGTATTAAAGGGCCAGATGCTGCTTTAAAATTACCTCAAGTTACACCGCACACACGTTGCAGATTAAAGCTTTTAAAATTAGAACGTATAAAAGATTACTTACTAATGGAGGAAGAATTTATTAGAAATCAAGAACGATTGAAGCCACAAGAGGAGAAAAATGAAGAAGAAAGGTCTAAGGTTGATGATTTACGTGGAACTCCAATGTCTGTTGGAACATTAGAAGAAATAATTGATGATAATCATGCTATAGTTTCTACATCTGTTGGTTCTGAGCATTACGTTTCGATTTTATCATTTGTGGATAAAGATCAGCTGGAACCTGGATGTTCTGTATTGTTGAATCACAAAGTTCATGCAGTTGTTGGAGTTTTGGGTGATGATACAGATCCTATGGTTACAGTAATGAAGCTAGAAAAAGCTCCACAAGAAACTTATGCTGATATTGGTGGTATGTATTGACATGAAATACTTCTGTAACTTTTTAAAGGAATACATTGCATACTTATCATTGTTAGGTCTTGACACACAAATTCAAGAAATTAAGGAATCTGTAGAATTACCTTTAACTCATCCAGAGTATTATGAAGAAATGGGTATTAAACCACCGAAAGGAGTTATACTTTATGGCCCACCAGGAACTGGAAAAACATTATTAGCAAAAGCTGTAGCAAATCAAACCTCTGCAACATTTCTGAGAGTCGTTGGTTCTGAACTCATACAAAAATATTTAGGTGATGGACCGAAACTTGTAAGAGAGTTGTTTAGAGTTGCAGAAGAACATGCTCCTTCAATTGTGTTCATCGATGAAATAGATGCTGTAGGTACAAAACGTTATGACAGTAACAGTGGAGGAGAACGTGAAATTCAACGAACTATGTTAGAACTTCTCAATCAACTTGATGGTATGAATAATAATTTAAAATGCACTATAAAATATCTTATAAATTTTATAAATATACTTTATTCAATATTAAATATTGCTTTTTTCAGGTTTTGATAGCCGAGGAGATGTTAAAGTTGTTATGGCTACAAACAGAATTGAAACTCTAGATCCAGCATTAATCAGACCAGGTCGCATTGACAGAAAAATAGAATTTCCATTACCCGATGAAAAAACAAAACGAAGAATTTTTAGTATTCACACTAGCAGGATGACATTAGCACCTGATGTAAACCTAGGGGAACTGATTATGGCTAAAGA
Organism: Ptiloglossa arizonensis; assembly: GCF_051014685.1. Lineage (NCBI taxonomy): Eukaryota > Metazoa > Arthropoda > Insecta > Hymenoptera > Colletidae > Ptiloglossa > Ptiloglossa arizonensis. The sequence goes on from NC_135051.1 coordinate 25,787,792, forward strand.
TGATCTTTCAGGTGCAGACATAAAAGTAAGATTTTATTCAAATAATACCTAAATAAACAAATATTTTTATTTGATATTAAAGGAAGTTTTTTTATTTGTAGGCTATTTGTACTGAAGCTGGTTTAATGGCACTACGTGAACGCCGTATGAAAGTTACCAGTGATGACTTCAAAAAATCTAAAGAAAGTGTTTTGTATCGGAAAAAAGAGGGTTCGCCAGAAGGATTATATTTATAAGTATACTACAATGAATATTCTTTACTTGTGGTTTAAACATAAAATGTTATACATGCTAATAAAAACATACAAAACATTATATTTTAATTGTGAATTAATCATCTTTGGATAATTGTGAAACTTGAATTGGTATTTCTAATATATTTGATTCATCAATATTCAAGTCTTTTATATATGGTTTAAAATACTGATACAATTTTTCAATTACTTTTATGGAATGTGATTTTTGCTCATTAATAATTTGTGAAAATGGCTTTTGGGTGTCATCATTTCTATTTTGAGATTCCAACACACATATGTAACATGCACCTCTTCTGGTTTTATCAAGAATTTTGTTTATATTTTGAGGATGCTTGATATTTTGTGGCATAATGTTCAATAAACTTTTAAACTTTCCTAAAATGAAAGCGGTTTTGAAAGCTTCTATGTATCCTTTATCAAAACCTTCTTGAGACACAATATCTGATCCATTTTGTATTCCTTCTCTATAACCAACCTTATGAAAATAATAAAATATTTAAAAATTATAAAAAAAAAGTATACAGTTTTACTAATATGTATAAATCAATTTATCTTTCGATAATAACAAATAATGTTAATAAAACTATAAATAGTACCTCTCTAGCTGCATTTGTAATTCGATTCCAATCTTTAGCAGCAATATTCAAAGATTCTTCAGTTTGTGATGTATTTAAAATTTCATCCATATTAATTAAAAATTTTCTTTCTTTTATATAATCTTTAATGTTTTTATAAACTACTTCCTTTTATTTATAAATTATGAAAATATAACCTATCACATGCTAAACAATCAAGTATATGTACATATATATAGATCGTTGATGCCTAAGAATCTGTCATCCGTGTAATTAATCTTTTTCTAGAATATAATATACATTTTACAGAATAGGGTTCTAAAATTATATGGGATTCAGAAAATTGTAGTAAACCGTTACGGTATCTGTAAGTTTAAAAATATTATTAGTTTTGTGTTGCTAAAATGTTGTGATCTTCCATCTGCGAGAATAAATGAAACTTACTGTTACAATAACTTTTGAGAATAAACTAATAGGTTTCTGAAATTAATTATTATAGAATAGTGATATTTACAGGGACAATTTTTCTACGTTTAACGTTTACCGACTTCAGTCATTCAGTTGGTTTCAGATCATGACAGCAACTTCTGAGAGATGAACATCTATTTTATATCTCACCTATGCTTGTAAGAAAGAGAAAGGATCGCTTTGGTGTGCTGTCAAAAGCATGATTAATTGAAACGTATATATGAACTGTACTAGCTTTAACATTTCAAAATTTCAATGGAAACGGAAGCTAGTACTTCAAAAGAGCAAGATGGAAATTCTGCAGACTCTAATTTGGTCGATGCAATTGAACAAAAGTAAATTCTTTTTTCTTTTACCTGAAGATACTTAAGTACATTGTGTGCATAAGCAATAGGTTATTTATGCATAATATGAATTAAGTAAAATATGACTTAATTATTTTATATATTAAAGTTTACTCAATATTTATATATGTTAATGTAATTTCAGAATTATTGCATTAGCACAAGCAAGGCCAAAAGGTATATCTGATAAAGATTTAACAATTGAAATGCCAGACTTACAGCCTACTCAAAGAGCTGAAATTATAAATAAACTTTTGTCTCAGGGTCATTTTGATTTATTCAAGCAAGGTGGTTCTTTGTTGTATCGCTTGAAAGATCCTTCAAAAGCAAAAATAGCTAAAGGTGCAGATAACGAAGAAAAAATTGTATATACAATTATTGAAGAAGCTGGGAATAAAGGAATATGGATTCGTGACATAAGATTTAAGTCTAATCTAATGCCAACACAATTAAATAAAATTTTGAAAAGTTTAGAAACTAAAAAGTTCATTAAAGCTGTTAAGTCTGTGGCAGCAAGTAAGAAAAAAGTGTATATGTTGTATAATTTAGAACCTGACACATCTGTAACTGGTGGTGCTTGGTATCAAGATCAGGATTTTGAAGCAGAATTTGTTGATGTTCTTAATCAACAATGTTATAGATTTTTAGAAAAGAAACGAGAACAAATGAATTCTTGTAAGGGTGGACCAATTGCAGCTAGAAACATTACGTTTGCTTCATCCAAAGAAGTGTGGAAGTTTATTTCGGATTTAGGGATAAGCAAGGTTCAAATACTTCTATAGGTTTCTTCAAATTACATATATAATTATCAATAATATATAATTACTTACAGGTAAAATTATCAGTTGAAGATCTGGAAATGATATTGAACACTTTGGTATATGATGGAAAAGTAGAACGTACTCTTTCAGGAGATGGAAGTAATTTATATAGAGCAGTAGAACCTTTGTTACATTCACCTGGATTAATTAAATCTGCTTGTGGTGTTTGTCCTGTAAGATTTTACCAATTTTTTATATACATAAATGCAAATTTAATCAAATTATTAACAATTTAATGATGGTATAAAAATATTTAAATACAGGTGAGAAAAAATTGTTGTGATGTTGGTGATGTTACACCTACAAAGTGTCAATATATAACAGATTGGTTAGAATAATGTTTTATAATAAAATATATTTTAAAATATTCATGTGTCTATTTTTTAACATATACAGTTAATTACTTATATTTGTATACTTATAAGAGTACAAGAATATCTTGTATATACTATTTTTGTGTTGTGTATACTGCTTAATATGTATATACAAAGTTGATATTAAAAATAAACAATTTATAAAATATAATTTCCATAAAATATAAATTTCATGTGTATATGAAACTTATAAATGTGTATATAAAAATTTGTCGTTATTTTTATAATTTTATCGTTTTACCATAATTTAAATATTTAAAGCTCAAAGAATAATTTTCTTAAGAACAAGGTCAAACTTTTGTTCAATGAATCGTGAATATTTATTCCCGCCAAATTTAACAATTTGATATACAGTTTGACCGGATACTAATTACCAACTTTTAAAAAATATATTTCATTTATTTTAGCTTTATCTTTAAAGTACTGTGTACTATGTGTCATATCAAAAACATCACAAGGAAGTATAGGGCTACTGAAAGAAGAAACATTTAGTAGATGAAAAACTCTTAATACATTGGTATGATAAAAATTAATGTACAATTATCTAAGTTTCCCGCGTTTCGAATCGTGATTCCAATAAGTTGGTAACGTTATCCTTCCTATTGGTTTCCGGCTCTGAGGTGCCAGATGTGAATGCGCGCTTCTACGAGCACCGTTAAATCGTGCTTTGTCATGAGACTCGAGATGTTTTGTCAAATATTATCGAAATTTTACGAATAAGATGCATAAATAAACAAAATTTTAAAGGAAGTGATTTACAACGATCATAACGTAAAGTTTCACGGTGTCTATTAAAGTTTTAAGTTTGCGCTTGCGAGTTGGCGTGTATCGCATGTGCCCGCAGTATTCCGGAAAGAGCGTAGTTCTGCCTTCGACGCAGAATTGATTTCTTAAGTTGTTAGATACGTGAACGAAAACTGCGTCAGAGTATCGACGGACACGTAAGCGTTGATATGCCGCTACTTCGTAAACAACCTTTCCAGCGACTTCACGTCTCTTCAGACTTCAAAGACGACGACGAAGTTTTCCATTGCGAGGTTACCAACGAAATCTTCAAGGACTACAAGTAAGACCATGACAGCCAAGACCGCTTCGAGACACGTTCTGTGATTTCGTCAGTGCGATTTATTGGATGTAAATGTTACGTTTTCTTTCGATTTTGTCTCGATCGATCGCTTTTATTTTTTGTAAATATACACATTAATATTGTTGATCAATGTTTTCATTTCCTTATATTCTACATGATTTGTAATAAATAGCTTAATTTGTAAATTGTGTTCCGTAAAATGCTTGGATTATCTACATATGTCATCATTATTTAAGCATAAAATATTAATTTGGAGAATCTAATATTGTTATGTTACCAAACATAATTTTAGTTTATTAAAGAATATTTGTTAGTTGATACTTATCTTTTGAATTTGTATTTTTCAAAAATTTATTTTTGTCTTTATGTCAGTGCATGAGCTGCACTTATCAGTAACAATTATATTTCATTATTTTAATGTTGTCATGTCTACAATGTTTTCATATATTTTGTGATTGCAGTGAGTTTTGTGAGCGAATTATTTTATGTAATTCGTTAATATGGTCGTGTAGTATTACTGGCAGAAGTAATATGACATATGAAGAGGCTTTACAATGTGAAGAAAATGCAAAAAAGAGTCTCAAGGAATTTCCCATGGAGGTACAACATTTGAAATTAATTATTACATATTTTTATCTTGGACTTATTAACATTACATGGTAAGCTTTACATTACAGTTACGTATTCCTATATTGTACCTTGCCAGTAAAACAAATAGATCATCTTTTAATGAAATGATAGAAGATGTATATCAATTTGCAAGGGATCGTTATTTTGTTGGAGAAATGGTAGAGGCAAGTTTTACCGAAGATTCTTGGTGTGATTGTCATGTTCTTCAAGTTATTGCACCTACAGAACAACAAATTAAATCATATGCTAAAGAAAATAGGTATAAATATATTTGATATACAAACAAGTACATTGTACCAATATAATTTTCTTATACACTTAATGTACTAGAAGTCCACAAGAACAACAATATCATCCACCAGCAAAATTGTTTCGTTATGAAGTGGAACAGTTAGATTGTGGAGATTCCGATGTCAGTCAACTTATGATAGTAGAAGCAGCACAAGTGAGAAGAAGAAAACAGCATTATAGCAGAGAACGTAATAAAATATTTCTGCGTCAATTATGTGAACAAAATGAAATTGGAATGTGGATTGTTAAAGTTAGTAGCTATTTTAGTGTAAATAATTTTCAGAAATTAAGTATATTAATAAAGAATTTTGTATGGATCTCTAGGATAATGTTTTACAAAAATATGGAATTAGTAAAGTGCGTTTTGACACTATATTTGCTGGTCCTCCTCCAGATTTTACATCTCGCACTAAAAAACTTGTTAAACATAAACAGGAATCGATAGAAAAATTTCTTACATCAGATATATCAAAACAAAAAACATCAGAAAAACCTGATCCTCTCAAAAAGGTAAATCAAACAGGAGTGGATATAAAAAAATTTCGTAAACCAAGGTAAATAATGTATATTGCATTAAAGATACTTGTTTTGAACAATACATTAATGCTATAATGTTTATTAACAGAGTGAATGGAAAGTTTAAAGAGGACCTTAAAGCAAAAGCTCTTGAAGAAAAAGCAAAACGTAAAGAAGAAAGAGTCTTAAAAAGTGAACGTAGAAAAGAAGAAAAACAAAAATTAGCTGCTTTAACTGCATATGTTAGACAGTGGAATAAACCAAGGGAGGATCTTGAATGTGAAGACCTTTCTCCTATTCCACAACCTATACCAGTTATAAGTACCATACCTAATGAAAAATTTGGTGACAGTGTTATGATTTTAGAATTTCTAGAATTTTTTACTGATGAATTAGAAGTCAGTACATATTTTCCAAATGGCTTTACTTTAGACTTCTTAGAAAAAGCATTATTAATACAAGAAACATCTGGACCTTGGAGCGATCTCTTGCAGTTATTATTGTCAAATATCTTCAAATATCAAGCAGATGAAGAAGATGAAATTCAAGCATCTGATTTAATAAATGATATTAGCATGTACGAGGGAGCATCGTCAATGACAAAAGCTGTTAAACTTGCAACAATGGCTTCTACTTGGAGTCAAATGTATCAAGGTTGCAAATTATCTGAACATCTAATGGATCATTTAACAGTAAGTGAGATTTTAAGACAACATTTGTTAAGTTCTGGAGGAAGAATAGGTGAAGCTGCTTCAAAATGGAGATATTCTCAAAGAGGTAAATACTCAGGAATATTTGATAAATAAACTGTTAATAGATATAAAAAGATGGTGCATTATTTCGTTTTTTTCAGGTGGATATACAAATCAAGATGATCCTGCACTTCTGATGAGGATAAATGAGGCATATATTTTAAGACTGTTAGGGCATCGTAATGTTCATGAGTTTGATATAGATGAGAAATTAAAAGTTGTTACATGTTTGATAAATCAGCTGCTCACTTTTGCTTCAATACGAGATGTAATTGAGGAGAGGCATGAAAAAATTCATCAAGCCAAAAGAGAATTGAGGTTTTTCATATTAGCTGAACAAAGAAAAGAGAGGGGAGAAAGAGAGAAAATGAGAGAGCGTGAAAAAGATAAAGACAGCAAGACACCAAAGAAAATGACACGTGGCAACAATGACGAAAGAAAACGAAAAGAAGAATACGAAAACAAATTGAAAGAACTTCAACAAGCATCCAGAGATGATAAAATGATGCTTTATTTAGGTTCCGATAGAGCACATCGTAGGTATTGGAGATTTTTATCAATACCAGGTAATTTTACATTTTTCATATTATTTAGATTCGATAAAATAAAGTTATAAATTGTAATGTATGCATTTTTGTACATAGGAATATTTGTAGAAAATGATGAATGGTGGCCAGGTAGTTGTCTTTCAGAAGGTACACCTTATCAGCCAGAGTTACAAGATAGAGAGTCTACATATGCATATTTAAGAAATAAATTTGAAGATGAATTCAGTGATAAAGAAAATAGTTTTAAAAAAGCGAAAAAGTCTCCTAAGAAAGTGACATTTTCTGATAAAAATGGGCTTAAATCACCTCGAAAAGAATTTAAGCAAGATCACTCTGATATTATGAAAAATTTACTGGCTTGTACAGGGGATAGAGAGTGTCCAGTTCATTGTAAAAGATCAGAACTGAAATGGAGTTTTTATGGAAAGCAGGAAGACATAGAAGCTTTAGTAAATGGTTTAAGCAAACGAGGAATTAGAGAGGGTGAACTTAGAAATAATATTATGCAGGAAATGATAAGTTTAATATCCGTGATTGAAGAATGCCCTAAACATAAACTTAATCCTGAAATTGTAAGTATCTTGAAGAATACTCAATATTTTTCACAAGTATCGTAGTTAAATAAAAGTTATAAGTGAATCGTGGATACAGTTTTCAGGACCTATTAAAGGACAGACTAATAAAACTGCAAAGAAAAATAAATATGAAAATGCTAATCTGAATTATTCTTCTGAGATGCCTGTTAACGTCGTTTTAGAACTAACTCTAAGGGATTATATCCTAGATTTTGAAGACAAAATAAGAGTAGGTTGTTTAGGAAGTCTAAAAGTTATTAATCGTGAAGAATGGAGAAATGCAGTTGATAACGGCCGCTACGATAAGCAGTGTGATAAATTAGTATATGGTACAAACGAAGTTGAAGCAGATTTTGCTTCTAACATAACATTAGACAAAGTCAAGAATGAAGCCAAACATAGCAGGCCAGGTACTCCGGATTCAGAGATTGGAAGTATTAACATAAGAACTTACAAAGATTCAGGAAAATATTTAGGTCCATCAAAAGAAAATGAAGTAGTTGTAGATTCTATGCAACAAACAAACATTAGACAAATGGCTTGTGCTATTTTACAGTTATCTCATGCCATAGAGCAAAAGTACTTAAAGAGACCACTAGGTACTGATGATAAAGATAAAGATAAAAAATGGTCTGGCGAAGAAACCAGAGAAAGATGGGAACAATCGCTTATGGCATCAAACAGTTGGTCTCAGTTATTTTTGCATTTAAGTACTTTAGAAAATAGTGTTGCATGGAATAAAAGTGTGCTCAATGCTCAGTGTCATGTGTGTAGACGTCGTCGAGATGCTGAGAAAATGCTACTCTGTGATGGATGCAACAAAGGCCACCATTTATATTGTTTAAAACCAAAACTTACTGTAATTATTTTCCCAATAAAATATATAAGTTCTGTTATAATCTAATCATTAACGACACGTTTATTTACAGGCTGTACCAGATGGAGATTGGTATTGTAAAACGTGTAAGCCACCAATGAAGCCGAAAGAAAAAACTAAAAAGCGAAAGAAATTTGAAGACGAATTAGAAGAAGAAGTAATATTAACCAAAGAAACTCGACATAGTCGAGCTAAACGTGTTCTTGAAAGTGAAGAAGAAGAAGACCAAAAGGATAATGAGTTGGAAGAAGAAACTGATGAAAATATGTAAGCATCATGTTGGATAATTTTCACTTATCAAAATAAAACAAATTATTTATTAATTGTTGAATTTTAGAAGTAGTCAACAAATAAACATATGCACTGTGTGTAGAAGTGGTGGAAAATTGATCAGTTGTGACGCATGTTCAAACTTTTATCATATAGAATGTATAGAACCTCCTATAATAAGAGCACCTCGCGGAAGGTGGTCCTGTACAGACTGCAAAGATAAAAAAGATAAGAGATCCAGTACAAAACATGGTAAGGTATTAAAAATTTTGTATAAATATTTAGAAGTACATTGGCAGCAGAAAACACAGTAATAAATCTCTAAAATGTTAAAGTACTTAGCAGTATTTTATTAACATATTGACATTATAATGAACGGAATTTCTGTTTTAAATATTAGTATAATAAAGCGATTTCTCAGCTTTGATTGTGTTGTTAGTGAGGGGGCGTGAAAGGGAAAGGGACAAGGAGAGACTGTGCGCTGCAGCAGCACGCTCTCGCATCCATGGCTTTGCCAAGAGCCTCCTCACTACAGAGTCCACAGACTGGGACGGTCTGTATTGTAAATCTATTCTACTTTATTCTAGTATATATGTATATACTATACATACGATGTATGTATGTATGTATGTATATACATACGCACGCGCGCGCGCGCACACACACACACACACGCACACGCACATTTTGTTGGAAATAAAATAACAATCATACAGAAGGTATCTTGCTCGATACAATTGTTCATTAATTATAAAGTTCAAATTTTTTACCAAGTAGGTAAGATTTCATTGCATGTACTTGCAGAAGGTGCTTATTTTATCATCAAAGAAAAAACTTTTATTAAATTTATTTTCTAGTGTTTTCTATGTGTCTGTTGTACTATTTCTCATTTGATACAACTAAATTAGTATTAACTTTCTCATAGAAAACTGCAAAATCTATTAAAGCTTTAGTAAAATTTCTAAATGTTAATTGTATGTCATGAATATATTAACTTCTTGTTTTATGTAAACTTTCTGGTAATACTTTGCACATGCTATTAATTAAATGTATTTGACCATAAAAATGAATATTATATTACATTAAACAATTTTAATACATAGAGAGTAGCAATTCAGAAGACGCGGAACCAAGGCAAACCAGAAGAGCAGCTAAAAGAGCTGCTGAAATAGAACAAGAAGATAAAGGACCGATTAAAGGATGCATGTTAGGACTACAGGAGTTACTTGCAGATATCAGGCATCATAGGGATTCATGGCCATTTCTATCACCTGTCACAAAAGATGAAGTTCCAGATTATCATGATATTATTACCAATCCTATGGATTTTGGTACAATCAAATATAAACTTAACAATGGAGAATATGAAATGTTGGAACACTTCTTCAGTGATTGTCAGTTAGTGTTTGATAATTGTCAAACCTATAATGAAGAACATAGTTCAGTATACAAGTAAGTGTAACTAATCTGATTATATAAATATATTAGTTCGGATGCCAGAGATTGTGAAATTAACTAATAATACTGATTGAGATGCTATGTTCATACTGCAATAGTGTTGGAACTGTTTCTAAAATATTATATCTTTTAACAAGCAACCTATTTTTATACCCATTTAACAATAGCTCCTTTTAATAATATAATAAAACCAAGATTGGTTCATATCTGTCTCTAATTAATAAATGTATAGTAATCAATAAAAATAAACAATGAAATATTAAATTTTTTAATTTAGTTTCTACAAACAATTTAACGTTATAAGTATAACATATAAATAAATAAGGGAATTTCATGTCCTAAAACTGCAAAAATAAAAATTGTTGCAGTAGAAACAATGGCTGTAATCATTCAGGGGTATAGTCAAAATCTTTGGCCTCCGAACACTTGAAATAGTACAAATTTCAAGAGTTAGACTATGTTATTTTAAAAATAGTTATGTCTACAGAGCAGGTATGAGATTATTGAAGTACTTTGAAAAACGATCTAAGGAACTGGGATTAAATTACGATGAGGAACTGTTACGACCGCCAGATGTAAAAAAGCCAAGACTCGAAGAAAATGGTCTTGTTAATAGTGAAGATGAAGACGCAGAAGAAATTCAGAAAACAAGATAGAAACGAAGTATATGCTCCAACACATTAAACATATTGGATATTAATTTTTATTCTCGAAACGTAAAATTGAATGTACCTTAAAAGTGCAAGTGGATTTCTCTCAAACAGTGTACACATTCATAATTCGACGAAAGGTGTTCTGTAAATTATATATCACTAAAAGACTACATTTGTTAAGAACTAGTAAATGCTATATATAATTTACGAAACTAATTCATAGAAACACGCGATAAAATGCAAACGTAACGTGCGTTCAAAATGTTTTTCGACACTTACTGAACGTCCCGATTAATTTTCTCTTAGACATGCTGAAATAAAAAAAACATGCACAGTATTATTCGTAGAATTTTACGCATGGTGTAATTGCTCTCACATATTTTTAAGAGTCCTTAATATAGAGCGTTTTATAAACAAGCGAGTAAACGCATAAGCAATGAAACTAATTTCAATTGCTTAAACTAGTACAAGAGGTAGTTTTTTGAGTTAGTGTTATTATAAAAAAAATTTGTTATCAGACAAATATTTTTACATTATAATTATTTATTATTTTAGCACTACGTGTATAATTTCATCTTGTGTTTTCTTTCACAATGCAAACATTTCAAGGGTTTTCTTAGATGTACTCTAATCTTTCAGAGCTTTTACCTATACAAAATCCACATTTACAGTAAAATGTTATTCATTGCCTGCCTATTACAATATATATAAATCGTGCGATAGTGTGGTAACATGATTGACAGCTTAAAAATTTATACGTGCGTAATAACCATAAAGAATTTTCATTTATTGCAAATTCGAAGAATATTCATGCGATACTTCAATTAATATATAACGAGTATAGTTACTATACCTATACTTGTATCCATATAAAAAAAAAACTAAATTCTACCAAGGTTTAAATATATTGTTACATAATTGCACGATCTATTGAAAATTAAAGATTTTATTATTTATCATTTTTATTTTAGATTCTGCTAAATTGTTAATGTATTAGTGGTACTTATATTTCTTTGCAAAAATCAGCCTAGTTTAAGAAAATGAAAAATCTTAGGCTGGCCCTACACAAAATCTACGGTACAAATTATCATTATCCTCTATATTGTACAGCAGTTGTAGGAACAGTTCTTTGTAATCATGTACGTTTTATACGATTAATTTGGTAATAAACTTTTAAAACAGATTTTCAGTTAAAATTCGTTCATAACAATGTTCAAAACATTACTTAGGTATAAAGATATTTTTAGTTCTATTCATTTAAATTTTAAGTTGAAAGAATTACATATATTTTTTTCGTACATGTATTTTTCATACACATATTACTAAAGTATTTTCTGGAATGGTTCAATGATGAATCATCTCTCCTGAAAATTCTCTTCTATGGATTTCATTCCATTTCTTCACATTCTCCTCATTGAAACCTGAAATATAAGAAAAAAATACTAATAACTATGCTTACAAGAGATAACACAGTCTCAGCTAACATTATAAAATTATTGCACTTACTAAGTTTTTCTATTTTATAAAAAACGGGCAAAGTTAATATTGCTGCATATAATCCATATCTGAATACCCAAGCATTTTTTTGGTTGTAGTAATATTTATATGGAAATTGAACCAGTCTTGCAGTAAATGTATATGGAAATTTCATACGTCTATCAACCTTTTCTGCAGACATGGCTGAAAATAGTTTGACAATCATTTTTATTACTCAAAGCCCTCTTGATACTATTTTCATATAATTTCTAATGCACTATATGATACAATTTTAGAGATATTTTAAGGAAAATTAGAAGAAGATTGTTATATGCATGTAAAAAGGATTGTAAAGTTTTTTATTTTTTATAATAATAATCATTCCATTCTGCACTAAGCAATATACAGGCTGGTCCATACAACTGTTTCATATCAAAACTGTCTTATCGGTCCAGTTAGAGAAAATTTCAATGGAAGGAGATGAATGATTTAAAGAGTACTTTTATAGAATCATATTTTTTTTTATAAATGTAATGGTGCATGTGAATTTGATAATTGTGTTATTTTTTAAATAGAAGTGCGTATCTTTTTTAGTATAAATTAAATCTTCTTGTCATTTTATGTAAAAAAGTATTGAGATAAAGTGGTAAAAAAATGATTAGTTCACAAAATATTTTAAATAATTGTCTTTATTGAAGATGTTTAAATGCTTCACCATTAGACTGTACACATTTTGAACAATCTTTTTAATCCTTTATCTCAATACATTTGTATGTAAAATAATGTGAAAATTTAGTTTATGTTAAAAACAATATGTACTTTCATTCAAAAAAATAGTACAATTGTTGAATGCATAAGCACCATTGTACTTATAAAAAAAGATATGTACTTACAACTGTAATAATTTTTAAACCATTTATTTTCTTCCATTAATATTTTTTTTCTATTTACTATAATAATAGAGTTATGACCAGAAACATTTGCACAGATTACTCTGTAAAGACAAAAGAGATTGTACATCAATAAATATGTGCGATATGTGTACTATTATGTTTTTGTAAATTACAAGCATACAGAATGTTTATATTATTAGTAATTAGTATTTGTTTGGTAAATGAGGAATGTAAATAAAACATAAAGAAACAGAAATTCACTACTTTTTGTAAAGAATATAATGACTTAAATCAATTTTTACAATTTTTAATATAGTTTTAGAATCTTAATTGTTATTTAATTCAGTTTTTCATCTCTGACCTTGTGTAAGGACATTCTCAATACTAGTATGAGTCAATAAATTGATTTTTACATTTATTTTCATATCATACAAAGATTATAATTTTAAATTTACTACAAATTTTATTCCTTACAAAACAATGAAAGTTTTTTGTTTCTAATATTATAACACTGTATATTATTTACAGAATTTTAAACAAAGCTACAGGTACACAAAATTATTATGTACAAAAATATTTACACACATATGGAAAATGTGCTTTTGCATAGTACTGAACATTATTATGTTTTGACTGAATAAATATATTACTAATAAACTGTATTCATTTTTATATTACTTTGATTACCTCTCTACAAATTTGTATTAAAGAACTGAGTTAACCACTGAGACATAGTTGGAATACAAATTATACAACAATAAAACGATAAAATTAATATTTGAAATACTACCTCCTTTTTTTGTAAAACCTAAGGTGAGTATCAATACTGCCGATAATTCTAACGTGAAATACACCCAACAGTTACTGAACAATATTATATAATCAGTCTTCTACTAAAATATATCGAAATATATCGAAATGTGTTGTTCACGATTATAGTCCAAAATACAACGGTTCTATTGGTTAAAAGTTTGACGGATATTTAGAAATATATATATCTGAAATACTCTTAAAAACGCTATAAAAGTATTCGAATGAAATGAATTTATAGAAAGAAATAATCATAGATAAATGAAAATATACACTATAAAAAAATTGCGTATATTGTCTTGAATGATAATTTTACAGAAATTAACTTTATTAACAGATAAAACTATCTCTACCACCACCTGTTTCAATATGAATTTTTCGAACTATAATTTTTAATATAAATCATAAAAATATAAAGATAGTTCACGGTAGTTACGTGGAAGTGTCACCTTATGTCTCATAAAGAAATCAATTGAAATATTCATACAGAGATTTCTATGTGTGTTGTGTATACGAACGCTGAACGAGCGTGGAATGTAAAAGAATTCTATTAAACGAGGATTTCGAGTACAAATTGGACATTGTGCGTGTAAATGCCATGAGTTCTATAAAGGTTATAAATCATATTACTAAAATTAAAATTTGTAATTTAAAATATTTTATATTGTTCAACGAACGATTCATAGTTGAAAATAATTTTAGTTTGATCGAAACAATATGTTATTGAATTCATGACATTTAGGTGTTTATTATTTTGTTATTATATTAAGTTTTTAAGTCATATGTCGGTAGCTTATTTAATCTTCATCTATGATATTTTATCAGGAAAATAATTTTGGAGGTATAGAAACTGAATTGTTCAATGCAAGTATATTGGAACAATTATCTTTATCGCAAATTGAGGGCTTATTAATTAGACCTTTGAAATCTGATGACTATGATAGAGGTAAAGCTGTTGCAAAAAACTGTAGATAATGCAGATTATTCGATAACTTTGCTATATCTGTTTGATAGATTTTCTGCAGCTGTTAACTCAATTGACTGATGTTGGAAATGTTAGTAAAGAACAATTCCTGAGTAAGTCCCTTGAAATTTAGTTTTTTCCAAAGAAAATAATTTGTTCATAAAGAAAATATATTTGATATTACTTTTAAATATACAGGCCGTTTTCATATGATGAAAGGTACTGGTAGCTATTATATCATTGTAATAGAAGATATGAGCACTGGAAAAATAATAGCAAGTGCAACATTAGTTGCAGAACAGAAATTTATTCACAATTGTGCCATGGTATGTCTATTCTTTTTAACATTCTCTTAAGCTACAGATTTTAAAAGATTAATATGAGAAACTCATTATAGAGAGGACGTTTGGAAGATGTGGTAGTAAATAATAAATACCGAGGTAAGCATCTAGGAAAACTTATAGTAAAAGTTATATTGCAATTAGCGTGTTATTTACGATGTTATAAATTATCATTAGACTGTAAAGATCACCTCATACCATTTTATGAAAGTCTAGGTTTTAAACGTGAACCTAGTAATGCTAATTATCTTAATATAAGATTTCACAATGAAAATACTACAGAACAATCACATCTATAACATTAAAAACATTATTCCAAAATTATTATAAAAAAATTTATAGTTTAAAATAATGATCTTTTAAATTTGCATACTCCACGTGTAAGGAAAAAGAAATAATAAAACTTTAATAATTTTTATAAATTTAAGAGATTAATTTTAAACTTTGTGTTAAATTTTTATAACTAAAATACAACTTTATATAAAAAATATTTGTGTTTCTTCTCAAAGTATGTATATTTTCTTAAACATGTATTACAAAGGAAACAGTATGCTGTGGATTATGCAGGTTGTGAAAATAATAGTATGTAATTATATTTTACTGAATACATGTATAATATTTTCTACGAATGTATAATATAATAAATGATGCTGGAAAAACTATTTAAAATCGATTTTTGATCAATACCAAATCTGCAATGAATAGAAAAAATATTGATTTTGCATCAATCATATTTTAATCTACGATTAAATTTTTTTATTAAATACATGAACGGAAATCTTGAATTATGGCATTTAAATTATAGTTTTTTAGCAGCAGTATTGCTTCGTAATTTCACTGCTCTCTTCGCTTCCATTTCTCTTTGTCTTGCTAATTTGCGTTCTTCGCGTTTCCTTCTAGCTTCTTCCAATTTATTATTTCCACAAAGTGCTGTGGTAGTTTCATTATTTCCTTGTAATAAACAAAGAATTTCGAATAATTAAATAAATATCATTATATATTATATAACTTTTATTTTGACAATGTAAATGTACCTGATTGTTCTAATGGTTGAAAATCATCTAGTGGTTGAAATTCTGAGTCCTCCCAACCTACTTCTGAAGATTCAGTTTTATCTTCTATACTTTGTGCTGCTTCTTCCTCCTGAAAGTAGTATTCGAAGTTTATTTCTTTAAAAAAAAAGATCACATTTTAAATAATAATGAATATAAACCGGTTCTTCTTCCAAACTTGTCCATTGATCATTGTCTTTTGAAGAATGTGGAGATGGTGGAACATTGCTTGTCCCAAGGAGTGTGGTAGTAGAAGATTGTTGTTCCATGTCACCCCAATTATCAGCATCCCAACAATCCCAATCGCAATCTGGGTTTGTGTTTGTAGTATTCTGTAGATCATGTTCGTGATCGTGATCCAACGACGTTATACTCGCAGCACTACTTGTCGTAGCAGTTGTACTAGCACTACTTTGGGAACTGCTAGCTTGTTCTGTAATTCAATTACATATCAAAAATAAAAACATCTAATATTAGATAAAATGGAAAAATATATTAATATATAAATACCGAGAGAAGCAGGTTTATTTAGTAAAATTCTTGATGCATTATGAGGATTTGAAGATTTAGATGTATCTGACTGACTGCGATAAAATTTGGCAGTAACTGCTGTTACAGCCCAACCTGCCCATGTTGCTGCTGCGTTACTAAGACTTGGTGTTGCTGTGTTTACATCTGCCTCTGAAATGAAATCGTTTAAATTTAATTATATGTTAATAATTTTATATTTATGGAATATATCATTTATATTTAACAATTTTGAATGGTATACAAGTACCCATAGATTCACGAAGTCCGGGATCTTCTGATACCCTTTCAAGCTTCGATAGAAATCCTCTTATAGTTCGAAATGCATTATCTCTTACTCCTTTGTCTATATCTGTAGTAAGTGGACATAAAGCTGGTAAAATACGATTCGCAACTTCCTGCAGCAAAAAGTATTGCTGCGTTGCAGCTAATGCTAAGATACTCGCCGTTCTAGCTGGTGGAAATACATCCCGTGTACCTCGAATAAATGCTCCAATTAATACCTAAAATTACATGTTATTTGGAGCTTAATTTATTATGCGTTATTTTGTAAATTATATATCAAATTCAAAGTACTTTTTGTCTGACTTGAGGATGAAGATGTTGAGCAATTTTTCCTAAACAAACTGTAGTATTAGTACGTATACCGCCGTGTTCATCTTTCGATTGAAGTTTAGCAAAATACCTTAATGTTTCCACATTAAGATTATCATAATCTAATTTGGGTGCTAAATGTACAACGGATTTTATTGTTTGTTCTCTAATTGCCGGGTTTGTGTCTAAAAAACCTCTGGCTACCTGTAATGAATAATGATAAAAACGTATAAACTTTGCTTTTTTTATGAAACAAAAGAAAGTAGTCAATGCAATAACCTGTGGAAAGATAGCTTCATTAACCGTTGCTGGTTGCAAATGATCAACAAATCGATCCAGTTGTTGTAATAATCGTAACCTTGTTGCTCTATCATTTGATGCAAATAATTTCACTACACATGGTACAACTCTTCGCTGATATTCAGCGTCGGGTAATTGGCGCCCAAGCTGTAAGAGAGGAGGTAATACTGCACTGCCAGCATCGCCGAATTCAAAGGCAGCCAATAATTGTGGTAAAATTTTATATCTGCCAACACCCTCTGGAAATGATTCTAACTGACCAGCCAGTTGTGAGAAAAATCGACCCTTTTCTCCTCTTTCTTTCATTTGAATTTCTTCTAAGAATAGAAGTGCATCTACAAGTTCGTTTTTGAAAAATCCTCCATTACTACGGCAACGTGCTATCACATCAGCAGGATTTGGTCTTCCTTCGGCATTCCCACTAGTCAATTCTCGATATACTACTTGTAATTGTTTTGGAATCTGAAAAAAGAGACTTGGATTTACAGTTCAATTTAAATATAATATTACTCTTAAAAGTAACAAAAAAACATACTTTGTCAACAGTTTTAAGTTGCATACTTGAACTTAGTGGACCATTATACGTTTCCCAGATGAGGCATCCAAGTCCCCACATGTCAACTGAGCTGTTTTTTATTTATTCATCAGTTTCATAGCGTTAACAATAAACCTAAATGTTTACATATAGAAAAGCTGGTATGGTAATGTAACTTTGCAAATAAGATAACTATCTTTTGCTATTTACCAGGTAAGAGAATTTATGTTTTCAATGCTTTATATGTTAAATAAATTGTAGCTATGAATAAAAATGATACAGTTATTTATCTCTTAAAATTTAATTTTTAATAACATATTTCCTGATAAGAATGTTGTACTTTACATATAAAGTAATGATTAGACCTAGGCAGATACATGCAATTCTTTCTTTTCTATTGAAAATCTGTTTTACCATTTAGTAGCTGGCTTAACATTTTCCTTGGCATCTAGAGGATGATATGCTTGGAATGTTGTTGGTAATGTATTATAAACAGCATCTACCGCTGTCATATATTCAACTCCTCCAAGTTTCCATTCTCCACTTTCTTCATTTACAAATACTGTCCATAAATTGACGTTGTTATGTCTTAGATTGCCATCGTTATTTAAAAAGTTTAATGCTCTCTGTTAAAATGTATTTCATATATTACAATATATGTTTCACAAAATGCAATATTATTTTCTTTGCTTTATTACACACCGTAATTTGAAATATTCCCCACGAAAAATATAACTCCTTTTTGGATTCTTTATTAGTGTTAGATTTTCTTGTCAATTGATTATGGAGAGGCTCTACTCGTTCAGTTGCTAAATAAACCATTTTATCAGTCTGAAATTATAAAAAATATAAAAAATTTCTACTGGTATCTATTACCAATCTAATTATTTGCGACATACTATAATTATACCTCAAGACTGTCAAGATATGCAAGTATGCTTGGATGCCTAAGTGTTTTTAATCTTTTCACTGCTGAACGAACAATGTCTAAAAGATGTTCATTGCCATTCTTAAATTCAAAGACAAACACTGAAACATCTTCACCTCCTGTAGAACCCTGTATGAAAATATTGTACAGCTAAAAAAATTTGAACAAATATCCAGAGCTGAGAAATATCATTTACTTTTTTACCGCATCAGGTTATGATACCTTTTTTTTAGCTCTGTGCAATGTCCAGACACTCTTGTCGTCTAACCCAAGAATTGGTTCACCAATTTCATATGGAAAATCTTTGGTAGGATCTCTCGAAAAAAAGGACCACATTTTTGCAATTTAACTACTTATCACAGAAAAAATCAGGCTCATTCTTCGACTAATACCACATCGTGATGTCATTGACAGCTACGCATCAACCTATCTTCAACCACGCCACTATTTCGCAACAATTGTGTTTGCGTTGAACTTGCTTGGCAATGCATAAATCGGTGTGAAATTTCAACAAGTGCACTAATTAAGTTGTTTTATTCTATTTCTGATTCAGAGAATTGTTTTCACTGGTTTACTTAAGACCTTTTCGCGTCTAGTAATCAACTCCTCGTCGTTGCCTTAATGTTGGCTTTTAAGTATGAATGAAGTTGGCCCGTCTTTGGTGACAAATTACACTTTTAAAAGTGGTAAAGAATACGTTGTGAAGATAAAAGTCACTGCTTTTAAAGAATGCCAGCGTAATTTAGAGCTGACAGTTACCGATAAATATACCGGCGAGAATTGGCAGTCCTCTTATGATGCTGCATGTTCGTTTTTTAATTTTTTTATTCATCGTAATGAGTGTATATTATTTTAAGGTTATATCAATAATTTCTAATCGTCTGTTCAATTTTTAATGTAATTCTTTAACGTTTTCATTTTATTTTGACAATTTTATTTATTGAAAATATTCTACGTTTAGTTGAGTTATTAATGATTTGCTAACTTTTTAAGATATTGAAAATTTGACTCACAAAACGGGAAATTATAAGCATTTTGATGTGTTTATGGCTATGCTGCAGTCTGGATTGTTAAAAGTACAATTTATAACTTGAGTTTTTAAATAAAATAAACAAAGTTTAAAAGAAAGTTAATTGCAGACAAGCGAATCTATTACTTTGGATCTCCTCACATTTGAAGATTTAGAATTGCTGCGTGCACGCAGATTTGAACGTAATTCATGTTCAAGTTTGAGTAATACAACAAATAATCGTCGATACCTTATATTAACATACACAGTGGAATTTGATCGGTAAGTATAAATTAATAGATTTTATAAAATCTTTGTATACAAAATCTTTCATAAATGAAAAAATATTTTTTATAATATTTGTAAATAATATTTCTTTAATATATACATAAAAAAAAGTAAATAAATACATTGAATACAGAAATATTCATAAAACCTGTATAAATAAAACTTTTTTGAAAAAAATTAAATATTTGCCAATACAATGACCTTAAGAATCCACTATCCATTACCACTGGAATATTGTGGGTTACCCGATCCAGTAATATTACAATCTACCATTAGAAGATTACAAGCTGAAATTGAAAAATTGCAATCTATTGGAGTGAATAAAAACCTGCAAAAACGTATTGAGCAACTTACAACTGCAAATCAAAGACTTGTTCAAGAAAATCAGAGACTTGCAAGTGGAGGTACATATTGACAAATACTTCAAATTCTTTATTCATTAATGTTTCAAATATTTTTGGACATTTAGGAAAAGGTTTAAGACATTTATTAGAGTCAGTTAAATCATTAGAAAATAATGTTGCTAAAGAACGTATGTCTTGTCGAACACAAATTCAGAGACTTAAAGCTGAAAATGCAACTCTGTTATTAAAAGTACAACAACTTACTGAATCTGCTGCTAGAAAACCTGGAGATGGTAGTCCAGCATTAAAACGTTATAAACATTCTTCTTCTATACGATCAAATTATTCAAGTGGTAGACAAAGCAGAAGTCGATCTTCTTCAATTTCTAGTCATGTTAAAACTTCTAGATCTAGTTTATCACCAGGTATTCATAAATATTAGAATATTCTTTAAAAATGAAATTTAAGAAATACCATAAAATTATTTGAACAATATTAGTTATCTTATTCAAATTAAAATGGATTTGTTATAATATCAATAATTATAGGCAGTTCAATGGAATCACTTAGAATTCGCAGATCTCCTTGTCAAAGTATGAAAACATATAACAAAACAAAGGAATCAAGTTAGTATCACAAACGGTATAGAATGTGGTATTCTTATTTATAAGATTAAAAAATATTTGTTATAGAACTTGACCTTGAAAATTTGGAATCAAGAATTCACACATTGCAGAAAATGTTGAAAGAAGGAATAAATTTGAATTAATGGGTGAATAAATCGAAAGTATTTTTTTATAAACATGCATTGATGAATATTAAAACATGTTTTATTATTATTATTATTATTATTATTATTATTATTATTATTCTTTTTATATATAATACAACTGAAATTCATTTAAGTAAACTGGCAGAGTTATAAACAAAATAAATAGGTATTTGGATTGTTATTAAACATAACAACTTAAAAATATTTATATATACAAATAAATTTTTCTAAAATTATATATCTCCTTTTGAAGGTCAAAACTACAATAATAATGTATAAAAATTACTGCATGTGTATGTGCCATTCATTATATACAAAATCTTGCATTGATTGTACTGTGGAAAATATTTTTTATGTACATTGCAGTATTATAAATGTACTTGTTATTTGTTGCCTTTAACATTATTGATATTATATCTACACTATTATGTTCATTAATAAAATAATAAAATTTGAGTTAACTGAATCTATCTGCTCTGACATCTTGTTGGTAGTATATTATAGCACGTTGAACCAGTGATTGTTTCACATTTTCTCTATCATGTGTTTCTATATTTGTTTTCAAATTTACATTTGAAACAAGTTTTCCATCTGGTTCAAGTTCTTTTTTCTGTTTAGTTATTTCTGTTGTAATTGGGTTGGTAGGCAATTTATGTTTTGTATCTTTGGATAATGCTTTAACAGCTTCTAGTAGATATTGAATTTCAGCCTCTTGTTGAGATGTAATTGTATTTAAGTTCTCAATGTCATTCATAAATTTTTGCACCTGTGCGAGACGTACTTCTTCTTTTTTCATTTCTTTTGCTACTTGGCGATTATATTCCAATATTAGGCAACCACCAGCAACACTAAATATGATAACTTCGCCCATCAAATTTGCTCCTAACTCTATTGCCATGGCTTCATTCAATTTTGCAACTTTTGTAGGCTTACCAAGATTCATTATATACATTTTAGCTTTTACTTCAGCCCAATGATAAACTGTAATTAAGTTATTTTAATACAAGATACAATTAAAAAGATATGAACAATGTTTTGATAGTTATTATTAACAATGACACGTTTAATGGTTACATCATGATAGAATTTGAAATTTATTTAGATGCATTGACTTAACAATTTATTTTACTTACATTGAGCAGGAGGTATAATAAAATAGGTTTTAAATACGGGATGATTTTTTGCTTGGTTAACCAGAAACTTTGCTAAAGGTTTACTAATTTGTTTCACAAATAACACTCCCAATTTAAGGGCCGGAAAAACACCTACTACCATCTTCTTTCTTGATTTTTACAATAGTTTAAAAATCAATTTCTATCCGGGTATAATCTAAAAATTTTAATGTGTATGAAGGAATGTAATGAAACATGCTACAATTACAGACGACTTTCAAACAAATATATCAATTATTTTTGCTTTACATTCAACTCATATTTATATATGAAATATTACGAATACAATATTAATATAAGAGGTTGTATTTGTGATGAATTTCATCGCGAAAAAACTAATTTTTATGCTGTATTTAAAACCATTACCTCACCTTTGAAATTACTTCAGACTATAACAGACGGCCATAATGTCACGACAGAAGAGTCACATAATATATACTGTTCATGTTGTATTTCCTGTAATTTAAGAAAAAACTGATGTATTTATACACAATTCTATTAAAAAACTGTTGTGTTTGTAAATATCATTCAAATTTATGTTTAAAAAATTTGTAAAGCATGAGCTATATAACTATGAACTAATAGTAGCTAACTTCGTGCATATTGATAAGTCTTGATTTGTTAGAAAGTGCCTAGGTAATTGGTATTCCTATGATTCGTATTAAATTTTTAAATTCAAAACTAATTTAAATAAAGTTGTATTGTTTAATATAACATGTTACGTATTATCTTTCATTAAAACTAAACTGACAATACATTTAAGCTTTGTCTTTTAATGTATGAAACTCGTGCAAGTATACGTAAAATCACATTTCATTGAGTAATTTAACCACAAATTTAAGAAATAAATAAAAAATGATTGAATAGGTAAAAACTTTAGATAGAATGTAGAATAATATAAGCAATTTAAATAGCAGAATATTATGATAATCATATAATTTACATGATTGGAAACAGTTTAAGTGATTAGAAAAAGAAAAATAAATACTTGAAGATTTTATGCAGTATTATCTTTATTGAAATAATGTTTATAGAGTGAAACAATGTCTGATAAACGATTCGATAGCATGAATAATACTAATTATCCATTTATAATATGGGGTTTTACAATGCATTTAATATTGTTGTGGGGTGTACTTGATGTGAATTTCCATTCTCCTATTATACAAGAATTGCCAAGTGTACCAGTTTTGGAAAATGCACCAGCGAAAAGATTAGTCTTGTTTGTGGCGGATGGTTTGAGATTCAGGACCTTCATCGAATCACCACCAAAATTTCTGAAGTAACTGACTTATTAAAATAACTTGTTTAGAAATATTTAAATTTATAATTTTGTACCAAATGTAATTATATAATTTTGATTATAGATATGTGATGACATATAAAGGTGTTTGGGGTGTATCTCATACACGATTGCCCACAGAATCTAGACCAGGCATTGTTGCAATTTGTGCAGGATTATACGAAGATCCTAGTGCTATTTTTAAAGGGTGGAAAGAAAATCCTGTTGATTTTGACTCTATTTTCAATCAAAGTCACTTTTCATGGGCATGGGGAAGCTCTGATATTATACCCATGTTTACAAAAGGTATTATAAATAGGTTGTTTAATTCTAACTATTAGAATATTTTAGATAAAATTTTATGTAATGAATTTAATTTTTATCTAATATTTTTTAAAAATAGGTACAAAGGGAAATGTATATGGTGATAGCTATCCTCATGAATGGCAAGATTTTGATATAATGCAAGGTCAAATTTGGCGCTTAGATTCATGGGTGTTTGACAAATATCTGAATTGGCTTCAAGAAGAAGCTCAAAAAGTAAAAAATGTAAAGCGTATTATACTTTTCCTTCATCTCCTTGGTTGTGATACTACAGGACATGCTGCAAAGCCCAATTCTAGGTATTAGAAAAATTATTGATTGAGATTTGCAATATAAATATTGATTTATATTTTTAATAAAATTATAATTTTATTAGCTTGAAATTAAATTTAAATACAGAGAATACATCGAAAACATGAATTATGTTGATCATAAAATAGAAGAAGTTGTACAAATGACAGAAAATATTTTTGGGGATAATGCTACTGCATACATTTTCACAGCTGATCATGGAATGACTAATTGGGGATCACATGGAAGTGGTTCTACAGATGAAACAGAAACACCATTAATTGTTTGGGGTGCAGGAATTAATGCATTTAGCTCTCGTCAAGATGTAGAACAAGTAGATATTACTCCACTGATATCAACCTTAATTGGTGCACCTATTCCTAGCAATAGTGAAGTATGTACAAACATAATATTGGTATAATTGAATATTTGTCAGTTTCTTAAATATTCATGTGCATATTTTATTTAGGGTGTTTTGCCATGGCAATATTTAAATGATACTGATCTTAAATACATAAATCATGCTTTGTTAAATAATTTAAAACAGTTAACATATCAAGTAAAAGCAAATCGCGAAATGAATTGTGAGAACAATAGATTTTCAGATTGGAAAGAGATAGAATTGGATTACAAAATTTCTATATTAGATAAATATCTTAGAGAAAAAAACTTAAGAGAGAAATTAATTGAAATAGTTGATACAATTGAATTAGCCAAAGAATCTTTGTCATATTTTCGACAATACCAAAGATTACGGTTTTTAATATATTTGTCAATAATGTGGCTAGGATGGATAATATTGTTATTCTTTAAAATAGCTGGAGCTAAGCGACTTATTATCAATCGCAATGCCTTATTAGTAGCAGATATTACATTTATATCCATACTCATTACTATATTCATTATGCATAAAGGTACAGTATCTTATTTACAATTGTTTGAAAAAGTATTATATTTAATCTTCATACAAATACAATAGTTTCAGATTGCAGAAATTGGAGATTACCCTGTTACGGATCTTTAGCTACAATCTCTTTTTGGTTTGCTATTCGAAGTATAATTATGTACTCAATAAAATTAAGATTCCAAAATGATAAACATCTTTGGGTAAAGGTTATAGGAATAATTTTGTTACTAGCAATAATTTTTATGGGATTAACGTACAGATTTATTCTTAGTGTAGGAATATTATGTACAGCTTTAATTCAAAACATGATATTAAAAAAAACTCGGAATTTTTGTTGGACAGCTGTATTTTTAGCTGTTTTTCCATTATTACCTGTTGTAGAACCATATCCTCGAATTTATATCGTGTAAGTTTAAAACAATGCTAAATCGTTATATTATTTAAAGTAAGTTTTATTTTAAATGTTTGTTTTTCAGATTTTTCAGTATATGTATTGTAACGATAATAGTTGCTTTACAAATCCAATCAAAGTACAGAAAAGCAGTCGACATTTTTCGACTAATAATTACAGGATTGACATGCCTAGAATTTATAGATGGTCGAAGTTGGGTGTCATGGGCAATTTTACTAACAACGCCATTACAGATTTGCACTTATTCCATAGAATTAAAGGAAAGAATGCAAGGTGTCATGTTGGGTTTTTTCTGTCCACTTACTTTATTATCAACATCTTATGAACCTTTCTTCTTCATATTTCTTGCACTACATTTATCTTGCTGGCCACAATCTAATGTGCTTCCTAATCAAAGTTATCAAAGGACCAAAAATATTTTAACAGTGGAAGAATTACTGAAAGCTACAATCTTTGTATCCTTTTTTTTAATAGCATGCTTTTATATTACAATTTAGTATATATACTTTTGAATCATCATAATTTCATTGGAATTATTAAAGTTATCATTACTTTTGTACATCCTGAACAATAAATTATAGATGTTATATACATTATTGTGTTTCTTTGGAACTGGCAATATGGCAAGTATTAGTTCATTCGATCCTTCTTGGACTCGACATTTCGTAACAATATTTTCACCATTCCTAATGTTTTCATTGATACTTCTAAAAATTAGCATACCTTTAATATTAATTGGATGCGCAAGTCATATTCACGGATTTCCAAATATTTTCTTAGCTGTACTTTTACTAGGAGACTGTTTATCATTACCACATATATATTGTGTTACTCCTCAAGGAAGTTGGTTGGACATTGGTAGTGCTATCAGTAGATTTACAATTATAATATCCCTTCCATGTCTTTTATTGTTATTGTATTATCTTTCATACCCTCTTATGACATTTATTCCAAATAAATTTAAGTCTCACATGGTTTTAGAAAAAACACATGTTGTATAAAAAATACAAAATGTATACATGAAATCTAATAATTTGTTATTTTTAATAAAACGAGTAAATAACATCTATTACCTTTTTCATGAATGAAAAAAAAAAAAATATATATATATATATAAACACACACACACATATTTCGAATATAATACATGATGGTATGAAACAAAATTTAATACATTTTTAAAACTACGACATTTGAAATAATATGGTATTTTGGTGATAATGATCCATTATGCAAGAAATCTCAAGTATGTAATATTGGCTTAATAATCATTTTTATTTGTGTAATGGGTCAGTTTATTATATTTAAAATTTAAATTCCTTATATTTCTTAGACGTCTTCGAATCTTGACCTTGTTGACGTTTGCGTTTACTCTGTAAAAGTAAATTAATGTAATGCATTTATTAATCAACATATTAAATATACAATGTACTCACTTTTTGTCGTTGTACGTGATCTTGAAGCATGTCCGATAAATCTTCTCTTCTTAAATGAGCTTGCCGCGATCGCATAGTTTCCTCATACCTCGATGCCATTGCCTCAGAATCTAAATCCAACTCGCTTGGATCTAATGCTAACTCGACCGCCCCGTCTTTCTCTGTTCTTCCATCAGAGGCTGTTCCACTTACTCCACGACGTGCAGCAATTACAGATGGAGGTGCTTGACCTCCTGCTGCACCTGTCATATCATATACGTGTGTACTACCCATCATGCTTGCTCCAAGTCCTTCTGTTCGTCGTTCTTGCAAAACTGTGTATAAAGCAGGCGTATCTCCTCCTTCCATTTCACTTTCAATTTTTTTCTTTCTTAGTTCTATTGTTTCTGGAGTTTCCAATCCTGCAGGAATTGATGTGATTCCACTTGGTGTTATCAAGCCTTCTGCACCAGGTGTAACCAAACCACTTGCATCTCCATCTCCATCTTTTCCTTCTCCTTCGCCTTCTCCACCTTCTTCCGCATCTTCGTCTTCATCTTCATCTCCAGAAGATTCTGATTCAGGTTCACCCCACATACCTCTGTCAATTTCTTCATCCATAGCATCTCCACCTGGTGTACGAGATATACCAAATACATCTCCATATAATGGTCTTCCTGTTTCATCTACAGGAGGTTTTCCCCATCCACCAGCATGGTAACCAAATGCACATCCTTCTGGGATTGGTGCATTCAAACCAGGTATTTTTAAATTGGGATAACTTGGCGGTGGTCCATAACGTTGCATAGCAATTAACCATGGTGGTGGTACCTTGTGACAATTAGGTCCAACTGGCATACCAAGGGCAGTGCGCAGTTCATCAGATAATTCTCCAGGTTTTTTTTCCTTTAAACGTGTTTCAAATTCTTTACCTTCGTAATACAGATCACCATGAATAGTCATGCGAGGTTTAGTTTGCCACTTGAAAAATGCATCATGCAATTTCTGATAGTCAATATCTATTTTACCAAGCTTGGGTCTTGCTCTTTCCCGCATTTTAGCTTTCAATGTGCGCGTATCATCTCGTTCTTGAAGACTTGCTCTCATCTCTGTAATACCTGTGCGTTTTATAAAATCTGGTAAATCAAATGGAGGTTTTTCTATACCACGTTTACCCTGTAGATATTTTCTTTTAAAACACCAATGCCTTGGTACAGGTACCGTATTACGATGGGCTTTCAGTTGTACAAGAAGTTTTGGATCTCTAGCAGTAACATCATGCATTTCCACTACATCGGGACGTCCTACAAGTTGTTTTAATTCTGCAACACTTAAACGTGTTAACCTCTTTAATTTTCTCTTAGAAAGACGTGGAGCACCATTTTCTCCAGTTCCTTGCTGTTGCTGCTGTTGATTTCCATCATCATCAAAATCATCCAATGGTGGTACTTTGCTAGGTACAGTTCCAGTTGTTTGTAGATTTGTTACTGGTGGATACTGTCCTATTGGTTCACCTTTGTCTGCTTCAGCAGGTTTAGGTTCAGGTTCAGTTAATTTAAATGCTTCAAAAATTCTAGCAAATTGACGATACATTGGTTCCAAATCATTAACACTTGGAATTTCTTGAATATACTCAATTTCTGGCAAATCTTTAGGTTTTGCATTTTCTATATTATCTTTTTTATTTTCTGTTTCTTTTCCCATATTGTGCTTCTTCCTCTTTTTCTTCTTCTTCTTTTTGATTTTAGTTGTCTTTGCATCCATCTTCTCTGTTGTTTCAGGTTCAAGTATAACATCATCTAATTGAGATACATCTTCTCCTATAGTTTCATGATTAGGTGATTTTCCTAAGGAAACTATGTCATTAGGATCTGCTCCTACTTCTTTAGCTCTTTCTGTTTTAAAAGCTAGAGCTTGTTCTAAAGCTGCTGGTAATTTCATTGAATCATTATCTGTTTCCCGTGTTCCATCATCTGATGAATTTTGATTTTGTAATTCACTTGGTGGACTTATTTTTAAACTCAATAAACTGGGTAACATTTTAGGAGGTTCCATTCCTGGAACTCCATGATTACTATTTGGTGGCATATTCATCATAGGTGGCATCTGATGAGGCATTTGTTGATTCTGTGTTTAGAATAAATAAATTAATGTTATAATGTGTAATTAAATAGTTACAATTTACAAAACTATTAATACATATAACTAAATATATTAAAAATTTATATTTACTTCAATATTATAAGAATTATTATGTAAATAACATATTTTCTATCGTTAAATAAAAACAAAACTAACCTCACTTCCTGGCATATTCTCCATAGTATTATATTTTTCTACGCATATACTAAAGTACTTAGTATATTAAAATTTTTATTTGTCTGTAACTTGGAATGAATTTTTATTAGAAGTAATTTCATCCACATAAACATACACATAAATGAAGCACTAGACAAAATATATAATGCACTACTTTGCCTTTGCCACGAGCATTGAAGTAAACATAGAAGATATACATTCTAGAGTATGAACTAAAGTATTAAAAAAATTGGAAACTTTGTAGGCATAATTCAGAAAATATTGTAATTCGCCAGGCAAGAAAAAGTTATGAATTTTAGTTACTTATTAAAAACAAATAACTAAAATAAAGTTTATATTATTTGTTACAATTCAACTCATTAATCAACCGTTAAATAGATATTTAATTTTTCATTATTGTTTAAAATAAATGTTATTCTTGTGGTATAAATGATTAATTGTTTACAGTTTTGTTATTTACCATTATTGTTACCATCATATTTGTTATTTTACTAAGCAGTTATTTTGATCAATTCTAAATATAATAGTATAATATTATATACCCATATGTATTAATAATTTAAAACAAATATATAATTCTAATTTTTAATTTTTCAAAAATGAAAGTATTTCTTGAAATTTTGTTGTACAAAACAATTATATAATCTATTTATATTATCAAAATATTTATTAATTTTACCGTGGTAAATCGAAAAACCAGCTTTCTTGGTGATCATTGAAATGAGAGTACTGAATATACGTCATACGGACATTCTTTTATCAAATATAGTGTTAATGTAACAAAACCCAATTTTATAATGCATTCTATTCGGCAATTAATCATAAAAGGAGATTGGATTAAGCGGAAAAAGGACTAGTATATTCTTCCACTTATGCTTATGTTTATTTATTAATTGTTGCGACGGAAGTCATCAAACTTGAAAATTTAATAAAAATATTCACAATGAGCATTCTTTCTTTCTTTCTCCCGTAC
This sequence comes from Ptiloglossa arizonensis, assembly GCF_051014685.1. Taxonomy (NCBI): domain Eukaryota; kingdom Metazoa; phylum Arthropoda; class Insecta; order Hymenoptera; family Colletidae; genus Ptiloglossa; species Ptiloglossa arizonensis. The sequence goes on from NC_135051.1 coordinate 25,818,217, forward strand.
GTTCATATCCTTTCTCACCCGCTTTCACTCACTCTCGCACTCGTCTCTGTTACGCGCACGGCCGTAACATTCTTCGTGAGCTGATGCGCATGGTATGGGCCAATTTAACCGACGTAGAACTCGTGTCCAGCACTCGTTGGACACTTGTGTGTTGCCTGGCTATGCATGTATGAATGTGTGGTATGATGTATATGTACATTCAATTATTAATAATTATTATTAATAACAACAATAATTAATTAATACGAATAGAAAATCATGTTTCACGGCGAATGACTTGATTTCTTATTTTCATTTTTTTCTATTTTTTTTTTTTTTAAAGATTCGATGAATGTTCGTTCCAGAGTAATCGCCTTTCGTCGTCCATACATGTGAAGTATGTTTCAGCGATGTCAGTGCAATATGCAAATTCGGTTAAGCGAGGCCTTCAGTTTCGGCGAATTACTGTCTCGAAAATTATTGAAAAAATTCCGAACAGTGATTAGTCCTTGCTCAACGTCAGAGCTGCCAATGACAATACATAAAGCTGGTATATCTTCACTGTAGTCACTCTGGCATTAAAATTACAATAACAGCATGATTCCCTCATAGCAAACTGAAGTTTCATCAATTTGCCTGATTGATTGTATCGTTGATTCAGTCCAAAATAACGACCATATCATCACCGCGTACTGCTCTCTGTGGATGAGGAGGATGTAAAGGAGCTGGTAATCTACGCCACGGTTTGCGCGCTGCTCTTCGAAGTTCCACAGATGAAAGAGTTCTTCTAAGTCTTCTATAAAGTGACAATAATACCATCAAATTGTAAACTTGTGAGGTATGATATATAATATGTTATATTCTAGATGAAATTTGAAACACTAACTTTGTCTGATCCGAAGCGCGAAAATAAACATCATCAGGTGCGTCCATCCATGAAATAACTTGTTTACGTGCGTTACTTCTAGACAATGGAGGACCACCATGAGGCAAGGTATGTGGGTGGGCAGCTCTTCCATTTAGAGGTGGTGCTAGTGGAAGAACAGGAGGCGCAGTGTGTTCCAAAGTATGTTTTGGATGCAGTTGTTGAGAATGGTGAGCTCTTTTTGCAGGTGGTCCACCAGGGAGCCCTGCACTTAGGGCAATACCTATTAAAGATAAGAAAATTTATACGATATTCAAAAAATTGGAGGAAATTTCATGATGATACGGAATTATTAAACCAATGTTCCTATGAATTAAATGATAAATTATATAATTTAATGACTTTGATTATTTATTTGATGTGTACTTAGACTCGTAGGCACTGAATTAGTTTACCTTCATCCCAATCCACATCAGAGTAGAAGCCAGTAAACAGAGACCACATTCAGTACTAGGATTTAAAATTTAATCGCAAATACATTAATAAGTACATGATCCTGAAACTTACCATCTGATCCGTTGATCTCGTCAAACGGCGGTCTTGTGCGTTTCAATATTGTTTGTTGTGTTTGCATACTAGGTTGTGGCTGAGGCGGGGTTACTGGCAGCCTATCCACTTCGGATTTATTTGGCACCCTTTCGTATAAAAGGCTTCCATCTACAACCCCATCGTTATAACAATATTAAATGTTTTATGTACATGTTATGAATAAAAGTTATACTTATCAATTCATTACGTACCTGGTGCTTTTGGTGGTTTAGGAAAAGAAACGCGATCAGGTTCTTTTCGTTGTGCTGGTGCCGTAAGAGCTAACCAATCCCAATCTCCAGGTTGTCGTGGGGCCGGATGATCGCCTAAACGTGTCGCTATATCGGTTACACGTGGACGAGGTCGAGGTCGCACAGCGCGTGCTAAAATACGTAACTCTGCAGGACTTTTTGATGTTAATTGAGGGGAGGCGCAAAGATGTCGCAGTGGTGCTGCATTTACAGGTTGATGAGGTGCTCGTGCTGCATGGCGTGTACGTAATTGTGCTGCACACAGTCTTCGTGCAGCTCGCGCCAGAGCTGAAGTACGTAAATAAAATGCAGAACGAGTTTTCATCACAGGTCTAGGAGATCCACCGCCACCACCTCCACTTGCTCCACTTCCACGTAAATCAACGCCATGAGCACTTGCATAATGACGACTCAGATGTGCTTTGAGCTTGAATTCTTTACCACAAGAAGGAATGCTACAACGATGCGGTCTATGAGCACCGCCAATTCCTTTACTTTCTTCGTCTGAGCCTGTACCACCTCTTTTTCTTTCCAAATCAACATCGTCGATACGTGATGGAACCTAAAGATCCCATGAAAAAAGAATAAATATAAATTATAAAATAGATATACTTTTTTACTAATTAGAAAACGTATCTAATTTAAATGTACCTTAAGACCACCATATTTCTTCCAGTACGTCCAACAGGATTGACACAGGCGACACTGCATATGTGATGGACCCCAAGCATACCATTGTGGGCTTTGCATAACTTGACAACTTTCACACGGCTTACCACTAACCCCGACCATTAATATTCCGGTATTATCAGTCGTCATATTACCATTGCTATTACCATTGAGAACACTAGTTGGTTTTCCATTACTGTTACTATTACTATTACCAAGAGGTACAATTGTTGCTGCAGAAGGAGCAGTTGTAGATGGTGTTGTCTTATTATAATTTGGTATATAAACCTGTTTCAATTTACTTTCAGCTTCTACAGCTTTTACCCTCTTTTGTTGTACATATCTGTCCGTTGTCTTCCACATATAATAATATTCGATAACATTCTTTAATGTTTTCCATGGTAACTAAAATACAATATTCATTCAAATAAATCATCAATAAGAGAAAATTGAAATTTAGTTTTTAGATGTATTACTATGTACACTTACAAAGTCTTGACGAATATCAGCAAAATCTTTCCCATATTTATCAAGGGCTTCTTCAAAAAGATTTGCTTCAGATGCACTCCATTCTTCCATTTCGTCTCTGCATAATACTGGACCAGTACTAGGCACCAAAGACGACATTGCTTTTGCAACATCATAATTGTGCCGATGCAAAGTATCCATTGCATGAAACTATAAATATAAACAGAAATAAATAAAAATCTTTCACTTGTAAAAGAATGTAATTTATATTGAAATGACGGTGATATAATGATATTTACAAGAGTAATGTCTCTTGATGCAGCTGCTGCAGACATATGTAAAGAGGGCTGCTTAACTGAAGATGAACAGTCTAAAGCTCTTGCGAATGTGCCTACGGATCTACTGACAACGAGGAATTGATCAATTTGACGGTCTGTTAGCGAATGTCGTGGTGTCCAAACCAAAGTTTCTAAATCCTGCAACCTACGAGGATCCGATTCCCTTTCAGCAGGTGTGAGCGGAGATGGCGCTATACCATCAGCTTGATATCTACTGCCTACTCTAATTTCGCCTGTAATATTATATGTTTATTAAAATTAAAATATACAGAGAAAAGAATATAATATGAGTGATTGTATTATTGAATATTTTTTTTATGTAAATAAATACCTTTGTCAGCAAGTAAAGTGCGCTGAGCAGGATCAAATACTAAGCAATAAAAGAAAGAATCTTCTTTGTTCAAATAGCTTAGTAAAGATTCTGTTTCATTTAACAAAGTTACACAGCATTTGCCTCTTATATGTGTTGCCGGCATTGTTTCCACCTGACGCGATAGAAATAGTTCTCTGTGCTTCATTTGATGACGTTGTTTAGAACTTAATTCTGTAACTCCTCCAGCACCTACTACATTTTCTTCCATCCCTGCATACGAACAATTTAAATAAAATTATATTTTATTACCATTATTTTTAAATTGATGTTAGAAAAAGCATAAATAAAAAAAGTACTTCACTTGAATGTGAAGAAAATAAAGAAACTGAAAACATTTAATATTTGACAAATTTTTGACAATTTCATTATTTTATATGTAACATAATAATAATAGAAATTTAAAACTCAAAATGGAAATACTTATAACTTTAATTAAATATTTTAGTATAAATCTTTTGTACTAATAAACACTGATATTCTTCTGAGATAAGTATTTTCCCTAAAGGCCAGTAAACTTGTTCATGCAGTTTTAGCCTGTCATACTTTTTCTTTGATTTAATATACAGAAATTAAATGTAAATGAAACGCAGGAATGTGGCAGAATCAATCAAAACTTACAACACTGAACTAAAAATATGAGCAAGAGCGGGCAACAAAAAAAAGGAAATGGAAACAATCTTAAGTGATATATTATCTATCATAACAAAAATGAAATTAATTCTCTAAGGAATGTAAATTGTTTAAAGAAGCCTCAGATTACTAAAGAAATATCATTTTATGCGGCGGGATTTTTTAAAATGGTAAGATGATTGATTTGGATGGAGTTGTTTGAATAAGTATGACCAGAAATGAAATAGATCATTACAATGATCCTTTGAGAACAAAATCTACAGAAAATGATAGAAATTATAAGGAACAATGAAAATGATTATGATAGTATATTATTACGGAATGTATGGGTTTATAAAGATTCACATTTATTGAAAAACAAGTAAACCCCTACTTACATAACTTCAAAGAAGAGGTTATAGTTAAACCCAATTTATTGTTTCTTTGGCCTTACAGTGAATTTATCCTAGGCTTTTGGCATTCACCAAGATTACAAAGATGTTTATAAATCCCGCCGCTAGTCATTAGCCTTATATCATCACTGGCTTCTATATGAGACTAATGAGACAATCAAAAGGTGCACATTATAGGGTACTTACTCATGAATCCCTGTACAATAACCCATACTTTTAATGTGATCAAATAATTTAAAGAATGCAAGAAAAAGGCTCACTGTCTTCAAAGCTACAATATTTAATACCGATTTCTATTTGTTTCATATACATTTGCATGCAATGTTTATGAAAAAGTTAAATTAATCATTTAGTAACATATATTGATAACTGAAGCAAATATTCTATTATTTTTAACATTAAATGGATTAAATTTTAATATCTACATATTTTTATCAAAATGGTACATATACATTACTAAGATTCATTTGTAAGGAGCACCTTTTAATTGACTGCTCACTCACCATGAGGCTCTTGAGCCTCTGATAGTGGGGCCTTCAGCCAGCCCCCCTTCCCGCCCCCTTTGTTCATCACTTTGGGCCCAATCCCATCTTTACTAGTCATTTCCTTAGTAGTATCTGGATTCTCCAGTTTCTGACTCTGCGTGCTTGCAGGGGAATCTGACCTCTGCTGCTCCGCGCTTGCCACTGCAATTTGTATCATAAAACCCACTCTACTATTTCTCATTTTTATTGTATTGCATTCTTTCTTTAATACAACTTTAATACATGCTGTTGTATTTTATAATTAAAAAGATTCAAAACTGTAGATGTATAACATTTCTCAAACCATTGACCAATAATTCTATTAATTATTATTTTTGATTATGTAATGATATAAAAAACAATTTTGATTCTGTCAACCAATTCCAGTCGCGTTTCTATTTACAACTGTATTGTACTTTTATGGTTCAAATGTAGAGTACTTATGCTACTGGCAACAACCTTTTATGTTAATTATTTAAGAACATTACATACTTATGTAGATAATATTCATACATATAAATTGTTTTAGATATTTATTCATTTTCTTGTTTATGTATTTATATTATATTAAAACATGTATTCATATAATTTAAGATAAACATGAAAAAGAACATAGAGCATACCATATTATACAAAGAAAAAGGAAATTCATGTATTTCTTTTCTAAATATTTTCGTTTTCTATAACATTAAATTCTCTAGCATTTTCCCCTAAAACTAATTATTTTATAATTTATATAGAATTATGACTTTGGCAAAATAGTATTTATTATAATAATAGTTGTACATTATTCACAAAAAAAAACTTTTCAAGAAAATATTAAATAAATATTTAAAAATCCCCTCAACTTTTAACCGTTATAAAATATATTAAAAAACATTCTCTTGTCGGTACAATATTACAGGAAATATTGGTAGAGAGCACTGGTAAAATCTCGATCAATTTCTCAAATCTTCAAGAACCTCAAGATTCTTTTCAATTTCGAATCACCAATTGAATTTTCATTATTAATGGAAAAGGGTAAAAAAAAAAAATCAGTAAAAACATCCGATCCCTAGAGTACGTCCTTGCTGTAACCCTTTCATACGTTCAACGCATAAAAATATCGACTCTGGACAAGACAAAGGTTCGTATATTTTTTTCGTGAAATTCGAGGTACAGAAGAGCAAAGTACAGAAATGGTAGAGGAAGGGGGGAACCCGATTCGAAGCAAATACCGGCGGACGAACATAGAGCCACAAGCAGAGAGAAACAGAATGAGAGTGTACATTCGCGTATACACACGTGCGCGTGCATGCATGTATGCATCAATCCATCCATATATACATGCATGCATACATACATATAAGCATGCACGCGCGCGCGCACGCCCACACACACAGAGACAGAGAGAGAGAGAATAAAAGAAGAGAAGGGAGGGAAAGAGAAGCGGGGTAGAGTAAATGCTTAAAACGAAGATGGCTAGTGGGCCCCATACCATTTTCGCCCAGGCACACACGCGTGTGTGCGTTTCTGTTTTCTCTCTGCCCGTTATTCGTATATGACTATGTGCCCGGTTTATCGTGTACGTTCTATCGGTGTCTTACGAGTCTGTGTCAGAGTACACGTAACACACATACCCGACCAACCCCTGCGTCAGTCATTCATTTAGTTCAGGGTGGCGGGAGGAAAGGTGGGGTGGTATGAGGGACTCGGGTGAGAGGTAGAAAGAGGTGGAGGAGGTAGTGGGCTAGCGGGTGCACCACCCCCAACCCACCCCCTGCAGATCGATACAACCCCCATTCCACCCCTCTGCCACCCCCCAACTTTACTTATTATACATTCCCACCCCCAAATCCCCGCGTCTCATTATCTTTGCCACTGCAAAGGAAAAATCGAGAAAGGTTCAGAGTACACACACATGCGCGCTCCCACGCACGCACATACACATATAGGTACATGCGCGCGCGCGCGCGTGAACGCACTACACGACGCGTATATACATAAATGTATATGTTGAGATACGTAAAACCGAGCGAACTTTTTACTGAGAGGTGCGTTATTTTTCTGTATATGATAGAACATATTGAAGTGTGTCGCCTTTCACGCGAATGCATGTTATCCTGGTACCGAGGTCTTTGAACTTCTATTCGGAAGATATAGATATATTACAACGTTGCAAATAGAACAAAAATTGACAAATTTTTCATCTTAATTCGAACTGCAACATCTAACATTTTTGAAGAGAGAATACTCATTGTTTGTGATTTCGTTTAGATTATCTTAAACAACTTAGATTTAAGCTTATGAAAAATAGCTTACAGGAACAGTCAGAAATGTATTTTGTAAACAGTAACGGTTGCATGCCATATTTTTCTCGCACGGTTACTTTTCAAATTTTCGATCGCTAATTGCAGTATGTGTATACATAATTCGAAGCAACGATACCGGTCAAGTTTATAGAAAGTTTCGATACGAAAATGAGCTTTTGCGCTATACGAGAGGAACGATTCAGGTTTCTTCATCTGCGGATGACTATCGATTTGTGCGGTAGCGAGAAGCAACATAAATGACATTACTCTCGTTTGTTCAATATATTAATATCACTATTCAATCATTTAAACATTACTAATTAATTTAGATAAGTGTCAAAGGTTTTATAAATTTGTCATAATGTAATGGAATTTTTAGTATAAATTACTTTAAAAATATGTAGATCTAAAAAAAACCATTTGAAATAAACTTTCTTCAATATTTGTTCATTATTAAAATAGATAATAATCAAATGCTAAGATACTTTTAGTAAAAGATTGAATGATTGTAATATTTTACAAATAAAGTATGAGAACCATAGTTTGTGGAACAATATAAATTTCACTTACATTGATGTTTATCTGCAAGCATGATTAATGTAGGAGGTAAATCCCTCCGCCTGAAGAAGCACATGACTTTTGCTTCAACATTTCCACTTGCAGTCTAAAATAACAAATTATATACATTTGAGAACTAAACCCAAGAACATTAATAAATAAATTCTATAAATAGTGTATAAAGACATAAACCATGATATAATGTATAATAGTACATCTAGTTCAATAAGGCCTAAATTTAAGATCATGCAATGCAGAATTTTCATTTATATTAAGTCCAAGAAACCATGGATGTATACATTTCCGATGATCTAATAGGAATCTGTAGTTATTGACAAAAATATTACTCCTTACCTTATTTAATTCTTCTATCCTTCTAATCTGATAGGGAGATGTGGAAGATGTTTCAAAATATACGTAATCTACAAATTAAAAGAAGAACAGTCTACTTAATACATTTTCAAAAGTTAGTATGTATATAAATTTAATTAATCATACTTTCGATGCATTGTACCAATAATATCAATAAGTGAATATACGTGTGTGTGTGCGTGCACGCGCGCGACAGTATATTTATAATTCTAGAGGAAAATTTGATTACTATAAATAAGTATTATTCCTTTGATACAATGTTTCAATGTGACGTATTACACACACACACACACACACACACACACACACACACACACACACACACACACACACACAACGTATTATACACACGCAGTGAGTGTGTGTGTGTGCGCGCGCGTAATATATAAAAGGTCTCATACGAATATGTAAATAATGATATCTCTACACGAGAGATACATACAATATAAGAGGAAAAATATTGGAAAAAATTTTATAAACCACGTACTGAAAATTCGCAAGTATTGCAAAATAAAAATACAACATTATTATTGACTAATAATAAAAAAGAGAACAGCAAAATGTACAAATCGTAAATTCTTTCTAAACTTTCCACTTTGCATCATACAGGCAACGCTGCATTACTCGATGTTCATTTTGTTGTCTGTGTAACATTGAAGAAACAAAAATATCATTTTATATAAATTAATGATTTTATAGACCATTGGCGCGAAAAATTGTACACGAAAATCGGAAGGATTGCTTGAGGTGGAAAAAAAAAATAGAGTCAAATATTCGAATATTGAATTTTAATCATCGGGATTTATCATGTAAAAAATTAGCATGACCTGGACGAAGGGCAAGAGAGTGGGTAAGAGGGAGTAGAAGGAAAGCAGATGTACGTACGTATAGGACGCTATAAGAGAGAGCGGGGAAGAAGATGGGAGATCCAGATGAAGAGAGGAAAGTTGAGGGGCCGAGCGCGGGTAAAACGTAGATACAAGGGACGCCATCGCGATCACCATTTGCAAACATTAATTTCTCGGGTTAATTAAAGCTGCGCTCGAGACTCGACGCGTGGCCATCAGCCGGCGGAATGTGTACGGTTACTTTACCTCCCACCCGGTACATGTTGGCCGTCATGTTGCTGGCGTCCTGTGTGGCCCCGAGAGCGAAATTAGCGTTCTCGTGGTTACCGTGGTTCTCGTGGTATTCGGCCGGCATCGGCATGAAGGCTTTTCGTCCTCCAACTACGCGAATGTATTAGCCGACACTTCCCACTTGTCCACGGAGTCAACACTTCGCGGTGTCACTCCATCGTGTTTGTTTGTCCCTCGATCGACTAAAAAAAAAGATCGCGCTGGCTATCCTATATCGTGTTTGCACCGACTCGTTCCCGCCTATAATGTGACACTGAACAATCCTCGTGAATGTAGACAAGCGCGTGAAAATCCAACACTTGATTCAGCTCACGTGTTCGTTACCGTGACGAACATCGTCAGTGGCCGTTGCACCGTTCATACGGGAACACCGCCATTTTCATTTTGCCGAGCGGGCTACATATACGACCAGGCAAAACTGCCTGCTCCCCTCTACCGGAGCTGGGTTCACTCGGATTCCTCCAAACCCGCGTGCATTCGAAACTCCACTGAGACATACGATCTTAAACTTTACGCGGTTGTTCGTTCCTTTCAGCCGACTGCGAAAACCTACTTTTCCGAATTTTCGGTAGAAAACGCGCGATCGGGACGTTACAACCCGGTCAACGAATACCACAAAACAAGGCCACGGATCGGATACTACCAAGACCCGACGATTGCGCGGTCTCGAGAGCGTCTGCGTTACCCTATTGAAAAGTGGGGGGTAGTCAGACGGTAGAGCCAATTTTTCAGCGCACTCGCAAATTCAACCGCGAAATTTAAATTCTTTATATTTTTTTACAAATGTATCGTAATAACTTATCCATAGGGTATTACACTACACAATACAGGAAAAACTGTTAAAATTTGTATTGCAAATATTATAGATTGTATACCTTGATTATTATTTTATTAAATAAATATAAATTTACTGCAAATTTAAATGTATTTACAATGAGAGACAATAAATGAACATCTTTTGTGTAGTATATGAAATATTTATATATTTACGAAATTAGTCTTTCTATACAATTGCTTGCGCACAGTCACATATTTCATCTGTTTCAATTAATAAAAAAAGTGTACGTAAATGAATAATTAAAATTACTCACTAGTTTGTAGAGCCTGTGTGAGCTTGCCTTTCGCGTAAAATGTTTGGTAATGCGCCTGACTAATAATAAATAGTGACGAATATGTCGATTTGATGCAAATATGTAACGCAAAGTTATATTCATATGTACATAGTAATAGTAGTAATAGTAGTAGTAATAGTAATACATATCCATGAAAATGTTCATAATTTAGTTTTTTGCAATTTAGACAATCATTTAAGGCACACCCCACGGTCTTTACCAAGCAATTTTGTTTTGTTCATTAATATTATATAAATAAATGTATACTGTTGTGGATGCTATTAACCTAGATTTATTATCATATTACTATTCGTAGGAATAATTATTTATACTAAATATAGGTAATAATCTGTTCTGTACATAATTCTATGTCTTTCTTATGAATCTTTCAAAGTGGATAGTCGTATCATTTATTAATGATAATAATGATAGTAACATTAATAAGAATAACAAGATAATGCATAAATGAGATGCATAAGATCAGAGCATGCTCCTTTTTCTTTCATTGTGTTATCCGAATCATGAGTAGTAAAAATAATTGAAATATAAAACAAATTCAACAATCTTAAAATGTAAACACATTCATGTGTTTTGAACAGTCGAATTATGAAACTTTTCTTCTTATAATTGGACAAAAGCAGTGAGCATGTCTAAGGTAAAGAATTATGTAATACATACATAGTATTAATTACATTAAAATTGTATAATACTACTCATGATTTAATTTAATATTAATATAAAATACCTATGCCAACTCTTGACAGTTTATGCATTTGTATGTACAAGTATAGCATCCAGACTTTGTTCCTCTGGTTGCATATTTCTACTTACTATGATACTATTGTTTATGGATAAAAAAATACTAATATATCGCATTGTCGTTGCACGGGCAGTGTTTGCGCAGTTTTGTCCATTAATAAGGCACCAGCTTTTAGGATCCTGAGATTCAACCCGCATGCTTTGACAGATTTAGAGGCATATCTATGAATAAAGCAGAGTATTGTAAATTAGTGCTGTTTTCAATATTTAATAAAACAAGAATGTTTTTGAACATCTACCTGAAGGAGGTGTGAGAGTTTGTTCCCTGTAGTCTTTGTAATGATGAACTGGAGGAGATGGAGGATGAGGTGGTGGTGGTGCATACAATGGCATAGGAGGTGGATAATGGACGGGTGATGGATAATGCATCCATAAGGGTGCTCTATATGGTCCAGGAGGTAACATTGGTACACCATAAAGTGGATGCTGAAGAGGTGTATTTGTAGTACCAATGTATGGATCCACTCGTACCCTTGGATACGAGTTACTTGATGAGTATTTCACAGTTTGTCTGTCATCTGGCTTCAATAAATTTCTCAAAAAGCCTTGCTCATGACTTGGTTTATCTTCTCCCAAGATACTTGTTATACTGTATGATGATAATTGTTTTGGCGAAGGAGTTGGAGCACTTGTTGTACAAACAGGCTGTGGTGTTGCACGTCTTTTGGATGCCTGGTCTTCTAATGATACTCTTTCCAATTCACGCAAAATGCGTTTGCGCGGTGAAACAACATTAGGATCTAGAAGGCGTGCTAATTTGTCGATGATTAAATTTAAACCCTTTCCCGTTGATGTACCATTCGTTTTGCGTATTGGCTTAGCATAATTTGTTACTGATTCTGGAACAAGTAGGTGTAAAGTTGGATCTAATGGACGTCTACGTTTTCTTGCAATTAAGCGAGGATGTGTGCACAGACGATTTCTTGGATTTCTATAATAGTAAAAATTAAACTCTGTGGATATCCTACGTCTTGGATTTGCTTGTTTCCAACAATGATCTCTTTGCCAAGGACTTGACTGAACTGATGAATTATCATCAGAGACTGCAAATATAAAAAGACATTAAGATTACCAAATTACAATAAAAATATTATTTTTTAACTTACCACTTAGAGAAGTAGAACTCTCCTGCCTATTTGGAGTTGTGCTAGCAGGTGGCCAAAAGGTTTTCTTTGGAACTGGAAACCATGTAGTTCTTTCTCCATCTCTACGATGGGATAGCTCCAAAATAAATTTTCCATCTTTAAAAAATTTTAACCGTCCACCAGGCGTTGGAAGCAAATTGCTGTCAATACGTGTTTCCGAATGATGAGTTGGCTGGGGACTTGAATTTTTACCATTTGCCTTGGTAAGGGTTGAATGCAATGTAGGAGGATCACGTGAGCACATTTCTGTTGTGCCCCTCACGTGACCTGCGTGAGCATGACATTCTGCTGACTTCTCACGCATGCTGACACTTTATCGATATCCATTTTCCTCCGCTTGACCTTTCATACTTTAGCCTCTTAATGTCAATTATAGAAAAGAGGCAGAACTTCTTAACGTCCTTCTCTTAAAGCTGTGAACGATAATTGGTAGAGACTTGTTAAAGTACTCTCACTTTACAATTTAGAGAAAACATCTTTTATAAAAGAATTCAACAAAACTGAAGATATATTACACAACCAAACAACAAGTTGGTTGTATGAAAGAAATTTTTCGACAATAGTGTCAAAATTAGCAGATTATGTAGGTTCCTTTTAGGATCAACAAAGTTGATAACAATGTAGAAACACAATCATATTGGTTTCATTTGTATAAAACTGTCAAATTGACATTAGTCAAAAATTGACAGTGAAGAGCAGCGTTGCTCTGAAATTTAACTAATATTTTTTCTTATGTCCAAAAAGAATTGTTTGGAGAATGTGCCAATTAATATATATCAATTGAACGGAATAAAATTAAATCAGAAAGGGCACTATCATTGGTTTGTCAGCAACATTTTGTTCAAAATTCCAAAAGGAATTTGATATACATGAGTGGCAGTCGCTAGACACCCACCCACCCACGCACTGCCGCCTTCTGCGACGACTTCTATTCCATCTCGAAGAAGCGGCTCATCACGTTAATAGATGTCTTCGAAGCCAACCGCGTTATATTTTCTGCGAATTATTGTAACTGGTGTGTAACTTGGCTTTCTAAGCGCGAGATATTCACGGACCAAACACGGGACGGGCACTCTATAGTGGAAAACACGGTTCGGCCGACACATGTGTTTCACTTCACCCACGAAAGGTTTACGTGTCCACGGCAATTGAGCTTATTCGTTCGACGACCCTTTAGAACGTGCGTCCACCATCGTTTTCCTCGTGATTTTCGATGTTCGGATGTGAAAAAAAAACAAGAATTTCTCGCCTTCGTGTATCCTTCTCGTCGACAACACTGTGGCGGTTCGCGGTCCGCACGTTCCTCCGTTTCTCGGTCCAACTCCCACGATCAGTCTGCAACACTTCCTTCAAAGCACCGAGTTACGTTGAATCTATCATATGCCCAACATTTAGAAAATAGTATCAGATTGAATTTCATTTTCGATCGACAATTTAAATGTCTTAATCGACTCGCAATTTATAAATCATAACAACCTATTCTTATCAAATGATTGCTAGTTTCGGTTATAATCATTTCTACTACAATACACAAGTGAATTTGTAATTCCTGAAATTCATTCATCTCGTTGTCGTTTGTATTTTGTTCACTTATGATAGACCAATCAGATTCGTGTCTTTTGGCACGAATGAAGTTTGGCGCGCAATATTTTTGATCGCCGGTCTACTGTTCATGAAAGATATTTGTAAATTGCAATTTATGTTTGCGAAGATTCCACGCAAAGATTTTCGATGCAACTTTTGGAAGAATACAAGGAACTTATTGAGCGCGATGCAGCCGATATTTCTTATTTGTGGAAACTTGTACAAACATTTCTTTACTTTCTGTGCGCTATCAGCGGTTACGTTTGCAGTATTTTATTTTACTTGATATGGGTATAATAATAATAATTCTGTTTCGTCTCAATATTCTAAACACCAATTCAATTTTTTATTATAAAATTTTAAGGAACAAATTTTTAATGGTAATTGTCCACTTTGGGCAAAATCTGCTATGATGTTGGAACTAGAATTAGATGATACAGTTAATAAGTACTTAAGAAATTCAAATTATACAGAATGGTGGAACTATGTTACCACCAGTTATGATTACAGAAATAAATGCATCATATACTTTATAACATGTTTTTTATCTTGCATATTTGGAACAATATGGCTCATTTTATTTCTCATATGTGGAAAAGGTGGATACGATATAGCGATGCAAGTAATTATAATTTTTGTTCTTGATTGTCAATAAAAATTTAAAACCATGGATATTATGTTAATGCATAGATATCAAGCACCATGGAGAATTATTCCTTTTGCAATGTTTTTCAATTTAATATTTGCTATAATAACAACATATGTTACTGCTGACTTGGAAAAAGGATATGAAGAATTTACTAAGGATGTAAAAAATATTTTCTTAAAAATAAGCAGCATTTATGAAATACCAAAGAATATAAGGTGTGAAACATCAGTTATTACATTTTATAAATATTTTTCTAATTAAAATCTATTTACAGCGAATGTGAAATTGTACATAGATATGTAGACATGTATAACTTTCAAGAATATAACATGTGTAAAATGCTTATTTGGCTGCAGGTTTCTTTTTTACAAATATTTAATAATTTTACTTTTTTAATAAGGTCAAGTATTAAATTATTTATTAAACACTTTTAAGATTTTTTCAGGTATAATGATGTGGAGTTGGATTGTAGGATTACTGGTACTAATTCTCAGAATAATAATAATTAATGACTTCAGAATTCTACAAGTCAGGATCTATGAAGTTCCAAATAACTATGTCTTAAATAAAACTGAAAATAATCAAACAGAAATACATAACAAGAACCAAAATGAAAAGACAGACTAGTTAATTCACTACTTTCATAAATTTGAAAAATGTAAATATTGTATTATTGTGAAACAAAAGAAAAATCTTCACAATTATGTACTTATAACATGAATTTATTACAAACATAATAATTATCGTAAATTTATGTTAACTTTAATAGAAACAATCAAATTATTGCTGATATAAAGAATGTTACAAATATGTTAAAGTTATTATCAATTCATTAGAATATGTTACAAACCACTTATTTTAATATCATATACATATGTAAATTTACTCTTATGTAAATTTATTTGTTCAATTTCATAAGTTGAATTAAAAGGTACAGATGCAGAGTTAATTACTTACTAATATTACCAGAATTGTGTTAACATATATATTTCAATAATGCAATATCTCTGTGTAGACATTTCAGATATTCTTCATTAATAAAAATTTTAATTTGTACATAAACTTTATAGGATTACTAAACAAGTTTTTACTTTAGTATATTAAAATTTTATTTACAATCAAAATAAGTATAACCTCATTGTATAAATCAATATATTTTGCATTATTAACGTTCTATCTTAAAAAATAAAAAGAAATATGATGTACATAAATTTTATAATTAGTCACATATTTCTATACCACAATTTATGTATTTTCTATAATTCGTTTTTCTAAAAAGAATTTCTAATTTATGCTAGTATATCTTTTTTAATTAGCCTAAAATTTCATATTAGTAAAGAAAGAGCCATTTTTTCAATTTTTTATAATGTGATAGTTATCTTACATATTTGAATCCTTTAAATACTTCTCTAGATTGATACCATTGATAAGGAACGTTTATAATATTTCCATTTGAATTATGTAAATATTGAATGTCCTTATCTTTATTGATATTAGATTCGGTTAGTTCATTGTAAACTTTCACTATATCTATACAATTACAGTCCATTTTTATTTGATCACTGTGGTGTAATTTAATTAAAAAACAATTTGAAGTTCGTATTGGAGGTACATATTGTGGTTTAGGTAAAAAAAACTCGGAGATTGAGTGACTATCACTTTTTTGTACTAATACAAAAGTGTTTGTAGGGTTCAATGGTGAAGTTATTGCATCTTGAAATTCTGAACATTCTAACATTGACCTAAAAAATTAATTTTATAACACTTTAATAACATTGGTAATACGCAAAAATAAAAAGTCTATTCTACAAAAATTATTTTTACTAACCTCATTAAATTTAATAAAGGTTTCCTAGAAGCATGCTTACATTCATAATGTTCTTCACTACTAAGAATATCGGATGGAAATTCCAATCTAATATGCAACTTTGGTGATATTATTGTAGCACCAATAAGTATAGCAATTTCTTTGACTCTGCAACCTTCAAGGTGAAATTGTGAAGTCAACTGCTCGGATGTACATTTTAAGGAGTTTAATAAAGTTTTTATAGAGGATGAATTTCTGTCAGTTGGTTTTATGTTTGCTTGCAGTTGAGTTAATGAATCGTATGTAAAAGGTATTTGCTGCTTCTGATATAAAATATATTTTAAGAGTTCAATTATAAGTTTCACGCAAATATCACTTGTCAAACGTTCGTCCAATGATACGTGAATATTCATTTCGATTTAATCTTTTTGAGGATGCTTGTAAACAAACTGACACATAACCTAATTTAAACAAAGTGTTTCGTTAAAATACAACATTATGAATACACATTTTTTTTGTAATGTAAAATATTCTGGTATACTATTTCTAATATTGAAAGGAATATTAATTAGACTTTATTAATTTAAATTCTTGTTATTCGTTGTTATAAAATAAGTTCCTCCACACTAATGCGAGTATGCCTTATAGCATTCAGCGGTATTCGCAGTGCTGGCAATAAAAAATGGAAACGTCATTGATATTTCTTATCTAGTAGTAAACAAACGAAATTATTCTTACAGCTAGTTTTATAGCACAGGTAGCGCCCTCAATAGCAAAATATTCATATCAATCAATATTATATGATTTGATATATTTGCATTAGTTATACATTACTACTGTTCATCAGCAAGAAGAAGGGTAACGAATGTTTACATCTCCACTCTAATTTATAGTTTATTAACTCACTTACCATCACATGAATTGTCGCTATTGGCCCAGGCGATGACAGAAAGATAGCAGCTAATAGTGCAAATGCGTGTGGTTGTAAGAAGCTAGTAAACTATAATTAAAGTGGAAATCTACCAGTTGTTATGTTATTACGTTTAATAATATACTTTTTGTAGCGCGGTCTAGATTAGGTTACAGATATATATAATGTACTTTGGTAAATAATGTTTTTTATACTAATACAAACTATATATATAGTACAAATTTTAGATTCAGTAATTTATATTTTTTTTTACAAAGTTGGCAAACTTGTTAGTTGAAGAAAATCGCACTACCCTTACTATTTTCAAATCATTTATGGCCGACATTCTTAAAGTTAATATCGAAAATGGCGGAAGTAAAATCGCGTCGTGTCGCACAAACAGAAGATTTATCAAATGTTGAATTTGAAACTAGTGAAGATGTGGAAGTCATTCCAACATTCGATAATATGGGACTCAGAGATGAATTGTTGCGAGGAATTTATGCTTACGGTATGGTGATAGTCTTATGATTTTTTTATGGCATTTAAACATAACCTACTCGTGTATTATTTGGTTTCTATTCATAAATTAATGTATATATCAATGTGAATAACAGTAATAGTGTGATCTTATTTTATTAACAGTGTTGTTTGTAGATATATGCAAAATAATATTTTAATTATAGGTTTTGAAAAACCGTCGGCTATTCAGCAACGATCCATCAAACCAATTATGAAGGGACGAGATGTAATCGCACAAGCTCAGTCTGGTACAGGAAAAACGGCAACGTTCTCAATTGCCATATTACAATCTTTAGATACACAAGTCAGAGAAACACAAGTATTAGTTTTGTCTCCTACAAGAGAATTAGCAACACAAATACAAAAGGTTATTCTGGCGTTAGGAGATTTTATGAATGTTCAATGTCATGCTTGCATTGGAGGCACCAATCTTGGAGAGGACATTAGAAAACTAGATTATGGACAGCATGTTGTATCTGGTACACCTGGCAGAGTATTTGGTAATTTAATTATGCAATAAAAGTTAATAAAGTTATTACAATGAATAAATAAACAAGGTTAGGTATTTTCAGATATGATAAAAAGACGGGTTCTCAGAACCAGAGCTATAAAAATGTTGGTTCTTGATGAATCAGATGAAATGTTAAATAAGGGTTTCAAGGAACAGATTTATGATGTATACAGATACCTACCTCCTGCTACACAAGTTGTACTAGTATCTGCAACATTACCACATGAAATTCTTGAAATGACAAGTAAATTCATGACAGATCCAATTCGTATTCTTGTTAAACGGTAAGTTCAACATTTTCTAGATGTAAGGAAGCAGTTTGTTTTCTTTATAATAACTTGTTATCATTTGCAGTGATGAATTGACCTTGGAAGGAATAAAGCAATTTTTTGTAGCTGTTGAAAGGGAAGAATGGAAGTTTGATACATTATGTGATTTGTATGATACACTGACAATAACACAAGCTGTAATCTTCTGTAATACTAAACGTAAAGTAGATTGGTTAACTGAGAAAATGAGGGAGGCTAATTTTACAGTTTGTTCTATGCATGGAGATATGCCACAAAAAGAAAGAGACAACATAATGAAAGAGTTTAGATCCGGTCAAAGGTGTGTTTTCAAGTGTACATCTATATTATAATGTTACAAGTAGAATTTCCCTTATTTCATGCTATTTTATTTTACAGTCGTGTTTTGATCACAACCGATGTGTGGGCAAGGGGAATAGATGTTCAGCAAGTGTCGCTTGTAATCAATTATGACTTGCCTAACAATCGTGAGTTATACATTCATAGAATAGGTCGTTCGGGTCGCTTTGGAAGGAAAGGTGTTTCTATTAATTTCGTTAAAACTGACGATATAAGAATTCTTCGAGATATAGAACAATATTATTCTACGCAAATTGACGAAATGCCTATGAATGTAGCAGATTTAATATAATTTTAAGATTCACAATTTTATTAAATAAGAATTTGCGCAAAAATAATTATTTTTATTTCAATTTCATAAAATTGAAAAAAAAATAAAAAAGTTTTTAAAAGTGACTACTCTTAGAAGAGTACATCACTTGTAAAGACTGTGAAATTAGTTTTTACGTCTCCATGTTTTTGATGTGCGAAAGTTCTGTAAAGGAATATAACAGTAAAAATAAGAAAGTTAATTGATTTTGTAGAATGTAACAAACTTCTGGCAGAGGTATAAAAATAAACTACAAACAGAGAAATAAAATATTTGTACCTTAAAATGTTCAATATTGTATTATGTGCACCTAAAATTAGACAATAGATTTAATAAAATTATTTTATACAGTATTTATTGTTATTTTTTAAATTTACTATGCATATGTTTATAAAAGTTACATTTCGATGTTATTGTATGTAGGTTTTGTCTTGTTTAAAAGAAATAGAAATAATTGCAGATGCAACTTGTGTTATACTACTGACTTGAAATAATCAATAACTGGTTTCCTGGTTTAGATGGCAGCAGAGCACTGTTTTGGTTTAGTACTCTAAAAAAATGAATTACAGTCTACTTTGCAAAGTGTAGCTCTATTTCTCTATGCAAAGAAATTATTTAATACTTATCTTTTAAATACCAATTACAGTTACATTACTGTATAAAATACTCTAAATTATTTATGAGGTCATTGACACATTACTAAATATAACAGTACATTTAGTGTTAATATACAGTACTAAGAGTAGAAAATATAAATGAAATAACAAATATTTTCACAAAATTGGATTTCTGAATTGTGAATTTTGAAGAAAGTGCAATGCTAAGCAGACACTATACATGGTTAAATAGAAATTAACAGATATGGAAGTACAAGAGGATTGTACAATTCGAAGACAGCCAGTTCGTCGTTATCAAAATGATTATAAATCCGATGGACATACATCAACTTGTAAGTAGTCGTATTATTTAATCAAAAATGAATTTTCATTACAATATCCTGAATTTAGCAATGATGGTCAATCAGCCACAGTATTTAAACGTGGGAAGACCTAGTGTTCGAATAGCTGTGTATTTAATGACTGGAGTTTTTCTAACAATGGATATCGAACAGAACTTCACTGCGCAACAAATTCTTGCAATAATACAAACAGAAGGAGAATTAGGATTAGCCAGAACTCCTTTGCTTACTGGACAAACAGTGTTTGCTTTGTGGCTTTGTTCTTCAAGGCTAGAAGTTCAGTTACGTTCGAGCCATAAACCTATAGAATTGGCTGCAAAGTGGAATCGCTTAGTGAGAAAATATAGTTCTCAAATAGAAGAGAGCGATGAAGAACCTTTACTGTGTCTCAGAAGAAATGTATTTCTTTCTCGATCAGATGAAGAACAAATAAAGGAAGCTAAAGTGTTGGAACTATTATATGCAGAAGCTAGAAATAATGTGCTGCAAGGTCAAATACTTCATTGAGGATTCAGTCAATTTTTTTTTGTTAATTTACTTAATACATTAACGTACATTTTTAGGACGTTATCCGTGCGAAGGACAGGCACGATACGCTAGCTTGGGAGCACTGCAAGCACGCATCGAACTCGGCCCATACAATCCGCAAAGCCATACATTAGCATTCTTCAGAAGACATCGTGGTCGATTTTTACCGCATCACTATACTTCTCCCAGTTTGCTGTTGGGGCTAGGTCTTGGATTAGGATTGGTAGGAGGAAAAGGAGCACCTGAGGCACGTCTTCTTGAACAATATAAACGAATACCTAATCACACAGGAACTAACACAAATTCAAGAAAACTTATCAGAAAATATTTAGAGTTTTGTTGGAGTTTACCATGTTATGGTGCAGCTTTTTTCCAAGGGCAGATCGAGCGTCCTGTAAGAGGTCTAGCTTCATGGATCACGAATCGTGATATGCATGTACTTATAGCTATTAATTCATCAGGAGTTTATATTGTCGACGATATGCAATGTGTAAGGAATATGAATTTATATAGTAATTAATTAATAGACATATAATTAAATAAAGGTAATTTTCGTGCAGAGTTTATTATTGGGACTGAGATACTCAGAGCTTAGTTGGGAAATGGCAAAACCTTCTGATGAAGGCAATCTGGATTGTCTGCCTTGTCTATTCTTACAGTTTCCTGTACGAGAGAATGGAGCACGAGTTTATAAAATTCTACAAGTATTCTCAAGACAAGTATGGTTTATTTATAGAAAAATGATGATGCTATATAATGGAATATTGGAATTAAAAAGTTATTTTATTTATAGGCAATAATGATGGATACGTTAATCTCTGGTTTTGTCGAAGAACATCGCTGTCATGGGACCAATGGTGATGTTGCGAACATTGAACGTCTAACGGATCACTCGATAGGTTGCAATACCGGAAATTTCACTAATAAACTTAGTAAATTCACATTGGCCACTTTCGATGACGAAGGTAGTAACGCCAAATATGCTAATCTTTTTAACCAACATTTAAAGTATACATAGTTAAAAATGATTTCAGGTCGATGTATTGGACAAATGGGTTCTTGGTCCTTTCAATAAATATATTTATTTGAGTTGTGTGTATATTCTATCATACAACCTTGTATTAATATTTGGAGTAATCGATAAAATTATTTTGCAGTACCATGAGATATGGATTTTCTTGCAAACGATTCACTAACATTCTGTATCGTGTCGGAACTAAATCTCTGTGGCGATTTAATCTGGATTCTAATGTTAGCAGAATGAATTTGATCTCATTCATTTTCTGTAATATTTCTTCTTCTTCTTCACGAGTTAAATCTTCATTCTGCATAAAGAACTTGTATTTAGATATTATTTTCTACAATACATACATGCGTACAATAAGATTGATGTTACAGAAGAAAAATATTTTACTTGTGTCAATAATGTCTGCATTTTCTCCAGTTCTTGCGAATATTCATCGAATTTACGTAATATTTTGTTTGCTCTGCGCACGAGTAATTGTTTATAATCATTGAGACACTCGTGTTGTAGTAAAAATGCGCGGTCTTTAGATATTTCTTCTGGATTTCCTATACGCGCTAAATATGGTTTCAAATAATCTACATCTTTCGTGACGTCTCTTTCACTTTGTACACGCGTCCAATCACTCTATGATTAACAATCATAAATATTAATTGGTGAAAGTAATAAAGATGTTTAATATTATTATTCTCATACCATAACTATATCTGTCAGAGATTCCTTATCTCTGTGTTTATCAAATACAGATGTTAACAATTTTGGCGTCATATACTCGTCGTCTCTCGTTCTTAAAAAGTTGAATATTTCAACTTCAGCGCTTCTAACTTGTGTAACAGATTGATCCTCTTCTTTGAGTTGCGTATCCAGTTCATAAAATAATTCAAGAGCTTTGTCAGGTTCGTCTGAAGGCTATAAAAAATAAATAAAATAGAATGAACTTTAAAATAAATACATCTATTGAGAAAATTTGTAAAAAGCTCACGTTGTATCCTTGGGTCAATGCAGGATTGAGCACCAGCCGATCTCCTCTTTCTGCCAGCGTTGGTTTCACGTACATTCTAGTAGCTCTGGAATACTGTCCCGGGTGATAATGATATGTGAGACGTATTTCATTCTCGCCAATGGCAAATTCGCGAATCGCTATATTTTTACTAGCTTTCAATTTTTCGTTTCTATTAAATTTTTCAGTGATTTTCTGGAATTCGAATTACGCGCTTTAGTATGCTTACCTACAGGTAGGATTTTCTGCAGTATCAAAGTTTACGTTACCCAAATGTACCGATAATGTATATTGTTCTGCATAGAAATACTCCTTTCTTGAGAAAACTGAACGTGTCTGTTCTCAAGTCAATTGAAACTTTGTTATTATAACCCTGTTGTCTTACAATCGATGATATATACAATAGATCGGACATTCAATTGTGCCTCATAAACAGAAGTACCGATTATATAAAAAATTAATGGTTTAATTATCGTTTTCTTTGAAATTCAAATAAAATGTGTTTATACAGATTAATTAATGATTTACAATACATAAAGAAGTTGCATATTGTAACATTAATTTTCATAAAATGCATAAATATTAATAATAATCAAAATTTGGAATACACATTTATTAAAATGTTCAATCTTTACAAATATTTTAATATGTTGATTTCTATTAATTGCAATTATTAATAAATTATATTTCTATTCTATATATTGTCTATACTCTATAGTCTTTCCGAGTTGTGGGACAGAAATTTCTACTAAATGTTTGGTTGATTTTATATCTTCTAATATATACGTAGTATTACATTGAATGTATTCTGTCATTTAATAAAAAATGTACTGCTTACCGATAATATAGGAAGTCGTCGCGATTGATAAAATGTTGTGTCAAGGAAAATGGGTGCATTTCAACTCGTGAAAGATCATCGATACGGCCGGTGTAATAAAAATTCAAGATTCGTTCGGCATCCACTGTATTGGGACCATTTACGAAATATTGGTGCTCTGTAATTTTTATTATCGATAAACCAAAAAGGAAGATCGTTAGGTGTTTTCATGCATCGAAGAATAATTTTATATTGAAGCAAACCCTTGCACTGATCCGGCCGACCTCTCTCATAGTAATCAACGATAAAATCATTGGTTAAATCCTTTTTAGATTCCACGAGATTATCTGACCTGTTTGCATAAGTTTCGTGAACTTTGACAGGACTAGTATAATCGTAATCGTCATATTGAGTGATCCTTTGTACCAAACCGTCCATTTGAATATACGGTGCATAAAGTTCAACTTTCGATTTTTTATAAAATATTTTTTTTGTACCGTTTGGATATCGTTTTTTATACTCTAAAATATTGAATTAAATTGTATTGATGCATTGGAAATTTCTCATGTATACTGTTCCGAAAAATAATTCCGCGGACCTTGATCGCTAATGTTTATTTCGTGTACATACGAGAAAGGCATGTCTAAATGCTTCTCTTGTAGTATGGTAGAATCCTCATCGATCGCTTCTCCTATTCCCCGCATTGTCCACGGTTCTCCGGGAAGCACATGTTCCCATAGTTCGACTTTCGTTAAATCCCACATTATGTTTACCCACGATTTTGAGAACGGTTGCATATTCACCCAATAATTCTGATCGTTCCATATACTCTCTACGCCCAAATACAGCTCATCAGCATTACCGGTCGCCGGTTTATAAGATACACCAGTTGAAGGTTCAATAAAAAGAGGCCAGGGACTCTCCTGATCCCTCAATCCACCCAATTCTGGTAAAATCGCTACCCAAGCATGTATTCTATATCCCCAATATTTGTCCAATGGAGGCTGCTCTAATTCCTAAAATCGAAAATAATTCTTTTTAAGTAAAAATTATAGCAGAACGTTACGTTACCAACGAATAAATAGTAATTCCAATTACTTCGATTAATCTTTGTTGTTCCTCTTCCTGTCGTCGTAATTTCTCTTGTAATTTTTTTTCCTCTTCTTGTTTTCGTTCTGTCAAAAATTGACTTTCATATTCCGGAGGTGTTTTAAGTTTATACTTAGAAATTTCAGTTTGTACCGGTACAAGAGACGGTGGTTTCGATTGCTGCAAATAGGGGCATGTTGTTCTTGTCAAATCGCACATAGTTTGTTCCCTGGTTGCGTAGCCGCTTATTACGAATGCATTGTATCCTTTTCCTAGTAATAAGCTCGCTAGAAATGTGGCGCATTCGAAGCAATTGCCTTTTTGCATCTTTTGCAACCAGGTTGGTGATCGCAACTGTTTCGGCTGTGGATTAGAGTAAAATTGTAAATATAAAATTGAAACAAAAATTTCAACGCGATTAACAGGAATTTACTTCGATCGATAAGAATGTTTCAAAACTTGTACATTCTTTTTCATTAGATATTTATACCGATGTTCGATAAATAGAACGCTGAAACAAGCAGTTTCGTTTATCTCCTTATTAATCTAATCTGCTTTACCGACTGCCGACAAGTTATGAAAGAATCTTCGGTTACCGTTAGTTTCACGTGAAAACGCAGAAGTAATAATAATAACAATACCAAAGAGTAAATACATCGCACACATAGCTACTAATCGTCCGTCCACACGAGAAGAGTACACAGTGAAACATGCTGCCGACCACGTGGCAGCCCGTGTGTATTCTCGGTCCCTGACCTACGTCACTGTATTATGATCTACGCGTAGAATTTACTGCATCGTACTACGGGAATCACCGAATGGCATAGAAAGAGAAAGACGCAACGACCAAACAAAAGGAAAGGGGATTAGTAGAACGCGAAAAAACAAACCCGTGTGGATATTAAATCCGCGGAAAGGATTATCGTTATCGTTGTAAGTTCTATCAGCTGTCTTTTCGCGAAATGAAATACGATACCACGGTTTTCGAATGTTCGTCCATTTCCGGCAAATTTGTGAGAAGGTCCTGAAGGTGCTCGAAAGTTGTCGAAGGGGCGACTCGCCCTTTCGTGTCTTGGAACGAGAGAGGGCAGTCTTTTTTGCGCGTAGCCTGGGCCAGGATAGGGCAGAGATGGTCAGTGGGTGGTGCGGCTATCCCTCGACCCCTTCACCCACTTCCGCCCCCTCTGTCCACCCAACCTAACCTTACCCTATCGTCGACCCCTTCCACCCCTCTACCCTCCGGCGCCCTCGGTCCCGCTTCCTCGCCCATTGGCGTTGCTCACCCCCCTCCCCCTCCCTCCCTCGGCCGTCCCTCGCTTGCCCCGCGCGTCACCCTCGTTCCGCGCGACCCCTTCGACCGGCACCCACGTGGGACGCAAGACGAGGGTGTGAGGTAGCAGACAACGCGGAGATACCGCCGCCGCGGCAGCTGCGCTCAGTGTTTCTCAACCATGAACTTACGTCCTGCACGATAATTTACAGCCTCGACGAAACCGTCCTCTACGGCGTGAATATCGCGAGATATACGACACGCGCCACGACGATAAATACATCTCTATAGGATTTAACGCCTCGTTGCTAGGAAATTACGGGAGCGGGAGACGAGTTTTCGGCAATTTCCTTTTTAATCGCGCCGATCGAAGTTTTTCTTCCACTCGCGTGACCGGCTTGCAGATGTTTTCAAAGTAGGACGTGCACGCGCGAGAAACTTTTCAGACGGTTTCAACCTCGCCGCTCGAAATAATTTATTCGGGATGCAAAGCAATTGTTTCGCTTTTCTCTTTGATTCTCGGGGACGCGGATGAAAACGTTACGATACGGTTTTCATTTCGAAACTGATCGAACGACTCGACAAGATGTTCGATGTAAACGGATTAAGCAATTATTCGAAACGTTCGTGAGCGTTTCCACGGGTGAGAGGTCGTAGGTGTACCATAAATTTTACGTACAACTTTCTTTCCTCCGGACCAAAGTTGATTTGCCACGGAGAAGAGTCAAAGATTTTCCCGAACCCACGGAACCGTTTAAAGCGGATAGAGCGACGTCAACTCTGATCTCTTTATTAAACGTGTGATTCAGTGGGATTGTAACGATCAAGTTCAGAGAAGTATCTCAAATATCGGGACTCGTTCCAAGGTTCTCCAATATTTCGATCGCGAAATCGTGTTTACCGAAATACAACCATACATCGCGGTTACGGTCCGGTACACCGTTAACCGAAACAGTCGCAGAACGAGATCTCGGGTTATTATTCAAAAACGATTCCTCCGTTGTGAAATAACACATTGTAACGATACAAATGTTCAGTTTCGGACGATACGTGTATTTTCATTTCGTAACGAGTCCACAATTTTGTTCAATCCCCGTAGGTGTCGATATGCCGTAGAATCCCGACGTTTGAAAGAATAAAGTTCACAGAACATCGATAACCGATCTACGTATCGAGGTATTGTACGTTTCGAGAGAGTAGCGGGGACGTACGTTTAAGTTCGTCCCGTCCCGACATTGTAGTTCCGCAAATTTGGCCGCATTAAACTTAGCATCTAGATAATAGCCAGATTCCTTGTAAGACTTGGCCTGAAACCAACAAGTGCAAAATTCGATTGCAACGTTTCTCTGTTCCATCGATCACGGAACAGAAACGAATCGAGAAAGAGAGAGAGAGAGCGAGAGAGAGAGAAACATTCCTGTTCACGATCGACGGGAAAACGTCGCGTTCGAAATCGCGACGATCGTGGAAGGACCAAAAATCCTTTAATTCCGCGACTACACGCCACCGATAATTCCCCCTCTCGCGCATCTGTCCCCTGTCTCCCTCTTTCCCCTACCCCACCAACGCCCAGCCCGATCGACGTTCACGGAAGAGGACGAAGCGGACGTGATTTACGCCGAGACGATGCTCGTGGGTATCAGTCGCGGGGTACATGATCAAAGCGCGACGGTCGAAAGCGCGGATCGAAGCGCTGATTGGTCGGCTTCGAGCGGGGTGCCGCGAGATAGCGCTTTTCGGGACGCCTCGATGTCGTGCTCGCCGCTGCTGGCCGCCGTATCGAGGACGTTATCCGTGGACGCGACCAGAGTGCTCTATGTGTGGCTTTATATACGTGCACGGACGAACACGGCTGCGTGTACACCGGGCCGGGAGTGTGTTGGTCGCGCGTTGGGAGATGGAACGACCGAGGGCGAAGGAAAAGGAGGAGGGACGAGGAGCAAGAGGGACAGAGCGCGGGAGAGAGTGGGAGACGGATAGTGACCAGCGTGGAGTAAGCGAGACAGAGCGAGGGAACGAGGCCTAAATCAGGGGCGATCGCACCGAGCGACGTCGCTATCTCTCTGAATATGCGAACCACTATTTGGCGTCCGCGGCGCGTACGTACCTAGTACCCGGTATTACTAGATACTAGATAGTACCTAGCCCCTGCTGCCGCTTGTACAGGGTGAATCATATAACTTACCCAACCCTGATTATTTTCGTTGTTAGCGAAACGATCTGCCGCATTTTTTTCCGTCTACGATAATTCGGTTCGGCGCGACCTACGAGTCGATCGCGCGTCGCATTTTCTACCGGTTGTGTTTTCTCCTCTCGTACATCATTCGCGTCATCTTCTCGCACGCTTCCACGCGAAACCGTACAAGGTATACTTTTTTCGAGTTTCCGTTTCGGACAATTTCGAAAATTTAAATACGCGAAAATAGTATCGTACGCGAGTACGCCCATAACCTAAATGTACTACATAACCGTGTTACTCGCGAGTCAACGATCGAACGGACGTTACGAACGATATCCCAGGAATCAACGTACCGCTCGGATCGAGTATACGCGAATAATTGTTTACACGCGCGTTTTTGACCTTTTGATGCGAAGAGTGATCCAATCTTCGAAAGAAAAAATAACGACTCGCGGTCGTAAATATCGTATCGCCTCGTGGACGATGTATTCCTTGTCGAACGAAATCCATCCGTCGAGGCGAAAGTAAAAGAGAAAATTCGATCGGTCTCGCTAATAACGAGGACAATCAGGGTTGGACGAGTTACGTGGTTCACCCTGTATACCACGGCTAGATGTTCCATCGGTTCTCTCTCTATGTGCGTCCCTCCGCGCGAGGAAGCGGAGGCCGCCCTACACCAACACGCACGCACCCCGGGGTTTACACCTACGCGGTTTACATGCCTCGCAAACCGTACCGTCGAGGTAACGAACAAGCCGCGATGCTCGCCGACCGTTGTACGCGGTGTTCGGGAATCTACGAGACCCACGAACTCGCGGGGCGTAGTCGTGGCATCGCCGCGTGGAAATAAGGGTCTCGGGATCGGGGCCGCGAGCGGGCTCCTTTATCGGCCGCGCGGCGTCGATTACGCGACCAGACCTCGCCCGTGAGACCGGACCGGGGAATATTTACTCGCCGCGGGAGAAAAATATCGGACCGGCAAATATCAGATGTTTGCGCGATATTTATTTGCCGGTTGGGCCGGGAAGGAGCGACGGGATTTATTTATTGGCGTTTTTCGCGTTTACCGAGGAAAATCGGAATTGTGAACGCGGCCCGAGGAACCGGTCCGCGTTCAACCGCGGCTGGAAGGTTGGTAACGCGCGCGGCGTTTCGGGTCTTTGGTGTTTTTTCGACGCGCGATTACGGCCACGTGACCGCGGTTAGATCGAAGATACGTTTTTAGGTTATTTCGTAAGTCAGTGTTTCTCAAACGATCCACGGGGTGAGCTGCGTTTCGGTCCGGGGGCTGAAAATTAACAGCGCAGGAATTACCGTTGCGATACCTTCGGGCGGAGAAAAAATTGTGTGGTTTAATTACGCGACGAATAAGATTTCGTTTAATTTTTTTCTTCGTTGGAGGAGACCAAAAGTTTATTTAACTTTCTTACGTGGAATTTAATTCCGTTCGAGATTCGCGGGGAACGTTTTTAAAGAAATTTGTACAACTGTCGAGTAAATAAACAGTATATTGAGTGAAGAAAAGAAAAGAAGGAAACTGCGTTTTATTATCCGAGGATCGATTCTGTTAAAGATTGAACCAAGCGTTGAGACGAGAGTACGAAACTTGAAGATAAAGTTTCATCGAAATCCATTCAATCATTTGGACACAGTGTACACATGCCCATTGAAAAAGAAAAAAAAAGAGAAACTTTCTCTTTTTTTTTAATAGTCGAAACGTGACCGGGAAGTTGCAAAATCTTTTTATTTTTCCGCGAACAAAATTTTGTTCAACATTTTTCTCGATTACGATACTTCCCTTTCTTATAGCTCGGAAATTAAATTAAAAAGCACTGGTTGAAATGTTTTCTCTCGCCGCTGGTAAAAACTTCGAAATGGAAAACCAAAAAGTAAGGAATTTTCGAATATTCGGAACACCCGAAATTTTTTCTACAGTTTCAACATTGTTTCGTTACTTGCACCGTAGACGATAAATTTGGAAAAACGCGCAATCGTTTAAATAATTTACAAAATAATTTACAAAGTATATTAAAACAACAATATTAAAACGGTAAAATTCATATACCCGAAATATTGGATTGTTCGGAGAACAACACTTCGTTTACCAAAATGGAGAATGTATAATTTAATAAAATACACTCTAAAAAAATCGTGTTTCGTTTTCACAAAAAAAAAAAAAAACGAAACAACTTTCCGCGCAACCTAATATTTTACAAGCGAAAAAAAAGATCTTCGGCGATCGATTGGTCCGCAGGAGAGACGAAGTTTGAGAAACACTGCCGCAAGTGACGAGGTTTTCGCGTGGATCGCGCGGTACGGGAATCGTGCATCGCTAACGCTGTCGTGCTAGAATCTAACGAAAATCGTCGAACGTTTTCGATCGTTTCGTAAATTCGTGTACTCGATCGATCCGCGTAAAGTTAACCTCCCACCTTGGAATCGCGTACCGAAAAAAGCCGCGTTACTTACGGGATGACCTAATAGAAAAGGCGCGCGCGGTGATTCTATTTAATCGCGAACGCCGACGGCTTCGCTCCAATTCGGCTTGGTTATGTATAGAACACGGCGGTTACGTAATCCGCGATATTCGCGGTTCGCGAGAATTATAACACGCGAGGAGTATCATCGAGTGTACCGTTCGCGGCGCTCGCGACCGTATAGCTCGATTTAGATGTATTCCCGAACGTTTCTGAAATCTTTACCGGTTTACTCGCGCATGTGTCGTCGGAATCGTTGGTCGCGCGAAGCTCCTCGGGACAGTGGAACAGGTTTTCAGCAGTTTCTCGATAATTATTGCTCGAAGTGGCTCCTCTCGATCCACGATCGCCAACGGATTCGTTTCAAGTGACGTAAACACAGCCCGACGGTATACACACGTAAAGCGGCAGTTTCTCTTCGTTCTTCGCGCCGAACGAAACGAGTCGTTCGTCTTTAAGCGATTGGACAACAATCGTCGTATAAAAGGCGAACCATTTTCATCGAGCGTACAAACGATTTTGCTGTTGCTCGAATTCTTGTCGATCCTTCGTGCCAAATCGTGACTATTTACTTAACAGCTGTTTCTCGAGTTCTTTCCACTGGTAAAGGACGACGGCCGCAGCAGGGAGGGGTGGGGGGTTGGCAAGTTCGTAACTTCGTCGGGCAACTGAACGGATTATACCGTTGATTGTGTAGAACGAAGAGTGGAAGTACCGGCAAGAGCCCAGTTTTAAACTTCATAGAAGCGTCGTCGTCGTCTATTCGTTTTCGTAACCCCGGATGGAAACTTAAAGGGGGACGGACGCGAACCACCGAAGTCCCGTTACGAAGTAAATCGTCATAACCGCTCAACAAGTTAGAGGACGCGTTAATCGTGTCTTTAAAACGATTCTTGCCCGGACAAACGAATATCCGTAACGAAAGGCAAATATACGATCGTTTATCCGTGATCGACGAATCGATCGCGAATTATTATCGCGAGTAAAACGATCGAATAACGTTAAAGAAAGAAAAAGGAAAAACGATACTCGAAAATTCCGGGGAGAGGGAGGAACACGGCTCACCCGAATCCGCTAATCAATATCCGAGGCTCCGGGTATCGATCATTGGAAACGCCATACGGTCGCGTTCTCAACGCGACGCGCGAGACACGATAATCCTAGCGAAGCTCGCGCCGTAAAAGTGTTTATGAGTTCGGATTAATGTTTGGCGAGCCACCTCCTCGAGAGGGCCTCCTCCGCGGTGCTGGCCTCGTTGACGGCCGATCGTTACAAATACACGGGTGATACATAAGCGGAGAGCGCGAGCCGAGCCGAGCGGGGCGACGCGAGCGGTGCCTCGCCGTGCTCTAACGAGCCGTACACGTGTTTCTGACGTTGCCGCTATAAAGTAAGTACGTATATACGGACACGCGTGTCCCTTCACCGTGTGTACGGACACGCGTGCACCGTGCGGGAGCACCCATATACGTGCAAACCCGGCACGTTGGAAGCCCTAGAGCCGGTTTTCAATGAGCGACCGGCGGAAGAAGAGGGAGAAACGGCGTAACGCAGAAGGAGAAAGAGAAAGGGACAGCGAAAAGGGGGAGGTGGGATGCCACGGTGGGCTCAGAGGGTGAGGACGAGGGGGAGGGAGCACGACGAGCCTCGACGCGGCGGGGGGGAGGGGGAGGGAGAAGCGAACGAATCGAGGGAGGAGAACGGGAGGCAAGAATGGACGAGAGCGGGAGGAATATAAACCCTTATCGAAATCGTGATTCACCCCACATTCTCCGGAGACCCCCTAACCTATTAACATCCATATCACAATAACAGATACACGTGTATACCGAGCGGTATTCCCACACGGTCATTCGTCCTCGCTCACCTTCGTAATTGGTCGCGATTCCTGCGCCGACCGACGGAAAAACTTGTACCTCGTTTACGCAATTACCGACCGGCACCGATGCTAACCGAAATTACGCGAACCGCTCGTCGAAACCCGTAAATTGCTCCGTAGAATTTTCGACGATTCCTGGATCGATTTTTCGTTTTCTTTTTTTCTTCATTTTTTTCTTTATCGTCCCTTCGTTTCTTTTTCTCTCGCTTTCCTTTTTTCGCCCCTCGACGGGAACAAAGGAGCACGGTACCGGTTAATTAATCAAGGCGTCGATCGATCGGTATCTCAATCGAGGAACCGAGCGAGCGCCGAAACCGATACCGGTCGAGTGTTATTGTTTTTCGGAATCTCCGTCGGGCGGGGGGCGCGCGACGACGAACTCCTTCACGGATTTCTTTCTCTAATCCGAGACCGCCGACAACGGTTACTTTGGTTCTCGCTCTGCCCGTTTATGGAGCAAGTTTTCCCGTTAAAAGGAACTTTAAGCACTTTTGAGAGGCTGACGTTAAATAAGGTTGGAGGGCCCCTGTTAAGGATCGTCAGGTTGGACCTTATGAAGTACCGTGAATACTTATGAATGAAATCAACGCTGTCTTCTCGGGCGAAAGTGAAAAGAATGCATTGAAAGAGGAGGGAGAGCGACACCGCCTGCGAGAGCAAGCCCGAGCGAGCGAGACAGAGTCAGAGAGAGAGAGAGAAACGGACAGATGGAAAGAGAAATAAGGAAAGACGGGTGCGATTCGTTCGATGACAAACGATGCCGCGACGTCGCGGTTTGTAAACGGTCTCGTTGATAGAATTCAAACGAAACAACCGACGATCGAACGGCTCGAGTCTTCGCACGAATTGAAAACGATTTCTCGAGAAACAACTCGCGCGTGGAAAATTCTGCGCCCGTTAGCCCGCGAACACCGTACTGTTCGTCGATCCTCGTTGTCGAAAACGATCGACTTTGGTTATTTTTTTTTTTCGTCCAATTATACACTACGTATGCTAGATGTGTACTGTATGTATATTCAAGGGGCGTCAACGATTGACTTTTGTTTTTTTTTCTTTCTAGTGTACACTATCGTAGTACACACTATACCGTACGTATACTCAGGAAGTGTCGACGATCGACTTTTGTTTTTTTTTTCTAGTGTACACTATCGTAGTACACACTATACCGTACGTATATTCAGGTGTCGACGATCGACTTTTGTTTTTTTTCTAGTGTACACTATCGTAGTACACACTATACCGTACGTATATTCAGGAGTCGTCGACGATCGTCTTTTGTTTTTTTTTTCTTTCGTCCAGTTATACACTACGTATACTAGATGTGTACTGTACGTATATTCAGGGGGCGTCGTCGGGCGTTTCGTACGGAATTACGCGCGATATCTGGAACCGCGATCGCCATTAAGGATCTAGCACGGGAACGATCCCCATCGCGGGGTCCGAGGGTCGAGTCGCGCGCTGAAGAGAGGGAGGGGGGAGGGGGGAGGAGGAGGGGGTTAGTGACGCGAAGCGGACCGGGGGGATCGTTAGCGAGGCTGGATGGTCGGATTCGCGTGAGGAGAGAAATGGAAGCCGGTTTTCGGTTGGACACCCAGTGCATCGAGATAGATAGGTAGATAGACGTCCGGATAGATGCATGCCACGGCAGCCGGCAAGGGATGCCGAGGGGTAGCGCAAAGCGGGCGGGAATGGGCGGGGGGGGGGGGGTTGGTAGGTGGTCGCGGTGAGACGCGAGACGAAGGTGGGATGAGGAGGAAGAGCAAGAGGATGAGGTGGATGAGGAGGTGGAGGAAGAGGAGGAGGAGGAGGAGGAGGAGGAGGAGGAGGAGGAGGAGGAGGAGGAGGAGGAGGAGGAGGAGGAGGAGGAGGAGGTGGAGCAGAAAGGGGTCGATGGTGGGTGGGTTGGCGGAGAGAGTGGGTGGGTGGTGGTGGTTCTCTCGCTGATTACGTCGCAGGATGGCCAGGAGAGAGAAACGCCGGAGAGGATGCTGCTACGCCGTCGGTCGGTGCGCGGAGGAGGCCGGTTTGCTGGATAGAGGCGAATATATCCGCAATGTCCTACCACCAACCCTATACCCGTACTATCTTCGTCCTCCTGCTATTCCTCTCTCCCTCTCTGTCTTCGTTTACCGGTTCCCTCTTCGTCCAGCCCTCGTCGCTCGGGTATACGTCGCTCCTCGTTCCACCTCCGTTCATCTCCGTCCGTAACCGACTACCTCTTTCCCTCCGACAGCGGCAGCCTCCCGGGTGGCAGGGCCCTAAGCTAAACTAAGCTACGCCAGGATAGGATAGCGCCAGGAGGATAGGATGGGATAGGATGGTTGGATGGTGCCCACCTACCCTCGCACACACAACGACCGAGGACGTCGACGAAGAGAACGACGACGACGACGACCACGACGACGACGACGACGACGACGACGACGACGACGACGACGACGACGACGACGACGACGACGACGACGACGACGACGACGACGACGACGACGACGACCACGACGACGACGACGACGACGACGACGACGGCAACGGGAACGGCGACGATCCCTCGTGCAGAAGCAACCCACCCTCCTCGTGTTTTCACCGTCTCCGTTCCTTCTATATCCGTCCGGCTATCTTGCTCCTCGTCGCACCTTCTTTCTCGCTAACCGTCTCTCGCGCCAATGCTCCGCGTCCCGTACTTTCGTCCCTCGGTCTCGCTTCTACCAGCCAGTAACACCCACGGACCCCCCGGGGGGTTAGTTAGGGGTGGTATATTGACGGCCGGCGTCGCGAGGACGCCTATACTTAGTGTGCCGGCGAACCGACGCGTTTCCAGCTAGGCGTCCCCCCCGTTCCACCCTTCCACTCTCCTCGCCCTCCACCCGTCCGCCACCCTTCACGACCACCACCCTCCTACCGACGACCCATTCTACACCCTCTGCTGCCACCTTCCTCGAACCCTCCCCTCCTCCCGACCTCCTCCTGGCTCTCCCTCGGTCCATCCTTCGTCCACCACCCCTCGACCCATCGCTGGTAACCACCCTCCTCCTACAACCACCCTCACTACCGCCCCCAACCCCCTTTCTCGACCTTCCTCTATCCTCGACCCTACGATACGTAGGGTTCCTCCTAGGTGCAAAGAGGGCTAGGAACCGCCGACGTCTTTTGACCGAACGACCGACCGTTCGGCAACCTGGTCCGAAATTACCAACCGTACGCCGTTATAGTTAAACGAGAAAGACCGTCGAAGAGCGGAACGGAGCCCCACGGTGTGCGTCGCGACGCGAACCGAACGGACCCGGTCGAGCCGTGTCGGTGTCGGTTGGCGACCAGGTTGCAACGTGGACGACGAAATCGATGCCTCCGGGCACTGCGAGAGCTTCGTGACGCACCTGATGCGAGAGAACAGGGGACGACGACGACGACGGCGGCGGCGACGACCAAGGGAAACGAACCTCCGAGGGGGGAAGAGGAGACCGTGCGCGGGAGAGCGAGAGAGAGGGACCAGGGGTCGATTAGGGAGCGACCGAGCGAAATTATGTATACGTCGAAGATGATGGCGACGATGCACGCGATGGGTTCCCCGTGCGCCGGGCTCCGATGGGGGGCAAAACCCCGGGGAGGGGGACGGGACCGGCTAGAACGTTTCTTTGTCGGGTGAGGATTCGTTCTCTCTACCGAAAAAAATCCTCTTCGTCTTCGATGGGGGGCCCCTGAATGCCCCAACGGGAGGGAGAGACTCGAACGACCCGATCGGACGGTTAACGGCGCTCTGACCATCGCGAACACCGCGATACCGAGCCGATCCTCGTTAATTATCGTTATTCGACCTCGGATGACGATACTGTTTACTTTATTGCCCGTACCCGCGGAGTGTGTACGTTACAACTTTCCTTGGACGCGTAATTACCGCCGCTGATACGGTACGCCAGTTACACCTGTACCTACCGGCCGGTATAATCTCGCTACGCGTTGGTCAGGTACTCGGGGAGGTACGTCACTACGTCGAGTTATCGGGACGTCGTTCAAAGACCTCGAGCACCGCGCACAGGGGAGAAGGTGAACCGCGCGTACCTGCACCCCGTTTTCTTGATAACGATTGCGCGCCACCGGTACGCACCGTGTATAAGAAACAAAGAGGTTCGTTGCGCGAGTCAACGGTGTCGAATACCCTACTCTTACGCGCGCTTACCTGAAATTGATGGCGCCTGTTCGATTTGCTACACAGAAAGCCAGTTAGACGAACCCCCGGTGGGGGTGTACGATGTCAACGGGGGAGAGGACCAAGGGGATCGTGAACGACGAAGACGACCGAGCAGGATCGACGAGTAATCGAATTAAGGGTGCTCGAGGTGACTAACACTCGAGGACCTCGGTGTAAGGAACACGTTCTCGATCGTTGATAACGATCCTCGTGTATTATACATCGGGTGAAAACAATCCGAATCCTCCTCGTCGGCCACCTCACCGTACGCTACTCCGCTTGGAACGTTCCGAAACGTTCCCGGGTACTGCTCGAGTTTCTTAAAAACGATCGATTCCGGGAACCAGGGTTGCTCGTTTCGTCGCGGACGAGCGGCTCGGTGACGAGGTAGGGAAACGTCGATCGATCTCGTTAATGCACCTAGCGTCTACAAAGTTTCGGGAATTTTTTTCCGCCGTTGTCGGTCGGTCATCCGGCGACCGTTGTCGCTATCAATCAGCGAGACATCGGGACTAGACGCGTGGAAAGTTTCGCGCGCGCGATCGCCGCACCGTTTCGAAGTGGCTCCGCTTCGCCGTGGCCAACGACGACGTGCTCGCGACGCGGATTCGAACGCGATTCCTGTTGCGCGAGACTCGAACTCGTAACCCGCTCGCGAGGCATTCCTTACGAATAAATGCGTTACCCAATCGCCGTCACCGTCGTCGTTCTGGCTCCCCTTTCCCCAATTTGGATCGTTCCACCGAGTCGAAATCGCGCTCGAAGGGACGTCGTTACGTCGAAGACACCACGATCGATGTAACGCGCGAGCTTAACGCGGTGTCCCGGCATCCGATTTCTACGAAGGAATTCGGAAGCTTCGCGACCGTGTCGCTCGGTGCATAGATCTCGGGGAAAGAGACCGCGTTGAAAACCGTGCTGGAACAAAGTTGCTCTCGGGAGAGTTTAATTTTTTATCAACCGGCTACCTGGAACTTCGCGCCGTGTGTACGCGGAGTATTTCGTGCACTCGCGAGAACGCCACAGGTTTCGTCTCGAGTCGATTTTAACGTGCGAGAACGAGGAATTTTTCGATGTTTGTGTCTCCGTGGGTCAGAACTGACCCGTCGACGAACACGCACATCCCGATGATAGAGATGGAAGCACACGGCGTGGGTCAGAACCGACCCGTCGACGTACATCTCGATAAACGAGAGAGAAGCATACGGCGTGGGTCAGAACGGATCCGTCGACGTACAACCCGATGAACGAGATGGAAGCACGCGGCGTGGGTCAGGACGGACCCGTCGACGTACAACCCGATGAACGAGATGGAAGCACGCGGCGTGGGTCAGAACGGACCCGTCGACGAGCGCGTACATCTCGACAAACGAAATGGAGCACACGGCGTGGGTCAGAACGGACCCGAGCGCTACCGAGCGCTTCGAGAATCCGCCTTGCAGAAATTGACACCGTGGAGAGTCGATGCATTCGCTCGATTACGAATCGAGACGTATTGTTAACGTTATTGATAGAAAAAATAGAAGTTACTCGTTATCAGATCCCATCGATACAATTCGATCGATGCTCGGTTAAAAAGAAGTATAAAAAAAAGTTGTTCTCTTCGAGCAGGTATTTCCGGTGCATATACTTCGATCGGCTTAACCCGGCAACCGTGCGCTGGGAAATTGTAACGCGGTAGGTGCGCCGAGATGTCACGTACTCCGATCAACCTCCACGAATCTTTAACTCGACCGTGTATAATTCTCGATAAATAAATTCAACGGAGAGAAAAGTCCGACTCGAGTAATCCTTCCGTGGGTAACATTTATAAAGTTTCTAAAAAATATTAATAAATATTTCTAAACCTATGGATTTCTCTCCCATTCCTGCTAGCTTCAAGTACTAATTGTTCCGTCGTTTATCCTACCATTAACCAATACTTTTCCTTCGTATTCCAAAGGGTTTCTTGCCTGTAAATAAATAAACGAGTAAACGTTAATTTTAACACGACGGTCACGCCCCGTTCCACCGTCTCTGGATTAAGTATACCGGGGAATATACGCGTATAATCGTTCAAAACTCGATCCGACCGGTCTGCGGTATCAATCGATGCCGCCGCGCCGATTGGGCCAGCGCTCCCTTCGAAACCGTTTCGATGGTTACCGATGCCGTGTCAATCGCCGCCGCCGCCGGATTTCGATCCGGCGAAACTTCTGCGAAAATCTCCGCTACTTGGAAACGATCGAGTCCGCAGCGTGAGAATTCGTGTACACGGAAACGCGTAACGCTTTTCGGAAATCGTTAATTCGATCGGCCGTACCGCGAAACGAACGATCGAAAGTTTTTTCTTTCCAACGCACACGGCTCCGCGCGCCGCGTAGCGCGATTAAAGACTTCGGCGAAGGAGTTCGGAATTCCCCGTGGAAACTGTTCGGCTCGTGGATGGCTGGGTGGTCGGGTGGGGAGGGAGGGAGGGAGGGGGAGGGTTGTGGTGGGCGGTCAGCCGGCCGAGCCCCGAGGTTTATGAGAGTAACGTCACCGACGCCTCGTTAAACGCGTAGTCGTAGCGCGTGACGTCACACACCGTACCCGCCCTCCGCGATACGTAAGCGAGTGTACGTGTGCCGCACGGACAGCGCCGGTAAACGCGAACTTTATGTCGTCAATTTCAGCTGCCCGATGCGCGTCTCGCGAAAATCGATGGTTTCACCGATAAACGGGCCACCGGTCGTCGTCGTCGTCGTCGTCGTCGTCGTCGTCGATCGCGGAACGAAATTTTCGACGACGACGCAACCCGTTTCCCACCGTCCGGTTCCCCGCCTCATCACCTCCCCCCCACCCACTCCATCCCACGGTGATCTTGTTCGTTTGTTCGGCTCGAAATCGCGAGCGTTCACGGCGCGCGACGGCTGCACTCGTTAATGTTTCCTTTGTTTTTCGGCCGACGTTCTCATCGATCGATACGCGCGCACACGTACGCGGGCGGCCGTGTGCCCTCCGTGCTCGCGTCGCGTTCCGAGCGAGATTTAATTACCGGCTACAGAGGCATTAATAGTTTTTCCTATTATTATTATTATCATTATTATTAATATCATTCGAATAAGCGATCGATACGCGCGCAAACGAACCGGCGTAGATTATAATTGCTTAATTGTCGCTCGACGGAGTTCGATCGGTCGTTCGAACGGACGTTCTCTGCTCTCCCCGTCGAGCCGGCCCGCGGAAGATAGGTGTAATTGCACGATAAAGCGGTTTTCCGTGGCCGTTTTGTTCTCCGTTCGTGTCTCCCCGAGTCTCCGGGCGATTTTTCCGTCGTCACGGCGCGAGCAAAACAAATTATCGCAGTTAGATTGCGAACGAGAAGGCG
This sequence comes from Ptiloglossa arizonensis, assembly GCF_051014685.1. Taxonomy (NCBI): domain Eukaryota; kingdom Metazoa; phylum Arthropoda; class Insecta; order Hymenoptera; family Colletidae; genus Ptiloglossa; species Ptiloglossa arizonensis. The sequence goes on from NC_135051.1 coordinate 25,858,426, forward strand.
TGCACCGGGGTAGGGGAACCGCGGGGACCCGGGGCGGGGGAGGTTTGTAGATAAAAGTGCGTGAGAAGGACTCGGGGGCAGATAACGAGGCGGCGTTGCGAGGGAACGGAAAGATTCAACGTACGCGATTTTTTCGGCAACGCTCGTGCGAACTTTTCGAAATATTCGATTTGAGTTTTCGGAACGACGCTCTACGAGCGTTTCCTATCCTCTGCTTCGAATTCGCGTTCGAACGAAGGCTTCGTTGCGCGTCGACCCGTTAGATTTTACAACGCCCGAAGTATTCTCGCCGCTTTCACGAACGTCGCGTAATAGGCGCGGGGCTGGCCCGATCGCCTGTGCACCGAAACGTCGCGAAACAGCCCTCTCGATATTCGTACGATTTCCCCCCGCGTTGTCACCGTTCGCGCGTTCGTCGTCGATGTTTCTCTGCGCGTAGAGACGCGGCGAAACACGCGCACGCACGCACGCACGCACGCACGCACGTACGCGAACACCGATAGGCGCGCGGACGCGCATGCGCGTGTGTGTATTCAATGCGCGCGAAAGCGTTAACGCGATTACGCAATAACGGTACAAGATTATCGTATCGTCGTGTCGCGGCGAACGTCGATCCAATCGCGTAACAAGGTTATGTTCTCGTTAAGCGTCTCTCTGCGGCGCAACTTTCGCGAAACTCGAGAGATCTGGGCGACTCCGACTCCCTTTTCCTCGGCGTGTCCCGCGTCGTTACGTGTACACCGGCGGGCAAAAGAAGGAAATCGACGTAGTATACGCGAACCTAAGTCGTTAAACTCCAGGATACCAGTCGCCGCGGTGCGTGCGCGATAATTGCACGCCACGGTATTTGTCATCGCGCGTCGAGGTTAACGATGTCACTTTCTCGAGTCGGTCGGGAACGTGGAGAAAAAAGAAAAGAAAATCACTGCTGGAAACAAGGAGAGAACGATCGAAAGAAAGAAAGAGAGAAAGAGCGAGGGAGAGGGAGGGATAGAGAAGGCGGAGAAAAAGTTTGCTCGGTGTTATGTATCATTAACCGGGCATCGGGATCCCCCGTGATCGATGCTCGTATCTTTCGCCGCGACTGCGAACGATCGGTTCGTAGGTGTACGCATTGTCGCCGCGTTGCGTTCGATTTAAAAGCGGCCCGGTCGTCGGACGCTCGATCACTTTTGGCGCATTCGCAATTACTTATCGCCGAGCGTCGGTAAATAACGGCTCCCTAGATACGCGACGCGATTATTCTTCGTCGACGGCTTTTGTTTCACGGGGGGCTTCTCCTATCTGCGTTTCTTTTATTCCTTCCTTCCACTTCGGTTCGCATGGAATCGTAATTTAACGGAAACTGGCCCCGAGGATCGACGCCGCGCGATACAACCGACCGATCGATAAACGGAATCGATGAATCGCCGCGAAGGAAAACGGGGACACTGTCTAGATGCGTCGTGATCGCCGCGAGCTGGCCCCGAAAATGGCGGGAAGCGAAACTCGCGTACCCTCGATACATTGGGTTGTTCGAACAGTGATTTCGTTTTACAAAATGGAGAATATATAATTTAATAAAGTGTTTGTACACTGTAAAAGAATCGTGTATCATTTTCACAAAAAAAAAAAACGAAATCACTTTCCGAACAGATCAATAATATATATTACTTTGAAGTGCAACAATTACGATATATTGGGTCGATTTGAAAAATCGTTTCGTTTTACAAAATGGAGAATGTATAATTCAATAAAATGTTTGTACACTCTGAAAAAATGTGAAATGACTTGTCGAACAATCTAATACTTTTCCACGAAATAACCCAACCAATGTATTCGCGCGAACAACCGGACGATATTTTCGGAGAAAATGGGAACGAAGTATGGAATTCGACTTTTCGATGTTCGATTTTACGCGAAGGTCGCCGAACTGGTCCGAAAAAGGGGGGACTAACGTTTCTTTGCCCCCCTCTTGGTATTTACCCGGACAAACGATAATTTCAAAATACAAGTTTCCAATTTTGCTAGTATTGGGTCGTTCGGAAAGTCGTTTCGTTTTTCTCGATGAAAATGAAACACGATTTTTTCAAAGTGCACAAACACTTTACCAAATTGTATACTCTCCATTTTGGAAAACCAAATCACTTTCCGAACCCGGTAGTTCTACATTGTTCGCAAAGGACAGAAACGTGTCCCCCTCCCTCGTTATACGTAACCCAAAAAGAAGGGGGGAACAAACTCTCGAATACAAAGTTCCGTCGTCGTTTTCAACGTAGACTTCCGTTTAAAAAAAAAATCTGTAAACGTTCTCGTGGCCCCCCTTCGCGTTCGCCCCCTCTCGAAACCAACAAACGGGAACGAACGTCCCGAATTTCGACGAACGCGGTCCGATCGGTTCCCGAAAGAACGGAAACATCGTTCCCTCGCTGGTTTCGTATCTACCCCGATAACAACCGAGGAACGAATTTTCGAGATTTCTCGTAGGTTGGTTCGAGGTCGTTTTCGACGGAGATCGTCGAGCCGGGACGAAAAAGGCGGGAACAAAACGTGCTCGTCGAATACCCGCCGCGTTCGCGGATAGGTTCCTCCTCGGGCGGAATAATGTTTTTTTCCCCCCCGTCGTATTTACCCGGATAAGCGGGGCGATCTCGGTTCGCCGTCGTCGTCCGCCAACTTTGCGCGGCGCGTCGTGAACAGACGTCGAGTTTGCGGCGGCTCGAATTATCGGTCGGCGACAGTGCCGGCGAGTTTGTCGAAAAGCAGGGCCGTACGAAGGAGCTCGACCGTGTTTACTCGCGCGTAACAGGAACGAACGAACCCGACCGGGCAACGTACGTACGAACGAGCGAACCAACGAACGAGCGAACCAACGAACGAGCGAACCAACCTACGAACGAACGAACGAACGAACGAACGAACGAACGCGGGACACGAAGCACCAGGCGGAGCCGCGAACGAAAAACCATACGGACTTGTTCGAGCGTGGTGCAATTTTCGCTCGCCCCGTACACCCCGGTTTCTCCTTCCACCTTGTAATTTTCTCTACGGACGACAATGCCGGCGCGCGCGCTAAGGAGCGGCTTCGTCGTAAATTTATAAATACCTCTCGCGGAAAATAAACCGCGGACATTGATTTATCGCGACGAGCACGGGAATTATTTACGGGGATGAATTTCAATCCCCCCCCCCCCTTCCCTATTCCGTGTCTCCAAGGGCCCCCGTATCCACGACGTAGTTGGAAACAAGCGCGCGGAGGAAACTTATTCCCATCGAAGAACGACACGTGGTATTTAGACGCGCGATCTAGTCTTTTTCTCTCTATCGCGTTTCCGCGCGTTACTTCCCCCCCACTGATCGCCGCACGGTTGCGTTTCGTCACGGGGGTGGGGTAAACATAAATTCTCAGACGGGGGCGGACGATTTTCGCCCCGTGAAAATCGTCGACGAGAATTCGTGCGAAGAGTGTACGTGAAAGAGAAAGAGAGAAAGAGAGAGAGAGAGAAAGACAGAGATGGAAAGAGACAGACGGGAGAGGATCGTTTCTACCTGCAAACTTTGCGAAAACTTTGGTCTACTCGTTCAAGGTTGCCATAATCCCCGTTTAACGTCCATTTTTTTTTACCGTCGCGGTACCTTTTTCTTTCTCTAGTCCGTGACCTCGTTCGTTCCCCGACGTAAATCCGTCACAGAGAGCCGCGATGTCCGCGCTTCGTTTGGGGACACCTTTTTTTTTTTCTCTCTCTCTCTTTCTCTCTCTCTCCTCTCTCTCCCCTCTCGTTCCTTCGCTACCCGTACCGTTCGCGCTCTCTCGCTCCGACCGACCGTCGTCGTCGTCGTCGTCACCGTCGTCGTGTTCCCTCCCCTCGCGAGCCCCCCGTCGGTCCCCCTTCGCTCCCGACCCATCCCACCGTCCCTCCCCCCAACCCTCCCCCACTATTCCCTCGCCACCGTTGGACGCCTACTCTTTTCCCCGTGTCCCTCTCGCGAGAGTGCGTTCGATCGACCTGAATTTTTTTCCTCGCTCGAATCGGGAGCCCTGAGAGCAATTTCTCGACTCGTCGCGGGGTGGTCGTCGCCGAGGAAAACCCCGAGGAAAATCGTCCGATCGATCTGCCTTCGGTCTTCAGGTCCGAAACGAACCAGAGCGACCGAGCGAGAAAGAGGGATACGTAGCGCGCCCGCGCCCGAGCGAGACCGACCGCGAGACCGACGGAACGTGCGAGAGAGAGAGACAGAGCGAGACGGAAGGAGAGGTGCCAACAGAGAGAGTACGCGCGACCGACTGAGCGAGAGAGAGAGTGATCGCTGGTACTTGCCGGGGGTCGGTGGGAGGGGTTCGAGGAAGCGAGGCTGTGGGGTGGGGAGGGGGGAACCGAGAGAGCCGAACACAAGTATGTGCAACGCGAGCCGCGCGTATATAGCGGTCCCCGTTTCCCGGTGTTCGTGCGCGGGTGGGCGACCGTGTCCTTAAGGGGCGCTCACATCGCGGCTATTTTAAACGAGCGAAATAAACCGCGCGCCGCGACGGAAATTACACACGGCTTCTGGTAACGATAAATATCCACGGTTCTTCGCGCGCCGGACGGGCCACGTTCGTCGAACTCGACTTAGGTAGAGAGATACGAGATTTCGCGCGGAACGGGGAATTTTCTATTGTCGCGACCAATCTTGTGCGCGTGGACGTTATCAATATCGCGAAAATATTTGTATCGATGTCGCGATCTTGTATCTATGCGAAACGTCTCGAAATACTTCGATTCGATACGCGGTGTTTGAATTACATTGGTAAAGAAAATTCGAATTCGTCGATCGTTTTCACGAATCGTGGTAATAGGAGGAATTTAAGGTAACTTACGCGAGTAATTGCGACGCGTGCGAGAGAAGGTTAGGGACACGGAAGTTGCGATCAATTTACTCGGTAATACGCGGCTCCGCGGAAATTTATCGCGTCGCGCAGGATGCGTCGGTGTGGGGCCAGCCTTAAGCCGGTAGGGTGGACAGGATGAGGTACACGTACCACCACACCGAAATCTTACGAGCCTGCCTCTGCTAACTACCTCCTATCTGCCCTGCCCGAGGCCCTGAAAACGTTCTACGTTACGCCTCGCGGGGACCCATTTCGCGCGAGCCTCGTGCACAGGGGCGTGCATCGATTTCACGGTGCCCGGCCCGAGATGATTTTTCTCGCGAATCGTCCGAGAGTCGCCGCGACCGATCGACTCGCGAATATATCGTCGTTTCGAGCACCTCTCGCGATAAAATACGATTTTTTCGAAACCGAATTAAATCCTCGATATCCAGAAACGCATGAACGATTCGCAAATCGGGAAAGAATTTTCCTCGTTTTCACGATTGAATTTCGCTCGTCGGTGATCTCGTTCTCTGCGGACAATTTTATTGTCAATTTTTCAACGTTTTCCCCGCGAGAAAATCTATCGAAACGAAAATGATATTTACCAAGAGTTTCCCTAACTTCCGTGAAAATTCACGGTTCGTTTTCAAGTTCGTCTCGGTGGGGGGAAAAAAAAAAGGTACCGGACCTCGAGGAGGGGTCACGAGGGTCGGCCGCACGCCATTTTCTCAGCGATCGGTTCCAGCGAGACGCAGGGCCGCCGGGGGCCGATTTCGAAAACGGTGGGTTTTCGAGTTGCCGCAATGCAGCAGCTAAGAGCGTCGAAGAGTGTGTGGCCTCTCGCAATGTCGAAAGAATTTCCTGCGCGCTCGGCGAGCGAGGCTGCCGTTTCGGGAGGAAGCCAGGGCCGAAGCGATTCTTTTCGCGAGCCCCGATCACGATTTTCTCTCCATTTCGCGCGGAACGGACGCGGTTGCCCCTCCCCACCGCTCCCATCCTCGTCTCCCTCGTTCCCCCCCCCCGATCTCCCCGCCCTTTGCCCCCCTTCCGTTTCGAATCCCTCGCCAGCGCTAACGGACCGATGGCCGAGAAAACGGTCGCGGCGATCGGAATGAGAAACGCGCGCCTCGAAAACCAGCGATTCGTTTCGTTTCGTGAGAGAAGAGACGGGAGGAGGGGGGAGACGGGCGGGACACCTCGAACGAGCAACCCTACGGATTCGTAAACATTTCCCGCCGAAAGAAGCACCGCTCGTATACATTCGAGCTCGTAACGTCGCGACACCGGTGCGCTCCTCGCCGAGAAAATAATCGTATTTTTCGGTTCGCGAATATATTGAATTTCGAAAAAGATAACTCTTTATCCGTTACTCGTAACGGTAATTGTACCGACGAGTGAACTGCTGCGTCGATTCGGACGATTTTTAAACGCGTTCTCGTGATCGATATTTCGGCATTAATTTCCGAGACATCCGCGGCAGACTGTATCGAATTCCGTCAGTACGTGTGCGTCCGTCGCGGCGTCGGCCGCGATCGTCGCTTTTCTACCGTTTCTACGAACAACAATACGGTGGCAACCGATACACACCGTACGACCAGCGAACTTGAGAATCGAACCTCACCGATTTCAATGATTTCGAATTCCAACGCTCTCGCGACCGATCCGACGGCAATATTAACACGAGGTAACTCGATCTAATCTAACCTAATCGGTGGACGCGTACGTACGGACGAAACTCGATGTAACAGTATCGATAACCGGAAACTAAGGAAACGATATATACGTACATCGACGTCTACGATCGAATCTGCTTTCCGAATCATTCTAATACGTTAAAGTTTGCTTCTCGAACATTGTCCTTGCTACCTCTCGTTTCGTCGATGGTTTGTCGGTGTCCGCGAAAGTTTCACCCGTGAATTTATTTATTACGAAAACCATGGTCGGTCGGTGGCGCTCGGGCACGATTGCATCGCGATTCGGCGGAGCGTTGGGGGGGGGGGGGGAGAGGAGTGGAGACTCGTTACAAAAGGCGAAGTGAAAACTTTGCTCGCGTGTGGCTAATAGTGGCAAAAGACGATGAGCTCTTGGCATCGCGAACGAATGTGCATACTTTCTACAAATAGCGTGCCTAATCGATTAATTGGCGAGCGAGTCTTTATTACAGCGTACTAAACGGTGTAAAAAGCGTGAAACGCGGAGACAAAGGAAACAGTGGCATAAACAGAGGAACGGGTCCCGGGACACCGTGGCGATGTAAAGACGTGACTCAGCTTGGCTATTGTCGGGCGTGCAACCTAGGCTCCTCGGGATCGCACGAAGAGGTGTCCGCGCGCGCTTTTCACGCAGCACAATGGGGCAAACGCGTATTAGCATCGCTGTCAGATGTATTATGGTCGCGACGACAGGATTCGTATCGACTTCTATTTATACTTTTTTTTTTCTCTTCTTCTTTTCTCTCTCGACCCTCGCTAATCGTGTTCGTAATTACTTACACTTCCCCCCACCATCACTCTCTCGCTCTTCCCCCTCTACGTTCCGTTCTCTTCTCGATATTTCTCGGCAGGAACGATCGCGCGCGCTCAATACGCGATAAAAATTAAACCATTCGTTCTTTAGGCGTTCCGACCAATCGCGACACCGACGATTATTCATACTTTGCGTTCACATCGTTACATATAAATGTACACTGTTTGATCCGACACGATACTACGATCTAAAATAAACGACTCTGTGTTTTCGGTGACACTTGTATCAGGTCGTTCGGAAAGTCATTTCCTTTTTTTTGCTGAAAATGAAACACGATTTTTTTAGAGCGTATGAACGTTTTATTAAATTATATATTCTCCAGTTTGGTAAACGAAACAACTTTCCGAATCAATATTTTATCTCCTAACCTATATTCATCTTTTTTCGTTTCTAATTAACGCCGAAGGTGAGAATTAATTTTAATCGGTAGTTTCTCCAAAATATTCCGACTCTGAACAAAATAAACTACTCGTAGTTCAAGTAGAATGGGTTAAGGTCGATGGAGACCTCGTGGGAACGATTGAAATTTGTACACGCGCGAAACACCGACGCCCCCGGTATAAAGAGCGTACCGGATAAATCATAGCGGTGGTCGTAAAAATTATTGCTCGCTCGAAACGTACCCAACACTCCTTGGAAGAATACGAGGACACTAGTGACTGCAACCTGCGATGATGTTTCTCATAGACGAGTATTTATGGGTTCAGGGTTAAGAGTGTTCTCGCTAAAAGAAACTAAAAGCAGGAAGTCAACCAAGAGGAGGGGGGGGGGGGGGGAGGGGGCAGGAACCGGGCGACGAAGACGGGATCCGGTCGGAATTAAAATAAAGTCCCGTGAAAACGACGCGACTCCCATCAAAAGAGGAACGAAATGAGATTTTTTTATTTTCGAATTTTACCCGACGACGGGGTAGCGGCGGTGGCGATGCTGGAAGAGGCGGTGGCAGAGGCGGTCGTGGTAGCGGGGTGGGGTGGGGTGGGGTGGGTCGGAGAGGTGGAGCGGACGACTGGCAGACATTCGGGAATTGCGATTCCAGGGAAACGCCCGGGGCGACGTGATTTCACGTTGAACTCGGCCCAGAGTCTTTCTCCTTTATCCGATGCGCAACGGCCGAAAAGCGTGCGAACGATTTCTGAAACCTTTTAGCTCTCGAGCGCGAATGACGGCCAAAAGAGACCGGGTGAAGAAGGAGGCGGTGGAAAGAGCACGGAACGGACAGAGGAGAGCGCGGGATGGATCTCGGGGCCTTTAACCCGACGGTGCACCGTCTCTGCGAGGAGGTACTGGTAGTTTTTTTTTCTTTTCTTTCTTTCTTTCCTTTTTTTTTTAACGCGCACCGCCGTGGAGACGGTATCCCGGTACGCGATCCCACTGGACGCTGGAAACCCGGAAACCCGGCTGGGTTTCGATCCCGCGAACCAGGGAACGTGGCCTCGTGGAAGGAATCGCGAAAAATTGCCTCGAACGCGTCCACGGTGCGACGTCGAACGCGATTGTGATCGTTCCCATGCCCTCGTGATGCACACCCGACACGGGGAACGCGTCGTGGACGGGGGAGCGGAGGGAGGGCGCGAAGAACGCTCGCCGACGAGGGGGAACTCCCAACGAACGAGAGAAACGAGGAATCTAACGAACGAGGAGCGTATTTTTTTTTCCTTTCCGTTCCGTTGACCAATATCGGGCTACCGGGGCCCTCGGAAGACGCGCGCTGTCGCGTCTCTCGCGCGCTCGTTGTTCGTGAGTCGCGTTTATCAATAAGCGAGGCGCCGCTGGAGAATTTCTCGTTCGAGGTGATACAACGGGACGGGGTACGAGAAATTTTATCGATGCACAAGCTTCGGGGCCGGTGTGGAACGAAATCTGATCGAACGTTGTAGCGAAATGTTTCCACTGTTAACCGACGAACACTCCGTTGAACTCGAATCCGATCGTTCGTCGAAAATGTTTCCGCGGCTGGCCTATAACGAATCAGCGAAACGAATCGTTCGACGATCCGTCGAGGCAACGAGAAACTAGGAGAGGTCACCTCTAGATACCGAACACCTCCGGAATGACCGTAATCGCTCATCCGTGAACGGTCCATTGTGTCCCAAGATCAAGCACTTTTTGCTGTCCGCGCGATTCGAGAAAGAACGCAACGTCGAGTCGAAGAACGCCCGTCATAGTCGAACGACCCACCGGATACCCTAGAACGACTTTCTCGCGCGATGTGGGGGTAGGGGTGGTGGTGCTCGGATCCACTCCGAAAGTCGCGATTCCACCGCTCGTCGAGGCGAAACTTTCGCGACCTCGATACTTGTACGCGAACTTCTTTTCGCGCGTTCGCACCGTTCGTCGAACGGTCCTCGACGGTGATCGTCCGTAATTTTCCAAGGATGCTCGAGGCCCGAGATCGGCGACGAACATGTTTCGAGGTTTGCCGCGATATCGAGGAATCGTTCCGAGATACTCGCGTTCGCGAATGCCAGAACAAAGTCGTATACTTGAGAAGACGCTCTCCGTCTTCAGATAGGCGACGAACATGTTTCGAGGTTTGCCGCGATATCGAGGAATCGTACCTCGCTACGAGACACTCGCGTTTGCGAACTCGAGAACGAAGTCGTGCGCTCGAGAAGGTGTTCCCCGCCTCGAGATCGACGAACGCGTATCGAGGTTTCGGGGTACCGCTTCCACGAATCGAACCTCGGTTCGCTAATACTGTGACGCGCTACCAAAGTGAAATTAGAAATTAGAGAGACCGCTCCCGCGAGACCGTAGCTCGCCGATAAGAGATCAAGAACCGGATACGCGTACGCGGGGGGCCTCTCCCCTACCGATCGGGATCGGTTACCTCGATAATTGCGCGAATCTCGTTACTCGCAGGAATTTTCAGACCCTCTGGTTTTCCCGCGACCGTTCGTTCGATCCTATTCCCCAGCGAAGGATTAGCGCAACACACCGAGTGTAACACCGTGAGGGTGATTAGATTTCGAACAAGGGGGCACAGGGGGCGGTAGGGGGCTACTGTTCGGAGATATACCACCGTAGCGATAGCAAATGATTAGGTACAATACGGGCTCGCGGATAATGAACGTTTCGTGACCAGAAGCGGTCGACGCCGGCCGTCGAGGTCTCGGGGCTCGGACGAAAATCGAATTTCGGCCGGCGAGCGGCACGACGGGTGGAATTTCTTGGATGGAACGATAGTGTGTGGAGAGGGGGGTTAGGAGGGGGGCAGGGGTCCGTTCGTTCGTTCGTTCGTTCGTTCGTTCGTTCGACGATTACAATAAACGCCGCGTTCATCACGCTCCGCCGGCGAAAATCAATGAACGTCCCGGCCCGCGGAAACAATGGGAACCGAATTTCAGGGCCTCCGGTGCGTCGAGGAAACGGCGCCCCGAGGCCGCGCGTCGCGACTCGCGGACGCGTCGCGACGCTCTCCCCGACGACTACCACGATAAATACACGGAGACTGGATTTTTTCTACGATTTATTTTTTTTTTGTTTTTTTTTTTTCGTACTTTCCCGGCCTCCGCGCCTTCTCCTCGGTGTAACGCGTTCGGGGGCTTTTCCAACGCCGCGAGAGCACCGGAGGTATTGATGAAAGGTTGAGGCAATCGATCCGCCATACCGTGTACAGGGTGTCCCGTTTGCGGTCACTCGATATCGCGTCGCGATTCTTCCAACGAGGTAATATTCGAGTGGTTACAGCACTGTACGAAAATTCGTTCAAGAGGTTTCTGGGAACGGTGAGCCAAGGACACCTGGGACGCGAACGCGTCGCGGAAGGTGCACCTCGGTTAAAGATAGAGACTGTAGCTTCGAAGGTACCGTTGCTCGTCGAGCTACGGACAATGAGAACGGTGTGAAATTTTTCGTTCGAGCGATTGGGCAAAAATTCGCCAATCTCGATCGTTAACCTAGGAATAGTAGATTTTTAGGTTAGGTGTAGTTAATCGTTTATAATTGGAGAAAAGAAATACGTTCGAGTTACTAATGTAATCACAATTCTCGAATCGATCGATGATCGAAGTAAAGGTACATTTTTAGGTTAGGAATTCCTCACCACGTGTAATGGGAGAAAAGGAACAGTTTTAGGTTAGGTGTAGTTAATCCTTTATAATTGGAGAAGAAAAATACGTTCGAGTTACTAATGTAATCACAATTCTCGAATCGATTGATGATCGAAGTAAAGATACATTTTTAGGTTAGGAATTCCTCACCACGTGTAACGTGAGAAAAGGAACAGTTTTAGGTTAAGAATGAATTATCTCAATTCCTGAAATGTCCATCCACGATCGACTCGCGTTCAATTCGATTCACTTCGCGAGTGACAATCGCCACGTGCTTGGGACAACTCGAAGGACGTTCCCGTTCCATCGTTCGTTTCTCGCGAAACCGTCGACGATTTCACTGGCTCGTCCCCGCGGCGGGATTCTTTTTTTTTTTTTTTTTTTTTTTAATCTTCGACCAGACGCGGATCGAAATTGGACACCCGGTATAATTTCCGTCGCGTTTAATTGTTCCCCAGCCGGCGCGCTTATCCGCAACGCCGTAGGCGAGCGAAAAACGCGCGACCGATTCTCGGAAGGAGCCTCTCGACTCTCGCTGGGGAACGACGGCGTAGAAACAACGGGGGAGAAGGGACTACGGGCGGCCAGCGAGGGGGGTTTGGGGGAGGCACGGGGGCCGAGGGGAGGGGAGAGGGGGTGACACCGCGGGAAGAGGGCGAGGAAGGAAGCCAGAAAATGTGGGGGCGTAGATTCGGTCGTCCTTAGGGGTTTTCGAGCAGCCCGCGGGCCTCGGAGGGCCAGGCTTAACCGAAATTGAAGCAGAAACACGGTTTTTTCTTTGTTATTTTCCCGGGAAGGAATTACCCGAGACTCTGGACAATTCCAGGATACGTACGTATCTCGATGCTCGCGTTAATGTCCGATCAATCGATTCGCGGGTACATCGCGAATTAACCCGGGAAATTTTCCACGGATTTCGAGACGAGTCTTGTAAGAGGGTAACGAGTCTTCTGAAAATTTTTGTCTGAAAATTTTCGTCTGATAAGTTTTGTCTGAAAATTGTCTGAAAATTTTCCGTGGAAGAATTTCCACCGAGCTATTGTCTAAAAATTTCCACCGGGCTATTTCTGTCTGAAAATTGTCGTCAGAAAATTTTCCGCGGCAGAATTTCCACGGGTCTATTGTCTGAACATTTCCACCGGGCTATTTTTATCTACAAATTTTTATTTGAAAATTTTTCTCTGAAAATTGTCTGAAAATTTTCCGCGGAAGAATTTCCACCATGCTATTTTCAGAAAATTTCCACCGTGCTATTTTCAGAAAATTTCCACCGTGCTATTGTCAGAGAATTTCCACCGGGCTATTTCTGTCTGAAGATTTTCCTCGGAAAATTGTTACTGGAAAATTTTCGTCTGAAAATTTTCCGCGCAAGAATTTCCAGCGAGCTAATTTGGTAAGGTGAGACGAGACCTCGATGAACGAACGCTTCCGCTTGTAGCACCTGTACAAACGATCCGGAGGGACCGCGCTACCTGCGAAATTACTTTCCCTGGCGGTGAAAACGGGGGGGTTGCGGATCTTAATGGTTAACGCCCTCTTCGGGCGATCCGTCGAATCCTAGCCCGACGCGACCGTAACGAAGCGATCTCGACCGAACGAGATCGAACCGACGCAGCCCGAGCTCGCGCGATCGGAACGTTTCACGAAGAAAGGATTCCGTACACGCGATCGGGTGAAAGCGTCCCTTCGCGATCGTACGGGTCGTCCACGATTCTTTTCGAGCCCTCGACCGCACCCTGAACGCCTCGACCAATCCGCGAACCGCTCGGAATCGTTCGTTCGATCGTCGTCGATTTTTCGAAATTGCCACCGTGCGATTCTTCCTGAGAAAGAAAAAAAGAAAGAAAAAAGAAAACCCCCGCGAGTACCTGCGTTTACCAAACGTTGAAAAAAAAGACACCGTGGCGACAACAACCTTAAGTAATAACCCTAAGTAATCCCAAAATTACCGTGCGCGGCGCGTAGGGACGCGTCCGCTCGAGGGTGAGGTCCCCTCCCCCCACCGTCCGCGCGCGCTCCTCTCGTCGTTCGTGTCCTGGAAGAGGCGGAATCCGAGGACGAAGGGTCGTTTCGCGGCAGCCGCGAGGTATTTTCGTTCCAAGATGGCGAGGGGAGGCGCGCGGTGCGCCGGGTAGGGGACGTAGGAGGGGGATAGAGACGGAAGCGGGGCGAGGCGGCGTCGGGAGGGGGGTTCGAGCGGCGGGAGGGGAGCCAACCCCCCCGAAGAAAGGAGGGCGGTCACGTAGCGCGCGGAAAAAAAAGTGGGGGGCGGGGGGAGGAAAAAAAGAAGAAGAAGAAGAAGAAAAAAAAAAACACGCTTCAATTCCCGCCGTAGCACCGAACGACCGTGCCGCGCGCCGGCGGAGAGCGGTTGCCGCGGCGGGCCCGACGAGCGCGGAAAAAACGCGTCGGGCGAAACGTTCCGCGTAGCGGCCAGCCCGAGCGGGTGGTAGGGGGCACGGTGGTGAGACGGGAGGGCGAATTTAAGTACGAAAGCCGCGCGGGATAATAATGATTTCGGCCAGCTCGTACGTTCCGAGTATCGTAAAAGTTTAATGCGCCGCTTTGCATACGCGGCCGCGTGTAAAAGGCCGCATTACGGGTAGTCGTTTAACCACCTATACCCAACCCACCCACCGGCTCCCCCCTACCGCCTCCTGCCCGCCCACCGGTTAACAAAAGCCGCGTGAAGAGCGCCGCGCGATTCCGCGACGACGACCGCGCGGAGATACGAATTATGGCGGATTTTCAACGATTCGGTGCTCGAACGAACGCGTTCCGTTCACGGATCACCGGGACCGCGATTCTCGGGCCGCGAGGATTCCGGGTTTTGGTGGGTCCCGTGGTGGGTAACTACCGCGGTTGTTCGAGGACCGTTGAATTTGTAATCTCCCGATAGGGGGAAGCACGTCGGTTTTTGCTTCCCGAGCCGACTCGGCCGTACTGGTTCGCGTTACTCTTTCGGTCGCCACGGTTTCGAAGCCCCGAGATACTCGATGGTTGCGGTCTGGTGTCCCGAACAACCGTGCGCTGGAAACGGGGGATCGCTGGAATTATTTAATATTTGAACATTCCGCGGGTGATACGGTGCTCCGCGAATCGATCGCGGAACGTTCGAGTGTTCCGAACGGTACAGCGACCGAATTGTACGGGCCGAGTACGAGTATTCGTGTATTCGTGTATTCGTGTATTCGTGTATTCGTGTATTCGTGTATTCGTGTATTCGTGTATTCGAGTATTCGAGTATTCGTGTATTCGTGTATTCGAATACCGCGAAGTAGTTTCGAACGATCGAGTAATGGAATGCTGTGGATTGGGTTCGAATACCCGAGTAATCGAATGCTATGGATTAATTTTGAATACCCGAGTATGTCGTGCCTCGAATTAATCTTGAATATCTTCTTGAATACCTTGAATTAATCTTGAATACCTTCTTGAATACCTTGAATTAATCTCGAATGTCGACTGCCTTGAATTAATCTCGAATGCTACGAATTAATTTCGAATACCTAAGTATTTAAATACCTCGAATTAATCTCGAATACCGAATGCTACGAATTAATCTCGAATATCAAACGCTACGAATGAATTTCGAATACCTGAGTATTTAAATACCTTGAATTAATCTCGAATACCGAACGCTACGAATTAATTTCGAATACCTGAATATTTAAATACCTCGAATTAATCTCGAATATCGAACGCTACGAATCACTTTCGAACACCCGAGTACTTAAATACCTCGAGTAAATCTCGAGTACCGTACGCCACGAATTAATCTCGAATACCCAAGAGTACCCAAGTGCCGCGAATGAAGCACGAGCCGCGACGCGATCGAACGCCACCAGTATTCGAATACTCGAATATTCGAGCGTACCGATATCACCCGTTCGAGTAATCCACGTATCTCCACCGTTCGAATAACACACGTGATCGATACCCATCATCGAAACGTATCCTCGTCGATTCACCGGTACGAGAGAGACGAGACACGTTTTCCACGGTTCCCCTTTGGAAAAATATTTACGACTTCCCTCTTCCCATTTTCGTAGCCGCGTTTCGAAAATCGAGAAAACCGAAGGAAGCGGTACGCTTCTCTCGTCAGAGCACCGTTAACGCCGGTTCAATTATTAAACGAATTCCGCTTCCTGGCGCGAGCTCCATTTAACCGGGTTCTCGAGATTTCGGTGCGTTTCGACGGAAGGTGCGCGCTACGCTGCCACGAAATTGTTCCAACACCGGGACAGATGGTTGAATTTTTCTACGATGGACGCGCGCACGCTGCAGAGTATTTCTGCCGGTTGATAGGAGTCGAACGAGGTGCTGGGCCTTCGTGGGACGCTAGCGAGCTCGAGCGCGTACGCCGAGCGGGGAATGCGGAACGCGTCGGCGCCTCGCGAATATCCAAGGTTCGCACGGTATAAATACCCCGCGCTTCTTTTAATATACGGCGGTTATGGTTGCACGAAACCGCGGACACCGCGCATATTCATGGACTCGCGGGCACGTGAAGTGTGAAGTAAAGGGAGAACGATTACGCTCGCGTCGTGTCTGCGAGCGTCTCGCGGCGGCCTCTACAAAGAAATTGATGAAAAATGTAACGTTACGTAAGCCGGCGCAATTTACCGCGGCCGCGATGTATATGCATGGCATAATTGGATCGCTGTGAAATACACCGCCACGTCAATCGCGTCTTCGAAGATTGCGTTTTTAAAGTGGATTCCGTCGTTGGGTTACTTCCTTTATTATTCATTAACAGTTCGCTCCGGAACTTGCAAATGGGATATAAAATTCACCCGGTCAATTTTTACCGATCAAAGTTCGAATCCTAGGAGCGAGAAATTTTTTTAACCTTCCCCTCCCACCACGGGAGAAGAAAAAGAAAAAAGCCACGAAGTAATCGTCGAGATTGAGATTGAAATTAAAATTGAAAAAGAAAAAAGAAAAAAACGTTTTCGAAAACGTGCACACCGTGGAGAGTAACGAGAAGGAGAAACGTGAAAAGAAATCCGAAAAAAGGCGGGATTTTTAAACACCCGGACACGCGATATCCGAATGAACGATCGTAATATCGTGCGCGTGTACGACGTGCGAATTACGCGTGAAAAAGCACGAGGTTAATTTGTCGGGCGAGGGAAAACATTTAACCAAGCTCGTAGACAGGAATAATCGTGTTTCGAATTCGGGTTTCGCAGACGGTCCTGCTATTACCATTATTATAAGTTGATGTGACGTGACGTAATGGGAGTTAGAGCCGTATGAATGGGCATAGAGCAACAAGTTGCCACTAAAAACTGGGAGTGAGTTCGTGAGTTGAGTTCTGCTCGTTACACCTCTATATGTAGTTCTTCCTTCCCTATACTATACGCGGTGCTATATACCCCAGCCCGTTATAAACCCTCCGGCTTTTAAAGTATTCTTTTTAAAGCGGAACTGTCCTAACAGACGTCACCGAGTCGTAATATTCCGCACGAGTGGACCACGAGCGACGACGAATCTCTCCCGTGTCTTTTTCTTTCACTTTTTCTCTCTCTCTCTCTCCTTCTCTCTCTCCCCTCCCTTCCTCCCTCCCCCACGCCGTCTACTTATCGGTTCGTTCGACCGTGCCTCGCGCGCCTTCCTTCTTTGTTATTTTTACTTACTACCGTGCCCTATTACGAAGCCTTAAACGAATCGAACAATCGACCAGCCGGTCCTGTTCTCCCTATACCCGTGAAATCTTGGAATTATGAGAGACGAAACTTTCCCAGTGTTTACCTTTAAATCTTTCAACAGCCACGGGTAAGAACAGAGGGGAGGAAAGCAATAATGGGATAAAATAGCGGACAAACGTGACAAATGTATCCTGACAGCCCAGAAAGATATATTTCCCTTGTCGTTCGCCTCTTTTTGTCGGGCATTTAATACACGATTCCTCGGTTGCTTACTGGGTCGGGACGACGGCTCTCGACAGATCCTTATCGTTCGATTCTCTTTATCGACTGTCGGTTTATTACTTTTTCTTTCGTTCGGCACCGTGTTTGTTTTTTCTCTCGACGGTTTACCGGCTACTTCTTGCTCCTCGTACATTGAATCCGAGTGTGGGGGTAACCACCGATAATTGGCGCGATATTTAAGGAGCTCCGTGAGCGTTGCGGTTCTTTTTGCGATAACTTTTTAAGGAGCTGCTTTCGAGCATATGTTCGCCCCGACTTTTTTTCCAACCTTTTTCCCTCCGAATGGAATTTTTCTGTACGACACCGAGTTGCACCGAATCGATTCTTCTGGGCTACTTCCCGACCGAAATTACGGATAATTGACGAGCAATTTAAACAAAATTCGAGGGTTGCGGTTCCCTCGCGATAACTTTTACGTCATCGATACAACCCGATTGCGAATAACTGTACACGGTTAGAATTCGAATACTCCAGTACTCGTATTCGAATACTAGAATACCGGTATTCAAATACCTATACTCGAATACCCATATTTGAATACTCGAATACTCGAATACTTGAATACTTGAATACTCGAATATCCATACTCGAATACTCGAATATCCATACTCGAATACTCGAATATCCATACTCAAATACTCGAATACTCGAATACCCATACTCAAATACTCGAATACTTGAATACTCGAATACCCATATTCGAATACTCGCAAGAACTATTGAACGTTCGATTCTCTTTCGACAATCGAATACCTCAATATCGAAACGATTCCACTATCCGAACACACTTTTCGACTCTCACTCTTAGACTTTTTCGCTAATTTCTCGTCGCGACGGAACTTATCAAGTCTTTCTCGAATCATTTTCGGATCGCGGTTCCAACCTACGCCCAATACAACGTGGCACCTCGAGCCCGTTGGATTTTCAATTTCGCGAGGAGTTACTCCAGATTGTTTCCTCGCAACTTTTTCACCCGGTAATTGAATTTTCCACGTTAACGAGCACTTACGTCCCTTCGTTCGTTCCGGATACTCTCGCGACAATCTCGCGGATCGAATGTAAGATTCGGAAGCAGAAACGGTTTACGGGTCCCGCGTTACACTTTCCCAGTCACCCTGTGCACCGAACCCCGCGTGAGCTCGCGATGACGTCACCATCGGGCAGCTTTGAAGTTTGACAAACATCGATAGCGCCGGCACGACGCTCTCCTCTGTTATCCTCGGCCTTCTAAGCAAATAACGCGCTTAGAGAACTCTTTGATCTCGTCTAGATGCGCTCGTTTTTCGCGATGGACTCGTCTCGACTCTTCGCTCGATCCTGGAACCGAGCGTACCGGGGACAACACCTCCAAGTGAACGCGTTACACCGATTCGAGTACCATTTTGTTTTTTTTTTTTTTGGAGAATTAAAAAAAAATTGCAACAACGTTCGTTTTTCAGTGTATCGAAAATGTAAAAATTGCACCGACGAAAAATTGAAAATGATAAATCACGACAGAGATTTATGCCTTGGAAGCTTCTCCAGTGTGAAAATTTAATTATTTAAACAGAGTGGTCTGAATTTATTTTATGTATCTGTTATTAATGTGTTGGTCAATTGACACGAGGAAAAAAGTATTGTTCCGTTTGTTTCGAGTTGTATGTATCTACCCGATGGTAAGATTGAAAGATATTTCCATTCAGAATCAACCCTTCGTTGTCATTGGTCCCCTGAGTCACACCCATTCACACTGATTCACACTATGGAAATATTTTCAGCGTTTAACAACGCGTACAGTAAGCTCACTTTCATGTTCCAGCGTTGTATAGGTGCTTGGTCACGTTTTCGGGGTTCAAGGTCACTCGAAGGTCGTTACTCGTACACTATTGAGAGTTCTACTATAGGTTGCAACGCACGAGAGAAAAACATGAGCGCGAAACAACTATCAGGGATTTTTGAAACTGGAAAAAAAAAACCAAAAGACGATTTTCTCTCGTTTTAAATTACGTTTGTAATTTATTTGTAATTATTTGTCATTTAGGTGCTTTCTTCGAAGAAATACGGTGCACAATACGAGAATTGAGGCTAGAAGTTAAATGCATTTGAAATTTATGCATTTTCAAGATAGAACTTAAATGCATTGGAAATTTATGCATTTTCAAAATAGAACTTGAATGCATTGCTATTTGTATCGGATCACGTATACGTATCTTCGAGGTTGGACGGAGAAAGTGTAAATTAATTTACGCCTACCGTTAATTGTTTATTTTGATTATTGTTCACGAGTATTATAAGCAAAGATAATAATCGAGTAATTTTACAAATTACTGAATACGTTAATGATCGAGTAATTTTACAAATTACTAAATAGGTTAATGATCGAGTAATTTTACAAATTACTTAATAAGTTAACAATTGAGTAATCTTAACAATAACTTTGAAACAAGTCAAATTTGACCCTCTTGGTATTTCTATGGTTAAAAATTTGGGACTCCAAGAGTGGTCGAAATGTTATGAATCGCTTACTAGATTGTTTAACAAGTTTCATTGTTTATTTCCATTGTAAAAGAATACTATAACACGTTCGTCAAACAGTAGTACCATCATTAGAAAAATAAAACGACCAATGGCTTGATTTCTTGTCGAACGACACAACATTTGAATTATTCGTCCTTTATGGAAGGTAGACACCTTCTCACGAGACCAAATTAACGTTCAATTTATATAATTTATTTCTATTATATAATTTATGCAACACAAACGCCAAATTGAGATCATTTCGAGTCACGAGCGCGACGACGACGACGCCATTTTTCCAAACGATTTACAAAGAACGATTCCTGGCTGTTAATAACCTACAAGGGTCGATGTGACCTTAAACGGTAACTCTAGAAAATAAAAAGAAGAAAAAAAATAAGAAAAAAACAAGGAATAATATTTTTTATACAACGTGCACTCCACGCGTTCGTGTTCCCCTGTCTGCTAATTGAACTCAGCGGTATGGCTAATCTAGCAGATCCTTATGTTTAATCGAGCATCGCCACTAGATGGCCACCATTAAGATCTTTCTCTCGGCGTTGGGTTCGATCTGAATTCTCTTAAGATCGGAGCTTATTCAAACGAGTAATCTCGTCACGTCTAGCCTCGCTGATGAGCTCGAGCAGCAGATCGGTATTAAATCATGAACCGATTACGGTTGCAAGAAACGTCTTACTTACACCGAGTCTTAATAAAACAGTCAATATCTTTTTATCGGACAAATATGTTCGAAGAAACTTTAAGAGGCGTTTTCACGAGCAACAGATCTGTACCGAGTCACCGGTTATGGCAGCAAGAACCGTCTTAATTGCATCGGTCGGCACGTGTTAATAGAATAGCTCGAATCAATTTTTTCCAAACTGCAGATCCGTGACAAATCGTGTCTATTGGAGCAAGAAATGTCCCGATCGCGTTAACTGTTAACGAAACAGTCGCTACAGCTTCATCGTACCAGTGGATCCACGTTGGATCGTTAATCGTATCATCGAGAAACGTCTCCATTAGATCCACCAGCCTGGTTTAACGGAGTGGCTTGTTTTTTTTTTTTTTTTCGAATATGTATTAAATCTCGAATCGATTACAGGAACGAGCAACGTCTCGTTTGCGTCGACACGAACGTGTTAATAAAATACCAGTAATTTTTCTAATCAGCGTATCGGTACCGAATTGCACGATCGTGGCTGAAATATGGCGATTAAAATTTTACCAGCTGTGACATTACAAGAACAGGAAATGCCTTTTAACTGCATCAATTGGTAATCCAACACTTGCCACTCCTATATCGAGTGTGTAAATAGAAAATATAATTGTTACACCAAGACCACCTTTTTCGATCTATTTTGTAAATTAACTCTAGATTTATCAAGCAGTAAAAATTTTCATTGAAGTGAAAATTTACTTTAAATTCCATAGAATGTTTTCCAAAGACTTCTCTATTCTACATTCGTGATCAATTTTATAAATTCCTCTTTTTCTTCGTCGATTATTTTTTTTTTATCGAGATACATATAAGATATACCTCAGTATTCCAAAATCTGTCAATTTCAGTGTTAATTAAGAAATCATTGGTAGTTGAAGAAACGAAAACAAAGAAGTGGAAGGTTTCGACGCGTTAAAAAATAAGCTGGTATTGTTTGAAACGCGCGTAGCTAAGCGATACTCGGACGAAACGTTAAGATAGCAGGAGAACGATATCTCGTGTAGGATTCAGGGCTGGTTCGAACGAGAAAACGCTCGCGCGATTAGATTATCGGGCGGTCTCGCGCGTATCGTTCCGCGGCAGCGCGGAAATCTCGCGGATCGCGGGGCTTTTTGTCCCGGCCGTCACCGCGATAGACGTATAATGTATCTGTATCGACCTCGTTGAGGCGAGCATTTACCCATCATCAAGTTATCGCTGTTCGTCACGATGATAGAGCGTCCAGCGCGCCGACCCGATCCCATGCAATTTGTCAGCAGAGACAAACTCCGCTCGAGGGCTCGTTCCTGGCCGCTTTTGCGCCGCGCGAATACGCGTGAAAAACGAACGAGCCGCTCGATCGAATTCCGCGCCGCCTTCTTGCGGGAATTCCTTTATCATCGTCGGCTTCCATGGACGAGGGCAGCCGGGATCGTCTGTTCCACATCTCTCCACAATTTCGTCGAGAACACACGATGGTATGCGCGGAACGTAGGGCTGTCCGGGTACTCGAAACATCCGAGTAGAAATTGGACTCGAATGGTAACTGGTGTTATCGAGCGCCGGAATACTCGGTAGCACGAATAATAGCGCGAGTAACCTATTCTGGGTTACGAGTAGGGTTGTAACGGTGCACCAGACGATCCGGTGTAGGTATTCGCTCGGTATGACTCTCCTGTTACCGTGTGGAGAAGCCTACTCGCTTGAACGGTAGTAGAGAAGTATTTGAGTAGAAGGTAGAGTCGAATGGAAACTTCTGTTATCGAGTACTGAAGATTATTCGAGTAATAGTGTGAGTAAACTCTTTTGAGTTATAAGTAGGATTATTCTGGTGCCACCTATTCGCTTGGATAAGAGTAGAGAAACATTTGAGTAGACGGTAGAGTCGAATGGAAACTCCTGTTATCGAGTGCTGAGGAATATTCGAGTAATAGTGTGAGTAATCTCTTTTGAGTTATAAGTAGGACTATTCTGATGCAACTTACTCGCTTGAATGAGAGTAGAGAAACATTTGAGTAGAAGGGAGAGTCGAATGGAAACTCCTGTTATCGAGTACCGAAGATTATTCGAGTAATAGTGTGAGTAATCTCTTTTGGGTTATAAGTAGGATTATTCTGGTGCAACTTACTCGCTTGAATAAGAGTAGAGAAATATTTGAGTAGAAATTGAAATCGAATGGAAACTCCTGTCATCGAGTATCAAGGATTATTCGAGTAATAGTGTGAGTAACCTCTTTTGGATTATAAGTAGGGGTATCCTGATGCAATCTACTCGCTTGAACGAAAGTAGAGAAACATTTGAGTAGAAATTAAAGTCGAATGGAAACTCGTGTCATCGAATATCAAGGATTATTCGAGTAATAGTGTGAGTAACCTCTTCTGGATTATAAGTAGGGTTACCCTGGTGCAACCTACTCGCTTGAATGATAGTAGAAAAGCATTTGAATAGAAATTGGAATCGAATGGAAACTCCTGTTATCGAGTACCGAGAAATATTCGAATAATAGCGCGAGTAACCTCTTCTGGATTATGATTAGGGTTATCCTGATACAAGAACCGATCGAGTGTAGATATTTCTTTAGTATAATTCTCCTGTTATTCTCCCGAAGAGGACACTCCTCGCTTGAACACCAGTCAGAGTAAGCTCTTCCAACTTATGAATAGAAATTCGAATCGAACGATGACTCCTGTTATCGAACGTCGAAGTGTACCGGTTCGAGTAAGCTCTTCCGGCTCATGAGTGGAAATTCGAGTCGAACGGTAACTCCTGTTATCGAACAGGGTGGAGCACTTCGAGTAATACTCGGAGTAAGCTCTTTTATCTTATGCACGAGAATTCGAAACGACGAAGAGGAAACGACAGTTCGTGCGACTACCCTCGAGCCGTTTGAAAATTTATATTTGTTTACGATTAAAACGATGGTAAAAAATTCGAGCAATATTCCGAGTAAGCTCTTTTATCTTATACACGAGAATTCGAAACAAGAGGAAACGATAGTTCGCGCGACTACGCTCGAGGTGAGTCGAACCGTTGGAAATTTATATTTGTTTACGATTAAGACGGGGAAAAAATCCGAGTAACCAAGCGAACGGTCGGATTCGAGGAAAAAAGGGAACGAAAATAAAACAACGGTGACCCTGTGTCTTCTAGTCGATCGAGGTTCCGTGGCGCACCGGCAGAGCCGTATCCGAAATTGGAACGGCTTATCCCGCGAATCGAACGAGATTTCGTCGTATCGAAATAGAATGTTTGCTTCGCGGGGACGAAGGCAGGGCCGCACACCCGGCTGGCAGCGTGTTCGGGTATCCGCGACGTGACTTCCGACGCGACATGATCCGTGGAAAAAAAGAAAGAAGGGAAAAGCTCGGGTGATCCGACGCACCGGAGGTTCCGGGGGCTCTGGTAGCGATTCATTAAACCGAATACGTTACACCGGTCTCGGTAATCCCGCGGAGGGATTGCTGGCAACGGTTCCGATAACAGAACCTCGATAGGAGAAGTTCAGTAAACCGAGGAACACCGAGGAACACCGAGGAACACCGAGCAAAATTTCGTTTCGATAAATAGAGGGACGATCCGTTCCCATACATGACCCTATACTTCGAAGAAAGGAGACGATTTGAGAACAAGAAAAAAAAACACGATTTACGAGTTCTAACAAACATTTCGTACATTTTCGAGAAAAAAAAAAAGAAAACTACGGGCTCGATTTCGTTCACGTTTGTGTAATCGCGTGAAATTAAATTTCACCTCTCGATCAATCCGTAGACAAACGATATCGGTAATCACGAGAGTGGCTTCGGGTTAAAAATCTGTGTAAAAATGAAATTCATCGTGGAACGTGCTTGTTCCGCGAAAATAATAACACTCGTCGAAGGAATAATGGTCATTGGTAGCAATTCATTTCGTTTATTTTCGCGCGAAATAAATTGCTCGTAACGCCTGTTACGCTCGACAATTAACACGCGGCGGTATGCCCGCGGGGCTGTTTTCGTAATCGTCGGGCAAAACGAATTATTTGTAACGCGTGGCGTTTCTCCGAAGTCCCGGCCACCGAGACCGAAGTATAACTCCGCGCCCGACGGATTTTTCGCTTTCCGTTGAATCACCGTGGCCGAGGAGCAGCACCTCGCAGCTTGGAACGCGGAACGACTATCGTGTGTCGGCCGCGAGGAGCGACGAGGAACGCCTATACGGGACCGAGCGAGAGAGAGAGGCGCGAGCGTCGGACGCGTATAACCGTCGAGGCGATAAAACGCCCACACGTATACCACCTTGGTAACTGTCGCCGGGGCAATTGAATTAATGCCAGCCTACAAATTGAAGCCGGTGTGGGATCCGCGCCGAGAGAGGCTCCGTTGCTTCGATAATTGCTGGAAAGTGGCGCGGGTTCGCGGGATCCTGGCCGCCGTGCCGCGACGCGACGCGACGCGACTCGACGCGACGCGACGCTACGTCGATCCGGAATTCAAGTCTTCGGGCCTTCTTTCGAGGCCGCGAGCACGCGTGCGTGCGCGCGCACGGAGACCGTCCGTCCGTACGATTCCCTCCCTCTTCGAGGACGTGAAGTGTACTTTAATTTGGATTTTAACTCGAGACACCGGCGATACCTGGTACTTTCACGGTTGCAACCGGTGAAAACGCCAGTGAAACGAGTATCGTTCCTGGAACGTTCGATTCGCGTCAAAGACCGAATCGTGATACAGAAATTTCGCGCAACCGAGGATGCCTGGAATTCGTCCCCGTATTCTCACGCTTAAAAAGCTACGAACTCCTAATAGATTCGAGTCTACGTACATATATATGTATATGTGTGTGTATGTATATATATATACATATCGAACGAGCACGCGACGGCAATGATCTCTCCATAACGAACGAAAGAGCTGATCCGTGCAAGGGCGAGTGAATTCGAGTGCACGGTTACAGCGACTGTTATGTAAATGCGACGAATGACAGGACCGAACACGAGCGAAGAGCGATTGTTTGGACGCACGAGAGGAAGCGAAACGTAGTGGGAGAGGGACGGAGATGCGCACGCACGCCCCGACCGCGGAACGAAGAAGCGAACAGGGAGGGGGGGAGAGGGAGCGAGAGGAGTCGAAGGATCGTTCAAAGGAGGAAATAGTTCGAAAAATCGACGCGTTCGGGCTCGATCGAAACCGAATTCCGCGAGGTGAAAGGGACCGTTCTGGTCGCGACGCGAGATCCATTTTCACCGAACTCGAGGCGCTCGGAGGCGATGGGAGAGGAGAGGATAAGAAGAGAGGAGAGAAAAAAAGAAAAAGAAAGAAAAAAGAGAAGAGAACCGACCGACGAAGAAAGAAGGCGCGGAGATTATCGAAATTCAGGCTTCCTGTTTCGCAACCACGTCACGAGAACACGGCCCCGCGGTTGGCCGACGAAATTCCACGAGGCGCGGGAACGAGCCTTCTTGCGAAACACGTGCCGCGGAACGAATCTCGACACCGAACCAAGTTCAAAAATTCGACGCGTTTCGGGCGTCATCGTACTCCTCGTCGTAGCCGTCGAGGCCTCGCGCTAGCTAGCAACCTTCGCGAGCGAATCGAACGACGACGCGACGTTACGGCGCCGATCCGCGCTGAATACTACCGCACCGGGGTGTTTCGTTATCGCCGGCTGGGATTTTCCAAGGGTGAATTGGCCGCGAGTCGAAATGACAAAAGTATCGGGTTTCCCATTATTACCACCGCCGTGACTAGGTTCTTCGGCGCCCGGGGCGCGACCGTATACCGCGCCCTTGGCCCTTACTTTTACGACGGATACGCCTGTTGGGTGTTTCGCAACGAGGGGAATAAAAATTCTCCTCTCGACTTTTTCGGCAAATAACGCAAAAATAGACGAAAATCGTTCCTGTCGACTACACGAACGGTAATAACCGAATCAATTTTTTTTTTTTTTTACTTTCAATGCGTCCCTCTCGGCCCTTTCTTTTAACAATAACTACACACATATATATACGCGTTACGTAATCGTGAATAAAAATTTCGATCTCGAATTTTTCAAAGAAAAACGCAAAAGTGGATGAGAATTATTATGTACGGTGATAATTAATTTTCCTCGCTCCTAACACGATCTCTAGATACACGTGTACCTCTATTGTTCCTATCTCGTCACGGCCCTGATTACTATCTCCTCGTCGTTTAAAGTCTTACGTTTCCAACGATCGTAGCTTAATACTTTCGCACTGGGAACGACGAGGAGTAGACCGCGTAGTTTCTTCGAGAAAAAAGAGATGCAAGTTTGGGACGAAAAAAAAAAATCACACTGTAGAAAAACGGTCTCCGTTAAGGCGCTCAATTTCGTTCTCGATCCTCTTTCTCGTAAATAGCAAGTCGTCGTGGCTCGTCATCGCCGGGGTAACCGATAGCAGAGTTACGATCCTCGTCGCACGGACGGGCGTTCGTTCGTTCGTTCGATCGGTGTCTTTCGGTTCGTCTACGGGAGTCGCGGGACCACGCTGGAAACGAAATCAGCCTTAATGAAAATTCCCAGCGGCGCGGTGCGCACGCTCGTGAATCGTGGGATCGTGAGCGTCGCTCGCGAAATTTATGCGTCTTACGAATCCTAGTCGCGGGGCGACATACCTATGCAAAGCAGCTTCGAGTACCCTCGTTTCTTGCCGCGATAACCGCCTTTCCGCCGATTTTACCGCCGCGCCCGGTATCGCGTTATTAAACGAACGTTATTTTTCCAACCGTCCCTCCACCCGCGGGGATTTCCCCGTGCTCCGAGGCTTTTACCCGGCGTCCCATTTAACGATGCGGTTTCCTGTTGCTCGTCCGAAATATTAAGGGGCCAACGTGGTTCGTTGCTCGAATAAAAAAAAAATCAATCGTTTTCGGACAGGCTTGAAAATACGCTCTTGAAATATTATTATTATTTTTTTTTATATGTATGGAAATATCGCGAATTAAATAACGGAGGTGTTCACATTTTTTCGTTTAAAGTTAAATTCGAATGGTATTCGATTTGTGTTCTCCGAGTACTCGGGGAATATTCAATTTGTATTCACCGAGTATTCGAGTAGCATTAGATTTATATTCTTTGAGTATTCGAGTAGTATTCAATTTATATTCACAAGTATTCGAGTAGTATTCGATTTGTGTTCTCCGAGTACTCGAGGAATATTCAATTTGTATTCACAGAGTATTCGAGTAGTATTAGATTTATATTCTTTGAGTATTCGAGTAGTATTCAATTTATATTCACAAGTATTCGAGTAGTATTCGATTTGTGTCCTCCGAGTATTCGAATAGTATTCGATTTATATTTACTAAGTATTTGAGTAGTATTCTCCGAGTGTTCGAATAGTATTTTATTTGTATGCACTAAGTATTCGAGTAGTATTCTCCGAGTGTTCGAATAGTATTCTATTTACATTCAACAAGTATTCGAATAATATTCGATTCGTATTCTTCGAGTATTCGAGTAGTATTCGATTTGTATTCTTCGAGTGTTCGAATAGTATTCTATTTATATTCACTAAGTATTCAAGTAGTATTCTCTGAGTATTCGAATAGTATTCGAATAATAATCACCGAGTATTCAAGTAGTATTCGATTTGTATTCTCTGAGTATTCGTGCAGTATTCGATTTATT
Source organism: Ptiloglossa arizonensis (assembly GCF_051014685.1). Taxonomy (NCBI): domain Eukaryota; kingdom Metazoa; phylum Arthropoda; class Insecta; order Hymenoptera; family Colletidae; genus Ptiloglossa; species Ptiloglossa arizonensis. The sequence goes on from NC_135051.1 coordinate 25,886,593, forward strand.
CCCGGCGGATATTTGGTTAGCTCGAGGGTTCGCGTAAGGAAATTTTTGACAAGCGTTCCTTCGGATCTGTTTCGACATCGACGAGCGTTGGGCGATACCTACTCGCGAAACCTTCTTCCAAGCGGTGTTTGCGAACTGTAAAATAGCGTCGTTGCTCGCCGTAAAAACGAATCGCGGCGGCGTCGTCGACCGCTACAGCGGGGGTCAAACTTATCGAAAGGTTGCAGATTCAATTGGAGTTTCAGAGTCAGAGTCGTAGTTGCGAGGGGGTAACTGCGGCCCGGGAATCGAGTTCTTGAACTTGTCGGGCCGAATTCCACGAGGAATTGGGACGAGCTTGTAAAACAACCGTTGAGAAGCGAGACCGGTGTCGAGCGACTCGGTTTTCCTCGAAGATGACGTACGACGATTCGATTCGCGAACGATCCTCGCAACCTTGTTCACTCGATAACGGATTAACGGTAACCCCTCGTTAAAACGTCGCGTTTGTCCCTCGATAAAACGTACAAAATCGTCCTCATCGCTGTTCATTCTCTTCGATTCGATCTACGATCTATTCGAACTCCGAACCGTGTGCTTATCGATACAGTAGTCACTGTAAACTAAAAACTTTTACACTTTTTCTATACCGTCGCATTGTATTCTCACGAAAGTACTGTCAATGGATTTGCGAGATCGTCACGTCAGAGACGAGCCCAAACACGACTATAATCGGACAATTTTTAATTTCAACCGATTCAAAAATTTTCAAAAATATTTTTACAAGAAAAATAATCGGAACATAGTCGTGTTTGGACTCGTTTTCATCGGGAGGACACCAGCAATCCATTGAGAATACTCTCGAGAAGGTACGACAAATTACCTACCACCTAAAAGTCACCTCTACGAGAAAATTTAATTCTAAACTACTTTTCTCGTCGTATTCGGACCATCGAGGTAGAACTCTGGGTTCTAGTCTCTAGCAATTGCAAGAATATTTACTTCAGAATCAAAAGAATATCAAAGGATGATTTCCCAGTCCTTACAGACACCTAGATTACTCCACCTTCAACTCTACCTATCCAAAAATCATCGAATAAAAATACCAATCGTCCAAAGTAAGATTTTTTCTTCTTCACTATACCTAGACTACTCTACCTTTAACTCCACCTATCCAAAAATCGTCGAATAAAAATATCCATCGTCCAAAGTAAGATTCTCTCCTCTTCACTATACCTAGACTACGCTACCTTTAACTCCACCTATCAAAAAATCATCGAATAAAACCATCTATCGTCACCAGAGTGTTCTGATCAAAAACTTTTGCTCCCCACTCGCAAGGAGGTTTACCCTCCCGTTATTTTTGCTCGGTCGATATAAAAAACCATCGAACAAAGGCATCTCGTCGCGGATTCGTTGGAACGTTGGGCCGCGGTTTCGAAACGATCGGCGAAGGTTACGCGGTTCATTCGGCGTATTTCCGATAGGCGCGGCCCCCGCTGTCGAGCGGTGCTTCGAAATCGGCGTGGAAACTGGGCAACTGGACAATGACGTGTGCCAGTAACTGCCGGCTACTGGTTTATTAGGCATGACCCTACCGCAGCACGATCGTGTCTTATGCGCGTCCTCGCTGTAATGGCTGGCCCGGCGCTACACGCGTTTCACCGCGGACAAAATGTCGACGGGATTGCCGAATCGATCGGCCGGACCGTGGCACGGAACGAGAGCTGCGAAATCCTCGATTATCTTGAACGGCGTTCGCCCGGCGATCGTGAGAATCGCGGCTGGAACGCTGGATGGCGGTCGAGCATCGATGGGAACGACGATCGCGTGGGGATCAGCGCAGGCGATAATGTACACGGAAAGACTCGGACCCGGAGCCACGGATAACCGAATCGGGTCGTGGGGCACCGAAAATTCTCGTACGACGCGTGGCTCCAAGACGTGATCGATTCACCTACGTGGATTCGACGCGAGAAAGTTATAGCTTGTTCAATGTGCCACTGTTCAATGAGTACTGTTCGATAAGTACTGTTTAATAAGTACTGTTCAATTTAGTACTGTTCGATAAGTACTGTTCGAAAAGTACTGTTCGATAAGTACTGTTCGATAAGTACTGTTCAATTTAGTACTGTTCGATAAGTACTGTTCGATAAGTACTGTTCAATAAACACTGTTCCATGTAGCACTGTTTAATAAGTACTGTTCAATTTAGTACTGTTCGATAAGTACAGTTCGATAAGTACTGTTCGATAAATACTGTTCAATAAATACTGTTCGATAAGTACTGTTCAATGTACCACTGGTCAGTGTAGTACTGTTCGATAAGTACTGTTCAGTATACCACTGGTCAGTGTAGTACTGTTTAAAGTAGTACTGTTCAATGCAGTGTTGGTCAATATAGTACTGTTCAAAGTAGTACTGTTCAACGCAGTGTTGGTCAATATAGTACTGTTTAATGTAGTACTGTTCAATGTACTACTGCTCAATGTAGTGCTGATCAATATAGTACTATTTAATGTAGTACTGTTCAATGTACTACTGCTCAATTTAGTGCTGGTCAATATAGTACTATTTAATGTAGTACTGTTCAATGTAGTACTGTTCAATGTACTACTGCTCAATGTAGTGCTGATCAATATAGTACTATTTAATGTAGTGTACTGTTCAATGTACTACTGCTCAATTTAGTGCTGGTCAATATAGTACTATTTAATGTAGTACTGTTCAATGTAGTACTCGTCAATGTACTAGTGGTCAATGTATTACTGTTCAGTGTAGTACTATTTAATATAGTACTGTTCAATGTAGTGTTGGTCAATATAGTACTATTTAATGTAGTACTGTTCAATATAGTACTGTTCAGTGTAGTGCTGGTCAATGTAGTACTGTTCAATCTACTGGTTCTGGTCAATATAGTACTATTTAATGTAGTATTGTCCAATGTAGTAGTGCTGGACAATATAGTACTATTTAATGTAGTACTGTTCAATGTAACTGGTCAATATACTACTGGTCAATGTACTACTGTTCAATGTAATACTGTTCAATGTACTATTGTTCAATATAGTACTATTTAATGAGGTACTGTTCAATGTAGTACCGTCCAACAAGTTTTATCGCACGACAAAACAGTTTTCCAACGAAACTGGACCTCGTGCATCCGATCGAGAGAAATCAATTACCCACTGATCGATGGAAATGCAGATGTTTTTATCTGCTGCGAAGTAACTCGATCGAAAACTATATTTACCCACTTTTTCTCCGTTTATGAAACCTAGGTTCATAACTACATTCATAACTTCAACTACATTGAACTCCGTACGGTACTTTCGAATTGTACTTTGACACACTGGATACTCTCCGTGCATTTTGACCTCGTACCGACAGGAAAAGAATATTTTTACCCACCGAGATCTCCCCGGATGATTTCTCAGCGATAAATCCAAACCTACCGTGCTTGAACCCGTACCTTGAATTCTTCGAACGTATTTTTCCACACGCAAGAATGAAAAAAAAAAAGAAAAAAACAATCCCGCTTCTCCCGTTACGAATACCCGCCTCCCGGTAATCCGTGCTCTACAAATTGCATTTCTTCTCGATTTTGCCACGTACCTCCCACTCATGGACAATAATAACAAAAAAAATAGAAAAGAAAAACAAAAAAAAAAGAAACTTTCCCGACCCTTTCCAACGAGTAACTCCTCCCCGGATTATTTTCCCAGCCCGATGATCCACGATGCGTCCACCGTGGTCTCGTTTCTTCCATCTTAGCGACGCGTCGCGATTACTTTCTCCAGAAAACCGCGATCGTTTCAACGGATCGCGTCGATTCCGTCGACCGCGTGGCAACCGGTGCGCCCGATCGCGCAAAAAAACAAAAAAAGAAAAAAAAACAAAAAAGAAAGAAACCCCGAGCCGACGCTATTAGCCCTTTTTCGAGACGATTTCCAGCGAACGGTACACAGCGAACGATGGTGCACGGTCTCTCACCGAGAGCCACTTTCTCCGAAATCGTCCGCGGCGGTCATTACGCTCGATTATACGCGACGGCGGTGCGCGGCGCTCGTTTCCTCCACGGGAACGTAGCACACTTCATTAGCCGGCAACGTCCTGTTACGAATAAGTTCGCCAAGCCGCGCATTAGTTCCGCGTGCGCGTCAACCGCGATTAGAACGTGGCCGATTAACGGTCGCGGTGGATCTGGCTGGCAGGCTGTTGTTCGCGGAGCTGGATCGGTTCTTTCGTCGGTCGGTCGGTCGGTTGGTTCGTTCGTTCGTCAAGGATCAGCGATCACGGGGAACAACCGTGATGGCTACGATCGGCTATCCCGTCCATCGGTACCAAGCGAAGGAGATCGAACGGCCGCGAGGTATTTATCGGTTCGGGCGAGAGTTCCACGCAAGAACGCGCCGGATGTGCGGCAACTCGCTCGGCCCCATCATGGCTCAGCGATTCGAAGACCGCGACGACGAACGACGAACGAACCTCGACGGTGCTACGTGGCCCTGGATCACCAACGCGAATCGGGACGCGGACGACCAACAACGCCGGGCCACCGCGCCTGCGAACCGAGAGACCAACGATAATACACGGGGACTTCGGGGGGCCCCTCGATCGGAGTTCAACGGTTTCGCCAGACGCGACACCGTTTACACCGTGAAACCATTGGATAGAGTTTCGAGATCAATCACGGGAGATCTGGCTTTCGTTACAATTTTTCCTGGTTTCACGCGTACTGTTTAGTCGATGTTTTGAGACGACTAAGATAGGGTCAAGAAGAAGAGTAATAACGGAGAGTTGTTTTTGCTTAACAGACTCTGCGATGTTAACGAGGGAGAATACTAGAGATCTGTCTTTAGTGAACTTTGTCGTATGTGTAAGGTGTGATCTAGTTGTATTCTAGGTCTGTTCTGGGTAATATTCTGTTAACACTTGGGAATAAGGAGGATAAAGTCACGAAGAAGGGTAATACCAGAGATCTGCCTTTGTTTAACTTTTTTATATGTGTAAGGTGTGATCTAGTTATATTCTAGGTCTATTGTAGCTATTATTCAATTAATACTTGGGAATAATTAGGCTAGAGTCACAAAGAGGAGTAGTACCACAGACTTGTTTTTGCTTTGGAGCTAACAAGGAAGAATAATCTTTGCTTTGGAGCTAACAACAGAGATCTACCTTTGCTGAACTTCTTCATATTTGTAAAATCTACTACCTACTTAACACTTGGGAATGACTAGGATAGATTCACGAAGAAAAGTAGTAATACCAGAGACTTGGTTTTGCTTTCGAGCTAACAACGAAGACTACCAGAGATCTACCTTTCTTTAACTTTTTCACATGTGTAAGATCTATTCTAGTTATATCCTAGGTCTATTCTAACTACTATTCAGTTAATACTTAGGAATAACTAGGCTGGAGTCACGAAGCAGAGTAATACCAGAGACTTGTTTTTGCTTTGAAGCTAACAACGAAGACTACCAGAGATCTACCTTTGTTTAACTTTATCATATTTGTAACGTCTACTGTCTAGTCGACACTTGGATATAACTAGTCTAGATTCACGAAGAAGAGTAATATCAGAGACCAATCTTTGCTAAGCTTCTTTACAAATGCAAGGTCCACGATCTAGCTACCTACTACTACAGTCTACGTTCTAGCTACCCACTATTACAGTCCATGATCTAGCTACACACTACTACAGTCCACGATCTAACTACCCACTATTACAGTCTATAATCTATCTACCCACTACTACAGTCTACCATTTAGCTACCCACTATTACATTCTACGATCTATCTACCCACTACTACAGTCTACCATTTAGCTACCCATTACTACAGTCTACGATCTAGCTACCCACTACTACAGTCTACGATCTATCTACCCACTACTACAATCAATGATTTAGCTACCCACTACCACAGTCTACGATCTAGCTACCCACTACCACAGTCTACCATCTAGCTACCCGCGACTACACCCACAGGGGATGAAGTTAGCAGCGTCCAATATTCCCGAACAGTAACGTTCGCTCGTTTTCGAAAATGATACGCGAAAAGGAACCCATCCGAGATTTATCCACCCCAGCGTCCCTCCCTCTGACCAGAGTGGACACGTTGGAAATCGTAAATTTGAATCCGAGATCGAACGCGGCCAGTTATCGGTGTTGGGGAACGCGTCGAGTGACAGGGGATAATTATCGTCGTTCCGCGTTTAAAGTTACGCTCGGTGGTATCTATTTTTCGGCCGTCAATTTGTTACGGAATTGTTCCATAGAGTGCATGAAACGTCGCTCTGGAAACGTTAAACGTTTAATATTGCTTGTAAAACGGCTAATGAAACGTTAACGAACGGAGCGGTTAATGGCGATGCACTGCGGTGGAGGCAACGAGCCCGTGGCTGCCCCGACTTCTCCGGTATCTTCATCCTGGATCGTCAGCGGCACGGAGAGAGCACACCGAGCAAGGAAAGAAGTCGGCCACACCTCGAACGCTCGACGTAGCGCTATGACGGTCGGCCGCGTGCAAAAACCGCCGCGGGAGACCGTACGATGGTTACCAAGTTGCGTTCGTTCGTTCGTTGGTACGTTTGACAAATAATAATAATATTAATAAATAATAATAATAATAATAATAATAGTAATAATAAAAAGTAATCGACGTCTTTGTCCCAACGCGTGATGGATAAGAGGATGAATCGCGAGACCGAATCGAGTTGGTCGTGGCTGAACAGGGAACACGCGTGTACACGGTGACGCACGGGTTCGTCACAGCGGAGAAAACATTCCGTGGAAAACAACGTGGCAACCGCTTTCGAAAGAATCGGCTTTCGCTAATTTAGTAATGAGCGGAAGATTGCCAAATATTTGAACCGGCGAGACGTTCCAATACTCGGGCACGGAAGAATTCGGCAGGTGGGTCGAGACCTAGTTAAGACGAACGAGAAAGGTATTCGAGTACCCGAGTGGACTGCGGAGTGTTCGGGTACTCGAGTGGAGTGTGGATTGTAAGAGTACTCGAGTGGAGTGTAGATTGTTCGAGTACTTGAGTGGAGTGTAGATTGTTCGAGTACTCGAGTGGAGTGTATTCTATTCGAATACTCGAGTGGAGTGTAGATTGTTCGAGTACTCGAATGGAGAGTAAACTGTTCGAGTACTCGAGTGGAGTGTAGATTGTTCGAGTACTCGAGTGGAGTGTAGATTGTTCGAGTAGCGTGTAAATCGAGATCTACTCGAAATGAGTACGAACAATATTCGAATACTCGAGTGATCTACTAAATATTCGAGTGGTCGGGTATTACAGAAGATGTTCAAGTACTCACTCGTTGCACGAACTATTCAAATATTCACGAGTTACGTAAAATATTCGAGTACTCGAGTGGCTTGTGGAATGTTCGACTACTCGAGTACCATGTAAATTGTTCAAGTATTCTAGTAGCATACAAAATGTTCGAGTACTTCAGTAGTTTGTGAAATATTGGAGTATCCAAGTATTGCGCAAAGTATCGTACAATCGAGTACTTGTTCAAATAGAATTCGAATTATATTCACAGAGTGAGTAAGTAAACCGAGACCTATTCGAAAGGAGTACGAAAAATATTCGAATAGTCGAATGGTCTACTAAATATTCGAGTGCTCAGGTATTACAGAAAATGTTCAAATATTCATTCGTTACACGAACTATTCAAATATTCTCACGTTTTAAATACAATATTCGATTACTCGAGTACCTATTCGAATTATCGTGAAAATATTCAAATACTTATGTGTTACACAAAACATTCAATTATTCACGTGTTACTTAAAATATTCGACTACTCGAGTACCTTGTTGAATTATCTTGAAAATATTCAAATACTCGCGTGTTACATAAAATATTCGAATTATCTGGAAAATATTCAAATACTCGCGTGTTACATAAAATATTCGACTACTCGAGTACCTTGTCGAATTATCGTGAAAATATTCAAATACTCGCGTGTCACACAAAATATTCGACTACTCGAGTACCTTGTTGAATAATCGTGAAAATATTCGAATACTCGCGTGTCACGCAAAACATTCCATAATTCACGTGTTCCTTAAAATGTTCGACGATTCGAGTCGAGGGGAAAAAAACTGGTGCCACGGTCGTGCTTGGAAACGGGTACAAGCTCTCTCGTTAGCAGGAACTTCGAAATAAACGAAGAGCGGCGCTCCCGCACGATTCGTCGGCGACAATTTCTTATCGCGAGGAGCGCTATCGACGGTTGCTCGGCACCGAGGGAGCCCGAAATTCGCGAGGGCGGAGGGCTTCGCAGAATTGAGATGCTTCCTGGCAGCGCCTCGATTTCGAAATATCCCTCGCGTGACCCTGTTTCGAGAAGGGTCAGCGAAGGATCGATTCTACAGGGGCGGTCTTGCGAGCGACGCGAACGCGAGCCCCGCCGAGCGAACCGATCGTCCTTAATCGATCGCGAAAAGGATCGATTTTACCGCTCGCGTGAGAGAATCCGCCCGACGGCCACGTTTTTAATTAAAGACACGGCGTCGGTTGTTTAACGAGCGCACGGTGTCGTCGCTGGCTGGAAGTTAGTTTCGTCGTTGCCGCGGATATAAAGCCCGATCGGTTCTTTCGTTAATCGTCCAACGATAACTACTTTTTCGACAACTTCGATAACAGGGATTCTCGCCTTACGAGACGAGTCGTGACTTTAAAAAAGAAAAAAGAAACAACAAAAAAAAATAGTATATCAATTTCGTACACCCTCCGCTTCAATACTACTCAAACTCTTCAATCGCGACGGAATAAACAATACTTTCCATTATTAAACATTATCACTGAAACGAATTTCTATTCAATTCGAATCTTACCCACCCTGTGCGGAAATCTCCCGCTCCCGTTTACCCGACGTATACTCAGAACGCCCATGGGCGTTCATCGCACACCGGGCACCGCTCGTCGAAGTATCCCAAACGTTCCGCGACGCGGTGTACACCGACGACGAAAAATACCTATCGGCGTGTACGGTGGTCGATCGAACGGAATTTCTCGAACGCGATGAAACCCGGCGGTGTTCCGGCGGCGTGTTCGTGGTACACGTTCCACGGGCACACGGGAATGCCTAGGAAGATCCAGCAGTTGCGACACCGAAGCGACTACCCGGTCCCTGGTTAGGGAACTCGTTGGTTTCACAGCGGCCGCGTCTATCGACGAACCGCGGAAACGTCCTTACTACGAACGGACGATAAAGAGAACCTGACGCGGACAGTTAGACAGAGAGACGTAGAGAAAGACAGGAAGACCGTCACGTTCTTCCTCGTCGGGACTGGTTCCTTTCCTCCGACTGGTCTGAAAGCCACGAGGATAGAACGGGAGCCCCGATAATCGATCGAACGAGGACGCGCGTGTTCGCATCCGGAGCGAGAAACATCGCGATCGCGTACACGCGCGCGCGACTCGACTATCGCTGGAACGAACGGCCGCCGCTCGTAACCTGTGCGCGGTGTCCCTGGGACTTAAGCTGGATTCACACTATACGCCGGGAAACCGATCACCGGACCGAATTACGCGAACGCGTTCCGAGGTTTCGCAGTGTCCGTGGAACGCGGTGAACGTGAGCGATAGAATTCTTAAAAAAAAGAAACTTTTAACGAGGTGTCTGGGTCGATCTTTGTCGCGATTAGAATTTTTCGATTGGTCGAAGCGCGATCCGGAATGAGAGAAAAAAACAGTGATTTTTTTTGCACTAGTCTATCGCGAGAAATGTATTAAGAAAGTACGGGTATTAACGGCGCGAGAAACCGTGGAAGGAATTTCGTACGGGCGAACAGTGTGGATCCGCCTTTACAGCCCAAGGCGGACGAAAATTCTAGGAGGATTCGTCGGCCGATGGAAGGCGAGCTACAGCCCCGACGACATCGGTTTCCGTGAAACGGCCGAAAGCGAAGCCACCTAGCTAGCCCCGGCGACGGTCGTTACTTCGTTTTCGTTTCAGTTAGCCGCACGATCGTCGTCGGGCACGGAAAGGAACGAGAGCGCCTCGAACGCTCGACGCTCTCCAGCCAGCGAGACGACAGAGTCGCGGAGAGAGCGAATCGCGCCGCCCGGGGGGGTGGGAGGGGAGGGGGTAGAGAGACAGAGACGAGCGACGCCCGCTTCCTCGGTGAGCGTCGGTTCTCTCCTCGTGACCGGAAGCGGCGGGTCGAGCCCGGAACACGCCGATCTCGCCGATTCCCTCTTAACGGTATATATCGCTGCGATCGATCGTGGGGATCGATCCTGCGGTGTACGTTCTCCCCGTTTCGCTCGTCGGACCTCTCTCCACGACTCTCCCCCTGGCTCACTCTCTCTCTCTCTCTCTCTCTCTCTCTCTCTCTCTCTCTCTCTCTCTCTCTCTCTCTCTCTCTCTCTCTCTCTCTCTCTCTCTCTCTCCCTCCCTCCCTCTATCTTTCTCGTTCGCGATCTCACGAACACACGAAGCGACTGACCAAAACCCTGGACGCATCCAGACGCCCGCTATCTTTGCGCGTGTCGCGCAACGAACACGCGCTCGCGAAGAACGCGGACGAAAAGTGGTGGTGGTGGGGGGAGTCGGGCGAATGGGCGGAGAAGAACGAGGGAATCGAAGATTGGGACCGAGAGGAGAGAACGAGGAGAATAATAGCGGCGCGACAGAGAGAGAGAGAGAGAGGAAGAGAGAGGAAGAGAGACGGGAAACGCGCGGTGGCGCTTCGCACGCACACACCGATAGGGATTTACGAGCGGTTTCGGGCAATCGCGAATAGAGATTAGGCCGGTAATTAACTATGGATCTGGTCTGCAGGCGAGTTCGCGAGGCGAGCACCGGAGAGCCGTGGAGTCGGCTCGGTCCTATATACATAAGTGACCCCGGTTCGCGGAAGCCGTAGCGTGCTCACTAACACGCGAGCGACGCGACCGACCGAGACGAACGGAGAGGGATAGACAGGGGAGCCGCTTTGGGGATAGAGAAGGACGGTGGACAGCTTCGCGATCCTACACCCCTGGTTACATGGGGCCAACGCTATGTACACGACGGACCAACGGACCAACGGACGAACGGACGAACGGACGGACGGGACGACCGACCGACCGACCGACCGACCGACCGTCGTGTGTTCCAACCCGTATATAATACATAAAGCAACGCCGGACACCGCGCCCCGCCGGCTCGATCTGGACTCTCTCTCTACATAACATACCGCGTCGAGCCGAGCGTAGCGGAGCCGCGGCACAGTTGCTCGCCGCTACATACACCTACGTTTATGTACCGGCCTCGCTCGGGTGGTACGTTTTAGGTATACAAACGATCTCGCGTGTACGCGACTATGTACCGATCCCCGCGGATCTATCTTATGTATATATATATATATACATATACATACATATATATATATATATATATATACCTACATATATATATATATATATACATATATATACATATGTATATACATACACGTATATACACGTATATCGCGCACGAACCGTACGAAGACAGGCCACGGGCCAAAGCGTGCGTATACGTGTGCGTGTGTATAGGTTAGGCGACACGGAGGAGACACAGAGGGAACACGCGAACGAGGGTGCGCGCGAGGACCGTGGAAGTATGTATGTAGTTCGGCGAGCGTTTCCCCTCTCGCTCCGGTGGCCAGGTCCGTAGGTATACACGCGTATGTACTCGTGGGTTATGTACGCGATCGCGGTAGGTGTGCGCGCGCGGGCGCTCGCGAACGTTTATATACGTGGGCTACGTACGTACGGTACGTACGTATGTATGTATGCACGTATATAGGAGGAGCGCCCCAAAAGGCAGACGTGCCTGGCATCGACGAGGCCAGAGGCGCACCGCCGCCTCGATCTCCGTATCTCGGTAGATCGACGCCTAATGCCGCGGACACGGCGGAGCGAGCGAGCGGAGATGCGAGGAGAGATGCTGCGGGGCTGAGGAGAAGCCAAGGGGAGAGACAGGGAGGGCTTATATGGGGCCAGCCGCGGGAATATCCTTCGTCGTTCTGCGAATTAATCGCGCGACCCTCCGCCTCGGCCACCTCCCCCGGCCTCCGTCCTCATCCTTGTCCTCATCCTCCGCGTAACCCATACCCCCCCCACCCCGTGCCTCCCCCACGGTCTACCCCTCTCTCTCTCCGTCGCGCCGCACCGCGCCTCGACCTTTCCATCAACCTTCTATCCTCTTTGTGTGCCGCGCCACGAATACCGACGATCGTGATTCGTCCTTGCTACGTCGTCGACGACGACGACGACGACGACGACGACGACGACGACGACACCCGGGGATATCCTCTTCTCTCTTTTTCCCACCGTCCCGAACTTTCCTACGGGGGATTCTACGAAGAAATTCGCCCGCCGCGAAATTCACACGGGAAATGTTCCATTCTACTTTTCGATTTTTATTCCCTTCCATTTTAATTCTTTACTTTAACCCATTCCCGGTCCCACAAGTAACTGTCACTGGCCAGTCAATCGGGGAGCGTCGGCCGGACCACGCGGCATTAACCAACCCGTGAAAATCACTGGTTTTTACACAAAAAGTACATATTTCGTTATCACGGTAAATTATGTTCTTTTACGTGTTTATAAATTTTTAGTGAAATATTGGGTTGGTCGGAAATTAATTTTTTTTTTTTCTTTTGGTGAAAATGAAACACGACTTTTTTAGGGCGTATATACATTTCATTTAATTATGTATTCTCCGTTCTGGAAAACGAAATCACTTTCCGAACAAACTAATAAAATAATATATACGTAATATTTTATTTTACTAAAAATTATAAACGTGTAGAAAAATCTAATTTACAGCGACGATGAGATATGTATTAGGTTGTTCGAAAAGTCGTTTCGTTTTTCAAAATGAAGAATATGTAATTTAATAAAATATTTGTACACTAAAAAAAATCATGTTCCATTCTCACCAAAAGAAACAATCCGAACAACCCGATACATATCTCGTTACAATTGTAAATTAGATTTTGTGACACGTTCATAATTGTTAGTAAAATAAAATATCACGTACGTATTTTTGCATATAATTTTTGCCATTCCTTCCAACGAAAAAAAAAAATTTATTCACTCGTTCAATATCAAAATAACCGACAACAACGTAACAACGTAACAAAACCGAACAATTTATGAAAAAAAAACACAGGTAGCCATTTTGTCGAGCAATTTCGTCGAAAGGGGTTGATACTTTTCCCAATCCCTTCACTATGGTCCCGTTCGCGGTGCGTTATGATCGTCGTAGCGTCTTTATTACGCGCGCGAGGAGAAAGCGCGCCTCGCGACCGAGGGATCGGCTAATTGCACCAAGGCGGGGCACGCTCGAAACCTAACCTCGAAACGGGGGCGCGATTCTTACCCACGAGAAGTTTCCACGAACTTCCTCCTGGTCGAAACGCAAAAATTTGAATTTAAATTGTGCAACGAAATATGTGTACGCGCTAAATAAATCACTAGCTAGAGGTGTGAAAGGGGTGGGTGGAGGAAGGTGTTTCGTTGGAAATTCGTCGTCGTCTTTCGAACGAAATTTTAACCTCACGGAACGAAATAAGAAGGAAGGAACCGGGAAACGCGTCCGACGAATTCCTAAATTATTAAACGCAAGGTCCGCCGATAGTTCCAGGTTGCTCGAAACCGGGGTGAGATCGTTTCTCGACATCGAAACGAGCATACCGGCCGTAATTGTACCGTGAACCGTGACACTTGTAACATCTATCCATAGATCTATCGATTTTTTAAGAAACCTACCTTTGGGAATCGAATTTGGAAACGATAGCTACGTATTGAGTTGTTGGCAAAGTCCAAAATGGAGAATGTATAATTTAATAAAATGTTTGTACACTCTTACACAATCGTGTTTCGTTTTCATCAATGAAAACGGAGAATATATAGTTTAATAAAACGTTTATATACTCTAAAAACAAATCTATTCATAGATCTTTCGATTTTGTTAGAAACGTACCTTTGGGAATCGAGTTTGGAAACGATATCTACGTATCGGGTTGTTCGAAAAGTGATTTTGTTTTCCAAAACGGAGAATGTATAATTTAGTAAAATATTTATACAATCTAAAAACAATTCTGTTTCATTCTCACCAAAAAAAAAAAAACAAAATGACATTTCGAACAACCCAAGAAAAGTCACTTCGTTTTCCAAAATGAAAAATACATAATTTAATAAAATGTTTATACGCTCTAAAAACAATCGTGTTCCGTTCTCACCAAAAACAAAAAAAAAACGAAATGACTTTCCAAACAACCCAAGGAAAGTCACTTCGTTTTCCAAAACGGAGAATATACAATTTAGTAAAATGTTTATACGCTCTAAAACCAATCATGTTTTATTCTCACCAAAAAAAAAAAACGAAATGATTTTCCAAACAACCCAAAGAAAGTCACTTCGTTTTCCAAAACGGAGAATATACAATTTAGTAAAATGTTTATACGCTCTAAAACCAATCATGTTTCATTCTCACCAAAAAAAAAAAAAACAAAATGACTTTTCGAACTAATAGTTACACCATGGATACCGTAGATCCACTTAACCCCCCATAAAGTCCAAGTTCGCGGTGTTCTCGAGCGACGAGATCCAACAAGTCGAACACCGTGGTGGATGTGTGTAACCCACCGATCGTAAACGTTCCTGTAAAATGTATAAAGAAGGGCTCAACTACCCCGTTACTCTGGAATATGGCGTAACCAGGCAATGTCCGATTATCGAACATCGAAATCTCCGGATACTCGTCTCCGGTACTGTTAATTCATTTAAACCATCGGCGTACACACGAAATCTAACGGATGACCGATTAACACGGTGCACGTTCGGTTTATACCCGGTATATTTACGATTCCAACCTCCCCCTGTGTAACTCGTCGTTTTTCAAACGGTACGGGGGAAGGACGAACGAAGAATCGGGGAAACGGTGATTCGATCAGGGTCTTCCCTAATCAACGAGTTAACCGACAATCGCTACGAGTTTCAACCCCCACCAGCGGCGAACTTCCAACTGCATGAATTTTTTTCAATCCTGGAAACAAATTTATTAGCTGGAGCCGGACGACTGGTAGGATTCCAACCGAACGAAAAACGAACTGGACCGACTCGGCTCGTTCGATTGGACGGTCCGATTTTAATCTTCTCGCTCGCGGCGCGTGTAATTCTAACGAATTTCAATTTTTACAACGGGCGTGAAAAAGTTGTTGCTTCTTACTCTCGATCGTGCGCAAGGATCTACATATAGGTAACGTGGACGAGTTATTTGCCTCTTGGAAGTAGAGAATTCTACTGTTGGTCCAACGAGAGAAGAATATTTTTTTTTAAACTTCATTGTTATTATTTTTTTTCGTAATTTAAATTATTCGATTCACGACAAAAAATACTATATTTTCTTCGAGCGATCGCTTCTTTACGAAACTTCTACTGTTGGTCCAACGAGGAGGGAATATTTTTTTTTAAACTTCATTGTGATTTTTTTTTCGTAATTTAAATTACTCGTCTTATGACAAAGAAACTACTGTTTTCCAAAATGGAGAATATGTTATTTAATAAAATGTTTGAACACTCTAAAAAAATTCTGTTTCATCTTCACCCCAAAAAAAAAAAATGAAATAACTTTCCAAACATAAGATAAATAAGTTAAATATAGGGCAATGATATCTCCTCTCTTTTACTATAGTCTCCAATTTTACTATAGATTTTTTACTGTAGTTTCGATGTCAAAAAAAAAAGAAAAGAAAATTGGTGTTTCGCGAACGATAAACAATTCGTGAAATCGTCGGGTTGCGGCGAGCGCGAGGTTGGGGGCGGGGGGTGGGATGGGGGACTGAATCGCGCGAACGTTTCAATTTTTCCGGTGTTTTCCGTTCCGCGTGCACGTTTCCCGGCGCCGTTACCGCAACTTCGGCCCTTGAAAGTTTCAGAACGGCCGAGGACCGTTCCGTTGTCGCCCTAAGAAACGGATCCCCGGTACACGTTGTTTCGAGCACGCTGGAAACTTGCCGCGTACTCGTTCATTCATGAGCACTCCCGGCCACGCTCGATTCGTGGAAACTTGCACGGAAGTTTCCACGAATGCCGGATTATCCGGACGATTGATCCACTTTGTATAAACGGGCCGCACTTATGTAATGCCGCTCGCGAAACTTCCACTTTCGTGGCACGTACAACGATCGCGTACCAAACCTTCGCGTTATTAAAAAAACAAATATCAAGGTTGGAGTCTTCGTTCTCAATACCCCTCTGGTTGTTTCAAAAATTGACAACCTGAGGATCGTGGTGTATTTAGTGCTGCTGCGTCCAATAATTGAATACCTAACCTCCATGTGACTAATAAAACAAAATATCACCATTGGAGTTGAGTCTTTGTTTTCAATTCCCCTTTGGTTGTTTCAAAAATTGACAGCCTGAGGATCGTGGTCTATTTAGTACTGCTATGTCCAACGATCGCGTACTTAACCTCCATGTTACTAAAAAAACAAATATCAACATTGGAGGTGAGTCTCCATTCTCAATTCTCCTTTGGTTGTTTCAAAAATTGACAACCTGAGGATCGTGGTGTATTTAGGACTGCTACGATCAACGATTGAGTACCTAACCTCCATTTGACTAAAAAAACAAAAACGACCATTAGAGATGAGTCTTTGTTCTCAATTCCCCTTTGGTTGTTCCAAAAGTTGACAACCTGAGGATCGTGGTCTATTTAGGGCTGCTAGGTCCAACAATCGCGTACCTAACCTCCATGTTACTAAAAAACAAAAACCACCATTAGAGGTGAGTCTCCATTCTCAATCCCCCTCTGTTTGTTTCAAAAGTTAACATCCTGAGGATCGTGGTCTATTTAGAGTTGCTAGGTTCAACGATCGAGTACCTAACCTCCATGTTAGGTCCAACGATCGCGTACCTAACCAAAAACTAGCTTTGGAACTGAGTCTTCGAACATTTTCGATTCCTCTGGTTGTTCCAAAAGTCGACACCCTGAGGATAGTGATCCATTTAGCGTAATTAGACCCCTAAGTGTGGAGAAGACTCCTGATGTCACTATGAATAATAAGATTACTTTGTTTATCCATTGGATAGGACGCCTTTACGAAGAGTACCTTTGGCGTGGTGTTGTTGCCAAGATTGGTGAGAATCTAGAGTAATTATTTCATCTCTGTGAATAACAATATAGTAATTTGATCTTTCTCGTTAATTTGGACGGTTCGAGTCTATGCGTTGTAACCAAAAAAAACTTCTCAAACCTTTGATTTGCGGTTCCATCTCGGTAGGGAAGAGACTTCAGGCAGGCAGGATTGAAATTGAAGCAGTCCCTCTTACTTAACGGATTACCAGATATTTAACTAATAGCTAATTGAGTGAACTATGGGTAAGTGTCTAACGCCAACTCTGACGCGGAAAGCCACTGTGATCGCAGCTTGGAAGCTTTCCTCGCGAAACGTGCGGATGATGACTTCTCTCGACCCTCGACTACTGTTTGAAAATTTACTTGGAAGAAATTTCTTCCCCTCGCTTGCATTCAATTTAATATACTCACTATTTTTCTTTTTCTTCGTAAATCAATGGGTTTGTTGCCCCCGTGAATAAATGAATAAACAAATAAACATCGATAGGAATAAGACACGTAGGTGTCCTTGTGGATTCTCGATCCTTGAGAAATTTATTCCAAAAAAAAGAAAAATATCAAATCGATAGTTTCGTATTGTCGAAAATAAATTAGAATTATTCGATTTCCAACGAGACGTTCTCCACGATCGTTCGATCGTCCCAATTATTGACACTGCATTTCGATACGGTTCCTCCACGATCCTCTGTGTTCCCTGTACACTGTCCAATCAACTATCGAGGGTGTGTTAACTTTCGCGAGACACCGATTCACGATACCGCACAGTGCGTCGATCTGCCCACGTCCGCGTCTAATATGTCTAATGGCGTAGGTGATGACGAGTCCACTGTGACCAGCACCTTACCGGCGCGAGTACAGGGGCATTACGCGAATCAACATCCGATGACATGTCTCGTCGAGAACGAGGGCCGATATAAGCCCAAAGCAAATGCCAAAGGCAGACCAATAACGCGTGTATACGTGCGAGAGTCCATGACCCGTTACGTTACACGGTGCGTCCCGTTTACCCGAACAACTCGTACCCTTAATGAACATTTTCCATTTCACCATTTCCCATTTTATTCCCGCGGGAACATCGGGAACGGTTCGCTGAGATTCACCCGATGAAAATGAGTCCAAACACGACCTCCTTCGGACGATTTTTTAATTGCACGTAATTGTACGTTACTTAGAAGCGACTTGACCGGCGTGTAATTAAAAAATAGTCCGAACGAGGTCGTGTTTGGACTCGTATTCACCGGAAAAACTTCCTCGACCTATTAACGATAACATCGGATCCATAGACTAGTGTAAAAATATCGTTATCTCTCGGATAGGTGAAAATTTGATCCCTTTGAAGGTGGGAAAAAATCGTTCGCGCAGAAACGAGATACTCGAAATAGCGAAGAGATTAAGGTGGCGTGTTTCTAACACGGGACACCCCGTATTATATTATATTTCGTCGCGACTGTAACGGGATACACGCACACGAAACGATAATTTGACCATTTCACGGAGGTTCTCGTTAACGCGACTAATAAGCGCGAAACACCGGAGAAACGTGATTTATCATAAATTCCACGGGTCGAGCATTCCGTGGGGAGGGACGAGGTGGGGGGGGGGGGGGGGTACGAACCGTCGAGAGACGTTCGTCTTCTTTTTTTTTTTTTTTTCCCCTCCAGAAAGGGGTGCTTCACCCTTTGGTTACTCGGTCGGTAAGTTTTTTCGAGCGGTCTCGACGCGTTTCCGTATTATAAATCGTTCGTGCAACGTACCGTCAGCGGTATCAGAAATTTCGTCGGTTTAACTTCTTTTTCGAGTTCTACTTGTTGAAGGAGTCCGAAGGAAAGTGATATAAACGCGATCATAGAATTGCCGGAGTGGCTGCTCGCGGAGAAAAGTTTAAATCTCCCATCCCCTTTAGCGAGCGTACGGACCGACTTTAATAAAGATCGTTGTACAGTTGCTTTCAAAAGCATATTTCGATCGTGGGACGAATCGAGACCTTAGAAAGGACGAGCGGGACGTGCTCGGGAGCGAGTACGAAGCGAGATCCATCGAATCGGTGTTCGAGAGCTCGTGGTACGAGTCACGGTGTATTTGTCACCCGCGTTGGAATTTATTTATTTAATCCAAAATTCGGTGGAACGTGAAATTTCCGCGCGGTGGAATTTTTCGAGTGGAAAATTTCGAGAATATTTTTCATCGTGTAACTTACTCCACGGTTTAAATTATCGGGTGAAATTCACTTTGTCGAAAAGGAAGATAATTGCTATTACTAAATATTCCCGGTGACTTTTCACGGAAATGCGAGCTCGTATTTTCGAAATATTTCCTCCTCCTTCTTCTCGATTCTCCATTGAAAATCTGATATATCCCGGAGTCGTTATTTGTGTTAGGTTATATATAAATATGTAATTTAATAAAATGTGTATACACTCTGTATTAGGTTATATATAAATATACACTACACTTTGTATTAGGTTATATATAAATATATACTACCCTTTGTATTAAGTTATACATAAATATATACTACCCTTTGTATTAATTTATATATAAATATATACTACCCTTTGTATTAGGTTATACATAAATATATTTTTAATAAAATATTTATACACTCTAAAAAAATCGTGTTTCGTTTTCCAAAATGGAGAATATATAATTTAACAAAACGTTTATACGCTCTAAAAATAAATCGTGTTTCATTTACACCAAAAAAAAAAAAACCAAATATTCCGAACAACCCAATAGTTTCGTTGCGAATAAAGAATCAAAGAGCTCGATAAATTATCAATTTTCGACAACGTGAAATATCTGAACGAAATTACGGTTGACAGTTATCGGTGATATCGTACGAGAGCCAACGGTTAACGACGTTCAAGGATTTCTCGCAGAAAGGTTCGTAACGGTTTTGAAATTGTTCCGCGAACCGTCCATCATTTTCCAGCCATTAAGGAACTCGTCGATAAGCAGCTATACGCGAATACCCGAAATTACGGGGGCGAACTTTTGCCAGTCTGACCCAGTCCCGGCAACAACAACAACAACAACTCCTAGCGCCGCGTGACCCAATTTTTCCGCGTGCCCGCAGACTACTGTTCAAACCTCCCGTAGCATCCACTTTAATCCATTATGACTCAGAAACCACGCTACGAACGATCCCCCGTTCGCGCAACATCCTTTATTCCTGCAACGATCCAGACGCTACGGATCGCAGACACGCGGTTCCTGGAACATCCTGTGCGACGTGGCACCGTTGCAATCTCCGTGTTTACAAAATACACTAGACCCCTACGTTCCGCGCGACGCTCGAAAATTGATACTCGTCGTTGACCCTCCAACGACTCGTTCGCTCGCTTCCCCCCACTCTGACCGCTCGGCTCGTCGCTAAAAGATCGCTGATTATCCGGGTAAATTAAAATCGGTGAAAGAAAAGTTCGTTTCTACCCGAGTACGATATCGAGACATCGAAAATGGTCGATAGATCGAACGTGGTACGGAGCTTGACGAT
This sequence comes from Ptiloglossa arizonensis, assembly GCF_051014685.1. Lineage (NCBI taxonomy): Eukaryota > Metazoa > Arthropoda > Insecta > Hymenoptera > Colletidae > Ptiloglossa > Ptiloglossa arizonensis. The sequence goes on from NC_135051.1 coordinate 25,907,208, forward strand.
TATTGTCGAAAAAAAATATTCGTCGAAAGATCTGAACGACGATCGAATAAAATTTCTTTAAACCGTCTCCTCTCTCTCGAGGTGCGATCTTAAAAAGTTGGCCCTCGTCCGGCTATCGATCGTTCCGCGCTCGGCGAGGTTGTTCTTTCCTTTATCACGGAGAGAGAGAGAGAGAGAGAGAAAAAAATAAAATCGCGAGACCGAAAAATAATAGTTAACGAAAGATCTTAACGACGATTAAAAACTCGACTTTCGTTCATCGACCGTGTACCTCTGTTCTCTTTCTTGAAACGAAGAGAAAAAGATACGAGACTAAAAAATAATCTCGCGCGAAATCCTCCAAGTCGTAACCTCCTGGAAAAGCTCCCCCCGGCGCGAAACGTTACCGAAGCGATTCCAACGTATCGCCTCGTCTCCCCCCTCCCTCCACGGACAGGTCGAGAAGCCCCTCGTCGTCGAGCGGAATTATTCGCCGGGGGTTTTTCGCGACCCGTGGGCGGATTTTCTCGCCGCCGGGTGGCGGACAGCTCGAAGCAACAATTTAATCAACGTACCAATTTCATCAACCCTTCGGCGATATCGCGGGTGAGGACTTCAGGAATGCCACATACGTGACACGAGGTGAAGGGCGGCGAGGGGTGGAGTGGGGGGGACGTGTGCCGCGCCGCAACAATTTCGTTAATGCTCGTTCCCCGTCGAACCGCTCGCCGATTCTTTATCGCGCAGCCCGCAGCGAGCGCGGCTCGTCTACCCTCCTATCTTCGAATATGGCGGGAAGCCTTTTGGAACGCGGTGTATATCGTCGGGCGTCGCATCGCGCGCGCGACCGTGCCACCGAGCCAGCGCGCACACGGGCGCAACATGGGAGCGGAGCTGGCTGTGTGTCGCGCGCGTACACCCTCCTGCTCCTCGTTCCGCCCCAATACCGACACTTCGATGTATATACCGAGCGGGCGGTGCGAGCGCGCACCAACACCGAGACCGTGCCTCGGGGCCACCGATAGGGACTTTCGAAAGACGGCGTGCGCGCGCGCCCATTATCGTCGCTCCCGCGCCCATTACGATCGCCGTCCGCCCCGCGACCAATCCGGATTTTCCCCGTGTCCCCGATATCGAGCAACTTTTTGCCTCCGACGGTGGAAGGAACTACGGGGGAAACCTTCGACCGGCAATTTCGTCCGAGTGCTCGCGAGCAATCGTCCTCCACAGCGACGCGGGCGACACACGATATCGATCGCCGGGCACCGAATCAGCGACGATCGGGGCGACTCGATCGATCCCGTACGCCCGAACCGATCCCGCTCGGTACGTCCGTCGTAGGGCGCTCACCGATTGGGGGGTTACGGTGAGAGCGCCCGGTGGTGGGGAAACGCGAGACGCCCGGAGAGCGGCGGAGGGGTGGGGGTGAAAGTTTTCGCGACTCGACCGCGGAATTTGCGTTCGCGCGGATCGTTCGTCGCGCGGATCGATCGAACGATGATTAATCGAGTCGGACCGTTTGGCGTTCCAGTGACCGATATACGACACCGTATCGCGACGACGCGCCGGAATCCAACCGTCGCGGACGGTCGTGTTTCCTGGAAGGGTTTCGGACAAGTGAAAACAACGAGCCGGACGACGAAGATGGAAGGTTTTATGTTGCACGGTCGACACCCTCCCCTCCCCTCCCCCACCCTACCTCCCGTTCCGACCGTGTTGCCGCGCGCCGACCAAACGTATTGCGTTCTCGCCGCGGATGATTTATCGCGCAAGGTCGTTCAAGGTCTTATTAAGAAGGTGAAGGTTCGGGGAGCGGTGTCTCGAACGCGTTACGGGGTACTTGAAACGCGCGACGCTTTCTGGGAACGACCTAGGGTGTCTTGAAATAGACTTTCGCCGTTTTTAACGGCCGGTCCGAACCTTTTCAGCGGTATATGCCCGCGCGGGGGTACGGAGAAACGGTTCGGGCTCGTGGAATCGTTTCGAGAAGAAAAGTATCCGCGCTTGACCTACGATCGATAACTTTACCGCGTGTATCGGGTGCGCGAGGATTTCTGCGAACGATGTAGGATGTATCGAAATAGACTTTCGTTATTTTTAATAGCGGGGGAAGTTTCTCGGCGAGACGTTCGCCCGTACGTTTATCGAGAGACGATTTCGGACGTCCGGAGTAATTTTCGTTCGAAAGATACGCGGATCTAGAATCCATAGTTTCATCGACCAGAGTTTTCGGGCGCAAAGTGGCCTAGATCCAACGTCCTGCGAGTATCCGTTGCGGAGAATGACGATACAAAGATCACTTCATTATGTGTTTACGAGCTCGAATGACTTTGCGTAATAGGCCATTGAACTGTTCTTAAAGGTGGCTGTCGGCCTAAAGGGCAAAGAGATATAACACTTAATCGTTCATTTTCGACGAACGAGAGCCCCCCACTGTCCGTCTGCCTTACTCTTACCGCCGAGCGATGCCCGTCACGATACGAGTTACGGCGTAAGCGCGTCGCCAGTCACCGGCCACCGCGGCGGAGTGAGGGAAACTATTTCCATTTCGAAATTTGCTCATTCGCGATTATACATTCGCGAAAGTATCGCTTCACCGATCGACGAGCTCGGCCCGGTGAAAATCAGTCCGAACGCGACCGAGATGCCGGCCGTTTCGACCGTAGGTCGATGGTACGGGAAAATTTTTGAAAAAATTTTCCAAAAAATTGAAACTCGCCAACGTTCTCGAAAGTGGGTCGTGTTTGGACTCATTTTCATCGGCGGGACCTCGCCGATCCGTTGCTGCTATTTTCGTGCGGATCGAAAAAAAAAAAATACAAAAACGAAAACATTCGTCGTCGAAGGATTCCGAACGATGTCGTTCCGATTCGTTCGCGCACGGTTGCAACCGGTTCGTTCACCTCGGCTTTTGGCCGATGCCGATAAAAAGAGCGATACTTTCCCCGGATGTATGCAAACGAGCGGAACCGATTCGCTCGCGTACAAGCGGGGAAACACCGTACACCTTCCTCGTCTCTCCGCACGGAAACGTGCTCCCGTCTTCCCGTCCGATTTAATTTACGAGTCCGCTGGTACCCTCTTCCACCTTCCGCTCATAGGAATGCAAAGTATCGTTCGCGCGAGGCGAAGAAACCTTCCCGTAAAAAATCCGAAGACACCATCGAGCCGATCGGAGATGGTAAAGCGCGCATTCGTGTCAATTAATTAGAGCCGCTTAGCGGTAATCGCGCGCACGAGGATGGTTCTACAAATGCGTACGAAAAGGAGACTAATTGGGACAAGATCGATGGCAGCGGTTTAAGATTAATTGCGCGTGACTCGCGATAGCCGTTTTACCGGCGCGCGGGCGCATGCGCGTGCATACGTACGATGCCGGGGCTGATCGCGCGCGTGCAACGGGAAACGAACCGGCCGCGACTCTTTATAACAATAACAGGTGCGAAGTGCGAGGAAGTACGAGGCACGGGAGGTTGGCGAACGTCGACTCGCCGGGGTAAAAAGGGAGAAACGGAGAAAGAGAGAAACGGAGAACGAGAACGAGAAAGAGAACGAGAGAGAAAAAGAGAAAGAGATAGAAGGAGAGAGAGGGAGAAGGAGAGAAAGGAGAAACGAAGAGGTGTGTCGGAGAACCCTTCCGCGAGTTTGCTCGGTAAACATATTATCATTCCCTAACTTCGATCGTAAATCACGTTTCAGCGTGCGAGTCACCGCATCGTAGGAGCGTTAAAAAGTTTAAACGTTTCCGCGGGAAACACCCGACACGCGTTTTTATATTTTTCCCCTGGACGGGAACCGGTGGCGTTTCCAGGGGGAAAAGCTAACCTGGACCGCCGGTGGAAGTTCGGTTACCGGGACTCCTCGAGTTTCTAATGAGCGCGGTAACCCCGAGCGCGGTCGAGTCCGTTCTTTCTCGAACCGAGACCCGTTGCTTCGCCATCCCCCGAATCGCCGAAATACCGTGACCCGAAATAGTTGATCCCGAAGCGGAAACTTCGAACGCTCCCTACCCGGTCTCGCGATCGAACGAAGGTACGTCGAGAACTCTCCCGTGCTCGCGAACCGAGCGACGGATAGCTCCGTGCACACTTTTCGTTCGGCAGTTACGGTCGATAGGCGAAATTCGTCGAATTTAACGCGTTCGAAATTTTCGAAGCGTCGTTCACGGGAAAAATTCCAACGTCTCGTATGGTTCTTCCACCGACGGTACGATACTCGAGATAAAACTACCGTAAACCGATAGCGTCAGATTCGGGTCATTTTTGACCCGTGCCGAAACTTCACACTCAAGATTCGATTTTCTCGTAAAATTTTCGTCCCGTGTCCTCAACGCGAAGGCGTATTTCTTCCAATTGTAGGTGGAGTTCGACTCGGGTCATTTTTGACCCGTGACGAAACTTCACACTCGAGATTCGATTTTCTCGTAAAATTTTCGTCTCGTGTCTTCAACGCGAAGCCGTAGTTGTTCCAACTGTAGGTGGAGTTCGACTCGGGTCATTTCTGACCCGTGACGAAACTTTGCACCGGAGAATCGATTTTCTCGTAAAATTTTCGTCCCGTGTCCTCAACGCGAAGTCGTATTTCTTCCAATTGTAGGTGAAGTTCGACTCGGGTCATTTTTGACCCGTGACGAAACTTCGCACCGGAGAATCGATTTTCTCATAAAATTTTCGTTCAGTATCCTCAACGCGAAGCCGTATCTGTTTCAATTGTAGGTGGAGTTCGACTCGGGTCATTTTTGACCCGTGCTGAAACTTCGCACCGGAGAATCGATTTTCCCGACAAATTTTCGTCCCGTGTCCTGGACGTTTGCAACTTGAAGGATTTTCTCGAGGCGTCGGTTTCCGGTAGCGAAGAAGCCTCGAGTGCAAAGGGTTAATAAGATTATCGTCGATGGTTGGGATCGAGGTAGGACAGGACCATCGATATCGATCCGCGAAGCTTGCAATATGTACAAGCACCTAGCGGAGAATCGCTCGCGGGGTCGAGCGGAAAAGCAGGACGAAGAGTCGAAAACAAGCAGGACGCGCGTCCTTGCGCGTACTCATCCAAAATACAGCAGCGTAGGTGCGCGCCGAGTACGAATGCATCGGCTGGCACAGGCCGGCGGGCAGACACCAACACACCTACACACGTACGCGTATATCGCGCGCGAGCGAGCGAGCGAGCGGGATATACACGGCAGCGGGCGAATCTTCAATTTCGCTGTCCACGGAGGAAGCTTTGCCGCCAAAAACCACACCCACGCGCTCGTTTGCCGGTAACACGGTGTGTCCTGGGAGGAGGGGGGTGGTGGGTAGGGTGGTGGGTGGCGCGCGCGCTGGCTCCTGAAAAATTTCGCAGGCCCCGCCGTACCTTCCTTCCTTCCTTCCTTCCCTCGTCCGTTCCCGCCGTTTCGTCGTCCCTCGATAACCCGGGTTAAAGCCATTTCCCGGCTAGTGCTTGCCCAGCGCCCGTGGTCTCTCATATACGCTATATATCCCAGCAGAGCGCGCCGGTTCTCTCTGGGACACGGTTACGAAGCGGGGCAGCAGGCAGGCTACCAGGCAGCCAGCCAGTCAGGCAGACGGGCAGAGGCAGGCAGGCAGCAGGCAGGCAGGCAGGCAGAGCAGGCAGGCAGGCAGGCAGAGCAGGCAGAGCAGGCAACACGGGACTTTTGGGACGCGTTGTACATGGGTCGCGTCGCATCGTAGGTTCGCGATGGGTTGGATACATAAGGGGGAGGATAGGGGGACCCTCTTTATGTAGCACATAGACGTTGCCTGGCGTTCGTTCGTTGCCGCTCGCTCGGCGTGTGACGCTCAAATTACCTCCGTCCTCCCTGGTACGTCTCCCCCCTGTTCGTCCCCCCCTTTCCTCTTCACTTCGCCGCGCCGCGCCACTCCTCGCTCGGTCTCTGCTCGCAGAGCCGCAGTCGCCCGCTGGTGTGCTGGCTCACCCTCCTCCTCCTCCTCTTCCACCTCGTCCTCATCCTCTCATCCTCCTCCTCGTCGGCCGCTGCCACCCTGCTTCGCCGTAGTGGCTCTCCCTCGCGCCACCGGCAACCTCTGCCTTCCCCCCCGTCCGCCAATCTCCTCCTCTATCGTTCTACCGCGCGCGCTTCTCCCCCGATCACCGTCGACGTTCCTCTCTCTCTCCTCTCTCCTCTCTTCTCTCTTCTCTCTCCTCTCCTCTCCGTGCCGCGATGGTCCGCTCCGCTCTGCTCCTCATCGCGCGCGGCGCTCTCGCGTTCGCTCTCTCTGGCCACCGGTGCCGCGGCGGATCGTGGTGCTCTGTGTGTTGCGCGCCCAGCCGCACGACCCACGGCCACCGCTCCTCTGTGCCACCCTGCGCGACACACACGCTGTGTACGGACGAGGAGAGAATTCGAAGAGGGAACGCGAGAGAGAAAGGAGCACCGGCTATAACGCCGCGCTAGAGGAGAGCTCTGCGGGTCTGAAACGCGGCCAGCGCGGCAGACAGGCACCGCGGGTCACCGCCTTCCCTCGTCGTCCAACGTTTCTCCCCCCCCCCCCCCTCCTCACCCCGGTCTGCTCGCCCGCCCGCCTGCCTGCCCGCCCTCCTCCTCCTCCTCCTCCTCCTCCTCCTCCCGGCGCCCCGGCGTTGCCCGCCAACAACCTCCTATCTTTCTCTCTTTCCCTCTGTTCCTGTGTCTTTGCCTTTCCCTCGCTGTCCTGCTCTCCGGCTCTTTCTTCCCTAACGCGTTTCTCTCTTGACGAAGACAAGAAAGCGCAAGAAAGACGCGAACAGAAGTCAGCTACCCGAGAGAGTCGCACGGCCCTCTGGTCGAACGCTACGCGCGGCGAGAGCACACGCTCGCTCTCCCCTTTCACCCGTGCAGCCCCTTTGTTATTAGTCCGCCGTGTACCACCCTAAATTCACTCGCGCTGCAAACGGACAAATTTCGCGAGAGAGAAGCATGCGCGCGCGCGAGAAAGCACCGGAACACCACGGGAAGGGATCGTGTGGCCCGTGGGGGGGCCTTCGCGGCAAACGGGGAGGGTCGCGCGTGTCCTTCCCTCGACTTTCTTCTATTTTTCCTTCCTACGGTTCGCCGTAATTTACCGGTGTCTTGGGGTGCGTTCGTTACGTAATTACGAGCGGCGGCGGCGGCGGCGGCGGCCGCCTCCTCCTAGGCCCGTAAATGGTTTATAAGGGGAAAGTCGAGCTCGGCCGATCGGCCGTACCCGCTACGGCGAACAGCGACCAAGAGCCCGAGGACTTTTAAAGTATCGGTAACGATCGCGTTCCGTGGACGTCGTCCGCGCTCGCGGACGAGACCGCAAGTTTCCGTGGAACCGGTGACACTCGGTGCACGAGTCGCGTCGCGCCTAGCCGCGTCGCGTCGAATCCTTAAATAATTCCGCGGCGTCCGTCTTCGAAAACATCGGGGCCGTGGAAAAACGAGGATGCGAGGAGGGGGGAAAAAAGTGGTCCGCCTTCGGCGTCGCCACGAACCGAACGAAATCCACGGGACGGAGAGGAGGTAGCGCGCGAAAAGAAAGGAAGGAAACGGGAGAACAATAAAATGGGAAGAAGGCTACGAACGTTGGCTACGTACGTTCTTTTTTTTTTCTTTTCTCTCTTCCCTTTTCTTCTTCCCTCCGTTCCTTCCCTTCGTTCGTTCGTTCGTTCGTCGCCTACTACCTGCGTTTACGGGTGTATTCGTCGTATAATTGCGCTCGCGGTGCATATTCGCGCGGCTCGCACGGACGAGCGAGTCTTTTTTTGTTCCCCCCCGGCTTTTGTGCAGCGAGAAAGCGGCAAGGGAAGGACAGGAAGACAGAAGGGAGTCGAGAAAGTAAATCGAGCGGATATATCGCGGCGCTAGAGCGCCTCGCTCGCTCTTTCTCTCTCTCTCTCTCTCTCTCTCGATCCGTCTCTCTTTCTCTCTCTCTCTCGTTCGTTCGCTCGTTCGCTCGCTCGCGCTTGCACCTTCCGTCTCTCTCCCTCTCTCTCTTTCTCTCCTCCGGCGCGTCCAAGTACTATTTTCTTCGTCGAGCCACGAACGCGAACGAACCGATTGATCGTTTCGCGAAGGCCGGTATCTTGGCTAGCGCTACTCCATTGTCATGCGCGTGTTCTCAACTTGTACCGCGACGACGCTCGTGTTCCCCTTAATCGCCGCCTTGTTCGCGAGCGATGCTAATTCTATCGTACAAGTATTATATTACGAACGGGGTATATATCGGCTCGATTTCGATCCGCTTAATTCGTATTGAGTTTTTTCGAATGAAGAAAATTGCGTGGACGTTTTCATCGTTAACGTCGATAATTTTCCCATGGCTTCGCGGATGGTAATTAAACGTTGAGCGCGGGCTGCGCGGGCTCCGCCGTTCTTTTAATACCTCGGCCATTACGAAATAATTTCAAGGGGATATATTGGCGCGTTAGGGTGCCTTTCGCGCGCTCTCTCTCTCTCTCTCTCTCCCTTCCTACCCTCTCTCTCCTCGTCTCTCTCTCTCTCTCTGTTCTCTCTCGTGGGAAGTCTCGGACCCACGAACACCAAGGAATCGATCGATCGATTCCGTGGCTGCTATCCCGGATAATAGCCAGCGCTCCACGGTCGACAAGCGAAAAGCGGAACAACCTAAATACCACGAAACGCGGCCCAAGTATTCGAGCGACAAAAATTCATTGGAGAGGACAAACGGGATTAATTAATTGAACGGCGAACGATCATTTACGACGTAGTTTCCAAATCCAATCGAAAAGAATAACGCGCGACGAAATTTACACATCGATGATAATTGTCGGGCATGAAATTTCGACCCGTTGACCGTGTCGTTTTTCACCCGGAAACACCCCCCTTCTTGCGTTTACCCCCAGTTTGATTTTAATTCGTCGATCGAATCGCGTTACTCGTACGCGAACAACGAAATTGTCCTCTTCGATTCGAGATCGAGTAAATTACGAAAAAATCTAGAGTATCTTCGGAAAAAAAATTTTCACAACAAATTTGACTAAAGAACACGTTTTTCGTCTCTGCCCCGAACAGTCGGAGAGGTTCGTTGAAAAAGTTGCAATACCTTGTACGATCGCAAAGATCAACGAACGGTTTTCGTAAACACAAATTGTATTCCAGTTCGTGGTTTCGTGTTCGATTTTGCAAAATTACAAAGTTTCGAAAAATAAATTTCACCGTCGTACGTCGATACGATAAATCGTACGAAGACGATCCCACGGGTTCACCGAGGACCCGTAATTCCTCGAAGGGAACCCAGAACCGGGTTAGAAGCGTTTAAACAATTTTTGTTTACAAGCCAACGCGCGGACAAAGGTCACTGTCGACGCACCGCGCGAATAAAATGCCAGTAATCAGAACCCGTTTGCGACCCTCGAAGCTATTCGCTACAGGTGCTCCCCGAATTTGTCCAAATTTCGTACCGAGCCTTCGGGCATAAATGGGTTAATAACGCAAAACCGCATGTACACCGAGAGAGAGAGAGAAAGAGAAAGAGAGAGAAATTATTTGGGTCACCGGGTGCGGGATGTCGCGTGCTACGTGTTACGGGAACGTCTTTAATCGCGTATACGGCTTAACAGCTGTAACAGATTTTGAGCAGGGTATTGTTTATCTCGTTACGAATACGTTGAATGTGCGAAGAAGCACCATTACCCACGGGACAATGAACGCGTACCTGCCTATGTATCGCCTGCTCCGTCCTCACCGATGCTTCCCCCTCCCCTCCCCGTATCGCCGCTTAAAACCTCCCTTCTTCTGCCACTCGGCACCGTCTCGCTCCCCACCATCTCTCTCGCTCCTTCTCCCCCTCCCTCTCTTCTCGCTCGCTCTCGCCATTCCAGTTATGTATTACCTAATGCGAGATGCTCGGGCGAAACAAGTTTATCGCTGGCTGCCGCGTGACATCCAACGGATTCCTGAATACGCTTCCGATCGGCGAGAGATGGGTAGCGAATGAATTCCGTCTGGAAATTTAAGTAACGACCAAACCGGTCCACCTCTTATCTGTCTCTCCGCGCGAGCCAAAAAGACGAAGAACCGAAACGGGTGACGTTCTCCTGACGGCGAAGCGGCCGGCGGCCGAGCGACTCGCCGGTAGAGGGAGGGGTGGGGGGAATGAGGACCGACACATATTCCGCGCGGCGAAAAACTCTCTCGTAAGGAAATCGAATTCACCGTGACGCCGCAACGAACGACGACGACGACGACACCGTCGCGATTCGAATCGGTGGGCGATTCCTTTCGACGTATCCGGATACACGGCATACAACACGGTGTATCGATTACGGTTTTCCACGCGACACGTTCGCGAAATCGAGGCGGCGAAATCTTTCGCTACCTACGCGGGCCCGCGAGGTAGGAGAGAGAAATATAGCTCTCTGTTCGTTGCGCGTCGCTCTCGGGCCACGTCGACGTCTATCGAGGCCCGCCGGTTGGAAAAAGAGAGAGGAGGAACTATTTCGCTCCTCTCTCAAGAGGGAGGGGTGGGGAAGGGGAGAGAGAGAGAGAGAGAGAAAAAAAAACGTCGTCCGCGTACCTACCCGTTGCCCGGCTGCCGCAATAAATCCCATTTCCCCGCCGTTCTGTCTCTCTCTCGCTCTCTAACCGTCTATCTGTATCTCTCTTTCCATCACGCTCTGCTTCTCTCCCTCGTGCACTGGTTTCAGCCTGGAATCGTGGCTTCCGTTTCTTCGGACCCACGGAGAGTGAAAATCGAGTCCCTGGACCCTGGTCGGAGGAGGTTCGCGGTAAAAGGGTTCGAAAAAGGTCGTGAACGACGACGACGACGACGACGACGGAGAGGAAGAAGAGGAGAAAGAAAGCTACGTAGAAACGAGCGAGCGCAAGAGAGAGAAAGAGAGGGTCCCCGCGGAAGAGCGCCGAGCGAGGCGGGGGGTAGCGAGGGGAGCGTGGGGGGAGGGGGTTGGGTAGGGTACGGTTCGTCCGTCGACGAGGCTCGATGCCGGATTTTTCCAGCGGGGCCACGGTAGAATGGATGTGGGTATAATGGAGGCGAGCACCGTGCCTTCGTTGCCCGATAAAAACTGCCGATGGAAAGAGGACGGAGGACGAGGGGGACGAAGGCCGGGATCGAGGGGGGAAGAAGAGCGAGCGACAGCGGGAAAGAGAGGGACCCGAGCAGCCAGAACGGGAGAGCGGCGTACGGCGGACGCCGGACGGCGAACGGGGCGGCTGTGGATCGTTGGAAAGACTCGACGCGAGACGAGGAGTTTCGATACGCGTTATCGAGCACGGTCGCTCGAATTAAAATTTCTTCGGCCGGCGGGATGCCGCGTCCTCGAACCGCTTCCTTTCTACGCCCGTGAACGCCCACCGGGGCGGTTGGCTGCTAGGCTGCCGGCGTCGCTCGCGTCCACCGAAATTCACCGACGGACTTTCTATGGCCCCCTCCCTCCGTCGCTCCGTCGTCCCGTTCTCCCCCCTCCCCCTCCCCGCCGCCGCTGCTCCGCTCTGCTCCCCCGTGGCGGTGTCGTTTTACCGAACCGAGGGAATTTCGAGCGTACGGTCGCGAACGGTGTCCTTCGAGCCCCGGTGTACGGTACGCGAAAACAGAAACCGAGAGAGGAAAAATGTTTTCGAGTCGTAGCCAGGCGAGATTTAATGCGCGAGAAACGGCTATTAGGCGGAGCGAAAAGGGAAAAGAAAAAGGGAAGAAAAAAGCGAAAAAGTCGATCTCTCCCCGCGCTCGGTGCCCGCGCAGACAGCAGCGCACCGGTTCTCGTCAATCTCGTCCCATCACCCGAAGTTAAGCGGCGCGGAGGGGCCGACGGAGGGGGAGGGGGTACACACACGGTCAGTGGCTGCACGGGTGGCGACCGTCTCTAGTAATTCCGGTTGGCTGCCGGCTAATCGATATTTCAGAACCCGATCGAAGACCGCCGCGGTGTGTTCTGCCCGGCTAATTATCAATATACGACCGTTGCCGGTAAACTCGAGCACGGTGAACGAGAGAAAGAGACACGCAGTGAGAGAGAGAAAGATAGAGAGAGAGAGAAGGCACGAAAAAGACATCCGGGAGCGCGTACGATCGGAACGATAGAATCACCGGGGCTGGTTCGAGCGTGGCAGACAAGACTCATCTTCGATTCCGCTCGAATATCCAGTCCGGTCTGTTAGGTTTAATTTCGTTAATCAGGACGCGTCTCGATTCAACGAGCTTCGTGAGCGGAGCCGAAAGGAGAAAGGCATTCTCCCTCGTCCTCCGCCGTCGGTCGCCGCTGCTGCATCCGCGCCAAAACTCACGAAACGCAGCGGGAAAGAACGAACGAACGAACGAACGAACGAACCAACGAACGAACGAACGAACCGACGAACGAACGAGAGCGCCCCGCCGATCCGGGTGGTGCGCGTTCGTATATAGCGCGGCGAGGTGGGAAACTAGACCGTGACGAATCACGGTCGGCGACTGCGCCGCTCTGACGTCACGTCGAAGGGCGAACCCGTCGTCGCAAGTGTTCGTGATTGGACATCTTTTATCTTCGTCCGGGGCGACGCTCGCAATTTTGGCGCGATAGCGCAACGGGGACGAATCGAATTAATACGATTGCCACTTCCGAAGCGTGACTACGAGCGCGTGACTCGAACGAATCTCGAAGCATCGCGAGCCGCCCGAACGATTCGGTGACCGGGCCCCTCGATTTCTTTCGCGAGAATAACCGACCGCCGGACCGATCGACGCCACGTCCGCGTTCCTACGGCCGCTCCGTCTTCGAAAAATGCAACAAGTTGCGGGACAAACCGTAATAAATCGTAAATGTATTTACGATCGGCAATCCCGACACCGTGAACCGCGCGCTTGTTTCGAAGAGCGAATAGATTACGCAACCGTTTCAACTTTTCCCGAGCGATTCCAGCAGCTTTGAAAAGTTAACCTAGAAAATATCACAGTCGTCCGCAACGCGTCTGATGTATCGGCTCGTTCGGAAACTCGTTTCGTTTCGTTTCGGTGAAAACGAAACACGATTCTTTTACAGTGTGTAAACATTTTATTCAATTATACTTCTTATTATTAATTATTATTCTTTCGTACGATGCGCTATATTTTTTGATTATTAGTTTCGCCTATGACAAATAAAAATAATAGAAAGGAGACGCGAGGTTACGACCTCTCGATGTCGACGCGTCGATATCTCGTACGTTGGCCAATTCGAGGAATCGATCATCGCGCACCGTGTAGCGAAAACATCTCGCGAACATAATCCATTGAATTCGATCCCTTTTCGGAACTTTCTCCCTCGATTTCACCCTCGCGGCGAAACGGAGACCAGACGTAAATTTCGTGCGGGAAATTTCTGATACGAGGCTCTCGGTGTCCCGATTTATGCGCGAAACACGGTGTATTCGTTCCCCGCGGAACCTAGTTTGCGAAACGCTGATTCATACGATCGGGACGACCGCGTTCGAACGATCGGTTTCTCGATACCGGATGTCCACTCGTTGGTAGCCTTAACGTGCACGGTGCACCCCTCCTTTTGGAATCTGGGGATCCGTTGTCTCGAAGCCGTATTGTACAAGTCCCGTCGTAAATGTCCGATGTCCATCACGTGATGCCCGCAATGTTACGCTGGCATATTTGGGGGTTACCGACCCCACGGGAAACGTAGCGTTTTACGGTAGGTAATATTCGTGAACGAAACGATTTAATTGTGTACGCGATCGTTCGCAATTATTACGAACGGTGTACCGATTATCGTCGTTCCGAACTTACTTGTACGAAACGAATGCTCGACGCACGGCCGTCCTCGATCCAGGGCCGGACTTAGCTGTTCCGGTACCCCGTACCAAAAGTGTAACCCCCCAAGACTTTTATTCCTTATTGTACGTGAAATAATTTCGAACGTTTTATTCTCGAATTATAAATCTACAGAGCCATCGATGAGAATAAAAAAAAAATTCTCGATGAAAATATTGGGTTATTGGGAAAGTGATTCTCGTTTTCCAAAATGGAGAATATATAATTTGACAACACTCTGAAAAATTCGTGTTTCGTTTTCACCGAGAAAAAAAAGAAAAACGAAACGACTTTCCGAAGAACCGAATATTTCTTCTCTCGTTGGTAACTTTTCCCTAAGGAAATGTACTCGGTGGGTTCGAAACCGGTAAGAAGAATTAATCAATTAGGTATTCTCGTAAACGGTACCTTACTCGGCACCGAACGAATGGTACACCGTTCGAGCTAGTACAGTCTCGCGTTTCCTATTCAATCATCCGAATTAGCAGCCAAGAAAGATCAGCGTCCGCGAACGGTTGGCGTCGGTGCCGCCCAGTAAAAGCGGCAGAATTCGATCCCAAAAGCGCCGGGCGAGCAGCGTCGGCTGCCAAGGAAGCGGGGTGCTTGGCCCTGGTGCCGAGAATCGCGGGCACCGAAACGCGCTCTCGCATCTACCGAGTAACCGCGCGGCGACTTTCGTGATCGTCGCCCCGATGGGCCGAGCCGAGCCGGCGCGGCTCGTTCGCCGATTTCGTCGTTTTGCGCGCCGCTTCCGACGGTGGCCACGGCGATTTCGGTGAGCGGCGGTTACTGACTGGTGCGCGTGCGCGCGCGCCTCGACCGATACGCGGCCAATTACGTCACGCCGCTCAACGCCGCGCAAACCGATCGCCACCGTCGCCGCGCGCGAGACGTTTCGCAAGCGCGAAAGATCGTCGCGTCACGCGTCCCAGCGATGGCACGGAGAGACGCGTTTCGGTGCCGTCGTTTTATATATATATATATATATTTACGCCTGAAATCGATACTCCTGTATCAAACCGTTCCAAGGAACGTCTTCGAACCATTTCAGGCTTATCGGGATACGCGACCGTCCCGTCGATACCTATCGGTTACGTCACGCTCGACACCGGTGTTAACCGTATTTAACGCCGAGGTACGAAAGAAGAGGCATCGCGCTCGAACGAACGATCCGTGCGCGATTAACCGACGACGTTCGCTATCGAACGGAACGAACGATTCGCGGAGCGAAAATAATTCGTTATTTCCAGATACGGTGATCGTCGCCGTGAACCGTTCCCGGTTAGACGCTGGCCCGGCCGAGAGACGAAGAATTCGTTCGTAAAATGAATCACGCGGATATGCCGCGCGAAAAATAACTAAAAATAGTCGACTATCTAGGTAACCGATTCGTTCGAAGTCGCTCGAATATTCCGGGTCGGTCTGATAATAGACCGCCACCGTCGTCGAGTTTGTTCGAGTCTCGTTGATGATTAAATTGTATCGATGCTACGAGAAATGTCACCGTGCACATGTCACTCCGTGCACAACCGACGACCTATTTCGATACCGGTAACGCTCGGAAATTCATGGCTAGTGGTATTAACGAGTGTAGTACACGGTGTGTGCGTTATTGGTTCGATGCCATCGCTACGCGTTCGGCCTTACCCGTTCGCTGAGCGTCGGCCGAGCGAGAGCCCGCGCGTGTCCTTATACACCAAAGGACGCGAGTTTCTCGCACCATTTCGAGGCCTCTCGCGGCCAAGCCACGCGTCACGTCGCGTACCGGCCTCTCGCGGCCGTAAATTTATTCGCGCTTCGGCGTCGTTCGTCGCGGAGAATACGTGGTCGGTCGGTCGGTCGGTCGGTCGGCCGGCCGCGCGGCACGGCTCGGCGATCGGTGCCCGCCGCGTTCAATAAACGGAGACAGCCCGAAACGTCCGTGGGGGATCGGACGAGACACTCGATTCGCCGGTTTAACGATCGCCCGCGGTACCGGCGCAACCTTAATTCGCCCGTTAATGTTTTATGTTAATGCTCCACGGGACAGAATTAGCCGCGCGCTTGTTTGGTTACTCGGCGCTAAGCAGCTTACGACGGCCACGTCGAATTTTCGTCGGGCGTCGCGGGGCGTCGGCGTCCGCGGTTTTCCTATCGCGGAAATTTCGCGACGTCGGGAGGAAAAATACACGAGAGTACCACATGGCTCGATTATTAATCCGCGTCGCGTCATACGTGGAACAAATACGGTTTTCGCGACGTTAACGGATCGTATGCGTTCGTTTAACCTTTCGCTCGCCCCACCTTTGGCGGATTTTAACGAAACACGACCTTTCTTGTCGCGAAAATACGAAAATGCGACGCCTCGAGGACACGGGACGAAAATTTCACGAGAAAATTGATTCTCCGGTGCAAAGTTTCGGTACGGGTCAAAAATGACCCGAGTCGCACTCCATCTACAGTTGGAACAAATACGGCTTTGCGTTGAGGACACGGGACCAAAATTTCACGAGAAAATCGATTCTCCGGTGCGAAGTTTCGGCACGGGTCAAAAATGACCCCAGTCGAACTCCACCTACAATTGGAACAAATATGGCATTGCGTTCAGAACACGGGACGAAAATTTGATGAGAAAATCGATTCTCCGGTGCGAAGTTTCGGCACGGGTCAAAAATGACCCGAGTCGAACTCCACCTACAACTGGAATAAATATGGCTTCGCGTTGAGGACAGAGGACGAAAATTTGTCGAGAAAATCGATTCTCGGGTGTGAAGTTTCGGCACGGGTCAAAAATGACCCGAGTCGAACTCTACCTACAATCGGAAGTATGGCTTCGCGTTGAGGACACGGAATGGAAATTTGACGAGAAAATCGATTCTCGAGTGCGAAGTTTCGTCACGGGTCAAAAGTGACCCGAGTCGAACTCCACCGGGTCACGAGACCCCCTAGCCGTCGAACGGTCGAGAAATCCTAGACGGGTGAACGACGTACGGGTGGGTTTCACGGTACACGCCCGACGTCGCGTCGGAAACGCGCGGATAAAGATAACTGCGCGCTATTAATGTCCCCTGGTCTCAATTAATGTCAATTAATACGTTGAGACTGGATCTATTTGTCGGTCTCTAATAAAGCCTGTTACGGCCAATTTTAATCGGTATAATCCTAACGAGACTTTTTCCTGTTCGGTGGCCGAGCGTCGAATGAAAACCAACCCGACGGTTCCCGCGCTCTCGACGTCCGCGGAATGATTTTCGACCGGAGGTTTAAAGAGAGATTTAAAAATTATTATTCCTCCCGTAACGGATAAAGTACACGGCCAGAACGAAACAATAAGGCGAGATACGGCCCAAGGCCGCTTTCAACCCTTCCAGGACGTGGTTAAGCGCGTGTGTGTTGCGTGTGTGTGTGTGTGTGTGTCAGTCGTACTTTTTTGTTCGGGATTCTACGATACGCGATATTCGATTATAGGCCTCGTCTTCCCCTATCCGTGCACGGTCGGCGCTGAACGCGTACTCTCGCGGATAAACGTCTGAAATAAATCACGATATTGGCGATAATTCGTAAAAATGGATTTACGGACGCGTGAGCTCGTTACACGATTATCGAGAAGAAAAATATTTATATATGTGCGTGGAGAAACCCTGAAACTATTTACCCGTGGAAAATATACGAAACGGAGAAACTGGGAGCAAATATTTCCACGAAGAGTAAAACAAACAGCGAATATCAGCGATGGTATAAAAGTTACTTGGTTCGCGGTGCCGCCACCGTTGTTCCAAGTTTCGTGTAGCGCGAAACTCGTATCGCCGGGCACCAGGTTCCGGCGAGCCAACCTTAAAAACGGTGTCCGCGTATCGATTAATCGGGGGGGGGGGGGGGGTAGGTACGTTGAAATATCGGTTCCGGCGCGTTAGAAAATTTCACGTATATACGCGGTCCGGCGGCCACCAATTACTAATTAGCAATTACGTAAAGCGAGCCGTTCTACCGCAAATTCAGTGGAGGCATCAGCCGGCCCACCCTAAAGTCGGTCCTTGGTCATTAGACCCGGCGAGCGCATTAACCTCGAACCCATTCCTGGCCCATCGCCTCGTGCGCGTCGTTCCATACCCGTATATACCCGTAGACGGTGGCTACGATATAGCCGAAGCTAGCAATTCGGTCCGACGCATAACGAGCCACGGACTTTACGGTAGTCTCCTTCGCTGCACGACTCGCTAATTCCTCGCTCGGCCGCAGTTAGCGACGGACGCGCGCGGCTACCCCAGCGTCCGATTGTACGCACGCACGCAAGCAAGCACGCAACCAGGCACGCAACTCGACTCGCACTCGTCTCGACTCGACTCGACTTGACTCGACGCAACGCAACGCAACGCAACCGCGGCGCAACGTAGCAACGTCTACACGGCTGGATGCACGAGGCGCACGTACGCGATCCGCTCACAAACATACCGAATCCGAGCGACTCGAGTCTAGGCTAAGAGAGCTCTCCGGGCCCGATGCGTCCCCATCGTCGTCGTCGTCGTCGTCGTCGTCGTGCACGTATTCGAGCAGCGTCTCTCTTTCTCACGAGCGCGCGGTTCGCGGCTCGGCGCGGAGTCGACGGCGTGTGCAGCGGGAGAGACGCGCACACGCGTGTGCGCGAGAGAGTGTGAAATAACGCGAGGTGATGGCAGAGGACAAAGGCTCCGCGCGACGCGGGTACTAGGGGCTAGGCAGGAACCAGAGCCGTGCTGAACGACCAGAGAGACACGAGGGGGGGAGAAAGGGGAACAGAGTCGAGGGGGCTTCTTCTCCCTCGATGCGGCGGCGAGGGAGAGGGAGGGAGGGTGACCGACCAAAGGGGGAAATCGGTAGGATGGGTCGAGAAACGAGGGGAGAGAGAACGGAACGGAACGGAACACGGGCGAGAAAAAGAGAGGGCCGTAACGCGAAAGAAAGAGAGGCGAGGAGCCGCGCGAACGCGAACCCGCGGGTTCTATACCATTCGGTCGGTTCGGTGAGTCACGCATCGCGAGCTTCCTGCTGCCAGGCCTCTGTCTCCCCCCGCCGCTAAACCCCACCGACTCCCCCCCGTTTCCCCCCACTGGGGTCCCCTCTTTCGCGTCTCGCGCCACTGTTATCCTCCCCCCGTCCTCCCCAGGCTCCCGGCCGATCCCTTTTGTCTGACGTTCGTCCGACCGACCGACCGACCGTTCGACCGTCACCCGCAGGGTTAAGGGTCTTCTAAAGAGGATGGTTCTGCCGTCTCTCTTTCTCGCTTTCGCCCTTGTCTTCTTGTCCGCGCTGTCTCTTCCTCCTCGTCTACCTCTGGCCGCGGCGCAGCGGGCTCCGGTAGGTGGGTTCCGCTGAAAGATCTCGAAGGCAGCAGACTCGTTTCAAAAGAACGTCGTCGCGCGGTATTTTCGGCGGATCGAAAACGCGCTCCCGTGCGACGGCATCTGCCGGTGCCGGTGCCGGTGCCTCCGCACCGCTACACACCGGGAACGAGCCACCGAGCCGCGGGTTCGAGCACGGTCCAGAGAGGCGAGTGCACGGTATACGCGCGGCTTAATGGTGCGGGCCAAATGTCAAAGAGGATGCCCTGGAAATCGATACCGGCGTCGCATCGATCGTTCCGCGGACTAGTTTTTCCTTTGGCGCAGACCGAGACGTCGCGTCGGGGAGAGGGGACGCGATCAACCGCAGATGCGACTAATTGCACCGACGAACGCGGGCGCCCGCGCGAGCGAGCGAGCGAGCGAACGAACCAGCGAACGAACGAACGAACACGCACACGCGTGTACCGTACCGCGCGGCTAGACCCGTCCGCGTACACAGGTGTACCCCGCGCCGCAGTTCTCCGTAAGAATCGAGGCCCCTTTTTCTCGATGTATCGTCGAAAAACTTGGCCGAGCGTATCCCTATTTATCATCCGCGCGGCGACGCCTCCTGTATACCGATGCGTTCCGCCGGGCTCTCGAATGTATAATGAGCGCTGGGTGGCTCGAATTCGATAAGAGTCGGTTAGGCGGTGCTTCGGAATGACGTATCACCGCCGCGAGATTAATAGTAGGCATGTACGCACACAGTCGCGCACGCGATCGCGCAGTCGCTGACCGACACCGGCTTCTCGAGGCGAATTCTTCCACGCGAAACTATCCGCTCGTGTGTTGCGCGCCTTCTTTCGTTCGAACGTTCGACGCGAAATCGCGTGCTACGCCGTCTTCCACCGGACAACCGCCCGTCTGCTGACCGCGTCTTCGAACCGTTCCGAGACATCGGTGTTATACCCGGACCGTGGATATCGACGCGAGACCGGAGAAAATGTCCTTCGGGTTGTTACCCCATCGGGACCGGGTAACCCGAAGGACAGGTAGGGGAAATTTGATCGGTGTTATCTCGACTTTGTATACATTGGAGACGGGAACGAGAAACGGCGAGAGCGAGCGAGATACAGTTAACGTTTGATCGTCGAGCGCCTCTCGCGCATAATAACTATCCGTCGACGATCGCGGTCAATTGTAACGTACAGGGTGCTTCAAAAATTGTGAACGCTCTGTAAAATTATTTTTCTATTTTCTCTCTCTCTCTCTCTCACACACACACACACACACACACACACACATTTTCTCTCTCTTTCTCTCTGTCTCTCTACTTTTCCGAGAAACGTAACGCGAGTATTTCCAAGAGTTCTCGGTGGTCGTACCGTCCGTCTCGACGCGTTCCGCAAAATTTTACTTTTCCGCTTCGGTAACTCATTAGTAACCCGAGACATCGTCGACCGCGGCGCGCAGATAACGCGCCAGATCGCTCCGTACCGGCAGTTCCAGGAAGTGGTGGGGGTAACTTCGTAACAACCCGAGGGACGAAAATTTTACAACGAACCGAGGAACGAACGCGTTTCCAGATCCACGCGGGCGAAGGAAAAAAACGAGACAACCGTGGAATACACCGTCGGGCGAACCGAGGAATCGGGATATCGACGAAATACGTTTTTCCCCGACGCGTTCCGAACACCTCTTCTGACTTCTCCCCCTAGATCATCGCGAGTCCCCTGCTCGAACCGAGCGGTCCGTAATACGCGGGATTTTTTGCGCCGCTTAGTCACTGCGCGGCGAGCGATGACGGTTACGCCGAGCCCGCGTTCCCGTGTGCGTGCGAATGCGTGAGTCCGTCGCGCGACCCACACACGCGTCCGTTTGTCGGCGAAACTCCGCGTGGCGAGCGCGTTCGTGCGCTGGTGTAGCGAGTCCGGGAGCCGGCCGCGTCGATATATCCTGTGCCAAGGTCCGTCGATTGGTTACAAATGAAATTAAGAAATATTGCTCGCTCTTTGTAAATTCCATTCGCAGGTACAGGGAAACGGTATCCGTAGCGTGGACCTCGAACGTTGCCGTACGAAAAATATTTTCAACCGTGGACACACCGTGCGTCGATCGAAAAACCGTTGCGTAATAAAATAATTCCCGATCCGTAGCGTCGGAACGCGGATCGCGCAACGCTCGGTGAGTCGCGGGAGTCGATCAAAGCGGCGAGTTCGAACAATTCGAATCGAAAATTAATTATCGTTTCGGTATTTAACGCCTCGTGGGCCGCCTGGAAAATTTACGCGATCGGTGATCGGTAATTCGCGACTGGTGTCCTAGAACCCTGTCTACGTTTCACCCGGGAAGGGTGTACGGGCGATACGCAGCGTAATCGTTTCTCCCCACGCGGAACGTTGCAATATCGCTGGTAGATAACTCGAGCCTCCCAAATCGTCGCGTGTAAGAACAACTGGACTCGTTCCGATATTGCAATACGATCGCGTAGCCCGTGTTTAGACTTCGCCGGTACCGACCGTCTTTTAAGGAAGCCGACTGCGACGCACTTCCTGAAGGAATGTTATCGTTGACGGAATTCGGTCACATCAGGGTTGAAGGAGGGGAGGACGCTCACGGACGCTCGGTTACTTACGCGACGATTTCACCGGTGGACGTGGAACGAAGATATCGATTTGAAGCGCACCGCGCGCGTATCGAGTTTTTCCGAATTAAAAAAAGCTTCCTACCTCGAAATTCTTCGAGAACGTACCGACGCTATTGTTATAGGGGTCAGTGTACCGATATCGATAGGTGCGAACCGTGATGGGTTCGAACAAAGAAAAAATTCGCGACACCGTTTCGCGGTGGGTACATAATTTACCAAAGAAGGAAAGAACGTTGCTATCGGGTCGTGTTCAACCCACGATCGACCGAGCGTTGAAACTTGCTCCCTTTTCGAACGCAAAAGAATCGCGTACTCGCGACGACCTCGGGTTCCGCTAGGCACGGGCAAGGTCCGATCGTCGAAATAGCGGGTTCCGTGTTGCGTCGCAGGAAAGACAAACAGATCGAGGATATCGGTATTATCAAGGCCTGTAACGCCGAACGTTCCCGGGAATCCCCAGGGCAGGGTCCGAGGTTCGTGGCGTTTCGTTACGGTCGGCACTCTCCGATCGGTCGCGTTATAAATTTCCTTGGGTCGCACGAGGGACGGACCGGGCGCGATAAGACGAAAAATCTTATCGAAGTCGGTCGCGGCGCACGATAGCGAAACGACGACGGAGTTATAAGAACGTAACAAAGAAATCCGCGGGCATCGGGAGAACCGGGTGTATCCGGTCAAACCGGGCAGCGAGGTTCGGGGAACGTAGATTCCCGTCGCGTCCGCGATAGAGGCGAGCATCGAGCGGCTGAACGTGGTTCGGACGGGCGAGCCGCGAGCGACATATCCGGAGCGGGGCAAAGGAAAACACCGTGGCGCACGTAAACGTCCCGACGGCTTTGTGTACGGTTCGACAATCGTGGAAGGTTAGCGGTGCGCGTGCGTGAGAGCGGCGCGGTGTAGCTTTTACGGGCCCCTCGGGCCACACGATCGTCGATCGCCGTGGCATGCGGGTCCCGCGAGGAGAGCACGAGAGGTGGAAGTGTCGCACGCAGTGCCGACCAGCTGCTCTCCTCTCCTCACGATGTGCCGGGGCGTCGTCGTTCGTGTCGTCCCTTTCTTTCCTTCTTTTTCTCGTCGTTTTATTCCGGCGGCGTGCTCGCTCCCTCTAACGCGTGCTGTGCGTGCGCGAACCCGAGGTTCGCACAAAGGGGATACGGGTATATAACGCGCGAGGCCCTCCGTGCAGTGGCCCAACACAACCGCGCGGCAACGTCGCGCCACGTCGCGAACGCGCGCCGGTGTGGGTTATCGCCGCGGTCGCTTCGGGAGACCGTGCACACGAACGCGAGCGCGCGCGCGCTCACAGGAACGCGGTCTACCCGTGTGCATGCACGTACGCGCGACGGCCGCGGTTACGTGTAGAAGCGCGGGGATATATAGGTGTGTATGTACCTGGGCCTGCCCGATCCCTCGGGGTTCGCTTCTCCTCGCACGTACACGCGAAGCCGAGCCAACGCCAGAACGGCGGCCGAGCGAGCGAGCGAGCGAGCGAGCTAGCGAACGAACGAACGAGCGAACGAGCGAGCGAACGAACGAGCCAGCCAGCCAGCCGCGGCGAGCCACGGATGCGCCCTGCTTACGTATACACCGGTCCTTCTCGCCGTCTTCCTCTCCCTCGCTGCTCCCTCCTTTTCCCACGACCGAGCCCCGGCAATATAAGCCGAGTAATATTACCGCGGGAAGAGCGGTAAGGTAACAGAGAGCCGCTGCTACGGACCGTTCCTTTCGAGAATTTACGAGCACCACGGTCCGGGTGCCCGTCGACCCTCCCTCTGTATACCCTCTCGTCGTCTCGCGTACCGTAGCTGCGAAACGGCACCGCACAGACCGTGAGCGTTTCCGTGCTATGCTTGGAACTCGGTAGCTATGCGCTTCGAACCTATGCATCCATGCGGTACGCGTTCACGATTGCCAGACGATGGACATCCTTATTAGCCGTGAGAGGTTATTGATGGTAAAAGCGCGTTGCGTTTCGCTACCGCGGATATGTATAATTGGACTGTTTACGCGTGAAAGCGTTTCGTGCGCGGTATGCGGACGGAATCGAATCGTTTAGCATCGACGCGCCGCTGCTTACACCCCACCCACCCCCCACCAATCGAAACGAAACTTTTATTTTACCGCCGCTCCACGACGTTTATTCGCCCTTTAACTCGCCGAATACGCGCATCCGTCTCGAGAAAATAGACCGCGTTCGAGGATCGCGCGGATACGTTTTTTTTATTCGTTCCATTTACGATCGGTGTTCCTCGATATTTAAATAAATACGGCGAATCACGTTCCTCGGAAATAATTCGCGCGGAAATAATTCCGAAAACCACGGCCCTCGGTCTTTCCAGGGTTGACGCGTCGTTACGCGACGGCGCCTTTGTATCACCGGGCGTGTCCGTATCGACAGATTGTCGTCGCTTCCGCGAAACATTTGCGGTTTTCCGTCGTTGTATCTCGGCCGAGCTTCGAACACCTGTATTTAGCGGTGGAAAAAAATTATAGCGCGGCGAAGATAGAATATCGATAAACCGATAGCGATATCAGTCCGCGTCGGGGTTCCGATGCAAAAGGCCGGCTACACGTAGGCCGTGAACGTAGAATGCACGCTCCGTGGCTATTACATCGATTTCGCTATCGACGCTTTTCTCACCGAAACCCGATATACCGCTTGTCCGGTGCGCCTCTGAATAACTTTTCACGGTCTCCGGAACACGCGGCTCTCAGCGCCACGAGAGAGGAGCGGTACGCGGACCGGACGAGTCGCGGATTTCTTAGGGATCGTCGCCGGCGTTCAACCGGCCCCCCTTTTAAATTCCCCGGAGTGTCTCGGTCCGCGCCAGTTGCGTGCATCTTGCACGCGCGCTTCTGCGTACCCGCGCGTATACGCGCCGCGCAGACAGAAAAAACATAACGGCGATGGGACGGGATGGAAAAACAAGAAAGCACCAAGAGCGAAAAAGAAAGGGCAAAAAAAAAAGACGCGTAACCGCTCGGGGTGTAGCTACTACTACTACTACTATTACTACTACTATGACGACAACGACGACGACGACGACGACGACGAGCGACGAAGACGACGACGACGACGATGAATTCGATTTAAACCAGTTTTTACGAGATCGATTACTAGGTACGGGTCGATCGACATGTGGAAATTAGCGTTTCGTAGCGCGGCCCGGTAATCTATGACATTTTAGACGGCGAAGGTGGTGTTTAGAGCCGAACGATTCCACCGAGATGCTGTTTCCCCGTTGAACCGGCTGCTTTTTAAATTCCCAGTTCCGCAGACCCGGTCTCGCGCCTTGTATCCTGCCCGCCGCGCGCGAGCATGCCCCTTTCGCGGTGCACGCGTTCGAGCGTGCGCGCGCGCCTCTACGCAACGAGAAGGAAGACGTCGACCGAGAGACAGCGTATCCGCGATAAAGAAAGAGAGGACGGGAGGGCGTGTGTACGCGCGGCCGTACGTAACGACAACGAGTACGAGGAAGAAGAAGAAGAAGACTAAGAGTACGACGACCACGACGACGACGACGACGACGACGACGAAGTCGACGACGACGACGAAACGCGACGCGACGCGACGCGGCACGGCCCGGGACTCGCGGACCCTCGCATCCTGTCTATGACAGGATGGCTGATGGCTGGTTGGCTGGCTGGTCGGCCGGCTGGCCGGTCTGTCGGTCGGGTTGGCAGGGCCCTACCCACGGCCGCGCGTACATGTGCCAGTCGCCTCTTCGTGCCGCCGCGTACGTCCTCCTCGCCCCGCTCCCTCTAACCCCCTTTAACGCTTACCTCCGCGCCTTCGCCGTCTCACGGGGGCCTGTTACTCTCTCGAGCCACGGACGAGGCATTTTTTCTTCGGGCAGCCGGCCACCGTCGCTGCCGCTGCTGCCGCCGTCGCCGCCGACGCCGCCACGGTATCGAATCGTCTCGCCACGGGGTACGGTACGGACGAGCGAGACGGAAAAGAAAAAGACCGTGGAGCGAAACGGCCGGGCGGGAGCGAGACACCGTAGGAATCGAGTTAACGCGACCGAGAGAGAAAGAGGGAGGCCAGAATAGGGTGGGGCGGCGCTTTCCAATCGCGAAGCGAGGCCCCTCGCGTTCCGACGACGATCGAAAAAGGTGAGACGTGCCGAAGGGGATATAGGCGCGGACAATGAAGCGAACGGGAGCGACGCAGAGGGAAGACGGACGCCGCGGCTATAGCACGGCACGGCGAGGCGAGGCGCGGCGAGGAGAGCCGAGACGGACCGAGAGAGGGAGTTGCGCGCGGACTGAGAATCGGAGGCAGAAGGAAAACGCGAGAAAAAGAGAAGGAGGGAGGCGAGAACGTGACGAGACGCCGAAGGGGAGCCGAGGGGAACGCGGACGGACGGACGGTCGACCGACGACGACGATTTGGCAACGGCTTTTATGGCTTTCGTTGCGATCGGCTGGAAACGGCGCGGCCGGGTGGACTGATGCCTCGTCGACGCTACGCGTCTGGTGTACGTATTTCGGAAACGAGGCCGGGCCGCGTATTCCGAAAAACGAACAGAACGCGTACCCGTCGCGACGCGAACCACGCGAACCACGCGAACCACGCACCGCGAGACGGGAAACGGTTCTTTCGGCCGCGCGACATTAGAGGCGCTAATGTCGGTATTAGGGTCAATAGTACCGGCGAGTACGAATTAAATCCTGCTCGCCGTTGAATGGCTCTTTTATTTATTTTTTCTCTCTCTCTCTCTCTCTCTCTCTCTCTCTCTCTCTCCTCTCCACCGCGACCGCTTCCTGTATCGCGTGTATTCGAGCGCGGTTAACGATGTAATTACGTAAATTACGTCAACGTTAACCTTAATTCCCGAGCGCTTATATTTTTACCCAAAGTTTTGTTTCGACAGTTGTTGCGTCGTTTCGAGAGCCAACCCCGGTAGTCGGGTCCGTAATTATTCAATTTGTCCAACGAGCGTTTTACATGTTTGCTCTCGACGATTTCCGTAATTAAATAGCTTCGTTATCCCTGCCCGAAGCGTGAAGTTGAAACGCGGCTGCGTTCGAAGAAGGTCGGGGGGCCCCCGAGGGGAAGAACGCGCGAGAGAAAAATATAGCGTCCACTTTTTCAGCGCGGAACGAGTCGCGCGCGACGAAGGAAAGATCGAACGGGCGATCGAACGAACGGTGAGCATCCGGTTCTTTGGTGGCGAGCGGTGATCGGCCGGCGTGCGTGAAATCCGACTCTCGAGCGAGGACGAGAGCGAGAGCGCTCTCGAAGCCCGTGCATTCGGACGTACATACCTACTACCTGCGGGAAACTGTAACTACCGGCAGACTGGAAGTATTAGGAGGGAGAGAGGATGAAACGGCAGGAGAGAGCGAGAGAGTACGAGGAAGGAGGGAGCACGGGGTGGAGGGAGAAGAGAATAAACTGGGTCAGTGTCGCGGAACTTGAAAACTTCGCTTCCGTAATGTGAGAGCGGCGCTGACTGCCGCCTGGAAGTCGCTTAAACTGCGTTTACGAGTCGGCGGTAGGTAAAACAGAAACACCTCGAGAACTCGAGACCGAGTTATACCCGAGTTATGTATATAGTTGTCTGCATGCACACCGCGCACACGTACGTAACGTAGGTGTGCGCGAGAGAACCGGGAAAGAGAAAGACCGGACGAGCGAGAGAAAGAGCGCCGGCTGGAAGACATATACGAATGTACAAACTGAACCGCGCCGCTCAGCTGAGGCAGAAGGGTGGAAGGGGGAGGGAGGGAAGGGCGGGAGGGGGGCGAGTCTCGTTTGTTATACCGGCGTTTCCACCGGCGTGCTTCATTGTACACAAGTTTCCTCCACGTGCGCGCGGCTGTGTATTATATCGAAAGCGTTTCCCGCCACGATTCAATGTCAACCGCTACGCGACGTCGAACCGCGCAAGGAACCGGCGGAAGGTCTCGCAAGGTCACCGGCTCCGCGCGTTCCGTGGATCGCCCGGAGAAAGTTCGGGCTCATGAATTTTCGTCGATCGGCCCGAAAAAATGTCAGCCTCTCTCGCGTCGGCTCCTCGCCGAAACTCGGAATTTCCATTATCGCGGCCGTCCGTGTTCCGCTTTAATAACCGAGATGTTCGACTCGCGGTGAAAACGGGGAGGGAGAGAACGAGAGCGAGGGGACGGCGCGGGACTTACGCGCGCGATACGAGGGATAAGAGGGAAGGGAAATGCGCGCCCACGTATAAACGCGTATATCGTGCACGTAAGCCTGAAAACACGGTGGCGTTAGCGCTTGTTGACGCAGATAAACCGACGGACAGCGTAACGCTGTATTTATAGTCTCCTTCCTCGCGTCTCTTCGTCTTTTTTTTTTTTTTTTTTTTTTCTCTCCCCCTCGCCGGGATGAATTTTTCACGTCGTTTACGGGCCTCGACGAACGCGATTCCGTGAGAAATATCTTCGAGATACGCGACGTTCCGCGTGCAAAGAACCTATCTCGAGATACGCCGTCCCAGCGTTATCTCCCGCGCGGCGATAATCGCTAATTGCTGCCGTTTTCGATTTTCGACCGTCCACGGGTTCGCTCGACGTGGTCGCGTTCGGAGCGGAACGAGATAGCAAAATCCACGCGCGAAGCTCGACCAAACACGAAATGTATCGCAATCGTGGAAAAAATGTTCAATCGTACCGAGGGTAGCGGTTCACGAAATAGGTCAATGTATGTCTACGCTCGACAGTAATTGCGGACCATTAACGAGAACGGACCTTACATTTTTAGTCGAAATCGTTAACGGTCGCGTTACGTGTCCTCCCTAGCCTCGGTGTTAACGAAATTTCCCGTTCCACTCGACGCGATCGGAAACGCTCGTCGTCGCGCGTTTTCGTTTACTCGCGGCGAGACGGACCGACGTTTTCCTAAAAATTTAATATTAATTTGATTTTGATATTGATTTTTTCCGTTCAAACGCAACAACGTTCATTTCGTTCGTTGGTCGGTTCGTGTCTTTCGTCGACTCGACGAAAGCTTCGCGATCCGAACGTAAGACGCTTCGCGAAACGAGTCGCGCACGTTCGCGTCGTTGCTAAAACTATTCCGTAACGCGATTACGTGGCAAATGCACGCAAAAGGTGCAAGCCGGTAGATATCGACGCGTAACAATAATAACGATGACAAGTTGAGGATCGTTGCGCGGAGAGCTCGTCGAAACGCGGACGCGATCGGGAGTCTAAAAATTGGGGAGCGCGATTGGTTAAAAAAGGGGCGATGAGATCACGGGTGGCTCGGGCTCGCGATCTCTTCGACGCAACCTTACTTCGCAAGCGGTCGCCGTTAAGCGCGGCGGGGTCTAAATAACCTCTGGTATATCGAACCGTGCCAGAGAATCCGCGAGCGGAGGACCCCGCGAACCGACGGCCACGAAGGTCTCTCTCGCAACCGCGGTCTCGTTTTCTCGTTTAATAATCAACCCGTGGAGGAGGAAGAGGAAAGACGAGGACCCGCGGAGGCGGGACGAGGGAAGAAATGTTCAAGCACGCTCGGTAGAACAGGATGTACATATATATGTATATATATACATATATATATATATATACATACGTATAGCACGTGCGTTATATACCAATGTACATATACCTGCATATACATGCACATTTATACATATACATGTATATAGTGTACACACACACACACACACACACACACACACACACACACACACACACACACACAGAGTTCTCACACACGTCTTATATACACACACACCCCTCTCTCTCTCACCACATACACACACAAACACACACATCTCTCTCACACCTTACACACCACACCGCGCATAGGCATGTACACGTAGGTCGCGTTGAACCTTCGAGACGAAAGGAGACCGAACGCTAGATAGCGTGGAGGTGAAAGGGAGAAGGAGGTTCGCGGATAGAGCCGCGCTTACGTGGACGTAACGCGTACGTAAGCCCGAAAACACGAGGGCAAGAGGTGCGGAACGTTACCTCCTGCCCGTCGCCCCCCCCCCCCGCCGTCCCGGCCCTCGCTCCCGATGTACCGATCTCCGCCGTGAGCCCCGTCGCCCTCGCCGACCCCCTCGTCACCGAGGTGCGAGCCAGAGCGTAGATCGAGGGAGGGCAGAGGCAGGTCGAAGAAGAGGGTGGCCGAGGGTAGGTGGCTCGGCGCGGCGAGGGGTGGGAACGAGTGGGTGGAGAAGGAGGATAGGGCAGGCCGTTATTTAGCCGGCCGCGCGCGCGTCCCTTCGCGACCCAACTCAGCCGCGCCGCCCTTCGCTCGCCCTCGAGCGCCGCTGTTCTGCCGCCCCCTCATCGCTCACGCCCGACTCGACCACCTCTCCGCCCCGCCGCCCTTCCGCTCACCCTACTAGCCCGACAGCCACCTCTAGCTCCCACACCCTTCGCTTCGCCCTTCTCCCTAGCCGTCAACCTTCCCTCTCTTTGTTTCTCCCGATCGTTCTTCTTTTTTTTCCTAGCCGTCCCGTTCCCCCGTTATCCCCCCGTACCCCACACCGCCCCCCTGCACACCCGCCGCGCACCGTCGCCCTCATCCCCGTTCTCCGTTCTAGCCGTCGTTCGCGCTCGCGCTCGCTACATCCGTCCGTCTCTCTTTCTCTGTTTCTCTCTGTTTCTCTCTGTCTCTCTCGCTCGCTCCCCATTGCCCTCGTCTCTTCGGGACACGCGGCGGCGGCGGCGGCGGCGG
Organism: Ptiloglossa arizonensis; assembly: GCF_051014685.1. NCBI lineage: Eukaryota > Metazoa > Arthropoda > Insecta > Hymenoptera > Colletidae > Ptiloglossa > Ptiloglossa arizonensis. Next base: position 25,937,502 of record NC_135051.1, read on the forward strand.
CGGCGGCGGCGGCGGCGGCGGCGGCGGCGGCGGCGGCAGCGGCGGCGGCGACTCTACGGCTCTTCACGGTGCCCTGACTCTCTCCCTCTGTCTCCGTCTCGCTCTGGTCCCCGTTCGTCCTCGATCGGGCCTCTCGGTCGCGCGCGGTCACTTTTTCTCGTCCCGTCTCTGTCGCGCGCCGGCTGCGCGGCGTTTCTACCACGGAAAACCTCCGCTCGCTCGTCCACGACGAGGCTCCGACGCTGGCCGTCCGTTCGTTCGCCGAAATCCCGTGCTAATTAAAGCCCGCCTCGATGCCCGTCGCCGACCGGGACGACAGAGGCGTCGCTCCTCTCTCTCTCTCTCTCTGGCGCGGTGGTGTCGCTCGGTGTTCCACTCGTTGGCCGCGTCTACTACGGTCCCGTTCTCTCGCTCCCTCTCTCACCGCCGCGGCGGCGGCGGCGGCGGCTTCTGCCCGTGTTTTCTCTCTTTCCGCTCGGGCTCGCGTTCTCTCGCGTTCTCTCGCTCTGGTCCGCTTCGTCTCGCGCGACTCGGCGCGGCCGCCGGCCGGGGCGCACCAAGGAGAAAATTAAGAAGACTTCGAGCCGGCTCGTTCGGTCCATTGTGCCCCGCGTACACGAGAGAGCCCGTCCCCGCGTAACGGTACTCGCGGCAGACGACGATGCCTCTCTCGTTCCTTCTTTTTCTCCTTCTTTCCACCGTCGGCGACCGCCTCTCTCGTCTCTTCCCGCTCCGCGTCGCAGCTGTCTCTTTGTGTGGAAGCGCGTATCGTGCGCGCGCGCGAGCAAGCGAGCGCAGATCCGCCGCGACTCGACTCGACTCGCGAGCGAGCGAGCGAGGGCTCGCGCGCGCGCGAGTTCCTAGCGTGTACACGAATACACGAAAGCGAAGCGAACCCCGAGCGCGCGGCGCCCGCCGAGATAAACTCGCGTTGCCTTTTATCTAGATACATTCCTCGCGCCTCCCGGACTCGCTTCTCGCGCGACCGCGGACCTCTGCCCGATCCCCTCGTCCCGCTCGGCTCGCTATCGCCGCGAAGCGCGGAGGCCGAGTCGAGTCGACGGGCGACCGGGGGGAAGAGGGGGAGAGTGTCTCGATGCGTATCCCGTCGCCGCTGTCGCCGGACGACGACGATACGCGCGACCGCCGACGACGGATCGACGACGATGCCCAGGAATTGCAGATACGCGCCGCCGCGCCGAGTTTATCTGCGCCGCGCGCGAGCTTTCTTCTTCCTGTTACCCGGCTACGATTCGATTAAGCGGCCTTCGTGGATTTTTCCGCTGGCTGGCCCGCTTTAATTTGCTCTCCTATATACAAACCGCGACCGCACCGGGCGCGTATATACGTTATGTACACATAGGCCGCGTCCTTTCGTGCCCGCGTTCCGTTGCAAAAGATTTTCAAAGGATTTCCGTTCCGCCGAAAAACTGCGGCGCGCGCATTCACGCTCCCCACCCCACCGCCGTTCCCCCCTCCCTCGCTCTCTCTCTCTCGCTCCCTCGACCCGCTACGCTGTCCGTGCCTCTCGCTCTCCCCCTAGGTCCGCGCTTCTCCCTCCGGCGGGCATTAAACGGCTCGACCGTGGAATCGCGTACGAGGCCGCTCTCGTCTTGTTTGCGGCACTTTTCTACCTGGGTTCGGTCGGGTTCCGCGCACCGGACCGCCTTAATTACTTCGGGGATCATTTTTGCGTGGAAGGATTATTTACGCTGTTTATCGAAGCGTCACGGTACACCGGGTACCTGAATCGGGAAGGTCCCGACGAAATCCAGTCCCCGACGAATACCTAAAAAGAAAGACGCAGACCGAGACGCGGGGCCTACGGCGGGAAGGAAGGACGGAGGGAGGGAGGGAGGGAGGGAGGGCTGGTGAGCGCGCTCGCTCGTTCGCGCGCGCGTTCTCTCGCACAGGGGTATTCGCGCGCCGCTTCCGCTTCCGCGTCGCCGTTCGAAGGGAGGAGGAACTCTCGTCTCGACGCGTCTTTCGCCTCGGTGAAACTGGAACGCGTTCCCTCTCCAACCCCCCTCCCCCACGGTTCCCCGTCCACAGTTCCCTCGTTCTCTTTCTCTCTCTCTTTCTCTCTCTCTCTCTACCTCTTTCTGCGACGAGACGCGTTTCGAAACGTATCTCGATATTTCGCGCGTCGCCGCTCGCAGGCGTCGGCCGGATTCGTCGGTTAATTAAAGGAGCAAAAGAACCGGGAGCGGAATAATGAATTCGTGACGCGACAATAGCCGCGAGGCAATAAAATTTGGCGCCCTTCGGTGTTGGAGAGAACGAGCGCGCTGCTACGTGCTCGGTCTCTCGTTCGCTCGATCGTTCGGTCGGTCGCTCGGTCGCTTGGACGCGGGCGCTCGCGCACTGGCACACACAAACGCGACACGCACAAGCGCGAGCGCGCGCGCGAAAGGCGCGCTCGTTTACGGCGATTCTGTCCGTTCGTCCATCCGTCCGTCCGTCCGTCCAATCCGTAGGTTATTCACGCGGCCGGAAAGCGCACGCACATGCGTCTGTAAACACGACCTTGCGACTTTACGACCGTTTACTCGACTCCCTTCCGACCTTTCGGAAGCCCCGACCGTTCTGGAATTCCAATTAATCTCGCGCCGTTACCGTGCACAACGTACACGAGCGCCCGCGTACCTAGCGTCCGCCACCGTCACCTATCGCTTATCGTTCCGGGAATAAAAACCGCACGGACGATGTAAATTAACTGGACGACGGACGCGCCAGGAAGCCCTCATCCGTCTAATAATCGGCGAACGCGATTGCGCCCGGGAAAAGGAGATCGGGAGAAAATGGATGACTCAACGAGTCGCGCGTCGCGCCCAATGGACGCGGTTCGGGGACGGGAGCGAGGCACGGGCAACCCTTTGCGGACGGACATTTTGGAACGCGAACGGTCGACCGGACGGGGACACTTTTGAGAGCAGATGGCGGCCAATTATCGCGTATACGAAAATTACTCCGTTCCAACGTGCTCGCTTTATTTTTCATTCACCGGTACCGGATCGATTTCTTTTTTTTTTTTTCGCAATTTTCCCCGTGAAAAGTGTGTGCAACGGGACAATTCTTCCGCGGCCGTGTCGTTCGATGGAAATTAAACCGCTGAATTTTGTTTATGCACCGGATCGGTTTCGCGAGGGGCGCCTATAACCTTACAACAACGACGGATAAAAACAGTTATTTATACTTACAGGGAGCAGTACGATGCACGGAGGCCGTCACCGGAGGGTTCGACCCCTCGGGGCACGATGCGACTTTCAGTCTCGCGCGACGAAGCGATGCAGCTCGTTAAAATTTGTTACGTTCTTCTTTTTTTTTATTATTATTATTAGTATTATTTTTCTTCTTTTTTTTTCCATTTTTTCCCCATAATTCCTAAACGAGTTACGCGAAAGGAAAGACGGCCGAAAAGCGCTCCGGCGCTTTTCTCGCGATAAGGTTCGATTCATAAGCGGAAAAATATATACTGCGAGACCCCGGAGCGCCGGCGAAGGTTCGCGGGTCGTTGCGCCGCACCGGCGTCGGGCTCGAGGGGTTAAAGATAATTGCCCTACTTTTAACCTCTCGAGCGTGCTCGTAAATAAATAAAATAAATATACGCGATAATTCTCGCGAACGAGACATGCCTCCGCGGGGCGGAGAATCGCGAAGAGCCGTGGAACGGGTCGGACGAGACGTTGTTGGATAAATCACTGGAAAGTAGTAGTCGAGCGGCGACAAAAATACACCGAGCTACCCTGAGATGTTGTCGCGGAACGGTCCCAATGGTACCGCGAGTTCGATTAATCGTCGCAACCGTGTTTCGATCGTAACGAGAAACGCAATACTGTCTCGTTATAAATCGCGACTTACAACGAATCGTCCCTTTGTTTCACAGTCTTCTGTTCTTTGCCGCGCGCGCAACAGTGCTAGCCGGCGCGCGACACCGGCGAACCATAAAGCCCCGCTCGAGTTTCAGAAGGCTCGCGATCCTTGAAAGAAACTTTCCGTAAAAACAATATCGATAAACTATCGAACTTCCCTTCCAATTGCGTCATTGCGATCGAACGATCGTCAAAGTCGTTCGTTCGACGAATAAAAAAAAAAAAAAGAAAAAAAACCTGAAAGGGACCGCTCGAAACGAAACGCGACTTATAACGAGGCAACGCACCGTAACCGTCCGCGTTCGATTCACCGCGCTCACGAACTCGCGCACGCTGGAACGTGGCCCTAAAGGAGACCGGGTACGGCGTTGCGCGTTTCTCTCGCGTGAAATTTAAAGGCGGTCGTCGTCGTCGTCTCTGCTCTCGGCCGGCGTGGTGTTCGCGAGAAGGGACTGGGGGCCCTCGATCGATCCGTGCCCGCATAGTCGCGAGCGCGTAGAAGCGGTTGTTTGTCGGCGGCTGGCCACCGTTGCCGCCATCGACGACGACGACGACGACGACTACCGAACCACGTTGGAGGAACTTTTTTTATTGCTGGATTTTCCCTATAATCTCGAATAATTAACGGCGACCCGGTCAGGTACGGTCTTGGAAGCGCGATGCCTGGCCCGCAGTGTCGCCCGTGTGTAAAGACGTCCGGCCGTACCGCACCGACCACCCTCGCGCTCCCCCACCCCGCTGCTCCGCGCGTCACTCCCCCCTCCCCCGACCGTCCGACTCCCGCGCCGCGGCTCCCGTCCGGCCCTTCCCCCACTCCCCCTTTTCGATCCTTCCGAGAAACACCCGACGCTGCGTGCTTCCAGCTCCGTTTTCTTCGTCGTCGACTTAACGGCCGCACCTGCTACCGCCTCGTTTCGGCGAGCAACGCGCGCGAATTTCTTCCCTTCGACGTGCCCTCCCGCTGGAGACCGTATTTCCGCTCGGCGCGCGCTTCCCTTTTAGACGCTGGGAAATCCTCCGTCCCGGGGGGTTGGGCGCTTTAAGGTCGATGAACACTGGCTCCCGGAAGCGTAATCGTGAAAAAAAAAAGGAACTCTTTTCCTTTTTTTTTTTGCCCTCCCTTTTCTTCTTTTTTTTTTTAATATCGCAGAGCGAGTACGATCTTCGAGTAATTAATTTCGATGTTCAGCTTCCATCGAGCTGAACCATTGTTTTGGCAATTCCCCCGAATCTTTAACGTATTTTTCGCGTGTGTTAGATAGTGACGCAAGTTTCCAATTTTAGTGGATTGTTCGGAAAGTTATTTCGTTTTTTTTTTTTGGTGTAAACAAAACACCATTTTTGGTAGAGTGTATAAATATTTTATTTAATGGTATATTTTCCATTTTGGAAAACGATATTACTTTCCTTGGGTTGCTCGGAAAGTCATTTCGTTTTTTTTTAGTGAAAATGAAAGATGATTTTTGAAAGAGTGTACAAACATTTTGTTTAATTATATATTCTCCATTTGGAAAACGAAACTACTTCCCGAACAACCCAATGGAATCGTTGAAAGAACAGTTTATTACCAAGGTTCTGACTTTATTGCATAAAGAACGTGTCACTTAAAATTGGTCATCTGAACAACTCGTTCGTTTGTTTGTTGATGGAGGTGCAGAACAGGTTTCATTAATCGCGTACGGTCTGTTTCGATCTGTGGATTTTCACTATCTCCGTTTCGCGAAGATCGTTGGTCCTTTCTGCATAAGATTCGCCTACGGATATTTTGCACTCGTTTGGTTCTGAAAATTTGTTTACCCGCGAAGCGTTCTTTAAACGTTTCATCCTCGCGCCTGGTTTCTCACGCTAGTGAACAAAACCTTGCAACCTAATATCTCTGAATATTTTCATTAACCCTAACTTTTTATTGGGTTGTTCAAAAAATTATTTTATTTTTTTTAAACACGATTTTTTTAGAAACCATCCGTTCCTAAACGGATGTTTTCACTGTAAACAATGTCACAAAAAATGTTAACACTGTTTTTTTACACTGTAAAAAAATCGTGTTTCAAAAAAAACAAAATAACTTTCCAAAAAACCAATAGTTACAATTTTCATCAAGTGAAATATTTCTCGTTATTCTCTGCTTACAATGTTCCAAAATTTTCGTCAACTTTTACAATTCTCCGACCAACAATCTCAGCCCGAGTACACGCGTATTTTCCATATACAAAGTACACTTTTCCATATTTCATCCAAACTGGTCCGTTTCGAGTTTCCAAAGTGACGCGTAACGCACAGTGTGCAAAAATTGAAAGAAATAGGTCTCGTCGGGTATCTTCGTGACTCTATCGTCGAGATCGTTGCTTCAGGTTCGTTATTTTCGTTCCGTATCGTTGAAACGTTCGTATTACTTTGGTCGCGCCGCGAAGGAATTCCGTTGGCCCGTTGCGCGACGTCGTTACGTTTCGCGATCTCCGCGAGAATCAATAATTCAAATCGAGCCGCGCGCGTACCACGGCGTCGCGCTCGGTGGCTATTTCGTCCGCGTGGTTTTATCGCGAGCGAGTCGAACGCAAGGACGAACGCGTCGAGCCGCCGTGTGCCGTGTGCCGTGTGCCGTGTGCCGGGGAAGGAAGGACGCACCCCGACGTAATCGAGAAGGACACTCTCTCGCCGGCGTTACGTAATCGGCGTACAGTCGGTGGCGGCGTCTCGTTCGTCGTTCTCCCGATCCGTTTCGTTCGCTCGTTCGGCGACTCGCGTTTTCAACGTCGTTAGATGAATCACGGCGCAGAATCGAATTAGTCAAGCCGAACGGAACTACGTATATATCTTCGGTGACGCACGGTTCGTCACCTCGTAGGAAAACAACTCGGTGAACCGTTTTCGGAACGATCGTTCCACGGTAATTGGCCGAACGGTGTCTACGGTTATCGTTTACCACGGGTTTCGTTAAGGGATTACGGAATAAGTAGCACGGAGCCGTGAGACGCGTAGACGTTGGAACGTGGTCGAATAATGTGTCACGGTTAGCGAAACGGGAACGGTGCCTAGCGGCTGGACACGGACTTGTATTTTATCTCGGTACCGGTGCTCCGCGTGTACGCGCGTTACTCGAACAATAGGGATACCGACGAGCCGCGCAAATATTGCAATTTTGTCGGCCGATTATCGGGTCACGCGTACCAACGAACCGTTGCGGTGAGAGCGACATCGGTGATTCTCGGACGATAAATAATCTTCCCGCGTACAAACCGATACGGATGTAAACGTATACGGCTGGAAATTGTTACTCGAAATACTCGACAAACGGTGTGGAACGAATTCTGTTCGGTTTGACGAGATCAACGAAACGTCTACTACTTTCGTCGAGACGGTCTTTCGAAAGGATTTTCTTTCTTGGAACGGGTCGTGAGTGGTCTCGAACAATAAAGTTGAGTATTAGTGTATCGAGTATGCACTTGAATAATAAGGTCTAATCTGAGTGCATTGAGTATACTCTTGAATGATAAAGTCGAATGTAAATGTATTTGTGTGTAGAGTTGAATAGTAAAGTCGAATCTGAGTGTATTGAGTATAGACTTGAATAGTAAAGTGAAATAGAAGTGTATTCAATATAGACTTGAATAGTAAAGTTGAATCTAAGTATATTGACTATAAACTTGCATAAGTCGAATTTAAATATATCGAGTATAAACTTGAATAAGTCGAATCCAAGTATATTGATTATAAACTTGAATAACTCAAATCTAAATATATCGAGTATAAACTTAAATAAGTTGAGTCAAAGTATATCGAGTATAAACTTGAATAAGTCGAGTCAAAATATATTGAGTATAAACTTGAATAAGTCGAGTCGAAGTATATCGAGTATAAACTTGAACGAGTTGAGTCAAAGTATATTGACTATAAACTTGAATAAGTCGAGTCAAAATATATTGAGTACAAACTTGAAGAAGTTGAGTCTAAGTATATTGACTATAAACTTGAACAAGTCGAGTCAAAGTATATCGAGTATAAACTTGAACAAGTCGAGTCAAAATACATCGAGTACAAACTTGAATAAGTCCAATCAAAGTATATCGAGTATAAATTTGAATAAGTCGAGTCAAAGTATATTGACTATAAACTTGAACAAGTCGAGTCTAAGTGTATTGAGTATAAACTTGAACAATAAAGCTCGATTTTTGATTCGACAGCACATCGAATAATACCTATTAATCAAAGTCGAGAGAAAAATGACGACCTCGACGAAATTATTCGAACATTCCCCGAGTAAACGAACCGTCGTCGTTCGAATCATCGAAGCCGGTGAAAAAATTCGACGAGTAATACCAGTCTGGTTCGCTAGAGCCGATCTACTGCGTAACAACGTTCACGGCGAGCGTGTGTCGTTGCTCCTTTTTCGCACGAGGAACGCGCGAACGTAACGCGTAAGCCTGGCGAGCAACTACCTGTCGTGCGCTCCAGAGACGTTATATTTAACCCGCGCAGACTCTCGCGCGGATCCTCTTCGAGCGTATTTTTTCCTCCACGCGGCTCTCGTCTCGGCCCGGCCCGATCTAACCGTGCCGCTCGAGTCGACACGACTCGACTCGACACGACACGACTCGGCTCGACTCGACTCGACGCGACTCGACTCGACGCGCGGCTTGCTAATTTTAGAAGTTTTGAATTATGTAATACGCGTGTACCGGAGATGTTGCATGTACCGTTGACCGAGCAACGATCCGTAGAATTGTAATCGTAGATCTTCACCGTGGCCACACCGTCTGACGGATGTCCCCGTGAACGTTCGCGATCGCAGCGCGCGGCTGCGCCCGTCTCGCACGTTGCGCGACGGGACCTCGATAGTTGCGCGCGAGCCTCGTACGTTACGTCGACGAACGGAAGCGACGTCCGACGTGCTCGACCGCGCGCGAAATTCAAAGTGGACGCGAACTCGGTGCAATACATAGGTGTCCACGCGATCCTTGCGTGTCTCGACGAGTCTCGAACGCGAAGATGTTCCACGAAACGGTACAATAGTGTCGATATCGTATCTGAGTACATCGAGTGTAAATTTGAACAAGTCGAATCTGAGTATATTGAGTATAGACTTGAATAGTAAGGTCGAATCTGAGTGTATTGAATAGGGACTTGAATAACAAAGTCGAATCTAAGTGTATTTGTGGGTAGACTTGAATAGTAAAGTCGAATCTGAGTATATTGAGTATACACTTGAATAACAAAGTCGAGTCTAAGTTGTATTTGTGAGTAGACTTGAATAGTAAAGTCGAATCTGAGTGTATTGATTATGCACTTGAATAGTAAAGTCGAATCTAAGTGTATTGAGTAGTGACTTGTATAACAAAGTTGAATCTAAGTTGTATTTGTGGGTAGACTTGAATAGTAAAGTCGAATCTGAGTGTATCGAGTATACACTTGAGTAGTAAAGTCGAATATGAGTGTATTGAATATAGACTTGAATAACAAAGTTGAGTCTAAGTTGTATTTGTGAGTAGACTTGAATAGTAAAGTCGAATTTGAGTCTATTGAGTGTACACTTGAATAATAAAGTCCAATCTAAATTGTATTGTGTGTAGATTTGAATAGTAAAGTCGAATCTGAGTGTATTGAGTAGTGACTTGTATAACAAAGTTGAATCTAAGTTGTATTTGTGAGTAGACTTGAATAGTAAAGTCGAATCTGAGTATATCGAGTATAAACTTGAATAAGTCGAATCAAAGTATATCGAGTATAAACTTGAACAAGTCGAATCAAAGTATATCGAATATAAACTTGAACAAGTCGAATCAAAGTATATCGAGTATAAACTTGAATAAGTCGAATCAAAGTATATCGAGTATAAACTTGAACAAGTCGAATCAAAGTATATCGAATATAAACTTGAACAAGTCGAATCAAAATGTATCGAGTATAAACTTGAATAAGTCGAGTCAAAGTATATTGAATATAAACTTGAACAAGTCGAATCAAAGTATTTCGAGTATAAACTTGAATAAGTCGAATCAAAGTATATACGTCCACGGTGGTCCGAACTCTCGCGCGCGCGCTACGTCTCGAGGACGCGAAACGTTACGGTGAGATCGAATCGAAAGTTTCCGTACTTGAACGCGGTCTACTTAAACGCGAACGAAAGACTCCATCGAGGAAATTAATCGAGCAACGCAACGATCGAGTTAATCCCATCGGTCGGTGTTTGCACGGCTGGTCCCTTTATGTTTATTTGCCGGGTATACCGCGCTAAGTGAGCATAACATCGGGGGTGATTCGGGCAAACAAAAATAACACGATGGACCTCGAGCAAGTGTCCCGTCGTCCCCGAGTTCTGTACACACGAACTCATCCGTCTCCGCGAAAAGGGCTGGAAAACGATCCGTCCCACCCCTCTCTGTCTTCCTCGCGAGCTTTCGAACCTTCGATCCACCGATCTTGGATCATGCTTTAACAATTTGCGTTCGAAGCTTTTTTTGATGCTAGAAACTAGCACCTCGATGAAATACTTCGAATCGTGTAATTAATTTCAAACGAAACACTTCGTTTCAATATTTCGTATACTATGTTTCGTATACAATGTTTCATATACTATGTTTTCATTTAATATAATATGTTTACGTCTTACAAGAGAGGAGTAATTGAATTTTAATTTAAATTCCAAACCACGATGGTTTTCCCAATCGGAGAAGGTACAACGAATCAAGTGGCGATCGAGGATCGACTCGAGTGGAATCGGTTAACCCTCTGCGCATGCGTGTAATTTCAACTTAATTGCGCCGTGTATCCACGTTCGATCGAAAAAATTCGCGTTAGAAAGAAAAATTCCGTTCCCAACCTCTCTACGCACAGTATTCGAGCCTCGAAGGGTTTCTACACCGATCGCGACGATCGAGGAATTCTTGGATTGTTCGAAAAGTCGTTTCCGAAAGAGCGTACAAACATTTCATTAAATTACATATTCTCCATTTTGGAAAACGCAACGACTTTCCGAACGACCCAATAATACGTTCACCGACGCGTAACTCGACCGCGTAGTCGGGTACGAAAGATAACGCGTGACGTCACATTCCGAACGGAAAGCCGAGCGCCGAGTTCGTGGAAAAGTCAACGAGGCTTCTCCCGTCGCTGTCGTCGACCGAATCCATCCCCCCGCGGCCACTTATTTCGTCCGTCTCGGAATCGGGCGCGAAAATCATCCGTTTTCGTTCTACCGCGGCACCGAACCGTGACATTAGAGCGATTCTCCCGATCCCGCGTTCCACGGGGAGGAGGCGAGAGGAGTGGGAGAGCAGGGTCGGGAACAACGCAAACAACGGGCGCGAGCGCGCGTTCGAAAAACTAATAAAACGCCGAGCGAAACAGGAAGCGCCGCCGCGGAGCGTCCCCGTTTGGAACGGCGACAGGAGTGGGTGGGGAGTAGAGGAGCTGTAGAGAGAGAGTGGGAGGGGGGGGGGGATACACGATCGACGCGTTTATCGAAATTCAACGCGGACGCGGCGAGAGCGAAACGCGAACCGGCGGTGTCTAACGGCGGTCGAGTAGTCGCCGGCGTCCGCATAATTCCCCCTCTCCCTCCGGCTCCCTACCTCCCCTCTAGACCCGTTGTGCCTCAGCCTCGAATTCTTTTTCCACGAAGCGACCTTTACATTCCTAATCGTGACCGCGCGAATTCTTCGTGCGTCCTTTCGGGCGCGTTACCTGCCCGACGGCGGCTGGCGGCGGTGGCGGTGGCGGTGGCGGTGGCGGCGGTGGCGGTGGCGGCAGTGGCGGCAGTGGCGGCAGTGGCGGCAGCGGCGGCGTGTGGCCGCGCCGTTTCCATCGCGCATGCCTTCTGGCCATCTCTCCGTGGCCCTCTCCGTTCGTGAGAGCCTGCAGCCTCTGACGGGAAGGGCACGATCGGAAAATTAACGACCCCTCGAGCGTTAACTCCCGACTCCCGAGGTCGGTTCTCGGTCCGCTCGTTCGTTAAGTCCCTCCTCGAGTTCTCGCGACTCACGCCGCGCGTTTTCAGCTATCGCCGTCCCTCTCTCCGTTGCTCCTTCCTTCGCCCCGCTCTACCCCGCTACCCACCTTTCACCCAACGGTCTCCCCTCCCCCTCCGCTCCACCGCCATCACCTCCTCCTCCTCCACCTCCTCGTCCTCCCTCTCCCGCCGCGCCGCCCTTCCGCCCGCCGTCTGTCACGGGTTCCTCCGGCGCGTTCGCCGCTCTCCGCGCCCGTCTCCTTTCCTTTCCCCTAACCGTCGCCGCCGGCTCTACCCCTCGAGCTACGAATCGGAGATTGGCGGAGAGACCGGTCGATTATCTATAATCGATAGCAACCGCCGGCGTATATATCGCCGCGGTGCGTGGCGCGCGGTGGCGTCGGACCGCTTCACCTCGTCGGGGGCTACGTGGATTTAAATACGAGCGTCGAGGGGGCGCGCGAACGTTTCCGCGTTTCGTATTTATCGAGTGATTATCGGGCGGCGCTGCCGGCACGATTACTAGGCGAACCGGTAGAGGAGGTAGAGGACGAGGAGTAGCAGTAAGAGGAGGAGGAGGAGGAGGGGGAGAAGAAGGAGGTGGAGGAGGAGGAGGAGGAGGAGGCTGCGTCGTCGTGCACGGTCGGGGCGCGCGCGGGCGTCCCTTTGTTCGACGGCGTTCCGTTTCACTCGCCGCGGTCGTATGGCGGTCGCGACCATCTGGCGGTGGCGAAGGATCGTCTTACGGTCGTGTGGAAAAAGGTTCCGCGGAGGGAACCGTGCGGGGTTTCGGCGGAGGCTGTGCGCCGGGGAATATCGGGTCGGTTCGGTTCGTTGCTCCTCTCCGTTTTAATTCGTCGCTCGCCGCCCTCCAATTTCCTCCGTGAGCGCAGGTAGCGACGAAGCCCCCGGACGAAAATCGATGGGAAAGCCCAGGAGATTTTCACGAAAACACAAGTCACCCCAGGATGGGTAAATGAAAACGGAGGATCCGCGTCCCGCCCGGTTCGCCCCGCGTGAAAGATGTTGATCGATGCCGATACAGCCTGCGCGGAAATTGAGCGCTCGCCCTAGCCGGCAGCGAGCGAGAACACGCTCGCCTCGTTCGGGCTGTATCGCGCGCGCTTAAGAGTATATACCGTGGCGGGGACCGCCGAGATTAAACGAACAACGATCGACGACGAGACGCGACGCGACGCGGGGCGATGCGAGGCGACGGTGAAACTCGAAAGTTCGAACGTTCCCGAAGATCTTCTATCTCCCCGGGGCGGAAGAACGTACGAGGGACGACCTTTCCACGCGACACGTTCGAGCGGAAGACCCGCGGCTGCGTTCCGACGAAATTTAATCGAGCCATTGTCGTGCCTAATTCCTTCGAGGAAGCGCGTATCGTTTGCCGCAATAACTCGTGCCTGAGAACCACCTGCTCGGCCCCGGGGCTGCCGAGCAACTGTGCCTCGGTTACCCGAATAAAAACGATCGCCGCCGAATCGTTTGTTCGTTGCGGGAATCGAGCCGTCTCGGGGAGCCGGACGTCACTGATTAAATCGCGATCGCTTTCCAACGCGTCGTTTACCTTGTTTTCGGAACTTGGGCCCTCCTACTTCGACGCAACGGGCCCGCGATACCTCCGCAACGCGTTTTCAAAACTCGGTACTCGGGAACGCGGCACTCGGTGTTTTCAATTTTGAGTTTTTTTCGTCGCTTCCGCTTGTTTCGAAAAGTTCGACTTTCGCTCGCTCGTTCGTTCGCTCGCTGTCGCAAGCGATCGCGATAATATTTGACCGCCGATAATGAACGCGAATTGCGGCATGGAATAATTGTGTAACGATATATAGTAATCGCCGTACGGTATAATTTTCCTTGTTTAATAAAGCAACGGCAATTTCAACGCGCCCGCGCACGCGAGCGTACGCGCGTGGAAAGTAAACATCGATTTTGAAACCGCAATAATTTGGCACTCGGCGACTCGATGTTGTTATTCTTTAACCTCCGTCGTAGTACGTCTCCTCGGCGGACAAAGGTCAAGACAAAGGACATTGTACGCGAGCGAGCGTCCGTCTCGCTCGCGTATCACGAGAGCGGCGAAACGACACGATCCGATTCGTGACGTTTCATATGTACGAAGAGTCGCGAACCGGCTGCGAAGCCTAATTTCCCAGGCATTAAAACACTCGATAACCTCCTCACGCTCGCTGGAGCCTGATATTCATATATGCGCGGCGCACGGCTATTCAAGCTTTTTACGCAACAAAGCGCACCGAGGTGATCCATTCTACGATTATTGCGCGAGCGGGGGCTGGCTTCCGGAAACTATCTTTCGCATCCTCTTCATTCATAAACTCTTTCTCTGGCGTAATGGAATAGCCTGGTCGGCGGCGCATAAACCGAACGTGCCCGCTTCTGGTAGCGCAAAGTACATACGGGCGAAACTAAATCAGACAGTAAATACACAGGCGAGTGAACTGGCCCGGGTCTCTCGAAAACGCTTTCCCTTCCGAAAACCTTCACCGTTGACTCGATTATCGTCCGTCCGTCCGGCGAGTCTGCGGCAACGACGGCCGCGGTATCAGGCTAACAGGGAACGCGAGGAGCAACTTGCCGCGCTCCACGTGTCCGTACGTGTGTATATATATATATATATATATATATATACACACACATATATATATATGTACACGGAACGCGCTATTTATGTGAGAAGTGTCGCGCATCGCGCGGCCGCGCGCACTCACGCACACCGGGGAGAGCGCGAACGTCCACGCGCGACACTACTTACATAAATAGTGCCAGTCGGGAGCGACCGAGACAGCGACGGACCTTTGGGGGAACGAAGACGCTCGACACATATTGGGGGAGAACGACGGAGCGAGACGCTCGTGCACGAATAGAGAACGTAAGAGCGACGAGGACGCACTGGCCTGCGGACAGAGGGAGAGACCCACGGAGAGAGAGAGAGAGGCGGATAAAGAAGCTCGCATGTAGCGGAGAAACGCGCGACGTGTGACCACATTGGCCGTCGTCACTGGCGGCTTCTACGGTGGATCCTCGAAAGGGCAGAGGTGAAGCTCCACCGAGCCGTACACAAAACCGCTTCTCGTTGCAAAAGCGCAATTGCTCGTCTATGGGTAGAACGTGCGAGCGAGAGAGCGAGAGAGCGAGCGAGCGAGCGAGCCCAGCCCGCGTGGCTGTCGTCGAGAGCTTTTTGCTCGCGGCCGTGCCTTTTAAAGGGTCTTTCGATGTCGTTCAACGACGCGACTGGATTTTGCCGCGATCGAAGTTCGGTATTTGCTGATTTGAATACGCCGCGAGGACGCCGGCTGCCCGGAGGGGGAGAACGACGAATTAAAAGCGTCGAGAGAGCCCGTCGTGTAGGTAGCCCCGAGGGGCAATCGGAATGAATTAATAATGCACAAAATAAGAAAAGGGAGCCGGTTCACCCATCACGGTAAATTCGAAAGTAATCGCCGCCGATCGACCCGTACCGCGGCTTCGACGACGAATTGCGACGCAGTTCTCGCGCGGCAAAAAACCGTAACACTCGCTCGCGCGGTGACGCGTCGTAGAGGAAGGAAGTGGGAATCTCCCGTCGTAAAGGAAGAATGCGTTACGCGCAGGAGGGGAGCTGGCGGGGAGGGGGAGACTCCGCTCGCAATTTTTACGAGTACGCGTTCGCCGCGTGTACCGTTAAATCCAAACGACGAATTTACAGAGACGAATTTCAACGGACGAATCCGTTCGGATAGAACTCGGTCGAAACCTATTTTCGCTAGCATTTTTTCCATTCGATCCCGATCGCCGACCACGGACGCGAAATAAGGGGGAAGACCGGACAGACGAGAGACGGAGAGAGAGAGAGAAAGAGAAAAAGAGAGAGAGAGAGAAGAAAGAGAGAGAGACTGTCTATAATATTCGGTTATCGAGCGAGCGCGCGGCCGACTCCTCAGAAAATGCAGCGTTGTTCTGACCGCGATTCCGATCGCGAGCGGAGCGAAGCGGCGTTAATGCGGCTTTGGGCGTCTCGCGGGCCTGCCTCCCCTCCCCCTCCCCCTCGGCCCGGCGTCGACCACCTCGCCACTCCGCTTCCCTACGGCCCGCGTTTTTTTCCTCTCTTTTGCATGCGCCTCGCGCGGCCTTCGAGAGATCTCTCCTCCACGGGCAACGGAACGAGCGAGACGAAGAGGGACGCGGAGACGGCCGCGAACCGCCGTGGGAGACAGAGAGGTAGCGAGAGAGGGAGCGACCGGGCGGGGAGCGAGCGGAGAGAAAAAGATATAGAGAAAAAGAGGCCGGAGAGCCCCTGAGCTTCTGGCCTGGACGGTGAGCGAGGTAAAAATCGCGAGAGCCGTCAATTAGGAACGCCGCTCGGAGCCGTTCCCTTCACGAACAAAGAGCGACTCTCTCGCAGCGAGCGGCGGCGGCGGCGAGCGAACGAGCGAGCGAACGAGCGAGCGAACCAACGAACGAACCAACGAACGAACGAACGAACGAGCGGGTCGCGATGTTTCCTCTCGTCCACGAAGATATCGACGAGATATCGCGCTCGCGCTGGTATAAACGGCGGAATTCGAGCGGCGCGCGGCACGAGGGGAGGGAAGGGGCTTCGGGTGGGCGGGTGGGGTTGGGCCGTGAGAGGGGAGGGGGAGTCGGAGAGTCGTTTGTCGATGCTAAATTACGGCCTGGTACTCGCCGCCCGGCCTGCCGGTCCGGCAGCTTATGACTGATTGCGAGATGATAGAGCGCGTGCACGCGCTTAACCGCGGAACGCCGGGACGCTCGTTAATTCCCGACGACTTGAGTCGAATTCATTGTTTATCTCGTACAGTTGATGGCGTAATGAACGTTCCAGGATTATCGGTGCCTTTATATCCCATTGTATCGTCCGACCGTAAATATTTTCCGCGCCGGGGAAAGATACCCGATCGTTCCGTTCGTGTCGCGAGCGTCGCTTTTCACGACCGCGAGCGAGCGTCTGCCGGGGGATTCGTCGGCGTTCCGGCCGCCGGTTCGGTCTCGTTCGTTCCTTTCTTCCACGGTCGTATCGATTCGAAACGATTAATACGTTTTCGTTGCACGGACGATATTCGAGTTAGCCATTAATCGTTGCGTACACACTCGAACGTAATATATCGCGTATCGGCGGTTTTATGTTACCATGAATAATGAAATTACGTATAAACACGTACACTAGATTATGATTAATTTTAACGCGTGATTAATTAACACGCACGCCGTTAACACAGTGTACACGGAGTTTGCACGGTGACTGTTACACCGGAGCGCGGCGCAACGTCACCGGTTCAAAGCTAATTAATTTCCCATCGAAGCGCGAACGAACCAGCCAGCGAACGAACGAGCGAAGATTCTCGAAGCGGGTCAAGCACGCGCAGGAAAACCTCGACGGAAAAGCGAATATACATTTCTCGGGAAGGTCGAAGAAAGCGGGGCCTCTCGTTGCGAATTTCACCCTTTTCCCGCGGTATCGCGTGCCTTGCAGCGAGACGCGGCGTTGGATGGATGCACCGGTGATCATCTGACCGGAAATCTTCGAATTACGGAGAACCGAGCGTCTCTCCGTCGAGAGTATCCGCGCTTCCGGGATAACCGGAAGCTCGCGCGGCGACACGCGGCCCGTTATTAAATACGAACAGTTACGAGCCGTGTTCGGCGTTCGAAAGAAACTCTCCTCTCGGATTTTTACATTACATTTACGTCTAGTTGCGTACCAGCTACCGAAAAACATCGCGACGGCTGTACCAACACCACAAAATATTAAATTGTTCGGAAATTTCGTCCTTTTCGGTGTAAACGAAACACGATTTTTTCAGCGAGAACATTCGACGCACTTAGATTCTACTCGACCGATTCTATCGTCGACGTCGTAACGCAACGTTCGAAATATTATTTTTTCGGTTATCGTAACGCGCGAACGTAGTCGCGGGAACCGAAACGGTTGCCGTTACAATTGATACACTTACGCGATAGAACCGTGCTCGGTGATACGGACTCGCACCGAGCCACCCCGTGTGTCTCTCTAATCATCGTCTTTCTCGAACGCTTCGCGCGTATCGTCGTGCCGCGGTCAATGAGTCGGCACTTTACGACTCACGGTACGAGTGGATTTTACAACCGTGATACCGCTGGCAGGTGAGAGTCGCGCACCACGAGGTCGTCCGACGGGGAGTTCGTCCTGCGACGCATAAGGAAAATAGACTCGGCGATCGTCCTCCCGGTTTTGCCAGAAGTTGCTCGAGTGGGGTGAGAGAGAGAGAAGTTGGGTGGGACTGGGGCGAGAGTCTAGGCGGGCATTAACATATACGGTGACGGTGGGCCAAGGTCTCGGTTGACGAAAGATCTCCGAACAAGTGGCTTTCGTTTCTCGTATCACGGGCGTATTTCTGTTTTATTTTTTTTTTAATATTTTTTTTCAATGTTTTTTTCTTCTTTCTCTCTTTATCGTCGACCTGCACTCCCGGTAGACGTAACCGAACTCGAAACGATCTGTATCTCCCACATCGCTCTGTATACAATTTTTACTCGAAGATACGATTTCTATACGTAGAAATGGGTGTCGTACTGGTCGGAATTAATTTCTCTTGAAAAATCAGTGATAGGTAATTACATGTAAGATTACGAAGGATGAACAAGATTTAGTAATTGTTTCGTGTACTTTAAATATATGTTCGTACAACAGTGTGATTTAACGTAATGTACTCGAAACACTAATTTTTCTCGTTTTCGAGAATACTCTTGAGACACTAATTTTTCTCGTTTTCTAGAATACTTTCGAAACACTAGTTTTCCTTGTTTTCTAAAATATTTTCGAAACACCAATTTCTCTTGTTTTCGAGAATACTCTCGAAACACTCATTTTTCTCGTTTTCTGGGAAACTTTCGAAACACTAATTTCTCCTATTTTCGAGAATACTTTCGACACACTAGTTTTCCTCGTTTTCTAGAATACTTTCAAAACACAAATTTCTTTCATTTTTCGAGAATACTCTCAAAACACTAATTTTCCTCGTTTTCTTAACCCCATTTCAAACGACCATTATCAACGCTAAGAAAAATTCCACGATGATTCGTGGGACGAGGAAATGTTCAATTGTTCGACGTTCATTCCTCCTCCCGGTGACTAAAAAATAAATTATTATCGCGTCCGCGTATCCCGGTACACGTTTCGCGGAGCGTTCGGGCAGGGAACGTTGCACAGCGATCGCCCGAAGCGTAAACGATCATTTCCAATTTTCGTGGCAAATTTCGAACGGTGGAAACGCGAGAGTCCTCGCGTAGCGCTCGGTGCCGCGTTATAAATCCCGTGGCGTCGCCGGATGAAATTTCTCACCATATGGCGGATGCCACTACGGTCGCCATCTTCCCCGGAACTCACCCCGCTCGCGACTTCTCTTTCGCTCTTTTTCTTCGAAGCGGGCCCAGCGAGTCGCCCGAGATTACGGGCTCGCTTTTAAGGCCGCCTGCTGCGAATCCGAAAGAGGCCAACGCGATGAAGCGCGCCTCGAGATAAACACGAAGAAACCTTCCAGACGAATGCCGGCGGGATTTATCGTTCGGCAAAAAATGAGAATGCGAACCTGCCAATCACACGTGCAGTTATTTGCAGCCCTTAAACCGATCGCGCGCGCACGAGCGCGGTATTATTATCCTCGTCTCTCTTGTCGCTTTGGGGAAGAGGAAAAAGAAGAGAAAAAAAAGAAAAGAAAAAAAAAAAAACACAACGAGCGATCCGTCCGACGACCGACGGGATACAGAACCTTCGCGATGTTCGGGTTTCGGGCGAACAGATACGCTCAGGACCAGCCAAACGAGTAATCGATAATTTCACCTGTCGTTAACGAGATCGTTCGCAGCGCCGAATCGACCTCGCGGCTTCTTTTCGCACGTTTCGCCCCCGTTTAGCTTAATTTCGTATCTTCCACGTCCGTGTCGTCCCGCTCCACGCGTTTCGTAGCAACTCGGACGGTCTCGTGCGGCGAACGCCCATAGGCGTAGCCTCGGTGCGCGCAACTCGGGCAACTGCGCGAGTCTCGCCCATTGGCGCGCGTCATCGACTCGAATATCTTCTCGAGAGCGTTTCAACGACACTGAAAGCTACTATTGTACGTTTCTCGGTGAAAATAAACGTCGATAGGAGATTAACGCGTTCGCGGTGTCGTTTTCGAGTAATCTGCGCGAAGAATTTTCAATGGTTATTATTTTGGAGTAAATAAATCTTATCTATTGTGCTCGCGGGTTCTTTTCACACGGTTCGTCCTTGTTTAGCTTATTTTCGTATCTTCCACGTCCGTATCGTCGCACTCGACGCGTTTCGTAGCAACTCGACTGATTTCGTGCGTCAAACGACCATAGGCGCGCGTCACCGACTCGAATATTTTCTCCAAAGCGTTCTAACGACACCGAAAGCTACTATCGTACGTTTCTCGGTGAAAATAAACGTCGATAGGAGATAAACGCGTTCGTGGTGTCGCTCCCGAGTAATCTGCGCGAAGAATCGTTCCGTTAATGATTACTGTTTCGAGGTAAATGAATCTTATGCTTCTTTTCGCACGGTTCGTCCTTGTTTAGCTTAATTTCGCATCTTCCACGTCCGTATCGTCGCACTCGACACGTTTCGTAGCAACTCGACTGATTTCGTGCGTCAAACGACCATAGGCGCGCGTCACCGACTCGAATATTTTCTCCAAAGCGTTTCAACGTTATCGAAAGCTACTATTGTACGTTTCCCAGTGAAAATAAACGTCGATATGAAATAAACGCGTTCGCGGTATCGTTCTCGAGTAATCTGCTCGAAGAATTGTTAATGGTTATTGTTTCATAGTAAATAAATCGTATTTACCGTGCTCGCGGATTCTTTTCACACGGTTCGTTCTTGTTTAGCTTAATTTCGTATCATCCACGTCCGTATCGTCGCACTCGTGGCAACTCGAAACTGGTTGACAATCGTGGCAACTGGTCTCGTGCGTCAAACGCCCATAGGCGTAGCCTCAGTGCGTGCAACTCAGGCAACTACGCGACTCTCGCCCATTGGCGCGCGTCACCTATTCAAATATCTTCTCGAAAGCGTTTCAACGTTACCGAAAGCTACTATCGTAAGTGTCTCGGTGAAAATAAACGTCGATACGAGATAAACGCGTTCGCGGTATCGTTCCCGAGTAATCTGCGCGAAGAATCGTTCCGTTAATGGTTATTGTTTCGAGGTAAACAAATCTTATCTACCGCGCTCGCGGCTAAATTTCGACAATCGTTTCCACGTTTCTCGGAACCGCGAGCTGTGAAACTCGCACGATTCTTTCTCCGTTGAGTGACACGCCTTGCGAAAATTTCCATCGATTTTCTAACGAGTCCCCGTAACATTCCACCGACGAGTGTACAATCCCTGTATATCTCCAATTTCTCGGTCGTCTCGCGCGAAACTTCGATACAGGCTGCGTACCCCCCACCTAATATCGTCCGCGAACCTAACCAGGGTGTAAAAAGAAAAAGAAGTAAAAAAAAAAACTCGAACCAAGTCTCACGGTGAGGTCCCGACGGACGAGTCGGTGCGCGTCGTTCACGCGGGAAATTTGAGCGGTCTTCCGTCTGGACGCGCGTTCGTCATTACGGGGAGGCATATGGGGAGCAAGCGGCTCGAGTGCACGCATGTGCGGACGTACGTGCGTGGCCGCGCGAGGCAGTCAGCGAACGAACCGTGCCGTACGAGCGAGCGAGCGAGCGAGCGAGCGAGTGCGTCCCGGTGATGGTTATGTGCGTGTGCGCAGGAACTTTATACCAGGTGCCCTCCATGCGGCGCTATAAATTATCGGGTTACCCGTTACGCGCGCTTATATCGAGAAAAACCTGTCGGCCGCTATCTTAAAAGTGGATTTTTATATGCTTTTCGTATCTCACGAGCCCCTCGTCGTCGTCGTCGTCCTCGTCGTTCTTCTCGTGGCCGATAGCCGCAGGAACTTTCTTCTTCTCGGCAACGCTTCTCGTGAAACGAAACCTCCGCGATGGGAAGACGTTCGTAACCTCCGTTAGGACTTCCTCCTTTATTTTTTTCTTTCGTTTCTTTTTCTTTTTTTTTCGAGATATTCACGAGGTGACTGGCCGCCGATAATTACGATCTTTTCGGTCCGTGTACGAAAAGAGTACGTTTTTTTATCGAACGGTCAAAGTTCGGTCACGGGTCCTGTGACCTGTGCATACTTGGGTCATGCACGACCCGTGAGTGTTTCCATTCTCGATTTTCCGCGTCTTGGACAATTTCATCATCTATTTTCCTAATTGATATAAAAATCTATCTTTTTGCTTTTCTTTCCCTTTTGTTTCGTTTTTGAGTACAGTAGGTAGACACTGATGTAATTCGAGACGACTAGTTCGTGGGATACGGTAATGGGTCGTGAATGACCCGAGGATACGCGGCGAGAATATCATTCTATCGAACAAGGGTTAATAATACTCCGCGTCGAATAAACTCGATCGAGTCGAGCCCAGGTAAGAATATTTATTCGAAACCGATACGACACTGGCCTGCGGAATGTACACGGAAACACGGAAAAACGTAACGATAATTCTCTTCTTTTATACAAGTCTCTCTAAAAACCAAAAGTACCAATAATTCTCTCCTTTCACACTCGTTTCCATACAAAAAAAAATACACGCAACTACACTCTCTCTCTCTAAAACAACAAACCGAATTCTCCCCTCTCCAGAACCGTCTTCTTGAAAATTCATCCAGCGTACGCCTATGGCCGCACCGCACACCGCTACCGCGTGGTGATTCGCGCGCGAACATTCGAATCCGCGTTAGCGCGTACCGCGCAATCGGTGTACGCACATTCGTGCCGGCTCGGATCTAATAATCGCGCTGCGAATTCGTCGAACGTCGCTCCCTCCCCCCTCCGTAGCACCGGTTCACGGCGCGATCCCTTAGCTTCTAACGCATCATTGCCTCGCAACGTACTGTTAAGCCGTTAGCGTCGCGGAGGGAAACGGCTGTTGGATCCGGCGGTAACTTTTAATTCAATTCCGTTACCGCGGCAGCCGCCCCCGGCCGGTAGGCAGGCAGGCAGGCACGGCACGGCGCAACGTGTACGGATAACCGACGTTGGGACCGCAGACGAGAAAATCGCGGCGATTACACACCGTGACCGTTACCATTATACCCGTCGACGAATGCCATTTATTAAAGCAGTCCGCGAACCGGCCCGCACCGGCCAGCTCCACCGGGATTAAGCCGCATCGGTGAGTGTTAAGGCGCATTATGCGCCACGGCCAATTATATCTGAAATTCTGATCTTCACCGGCCGGGCAACATTGCGCGACCGTTTACTCCGCGACTCGTCCGACCGCCTCGCGTCGCGGTGGGTATTTTATAACTTCATCGAATCGAGGGTAGCATACCGCGCATAGTATCGCGACGCGACCGGGGATAATCATAGTGATTACTTTACTCCGTGGCGATCGTTCCTCGTACTGTTCCGTTTCGCGTTTTCACTCTGATCGTGGGTCGTGTACACTTTTCGGCAACCGCTTTGGAAATTCACCGCGATCTCGGGCCAATGGAATTCTCAAAGGGGATATATATATATGTCGGGTTGTTTGGTTTTTTTTTTTTTTTAGTGAACGTGAAACGGGATTTTTTTAGAGCGTATAAGTATTTTATTCGATTGTACGTTTTCTATTTTGGAGAATTAAATTACTTTTCGAGCGAACGAATAATTCTCAAAGGGGATGTATTGCGCGTATCATACGCGAGTGTTGTATAGAGATACAGAAACTTTTGATGCTGTTATGTCGTACTGTTACGTCGCGTTGCTCTGTAACGAAGGAGCTGTTCACTTTTGGGCAAGGATCTACATTGGAAATTTATCACGATCTCGAGCGAAAGTAATTTTCAAAAGGGATGTAGTGGGTTGTTTGCTTATACTTATACTTATATTTAAAATATGGTACTTGTAATATTTAATTACAAGTCGTTTCGTTCTTTTTTTGGTGAAAATGAAACACGATCTTCTTTAGAGTGTATAAATATTTTATTGTATAAATATTATATATTCTCTATCTTGGAAAACAAAATCACTTTTTGAACAATCTAATAATTCTCAAAGGGGATGTATTAAATTGTTTGGAAAGTCGTTTCGTTCTTTTTTTGGTGAAAATGAAACCCGATTTTGTTTAGAGTATATAAATATTTTATTGTATAAATATTATATTTTCTATTATTGGAAAACGAAATGACTTTCCGAACAATCTAATAATTCTCAAAGGGGATGTATTGAATTGTTTGGAAAGTCGTTTCGTTCTTTTTTTGGTGTAAATGAAACACGATTTTCTTTAGAGTGTATAAATATTTTATTGTATAAATATTATATATTCTCTATCTTAGAAAACAAAATTACTTTCCGAACAACCTAATAATTTTCAAAGGGGATTTATTGAATTGTTTGGAAAGTCGTTTCTTTTTTTTTCTGCTAAAAATAAAACACGATTTTCCTTAAAGTGTACAAACATTTTATTCAACTATACATTCCCCATTTTGGAAAACGAAATCACACTTGAACAACCCAATATTACGCGTATTACACGTACAAGTATCGTGCAAAAGATACAAAGACTTGAATCTTCCTCTTCGACAAGAAAATTCGTACAGAAGACACAAAGCCTTTCGATTCTTCTTCTAAACAAGGAAACCCGTACAGAGTATCCAAGAAGACTTCGGTTCGGTTCTTCGTGGAAATTCTCGAATGTTGTACTCTCAGGGTGTAAAAGGGCGCGAACGGGACCCGATCGATCCATCTTTCCGCGAGCGTTATTTCATTTTCGGCGAAAAGGTTTACACCCTTGCGTCGTCTACCTTGGAACCTCGATGGCCCGGTTGTACAACGGTCGGGACACGTCTACCTAGCCGAAATCGAAATACCTGAGCAGCCGAGGGGAATATCGGAGTTCTAAATCATAGGTCCAAGCAGCCATCCACGGTCATCGTGGCTTAATTACCTGCAGCCTTTTAAGGCACCGTGGCTTTAGCGGGAACGATTAACCCTTTCGAGCCAAGTTCTTCTGCCTTTTGTTTAACCCTGCTTCACCCCAGTGAACTGCTCGGATCGCTCGACAGTTATGCGTAGCCGTGACACGTAGACGCGATTGTGTTCACCGAGAAGGGGGAGAAAAGGGGAGAACTGTTTCGTCGAATGGATAATATATAGTAGTAATTACTATAGAGAATATTTATATCTATATATATACATATGTAGGGACGAGTTTTGCGCGAGCGAATTGCCTGAAGTTTCGATCGAGTGAGCGACTGTTTCGGTAAATCGATAGCTCATTGAAACCCTGTGCGAAAGACAAAAGATGAGTTTCCAGTATCGAGTAAAAGTTTCAAAAGAGTTTTCGAGAAAACGTGTGTGTGTGTGTTCCGCGGTGCGAGCGGGTTTCACTTTTCTTTTTGTACGCGTCGCGACCTTGCGCAGACCCTATATTTCCATCTGTAATCCACAGGGAATACATTATTATAGTAGAGGAATAGGCATATTTTCCTATACATATATTTTACTCTACATATATTCATATCTGTATCTATATATTTGTATATAGATTACTATACAGAGAAATAAGGATACGGAACGTTAATGGATCGACCGGGCCCAATGTTGCATCCTTCCTCGATCTTAAAATATTCAATGGAAAATGGATCTCGAGCTGGAAAATCGACCTCGTGCTACGAAACAAGTCAACCCTTCCGCTCGACGAGAAACTATCTCGAAACACGTCGCGAATGTTGGATAGTATGATCCGTGTATCGATAAAGAGTTCGTAGATTCGAGATTTCTTACGAAACTTTCGAATTTTTCCAGGAGTGGAAAAATATTTACACTTTCCCTTTTTTGACACTGGTCAAAAATATTGAACTGTTGAATGTTGATCAGCGATCGTTGCTTAATTCGGTGTAACGTCTCCGATTGGGAAAATTATCCTTTGGAATTGGAATTAAAATTCAATTACTCTTTTCTTGGAAGATATAAGGAGATGCAAGGAGTAAACAAATATAGACGAAATGTTGGAAAGAAAATGTTCCGTTTGAAATTAACTACACGATTTATTCGTGGTGTTTATCGATAGAAAGATTCCTAGATTCGTGATTTCTTTCGAAACGTTTGAATTTCGAATTTTTCTCCTGAATAGAAAAATATTAACCCTTTCCACTCGAGAGGCGATCCTCGATCGTCACTTAATTCGGTGTACTTTCTCCAATTCGGAAAATCATTGTGGTTTGGAATTGAAATTAAAATTCAATTATTCCTATCTTGTAAGATGCAAACATATATGTATACGAAATGTTGAAATAGAAAATGTTTCGAAACATTTCTATTCGAAATAGATTAAAATGGAATTAATTAGACGATGCTAGTTTCTGGTAGCAGAGAAGCTTTGAGTGCAAAGGGTTAAGTATAGAAAGTAAGTAAGTATGTAAGTTAAGTATGGAAAGATAATTTTCAGCCTTTTCCAAGCTAGACGAACGATTCGAAGGATTTCATATAGGTGCTAGTTTTCGATAACAGAGAAGCTTCAAGTGCAAAGAGTTAAGTATAAAAAGTAAGTAAGTATGTAAGTTAAGTATGGAAAGATAATTTTCAGCCTTTTCCAAGCTGAACGAAGGATTTCATCGAGTTTTCAATAACAGAAAAGCTTCAAGTGCAAAGAGTTAAGTATTGAAAATAATCAAGTACATAAGTTAACTATATAACTCAAGTATAAAAAGGTAATTTTCGTCCTTTTCCAAACTGGACGAAGGATTTCATCGAAATGCTAGTTTCCAATAACAGAAGCTTCAAGTGCAAAGAGTTAAGTATTGAAAATAATCAAGTACGTAAGTTAACAATGTAACTCAAGTATGAAAAGGTAATTTTCGTCCTTTTCCAAACTGGACGAAGGATTTCATATAGGTGCTAGTTTCCAATAACAGAAGCTTCAAGTGCAAAGAGTTAAGTATAGAAAATAATCAAGTACATAAGTTAACTATATAACTCAAGTATAAAAAGGTAATTTTCGTCCTTTTCCAAACTGGACGAAGGATTTCATATAGGTGCTAGTTTCCAATAACAGAAGCTTCAAGTGCAAAGACTTAAGTATTGAAAATAAGCAAGTACGTAAGTTAACTATATAACTCAAGTATGAAAAGGTAATTTTCGTCCTTTTCCAAACTGGACGAAGGATTTCATATAGGTGCTAGTTTCCAATAACAGAAGCTTCAAGTGCAAAGACTTAAGTATTGAAAATAAGCAAGTACGTAAGTTAACTATATAACTCAAGTATAAAAAGGTAATTTTCGTCCTTTTCCAAACTGGACGAAGGATTTCATCGAGATGCTAGTTTCCAATAATAGGAGCTTCAAGTGCAAAGAGTTAAGTATAGAAAATAATCAAGTACGTAAGTTAACTATGTAACTCAAGTATAAAAAGGTAATTTTCGTCCTTTTCCAAACTGGACGAAGGATTTCATCGAGGTGCTAGTTTCCAATAACAGAAGCTTCAAGTGCAAAGAGTTAAGTATAGAAAATAAGCAAGTACGTAAGTTAACTATGTAACTCAAGTATAAAAAGGTAATTTTCGTCCTTTTCCAAACCAGGAACCGTTCGATCCGAAAATGTTCGAAACCCGGAACCGTTGAGTCGGGGGATCCGTGGCAGCTGTCGCGGTCAGAATCGTGAACTCGCGCAAGACGCGCGAAACGCGAGAGCAGATGTTCCAGCGTTAATAAGAGCCCCGATTCGTGGTTACGCGCGATAAAGTTCCGCGAACTTTCTCGTTTTCTTCCTTTTTTCCGCTCCCCCTCTTCTTCCACCTAAATCGTTATCGATACACAGAGTTCCGCGTACACCGCCCGAGGTGTATCGCGCGCGGTTAAAAATCGATTCGCGGTTCGAACAAAGGGCGAACCGTTTCCAACGTAGCCGAGAGGGCAGCTCGGCTCGGTAGGTACGGGACCGGTGAGATTTCCAGGTGAAATTAAAGCGAGGTCGTGGGCAAAAACGGAGCCGGTTGCACCGTTCAACTTTCACCCCTGCTGTATTTTTCCTATCTTCGAACGAGTAACGATCCGTCCCAATTGCGCGACGCAACTCACCCGACCCTCCTCCTCCTCTTTCTCCTCCTCCTGCTCTCTCTATATATATATACTACCGCGATCGAATATCCCCGATATTCTCCGAATTTAACGTCGAGCGTGGATTAAATATTTCGACGTGCGCGGGGACCGAGTCGGAGCCGAATCTACGATCGCGAGGACCTCGTGAGGACGTTCGAGGATGTTGAGGACGTTCGAGGATGTCGTGGATGTTCGAGGACGCCGCGAGAACGTGCGAGGATGATACGAGAATATCGCGAGAACGTTCGAGGATGCCGCGAGAATATTTGAGATTGTCGTGGACGTTTGAGGATGTCGTGGACGTTCGCGGATGCCGCGAGAACGATCGAGGATGTCGTGGACGTTCGAGGACGCTGCAAGAACGTTCGAGGATGTCGAGGACGTTCGAGGATGCCGCGAGAACGTCGTGAGAACGTCCGAGGATGCCGCGAGTATATTTGAGGATGTCGTGGACGTTCGAGGACGCCGCGAGAACGTTCGAGGACGTCGCGAAAACGTTCGAGGATGCCGCGAGTATATTTGAGGATGTCGTGGACGTTCGAGAACGTCGCGAAAACGTTCGAGGATGCCGCGAGAACGTTTGAGGATGTCGTGGACGTTCGAGGACGCCCCAAGAACGTTCAAGGATGCCGCGAGAACGTCGCGAAAACGTTTGAGGATGTCGTGGACGTTCGAGGATATCGTGGATGTTCGAGGACGCCGCGAAAACGTTCGAGGACGTCGCGAGAGCGTTCAAGGACATCGAGGACGTTCGAGGAATAAAACGTCGCGGAGGCACGGTTTCAGCCCCGCGGTTTAACAGGGGACGATCACGTGGTGCCGGCCGGCACAGGGGTAACCAGGGGGGGTGGGGGGGTTAGAGCAGAGACGAAGGCAGGGTTCGAGGCATCGCGGTCGAAAATCCAAGTACCGGCGGCGCCATTTCCGTGAACGAGCCCGTAATAATCGGCGCGAGATCGCTCGTGCAAACAGAGGGGGGTAGCCTTTAGCCGGTCGACGCGTATCCGTTAGCCTTTCCGCGCGTATATATGCGAGAGCGGATGCCGTACCCTCGAGGAACGGCTGGCGGGGTTGGTGGGTCGCGGGTACCGCGGCGGGGGGGAGGGAGGGAGGGCCGGCGGGGCCGACGGGGAACGAAAACCGAGGGTGAGGCGCGCGGCGACCGAACCAGCGAGAGAGAGAGAGAGAAAGTGAACGAGCAAGTAAGAGAGAGAGAGAGCAAAGCAAGAGAGAAAGAGGAAGAGAGAGAAGGAGGGAGAGAAACGCGAAGAGGGACCGAGAACGTGGAGGAAGGGGGGTTTACGGGGTGGTTGGCGGTGGTAGCGGCTTTGCCTTCCATCGGTTTTCCCGTTACTTCGACTAAAGTCGTACCTAACTTATCTGCGCTTAAAGCCGCCCCTTCGACGTCCCTTCGGGGGCCGCCCGCTGCGAGCACGAAAATGACGTCGCCGTGTCGCGACGGGATCATCGACGACCACGGTCGTCGCACGACACCCGCCGCTCTCTCCTGGTGGAAATAGAACCGTCCACGGACCTTTCGACTTTTCGAAGCGAGTGGGAGAAAGAGAGAAACACACGCAGAGAGAAAGAGAGAGAGAGAGAGGGACCCGAGCGCAAGTCCGTTTCGCAGGTGATATTTTCGTTCGCTAAACTTCGGGGCAACGGATATCTGGAATCCTCCGGCAACCCACTTTTCCGTTTTGCGTTTATCTCGCGGAGAGTGGCTCGAGAGAGAGAGAGGATTCCGCGATGATTTGCACGAATTTCCATCCGCGTGGATACCTCCGTGTACAATAATACACTGAACGCGCACGCCGCGGGTCCTGGCGTTCCACGGTTAAGAGAGACACTCGTGCAACTTCGAATTCTTACTCGTAACCTTCGTTGGTCGGTTGATATTGTGCACAACGCGGGACCGGGTCTTTTCTGACCCCGGAGCGCGAACTCGAGCACGCGAGATACGACACGAGAGTGTCGTAATGTAGATGTATTCGTAAATTGGACGAGGTTGGGTTAGGTGGTCGCGAGGAGCGCGATGCGGTGCGACGTCGCGTGGGTCGGAATTGACCCAGGGCCCACCGACCGTATCCACCGAATACTCGCGACCACGAGTTCACTCGATGATAATCTGTACCGTAATTGTTGCACTTCGAAGCAACAGTGAGGATTCAATATGTAATATATATTATAATAAATATATTATTGAAACGTAACCTCACTGTACTTTCTACGTGAAAATTAGTCGGGTTTTACCCTCGGAGATTACACGTATATTAGGTTGTTCGGAAAGTCGTTTTGTTTTTTTTTTTGGTAAAAATGAAACACAATTTTTTTTACAGTGTATAAATATTTTATTAAATTATATATTCTCCATTATGGAAAACGAAATCAATTTTCGAACAACCCAATGTATCGTAATTGTTGCGCTTCGAGGTAACAGTGACGATTTAATACGTAATATAAATATTGCAATAAATATATTATAACGTTTGCGGACGATTTAATACGTAATATAAATATTATAATAAATACATTACAACGCGTTGCGGACGGTTCAAAAGTAAAGATCGACGTTGTCGTACCGTAGGTAATTTGAGACACGGCAAGGTAACGCTGCGATCGCGGCCGTAGCGGCGTCGACAAAGAATCGAACGTCGAGAGTCTCGTCGTCTTCGACGACCGTGACGCGTTTACTCGAACGCGTTAACGGTTCCGAGCGCGCCATACCGAGAACGTTGTTCCGCGCGACGCGGATTCGAGTTACCGAGAAAAAAGTGAAAGAAGAACTGACGAAAAAAAAAAAAGGAAAGAAAAGAAAAAAAAACAGTCTCGTCGATCGCTCGCGATTTTCCAGAACGAGGACGGTCTCGCAGGTAGCCCCGACCGAGTCCAGCGAGGGGGGCAGGGGGGTTACGGGCCGAGGGAAAGGACGTCGAAGCACGGCGGGGAGGTGGGGGTAGAAGACGCGGCACGTACACGGACACAATGCCGGGTCCCTGCAGGAGGACGCGCCGATAACACGTACCGTCATTTCCTCGGCGCAGGTATCCGGATAATTTAGAATAAGAGAGCGGGCCGACGTAGCGCGGCGCGGCTCGACGCGGCTCGGTCGCCTCTACACCATCCCTCCCCCCTCCCCCTCCCCGCTGCCCCGTTGTCCTCCGCTGTCCTCACCGTCGGAAACCCCTCTACGGCGTCCCGCGGTCGTCTCCGTCGCTCTCTTCCCCGGCCCTTCGCCGGCGGAGACGGTCCTCCGCCGTAGTCGCTCGGCCCGAAGCGTCCTCTCGTTGGGGCGTGCCTTTAATAATGACGTAAAAAAGAAGAGAAGACGCGGCAATAAAGGAGAGACCTAGGCGAGGGTGTATCCCCGGCACAGCTGTCTCGCAGATTAACCCAACGACTCGCGGAGAGAACGAGCGAGAGCGAGACGGCCGACCACTGGGCGGGAGGGGAGGGGGAACCGGCGCGGCGGTTCGCGCGAAGGGAACGAGGCGGCGGGGAGGGGGAGGGGGGGATGGAGCGCCGCGCACAGTCGAGTCGAGTCGCGTCGCGCGGCGATACCACGGCGAGGAGTACCCACCGAGGAAAAAGGAACGAGGGACCCACGGGACGAAGGAGGAGGAGAAACCCGCTGAAACCGGGGGAGAGAGAAAGGAAGGCGGAAAGAAGAAGGGACGGATGGACGGGAACGAAGGGCGACGGAGAGGGAGGGTGGGAAGGAGCAAGGCCGATCCTGACTACCTAGAAACGGTCGGTGCTTCCACAACGTGGCCCGCCGAAGATATATAACCGCCATATACCAGCGCGAATCGCCCTCAGGTACAGAAGCCACCGCGTTGTCGTGCCCTTTTCCCTCCCGTCGCTCTCTCTCTGTCTATCTTTCTCTCTCGCGCGCGCTCGCTCGCGCTCTCTACTCCCCCCCTCCCCCTCCTTCTACTCCTACTTCTGCCTTCGCGATCCACCGCCGCCACCCTCTTTCCACTGTCCGAACTCGCGCCGCTGTCCACCGCGGCTCCATGCGCGCCTATGCGTACACGCCCGATGGTAGAGATTCGAGAGCGGCTCGTAAATTAAATAACGAAACCGCGCGCCGCGGCCGAGTCGGCCGAGCGGCCGGTGTTTTTCTTCGAAAATCGTATACGCGTGTCCACGCGCGTCGTTGAATTTTCGGCCGCGTGATCGTGTAACGTGGCACCGGGGCGTTTATCAAAATACGGAATTAATCCGCAATTTTAATTACAAGCGACTTGAATCGCGATTGAAAACCCGAACGAACCGGACGGATGCGGCACGGATCGCGTATCTCGAGTCGAGTTACTTCGAAACGCGTGTTACCGTATCCGGGTAAAAATACTACGGCGAGGTTAATTTCTTTTTTTTCTCTTTTCCGTCGTTGATTAAAAATTTCGAACGATCGCAACGAGGTATCGATTTTCGAAAGAGCGGAGAATTTTTTAATTACAATTTACACCGCGTTGGAACGCGCTGGAAATTATTCCACGAGGGTTTCCACGCGGGGAAGTATCTTGGGTGGTATTTCGAGTCACGCGAGAACGCGGCTTTAGGCGGCGTGAAAAAAATCGCCGGTGCTCGCACGGTTAGCTGGCTCGGGGCGTTCCAACTGAAACCGGGAGGGGGGAACGTTTTCGGGCGTGCGGCGGACCGCGGTCGTGGAAAAATCACTCGGTGCCCCCGGAATCGCGGTCCTTGCGCGTCCCTGGCCGTGGTGCGTTTGCACGAGCGCGCGTACGTTTTCTGCGAACGCCTCACGGTCACGTAGCTCGCGAAACGAGCCCGCACGGACCGTCACCGGATCCGGGAAACGGAAGTGGGAACACCTGATCCGAAGTGACGGACAAGGGGTGCTGGCTGCCATTTTGAAGCGACCGACTAATTGAGTGCACGCGCTATGGTAAACAGCCGGCCGATTGATCACGCTCGGGCCGCGACCTAAGGATTTCTGTTTACTCGCATCGAGATTCGATAACGCGTGAGAAGGATGAATCGAACCACGATCCTCGTAACCCGTGGAACAATATTCTTTGCTGCTATTTTTGGTAAAAAGTGATTCTATTCTAGTAAATTTATCACGCTTCCATTGTAATTTTTAAAAATTGTACTTATTAAAATAATTCACACGGTGTAAAGATTTCTGTTTACTCGCGTCGAGATTCGATAACGCGTGGGAACGATGAATCGAACCTCGACCGCGGAACAATATCATTCGTTGCTATTTTAAAAGTGATTATCCATTTTAGCTAATGTACAACGTAAACTAATGCTTACGGTATAAATTTAACCATTTCAAAGAGTGTAACTTTTTACATTCCACTGTACTATATTTATCACACTTCCGTGGTGATCTCTCGCAATTGCACTTCTTGAAATAATCCACGCGGTATAAATAGCTCCGAGGTGTTTAAAAATTTCCAAGCTTCGATATAACGGATCAGTATTGTTCCGATTTTATACGTGGTCGGTATTTGGCAGGATCGGTGGTTTGCGCGTCGGGCCTGATTCCACGGAATAAGAGTGAGGCTACGTGCCTCGTCGCTCACCGTTTTCGATACCACGGGGCGCTCGTAAATGCCGAGCCGATCGATACAATCCGTGCGGTGAACGCCTACGGGCGTTCGGCAAGTATGCTCAACCAACGGGGCTACGAGATTTCCGCACACAACGCGTAACGCGTCTCTCGACCTTAAGCACCGCGGTGGTTAAGGGTAAGTTAACATACGGTGAGATTGAATTTCGATTCGGCTCGACCAACGAATCGTCCACGCCCTGAAAAATTTAAATCGTTTTCGATGTGGAACAACCCCTTACGGTAACGACCCCTCGCGCGCATCGCCACCCTAGTACATCCGTTATGGTATTAAAAAATTGATCAGGAACGGAAATTGTTCTTTTTAAAAGGGCACGAAAATATATATATATATATATACATACAGTGTGAAATAATGAAATTGTTGAACACAAGAGAAAAGTAACTGGAACGTTTATTTAAATAGTAGAAGATGATACAGTCGACTGACTGGACTGTAACAGTCACGTTGGGACATCAATCGAAAAATATTAAACTTGGTAACAACCCCCACCCTTGTGTCTTGACTTGTCAAGGGCTGTATCGGTCCAAGTGGTTGTATTTCAACATATAGAACTCGATGAAAATCGAACACTAACGCGAGTAGAACGAGAATCGAAAATATCGTTCGTCTGTGTGTTTCACTGGAACCGTCCACGATACTATGTCTATTCGCAAGGTCGGAGACGTCGCGTTGGAGAATTTACAACGCGGGAAAAACACCCTAGACGATGTCACCGACGGGTGCAACGTCCCGAGACAATGCCGAATAATCCGTGCGTCGGGATCACGCGGATAACTCTGTTCCGTCGTGATGTAATAACGATCTAATAAGAGCAACAGGCAGCGCCGGCGAATCGCGGATGCTGTCGGGATTCGATTTGTTCTACTTGGTTTCACCGGTGGACGGATAACACAGGTACCCGGCCGTGCTGTTTTCTCCGTATACCGTACACCCGACATCGAGCCAAACAATTTTTCCCCTCGTATTGTAAAGGGCCGGTGAAATAAATGTTATCTTTCTATGGTTATCGTATCGTTCAATTATACCACCGAGGGAGAACGACCGTTTGCTTTATTTACGTCCCCGAGTGGAAAGTATTATTGAGTCCTCCTGGTGACGAAAAAAAAAAAAAAAAAACAAAAAGAACTTTTCTTTAATTATTAACGCGCTCACGGTCCCTCTGCCCCCGTGTATCGAACTTACGATCGAACCGAAAGTAAACGGATATACGTTTTACACGTTTTCTTCGCGAGACGATGTTTGTTTATAATTTCCAATGTTATACTCTGTCTGTGTTAGTATAGAATGGTATTTACGAGAACGAAACGGATCGAAAGGGAAACTCGACTTTGGGGACTCAGTGGGCCCCGTTTCACTGCGTTATTGTTCGTATTTCCAAAATTGTTAACAAGGAAACAATTGGAGTAAATTTCTACGTTCCAATTAATATCACAGAATCTCGACTCGGGTTACTCGTTGAGCAAGGCCCATATGGGTCCCAAGTGACCCAAAATAATACGTCGGTTTATTAGAGGCGTTGAAGAGACGAGGGTTGGGTACTATCGGCGCTTCAAAGAATCGAAAAGGGAAACTCGGCTTCGGGGACTCTGTGGGCCCCGTTTCACAACGACAGAACACTAGGGCCCGCGTTATTGTCCGCACTTCGAGAGTCATTAACAAAGAAAACACTAAAGAGTAAGTTTCTGCGTTCCAATTAATATCACAGAATCTCGATTCGAAGTATTGGCTGAGCAGGGCCCGTGTGGGTCCCAAGTGACCCAAAACGGTACGCCGGTTTATTAGAAGCGTCGAAGAGACGAGGGTTAGGTCCTATCGGCGCTTCAAAGAATCGAAAAGGGAAACCCGGCTTAGGGGACCTAGTGGGCCCCGTTTCACATTGATATTATCCGCATTTCGAGAGTAATTAAGAAGGAAAAAACTTAAGAGTAAATTTCTACGTTCCAATTAATATCACAAAATCTCGATTCGAAGTATTGGCTAAACAGGGCCCGTGTGGGTCCCAAGTGACCCAAAATAGTACGTCGATTTATTAAAGGCGTCGAAGAGGCGCCTCTAATAGGTTATATCACCACTTTAAAGAGTCGAAAGAGAAACTCGGCTTCGGGGTCCTAGTGGGCCCCGTTTCACATTGATATTATCCGCATTTCGAGAGTAACTAACAAGGAAAAAACTTAAGAGTAAATTTCTACGTTTCAATTAATATCACAGAATCTCGATTCGAAGTATTGACTGAACAGGGCCCGTGTGGGTCCCAAGTGACCCAAAACGGTACGCCGGTTTATTAGAGGCGTCGAAGAGACGAGGGTTAGGCCCTATCGGCGCTTCAAAGAATCGAAAAGGGAAACCCGGCTTCGGGGACTTTGTGGGCCCCGTTTCACAGCGACGACCCGCGTTATTGTCCGCGGGGACCGATCGTTGTCCGCCAGAGGACCGCCGCGTCCTTTCCGGCCCCCCTTTTCCCTCGGACCACGGCCGGCGGCCGTCTCAGGTACAAAGATCGCGGGCGACCGTGTCGTCGACGGCGGAAACCGTCCCCTCGATTTGTCAAGCTTTTAACCGTCCCGATGGCTCCACGAAGATTCCACGTCGCAGGCTCCACGGGCTTGGCCCCCGTGACCGTTTTAATTTGCTACCCTCGCTTGTGGATCGCTTTTCGAACAGGACGGCGCAAAAAAATTACCCGAGTCCTTTTATCTCGGGGGCGTAACATCGCTACGTGACGCGCATTTTCGCGCCGCGCTATTTCCAGCGTACCGGACGCGCGTAACGTAGCAAGTTTTCGAAAAAATCAGCCAAGTTAAGGGAAATCGGTGTCGATCGAACTGAACGTATCGAGCTGGTAACTTTTGTTCATTTTCAACCTCGTTCTCGCGACTATATTTCTATACGTTTGTAATTACCGTACAGTGGCTTTCGGATTGTGCTTTTCTGCATTTTTATATTACGTTGTAATCGAACGGTGCATGGATGGATAAATTAACGAATAGGGAATAATTTTTTAAATCTTGAGAACAATTGACGTTGAACAGTTTCGTTGGTTGTCTCATCTATAGTTAATCGTTTATCGAAATACATAGTAGGACGTTCAAAGAAGTTGACAAAATATTGCAACGCGTATGTGTATTATACTTTTTATTTTTCGAGGCGCACTATATATTGGGTTGTTCAAAAAGTCACTTCGTTTTTCTCGGTGAAAACGAAACACGATTTTTTTAGAATGTACAAACATTTTATCAAGTTACACATTCTCCATTTTGGAAAACAAAACAACTTCCCAAACAACCCAATGTATCGTAATTGTTGCACTTTAAAGTAACAGGGACAATTTAATATGTAATATATATCATTGTGTTGTTCGGAAAATTATGTCATTTTATTCGGTGAAACACGATTTTTTCAGAGCGTACAAACATTTTATCAAGCTACACATTCTCCATTTTGGAAAACGAAACAACTTTCCGACCTAACCCGATATTTTCAAAGCTGACCGAAAACGATCGGACGAAAATGTTCTCAAACGAAGGAAAATGTATTTCATCGATCCCGCGATCGATTAAAATACGGCACACAGGGATGGTGGTAAATACACACGGTGTGCGTAATCGATACGCGTCGATAATTATCCCCAGCTAGAAAATTACGAACGAGAGAAACCGAGAGCGAGAAGTGCGAGGGGTGGTAGAAAAAGACAGCGAGTGGGAGAGCACGAACGAGCGAGAGTGTACGATAAATCCAAAGCACACGTTGCGCACCTTCGACGAGCAAAATTTTATACCCGGGTAGTTTATTATTGGCATTGAAGGAGAACGCGCGAAAGCGAGCATCGGACGAAGCTTGATGGGGGGGAGGGGGAAAGTAGGTGGATAAACTGTGGCTACGGTCGACTTCCGTTCGTCCCGTGGAATTCAAATTTACACACAGAGAGATTTCAATTAAAACATCCGGAGGTGTTCGCGTCTTTGTTTAGCAAGGGTGAGAAACGGGCCCTTAAATCGCGCGGACTTTAAACAGAATTGTCGACAGGGTGAGAGAGAAGGAGAAAGCCAAAGAGAGCGAGTGAATGAGTGAGAGAGAGAGAGAGAGAGAGAACGCACGAGAATTCATAGAACGAGAGGAACGGGAAGGACGAGGGCGGAGGAAGAAACGATTTTTGCGGGAGAAGACCGATAAGTTTCCCTCGTGACCTACCACGATAATAATACCGTTCTCTGCTTTAAGCTTCCTTTTGAATAACCTGTAGGTCACCGTATAAAAAGGAAACTTGTTGCGTTTACTGATTGTATACGTACATATATATATATCTATATGGTACACGGACGCGCACACGGGAGCGGTGGCGGCGCGCACACAACGTACGTGTACGTACGATCCGTGAGCGCGTACGTGTGTACACCGTTGCAGACGATGCGAAACGGTGGAATCGTTCGCGGCAGTTCGTCATAAAAACGACCGCGCGAGAGTCCGGCTCGTACGTAGCGAGCGGGCGGGTGGGCGGGGCGGGGGGCGAGTAAGAGGGACCGGGCGGTGGGGGGAACGGCGGGGTGGGGAGGAATAATAAAAGCGAAATGCACACGGCGTAGCTCGTTACCGTCGCTCGGTCGCCGGTGCCGCGATCTAATTAAAATTACTCCCGGGCGATAGTTCGCGTAGATAGCATCGGTCTATTTAGCGAGCACCGGAGTTAACTCGATAATTTGTGTTTTCGGCTGAGCGCCGATCGTTAAAGCATCTGGTCGGGAACTGTTTCGACGATGAATGGAATCGAGCCCGAGCAGACTGAATCTCAATGTAGCTATCGTCTCGCACTTGTTGCAACGCGTCGCACCCCAAGCAGAAAGATAGGATCGACCCACTTCTATAACTCCGGCTTTCTGATATACGACTGTACACCGCCACGCTCCAAACATCCGTAAGGGATTTATGATAAGGGAGGGAGGGATAGGTAGGAGGTGGGGTGGGCCGCTCGATTCGGTTGG
The DNA here is from genome assembly GCF_051014685.1 of Ptiloglossa arizonensis. Lineage (NCBI taxonomy): Eukaryota > Metazoa > Arthropoda > Insecta > Hymenoptera > Colletidae > Ptiloglossa > Ptiloglossa arizonensis. The sequence continues at coordinate 25,976,053 of NC_135051.1, forward strand.
AAAGGGACCGTGTCGCTATTAAACGACGCTAAATCTTCGATCGAGCTACCGTTGCATCCACTCCGATAATCGTTTACCAATTACGCGAATATAATCCACTCTTGGAGAGGTTTAGCCACCACGACTTTCCTACGCGTTCGAGCGTTCGGTGTACGACGAATATTCGGCTCGTTCGGGGACGAATTAATGTTTTAATTTTCATTCACCTGAGAAACGTTTATTTTCACAATAGGTGTTCCTCAATGGAAACGATCGTCGCTCAATGATTCGTGTATGTTAAACAAGTGGATCAACGCACTTGGAGAACTTGAAAGTAATATTTATTTTTACGATCAGTGTTCCTCAATGAAAACGTATAATCGTCACCCGATTTGTATATTTTAAATAAACGGATCAACGCACTTGGCGAACTTAAAAGTAATATTTAGTTTCATAATTGGTATTCTTCAATGGAAACAAATAATCGTCGCCCAATGATTCGTGTATGTCAAACAAGTGGATCAACGCACTTGGAGAACTTGAAAGTAATATTTATTTTTACGATCAGTGTTCCTCAATGAAAACGTATAATCGTCACCCGATTTGTATATTTTAAATAAACGGATCAACGCATTTGGAGAACTTAAAAGTAGTATTTATTTTTACGATCGGTGTTCCTCAATGGAAACGATCGTCGCCCAATGGATACGTGTATTTCGAAGAAGCGTATCAACGCACCCGGGGAACTGAAAATTGAAACAATTCCCCAGCGAGCGTTCCGACTCTAATTTTAAAGATACACCCCGTCCCGGTTGCGTCGGCGCCTGGTATAACGATACAATTACTCTCCTCGTAAGAGCGTAATTATTCAACTTTCGCGACGAGTAGTCCCGACTCGCCCACAGGCCAATGTATTTTCAAACGACGAGTCAACTCGTCTCACCCGGTTAACAGGCTAATGGACATGTCATGGAATTTGTCCCGTCGCTACCAGCCCCCGACCAAGACCGGAGACGGTAGACAAAAACCGGAGTCTCCGGTCCGTGGACCGTCTAGGTGGCGACCCCGTCATCGACGTTATAATTTCGTTTGTCGTTCGAGGAGTTGTTGTTCCTTCTTCTTCTTTTTTTTTTCCCTCCCCAATACGATGGAACGACAACCGATCGTCGTTATCTTCCAACCGACGAAACCCACGGTCTCGAACTATTATCGAGGGAGCACAGAAAAGCCTTTTCGCCGCGTTCCATCAGGATCCCCCATCGGTCAGGTATCGTTCCAGGGTACGCGAGATACCCTCGTGCACGTATGCTGGATACCCGCGTAAATTGCAGCCGCGTATCACGCCGGGGCCACGATACGTTCGACGGTCTGCTTTACGCCCGAGCGGCGAACAGAAATCGATTTCCCGCCCACGGTGAACCTATCCGAGCTCCTCCGGATAGAACAAGTCCGAAAGTCGTGTATCGCCGGGAATGTCCGTGGGTCTTACGATTTTCAAGCCGTCCCCTCGCTCCACCCACCCACCCACCGGCTACTAGCCCGAATCCCTCCGGTTTTCCCATTTCCTACGTCGCGACTCCCCCCTCCGCGCGTCCTTTCGTATTTCTTTCGATTTCTCTCGTAACTCCGCCTGGTCAACGTACCCTCCTCCTCGTTACACCGTGATCTCACCGCGGTGTCCACCGGGCCAACCCCTCGTAGCCTCTTCTCCCTCGTTCGCAATTATTCCCACACCCGTTTTCCTCACCCATGTCCGTCCCTCTCGTACCGTGTACCGAGCGGGCGCTGTTCCAGTCGGTGGTACGCGCGGTACGTCCCTCGTTCCCGTCTTTGTTCGCGATTTATTATATTTTTACAAGTTCGCCACCCTATCGTCGCGTCACGGTTCGCTCGGTTCGGCGTCCGCGACGCGGCACGGGATTACCGGTTCGGTTCGGTTCGGTTCGGGCCTCGTCTTTTATCGATCTCGTTCGGCCGGACGGATGCATAGGAAGGCCTGCGGGCTGGATCGTGAGCGGGTCGCGATCCTTTTCACGCGGCCTGTTTTTCTCTTACCCCGGTCCGTGGCGGCGGCCACGATCCAAGAACAAAACGGACCTATCCACCGAGAACACGAACACGGCCACGGACACGCTCGGGTCCCGCCGATCGCTCGTTCCTTTTCTTCCGCGCTACGACGGGTAGATAGATACGTAGGTAGGTAGGTAGGTAGGTAGATAGGTAGATAGGTAGGTAGGTAGGTAGGTAGGTAGGTAGGTAGGTAGGTAGGTAGTAGGTAGATAGGTATGGAGATAGATAGATAGTAGGTTAGATAGGCAGATAGGTATGTAGGTGGGCAAATAGTACGTTAGATAGACAGATAGGTAGATAGTAAGATAGTAGGTTAGATAGTAGATAGGTAGATAGTAAGATAGTAGGTTAGATAGTAGATAGGTAGATAGTAAGATAGTAGGTTAAATAGTAGATAGGTAAATAGGTAGTAGATTAGATAGGTAGGTAGGCAAATAGTTGAGCAGTTAGGTAGGTAGGTTGGTAGATGGGTACGTAAGTAGATAGATAGTAGGTTAGATAGACAAATAGGTATATAGGTAGGTAGATAATAGGTTGGATAGTACATAGGTAGATAGATAGTACAATAGGTTAGATAGACAGATAGGCATGTAGGTAGGTAGATAGTAGGTTAGATAGACGAATAGGTAGATGGTAGGTTAGATGGACAGATAGGTAGATAGTATGTTGGATAGTAGATAGATAGATAGATAGTAGGTTAGATATGTAGGTAGGTAAATAGTTGGCGGTTAGGTTGGTAGGTTGGTAGATGGAAACGTAGGCAGATGGTAGGTAGATAAGTATGTAGATAGATAGTAGGTTAGATAAACAGATAAGTATGTAGGTAGGTAGGTAGTAGGTTAGATAGACAGATAGGTAGATGGTATGTTATATAGATAGGTAGATAGGTAGTAGGCTAGATAGGCAGGTAGGTAAATAGTTAGGCGGTTAGGTAGGTGGGCTGGTAGATGGGTACGTAGGTAGGTAGGTAGGTTGGTAGGTAGGTAGGTAGGTAGGTAGGTAGGTAGGTGGGTAGGTAGGTGGGTAGGTAGGTAGGCATCCCGCTTTCTCCGTCGCGCGAGTTAACTCCTCGGGTCGTTCGAGGCCCGCGGTCGTGCCATGCCGTGGCGTGCAGCTATGTATTTACACCGGGGTAGATTCTCTCTCCCCCGAACCCCACCGGTAACGTCCCCCCTGTGGATGGTCATCGGGTTTCTCCGTCCCTCGTGTCCGCGTCCCTTCGTTCTGTCCCGTTCGCCTCGGCCCCCGCGGTATCTAGTACATAGGGCCGAAGTGGTCGCGCGCGTTCTCTCGCTCGCCGGTCGCGGTTTCTCTCTTCCTCCCTCCTGCCCCCCCCCCCCTCCTCTCCACCCGTGAGCGGTGGTCGGCTCACGGCGGCCCGATACCGTTCTCCGTCTATCGTCGGCGCGGCGCGTAGGGTGGCTCGCAGAAGAGAAACGCGCGCTGGGAACGCGGCGGCGAAGGGCGCGCGCGGGGATATCGAGGATAGGAGAGCAAGCCGAGCGAGCAGGGATGGCGGGACAGAGCGCGAGGCGGCGGATTGGGGAGGAGGAGGTGGAGGAGGTGGAGGAGGAGGAGGAGGAGGTGGAGGAGGTGGTGGAGGAGGTGGTGGAGGAGGTGGTGGATAGGGGGGACATGGGCTTTGGCAGGGGGCACGGGTAGGGAAGGAGGGGGGCAGGGGTTAGGAGACAGCTGCAGGCCATGCGAGGGTCCGTCGACCAGGCCTGGCCGTTTACCGCGGAACACACAGCGGAGCGAGAGAAACCGGCCGCACGGGAGAGGGACGCGGCGATCGCTGGGCGAAACGAGGGAGAGCGAGACACGACCTACTTCGCCGTTCCCCGCGACCCCGAGTCCCCCACTTGCCCCGCCCCCCGCCGTCCCGCGACACCCCTCCGCGATCCAGGTTCTCTTCGGTCTCCCTCCCCCCGGGCAACCCCTCCCACTTCCTCCCCGTCCCCCTGGTGCGCGCTCTCCTCGCGCCACGATCCCTCGCAGCGACCCTCGCCGCGCGCGTACACCGCCGCGCGCGCTCTCTCTCAGCCCCCTCGGCCCCTCGGTCCCCCTTTACCGCGCGCTTCACCACCCGCCGTCTCCCCCTTCTCGCTCTCCTCTCCTCTCTCCTGACCCGCGCGCTCTCCATCTACCGTCCTCATCCCTCTACCCGCGGCGTCTCGCTCGCGCCTCATCCCTCTCACACCCCGGGATACCTCCGCCATCCGGCGACGGACCCGAACCCTTGGCGCCCCTTTGCTCTTAGCCGCGGATGCGAAAGCCGCGGGTGTATATATACGGGGGCGAGCGAACGAACGAACGAACCAACGAACGAACGAACGAGCGAGCGAACGAGCCGAGCGTGTGCTATAGCGAGCTACGTTGCTCCGAGCGGCTACGGCCAAGTTCCCGTAACTCGCGCTCCGGTAAATTTCCACGGAGACCCTCCTCTTCCTTCTTCCACCTACCTCCGCGCCTTTGGCTCTTACTCGCTCGCCTTCCTGTGTCCGTTCCCCGCCCCCCTCCCCCCGGTCGGTCGGTCCCTCCTCGCCCGCCCCCTCGCGTTCCTCCGTACCGCTTTTGTGCCAACACCACCGGGTGAAACCACCACCGGCAGCGATCTTCGCGTTTCGTTCCCCCTTCTATCCCCCGTACCCTACCCCCACGGTCCTCACGGTATTCGCCTTCGTCCCTCGGTCTTCGTTTTCTTCGTCCTCCACCGGTTCTTTCTTGGCGCTTGATCGCCACCGTCGACCGTTCGCCCCCGTCGTCCGACGACTCTCGACGACCAACCCCTTTTTCCTCGTTCGCGTTTTCTTCCACCGCCATCGCGCGTTCTCCGGCCAGCCGCTACCAGGATTTCCACTCCGCTGCCGATTACGTGGGTGTCCAGGTAGGTGTGAGATCGCGAACATACGCGCGCGGCTCGAGTGCACGCGGTAACGGCCGCGTGGGTGTTCGACGGCTCGGGGACACGGACGTGGAAACGAGAGGGGGTTACGGGAGACGGGCTCGAGTATCGATTCTTCTTTTTAACGAACGAAATTTTCGAAAGCCCGAACGCGAACGCGACCAGACGCGAACAAAGAGGGCTTGGTTGCGTCGACGTCCAAACGAAAGAAAAACCAGGTATACGACGCTCAGGTATTTTCGGAGAACGACTTTCCGACTTCGACTACGCTCGACGACGACGACGACGAGGACGACGATCGGGCGCGTTCCAACGCGCGAGATCCGACGCCGATAGACGAGTATGGTTCGTCGTTTGGTAAAACGGGGGTGAAAACTGGATATCGAGAAGCCAATGTCGAGCTGGACGGATATTTCAAATTCCGAAACTCCTTAATCGCTCGGATCCGATCGTTCGATAACCAACGAATTCGACGTGGATAATTTCCAACAGCGGTTCTCGTTCGAGTTTCGGCTCTTTGATCGCGGTTTTTGAATTTCGATCGCGCACACGGATTTGCGTCCTTCACACCAACGAGAGTTGAAGTAACTTACTCGTAAGTAACGACGTCGGTTACCGATCACGAATCAATCGCTTTCGCTCTCGAAACGATCGGTCTACCAACGCGAACGACAACGCGCACAGCGATTAACAATGCTCAGGTATTTTGAACAATATGTTCAAATTGCGCGATTGAATTGTATTGAGTTGTTTGGAAAGTCATTGCTCTCGAGGAAGCAATTTGGAAAAATTTCGATTACGGAAGATTGAAATTTCAAGGTGGATTTCGAAAAGTTTTTACGATAGAAATGTTCACTCTCCAGAGATTCGAATACTGAGCCAAGTTGGCCATTGAAATATTTAGATACTGAGGAAAAGTCGACCGCCAAAAGTTAGAGTTATGATATTGGATTGTTTGGAAAGTTATTTCGTTTTCCAAAACGGAGAATATATAATTTAATATATAATTTTTAAAAAATATAACAATTGTGTTTCGTTTGCACCAAGAAAAACGAACTGACTTTCCGAACAACTCCATAGAATTGAATCAAGTTGATAGTGCACAATTTTAACTGGAGAATACATAATTTAATAAAATGTTTGTACGCTCTAAAAACAATCGTGTTTCATTTTCATCGAAAAAAATGAAATGACCTTCCGAACAACCCCATAGAATTGAATCACGTTGTTAGCACGCAATTTTAAGGCATTGTTAATAGTTTTCCAAAATAGAGAATATATAATTTAATAAAATGTTTCTATGCTCTAAAAACAATCGTGTTCCGTTTTCCCCGAAAAATTCTAAATGACTTTCCGAACAACCGAATATTTATTACCGCGCGTAATCTCCGAGCGTAAAAGGAACAGCCGACTAATTTGCGCGTAGAACGTACAGCGAGGGTGTTAACGGTTGCCGGGGTTTCCGCGAACGAAAAGACGCGGCGTTACGTCCGTCCAATGGCGAAACGTTAACCGAGAACCGTACGCGGAAACACGGCCCCTCTAATTCTCGAGCACAAATGCCAACGGCGTACCGAAACCGGCGCCGCAACAGGGTAGCGATGTATCTTTCGCGTAGCGAGAGAGAAAGAGAAATAGAAAGACGCACGGACGACGGTCGTCGCGGCGAAACCGATTCAAAGTTTTCAAGAACAGCGAACAAAGTTCGCGAAAGTATGCAGGAGACGACGATACACACCGATACGCCGGGTGGAAACGAGAGAAACTCCGCTACGATTACTTTCTCGTCCGATTGAAGGAATCCGGTCGCAATTAAACGCGACCCAACCCCCGACAGTAGCCTCGCGATTAATACGATTTCCAACGGGCGAGAAATCGAACCGCGAAAGACGGAATCCGCGGATAACGGTCCGTGGATCGAAGCGAAAACAATCCCCTCCCCCCACCCCCGTTCGTTTCTAGGACGAACGTAGCCGACGCGAGACGAAGGAAAAAGCGCGTACACGGTGCGCGTAGATGCAAGCTCGCCCGTAACGGAGAGCCCGGCGAGCACGTGGAGAGAGGGAGCGCGAGAGAGCGAGGCGGACGAAAGAGAGACATCGGGAGAGATACATTTATGAATTGCCCCATTCACGGAATGCGAATTCTCGCTCGGGAAACTTTAGGGGTCAACGGGTCGGGAACTGTTAGGTAGTTTCTCCCGTTCCACGTACATGCGCTCTCCCTGTTTCTCTCCGTCTCCGTCCCACCCGGACACCGCGATACAGCGGCGCGTCGATGTATCGACACTCTTTCGAAACTTCCGGCGGCGGTAACGGCGTGGCGCGGCGCGTGGTGCGCGCTCGCGCTCGCGCTCTACCGTCCTCGTCGCATTAAACGAACGAGTTAAGAACTCGGGTTTCGGTCCCCGAACTTCCGTCGGAACGTTGTACTCGTCTGCGATGCGACGACGCGCCGCGAGCCGCGGAGATGACCCCACGGGTACGCGTGGGAGGGTGGAAGTTTATCGCGGAAGATCTTTCGTGAGCCGCGACGGCCGATAAGGAGTGGGGATAATCGTCGTTCAGAAGTCGCGGAGAGACTGTGTGCCGGGACAGCGACGGTGACGAGAAGGGGAGAGGGACGGGCGGCCGGCTCGGCGCAACGCGGTGGGGGAGCGGGGGGGAGGGGGAGAATCGAGACTCGCGGGGAGTGGGGGGAGCACCGAGGAGAGCATTATTCACTTTGCGGGAGTCGCTTCTCCGCGGGCGTAATAATTTTCTTTTTTATGAATGAACTCGCTGCGCTCTCTCGCTCATTCCACCGCGGTACGGCGTTCGCCGTTCGTCTGGCACCGCGAACGAGTGCACGAGACGCTGGGCATTCGTCTTCGTCAAAGCAGGGGGGGGCCTCCGAACCGGGTGTTCTTGCGGTTCTCGAATCTCGCGGCTTTTTCGCCGACCGCGAACCGTGAACGGCACCGCGCGTTTCCACCGATTCGGTGGAAACCGTTAACCCAGCGGGCGGCACGGATCGACCGTTTCGTCCGCGCGAGATCGCGAAATCGCGCGGAACCGAACAAAGCGGATGAGTCACTCGTTAATTCCACGTTGTCCCGGCCCCGGCGACTGTACACTCCGTTACTCCGGGACCGAAAGCGGAGAACAATGTCCCCTCGACGGAAAGGGTTCGGGATTAACTCCTCGAGTACAACGGAGTAATCTGTCGGTCCTGTTGATCGAATTTCGCCGCGAAGAACATCCACGGGGCCCCGGGGAAGGATACTCCGTGCGTCAACCTCACGGGTGTGAAAACTTGCACCGAACCGCCGAGTCCAGGGACAACACACCGGCGCGTAACTGTTGTTCGGAACCCGTTTAACGCTCGAAAACAATTTTGTTTTCATTTCGCGGACGAACGTTAAACTAGCAGTTATCGCGTCACGATGACCGAAACACACCGACGATGACCTTTAGGAATTTAAATGCAAAATAAACCCGTTACCCGTCGTATTTATCGAAAAAAAAAACAACAAAGAAAAAAAAAAAGGGAAAACCGTATTGTTCGCAACCCACGGGGCGGGTCGAAACGAAAACGTTCCTCCGTTTCTCGTCGTTCCGCGTAACGATTATTATCGGGACACGTGCGGATATTTATACATTCGCGCGTTCGTATAAAATCTTACCTGCCCTTGGACACGCGCCGGAAACCTAGCTACCGGAGAAATAAATGACGTCACTCGTGCTCGTCCACGAGTTACCAACACCGAAACCTACGATCGATTCGGCACCGGTTACACCCCTCGCTCGCGCTAAAATTATTTTCCAAAGCCGGTATCGATCCAAACGAGTCTTCGACCCGCCGCGAGCCCACGATCGACCGGTCAGATTCCACGAACAGTCGAACCTACGTTTACTTTCCGTGACTCGGAGGAATCTCGAGATCCTGTTGTTACAACCGCGGTCTCGTTTGCATGCACGGTCGCTGATTACGACAATAGGACCAAATGGAGGGGGGGAGGGGACACCTGCGGACCGGCGTGCAAGGTGAGGTCGTACGGGCGAGCATTGTAATTTTTTTCTAAGCGACTTGGCCCAGGTCAAAAACACCTTTTATTCGACATCGTCGGCCACCGTCGGTGCTCTCGACGACAAGTTAATCCGCACCGTTCCCTGCGAACGCCTCCCACCCCCCCTGCCCCTCGTCGACCACCTCCACCCCGTATCGTGGTCGTAAAGCGAAACAAAGAAAACGAACCGTACTCGACCGAGTGATTTAAGGGCTCTATGGAATTATTAATTGTACCCACGGCCCTTGGCGCGAAACACTATTAAACGTCCACGTAACCGTACACCGTGGAATCGCTCACCATTATACGTCCTATTAGCTCCTAGTTGGCATCTTTTACCCCACCGTCCCGTATCTGCTTCCCGTAACTGGATCTCGAGAAACGTATTCGTTCCGCGACCTTTTCCCGCGACGATCAACTCAACGATACTTGGAAGAATTTTCGTCAGGCGATCGACAACGCGAACGTATTCTCGGTTCGAATTTGTACGCCGAATGATGAAGTAGGCTAGTCGAGGCTAACGCGGTTCAGTGTCATCATCGAGCACTACGATTAGACCGACACGTAGGATCGACTCGAACACCAGGATCACTGATCATTGAAAACCGTGTGTAGAAACACCACTGTAAAATGAGTAAAGATTCATTTGTTGTGTCAGCTTATTTGAGTTTGCATGGCTGCTCGTCACCTATTTGAGTACTCTTACCGATATGTACGTGGATATATGAATATATCGGAGATATTCGCTAAACGGTAACTCTCTACGGTGACTTTCGCTGAAACGGTAACTTTTTGCGGAGACGTTCGCTAAATGGTGTTGCTAAAATATTTTTTGGTGATTATTCTAGGGAATATGGTGTGTACTCTATATGAGTAGGGAATTGGTAGAGTTACTATTGTTTTGATATTTTTTTGCGCAAGTGCACGGGTGAAACAACTTTAAATTAATCGCCAAAAAATAGGTGCGTACTCTATATGAGTAATAATATAATGTGTGTGTACTCTATATAAGTACACATATATAAGTATGTGGTAGGGGGGAGTACTCTAGGTGTGTACTCTATATGAGTAGGGAATTGGTAAAGTTACTATTGTTTTGATATTTCTTTGCGCGAATCGTGAGTCAAAGTGCGCTGGTGAAACGATTTTAAATTAATCGCCAAAAAATAGTTTTTTTCAATAGTTTTTCAAACGATTCAATAATTTTTTGAATCGTGAGTCAAAGTGCACGGGTGAAACGACTTTAAATTATAATGTTTTTGTCCCGTGACAGTGGAGTGGTCCCGAATCGATCGGTCCGTACTTATCCAATTCGTTCTTTTAAATATTATTGAGTTTTTTGGAAAGTCGTTTCGTTTTCTAAAATGGAGAATTGAAGAAGGGTACATTCATCGATAAATTACTGTATAAAGAAATAATTGAATAGTATCTACAAAATGTCAGTATCAAATATCAGCTGTAAAATTAAAGTGAAATGCTGAAAAGTGGAATTTATGGATTCGAATTAATGCAATTAGTGGTATTAATGAAGCAATAATTAGACGGAATCCTGTAGCTATAAAAAAAAATAGACCCAAGAATTGTAAAATTAAAGTGACGAATTGCTGAAAATTAAATTTATGGATTCGAATTAATCATTAATGGTATTAATGAAACAATAATTAGATCTAATCCTGTAGCTATAAGAAAAAATAGACCCAAGAATTGTAAAATTAAAATGACGAATTGCTGAAAAGTTAGATTCACGAATTGGAATTAATAATATTAATAGAATCCTGGAATCCTGTAGCTATGAAAAAAATAGACCAAAAAACTCCACTATTTATACAATTTGATAAAACGTTTATACATTCTAAAAAAATCGTGTTTCACTGTCACCGAAGAAAACTAAATCACTTTCCTAATATTAATACAGTGAATATTATTCATTATACACAGACCGCACGAAGAGTGGCGCGACAGATTCGGAAAGTAAGTATTTTCAAAAGAGGCAACAGTCACCGTACACTGCCAGCAGGTCTATTCCACGGTCCTTGTTTTTTCGTACCGTGATATTTACGAATACTGTTATCACCATTATCGCGCGTTAAGCGATGTTTGCTCTCCCAGCGATCAAACAGTGCCGGCGGAACGTACATCCGACTCGGTTCGCGATACTTCTCTCATACAGTACTTCCGAGATTTCGTGCACGAAAAATGGACACAGGCTACTAGAAAGCGGGGTAGAAATTTTCCCAATTTTTCCAACAAGGATCTTGATCGTCTAAAGCCGTGTTCGCGAAAAATTCTTTGCGTTTGATTCATTCGACGAAGTTACACGTTACGACACGTTGGATTAAAAATAAAAAATTGAAGGAGAATCGAAAATTGTATCTCGAGAGTTGTATGGAATTCGCGATCACACGGCTGGCTAAACTTGTTCGGTAGCGGGTTTGTTATCGGTCCGTTGCGAATATATCAAATCCAAGGGAAACGGTAATGTCGCTTGGCATCGAGTAGCCGAAATCGCCATTAACGTTCCGAAATCTCCGGGAGGAACGGGAAGCCGAGGAACGAACGCGTCTCGTCGTAAATAACAAAGTCTCTGTTGCTCGTGCCCGTTCCTGTTCGCAAATGAGTCCGAACAGGATCGTTGAACGTTTCGCACCGGGGGACGATTGCGAAGTTGGCGCCAACTTCCACGGGCTTCGAGACGCGCGCGTATACGTGGCGCGGGGTGTTTTTCGCTAACGAGTGCTGTCGTAACGCATAACTCCACGGAACGAATTGAACGCAAAGAACCCGGAATAGACATCGCGCGAACACCCCGCCGAAACCTCCGCACACACACCCCTACCCCCTCGTGACCTTATTTCCGAATTACGGTCAGTTAATGGTCGAGGCGACTGAGGTTATCGTTCCAAAAATTCCTTCGTGACACCGCAACGACACGAAAAACTTACCAAAGGACGCTTACGTCGATCTTTGAGTCACTTTTAAACGATTAAAATTTATATATATATATATATATATATATATAGAGAGAGAGAGAGAGAGTAATTTGTTGATGAATGTATTAATACGTATATAAATTATATAGAGTAATTTCTTGATGAATGTATTAATATGTATATAAATTATATAGAGTAATTTCTTGATGAATGTATTAATATACATATATAAATTATATAGAGTAATTTATTGATGAATGTATCAATATATATATAATGATGGAGTTCTTCTCGGACAACTCGTCACTTCAATTTTACAATTACTATTTGATACAGGCAGTTTGTAGATACCATAATGGTATAAAATCGTATATAATCAATTAATATTACCAGATTTGCTAAAACTAATCAAAGAAGTATAAAATTCAACCCTTGCCCCACAAAAAAAAACCGATACGAAAATATTCAATTACTAGAATATTTCTCCAAGGATCGTTCAAGCATCCAGATGACTCCAACGAGGCGTTAAGTTCGCTTTCCGCGCGAGATCGTTACGATCGTGAACAATTTTGACCGTCGTAAAAAGGGGTCCCCGGAATCTCCCCCCTAACGCGATAAAGAGGTATCATTGCTTATACCTACCCGTGAATCCACCTACGATCGATGGTAACCGTTGCGTGTAAATTTCTACGTGTTCGTAGATTTGAAAATTACGTAAGCGGGGACAACGCGACAACAAGGACGCGGTTGGGTGACGTTCGCGCGAACTTTCTTCATTATTTTTACGCAGAAACCGGGAGCAAACCCGAGCCGAAAAGTTACGCCCGTTTATTGGAGTAACGGTGGTCGCGCGCTTGGCCAACTAGGTTTTATGGCCGGCGAGACGGTGGAAAAATTGAAAAATGTTCGGGCTTCCCGGACGCTAACGACGGACAGACTACTTTTAACGCGACTTGACCCAGCCCCCCGGGCCGAGAGAAGCGTCGTAAAACCCGGCGCTCGATAATAAGGCGCAGGGAGGGCTCCTCGGTAATCCGTGCTCGGATAAACCGATAGTCGATTCCGTCTAGCTAATCCCGCGGCCGTTTCTCGGAAAACTGCGGGCCAAGAACGCGCTGGACGGTATTCGTCATTCTATTCCGGCCAGTAAATAACCAGGTTCCCGAAACACGACCGGCTGACCCCCATTGTTCATCGAACTGTCCGACAATTACCCTGTTAATCCTACAGGACGTTCCAATTACCATCACGGGGCTAATAATCGCGGTTCTGTTCGCATTGTCTACTCGCGGTTCGTGTACGGGGAAGTAAAAAAACGAGTCGATTCGCGGATACTTGGTTCGATTTGAATATGTAAGTATGTTTGGAAGTTCTACGGGGAGGAAGAGCGAGTACCAACGTAGATCACCGATCACGAATAAATCACTTTCGCTGTTAAACTGATCGTTCTACGACAACGCGCTAGGTGATGAACAATGCGTTGAGATTGCGCGCTATTAACGTCGATTTTATTTTATTGAGTTGCTCGGGAAGTCATTGTTTCGAGGAAGCAATTTTGAAAAATTTCGATTACGGAAGATTGAAATTTGAAGGTGGATTTTGAGAAATTATGACGAGAGAAATGTTGACTTTCTAGAGATTCGAATAGTAAGTCAAGTTGGACATTGAAATATTTAGATACTGAGGAAAAGTTTACCGCCAAAGGTTCGAGATTGGATTGTTTGGAAAGTCGTTTCGTTTTCCAAAAAAAGAATATGTAATTGAATTAAATGTTTGTATATTGTAAAAAAATCGTGTTTCGTTTCCACTGAAAAAAATGAGATGACTTTCCTAAACAACCCAGTAGTTAACGCGAATGTACAATCGTTCAAGGAATCGGGAACGATTTCACCCTGTATTTCAACGGGAAGGATGCTTCACTTACGCGGGGAATCGAACGAGAGGAAAATCGATTCGATGATGGACGATTCGACGGTTTTCGAAGACCGCGTATTCTTACTCGTGGCGAAGTTTGCAAAACCGTTTCACCGGGAAGGAGTTGAGAAATGTTGACGCGCTCGGAAGACGCCTGACTGGATTCTTCTCGCCGAGACGGAAAGATTTTCGTACGCATGGATACTAACGACGAATAAATCGACGATTAATAAATTATTCCGTTATTTCCCGCGACGAGACACTCGCCACGCTCGTTCTATATTTCGTTGTTACGTCCGACTGTTACTTGTAGTACACCAGATTGTTCGATAAGTTTTGTCGTTCGGTGAAACTTATCGAACAGTAGAGTATTAGGTTGCTCAAAGTTTTGTCGTTTGATGAAACTCATTGAACAGTACCAGGTTGCTCGATAAGTTTTGTCGTTCGATGAAACTTATCGAACAGTACAGTATTAGGTTGCTCGATAAGTTTTGTCGTTCAATAAAACTTATTGAACATTACTACATTGAGTAGTACTGCATTGAATAGTACTACACTGAACAGTACTTATTGAACAGTACTACACTGAACAGTAATTACTGAACAGTACTTCTTGAACAGTACTACACTGAGTAGTACTTCTTGAACAATACTACACTGAGTAGTACTTCTTGAACAGTACTACACTAAGCAGTACTTATCGAACAGTACAGTACTAGATTGCACGATAAGTTTTGTCGTTCAATAAAACATATTGAACACTACTACATTGAGCAGTACTGCATTGAATAGTACTACACTGAACAGTACTTATTGAACAGTACTACACTGAACAGTAATTACTGAACAGTACTTCTTGAACAGTACTGCACTGAATAGTACTTCTTGAACAGTACTACACTGAACAGTACTTCTTGAACAGTACTGCACTGAATAGTACTTCTTGAACAGTACTACACTGAGTAGTACTTCTTGAACAGTACTGCACTGAGCATTACTTACTGAACAGTACTTATTGAACAGTACTACACTAAGCAGTACTTATTGAACAGTAGTACATTGAACATTACTACATTGAACTGTATTACATTGAATAGTAGTACATTAACCCCTACTACATTGAACAGTACTATATAGACCACTACTACATTGAACAGTACTATATTGACCAGTACTACAATGACCACTACTACATTGAACAGTACTATATTGACCAGTACTACAATGACCAGTACTACATTGACCAGTACGACCTCCGACTCACCAATATTACCGAATAAACGAAAAGAAAAGCAACAAATCCGTCGAATACAGGCGCGGTTGTCGCGCTTTGGAAACGGTCGGTGGGATCCTTGGCGCGAATTGTATTATCGCGTTGCGAAATTTCCGCGAACGTTGTAACCGCGGAGTCATAGGTTGGCGCGTGCGCGCGCGATCGCTGGTTCGAACCACGCGAAATTAATCCAGGCCGTTTTCTCCGGTCTCATCCGGCGCGCGCGTGTCTTTTTCGCGGAACGATCGCGACCGTTAAGTCCGAGACGGCGAGCGTCACGTAGCCCGAACGCGCGCGCGCACGCGCATGCACACACACGCGTGAACGAGCGAGCGCGCGTCCTCGCGTGTAAAACGCGTTCGCGCTCGTGCGTGTTCTCGCACGGCCCGGTCTATCCGTCTCCGTCGTACGGTCCGGTACGCCGGTTGGTTGTTTCGCTCGCGCACATCCTTCCGCGAAAGGCCGAGCCGCGAGGGAAGCAGGTGAAAATTAATTGTACGGGTTACCGGCTCGAACGGCGAAGGAGCACACGGTCTGGCTTCGTCTCGTCGGTGCGCGACGCGCAAAGTGCGCCTCGCCGCGTACCGGAGGACGTGTCGATCGATTTTGCCCTCCCCCCTCCGGCCACCTCACCTCTCCTCACTCCTTTCTCTTTCACGCCTTCGTCCTTTCCCCTTTGCGCGACTCTCCGTTCGTTAATCGGCCGCCGTGCGGTCCGACCGCGTCTCTCTCCGAGCACCGATATCGAGATCGATAAGGTGTATCCGGTGACGTCCGCGCCCCGCGCGCCCCGCTATCTTCTCGATCTCTCGTGTGTACGCGAGCGCGCCGGCTCGGTTCGTTCGTTCGTTCGTTCGTTCGCGCACCGAAATATTTCGCGCGGCTGGGCTTTTTTTTATTCTCGATAACGGGTGCACCCGTCGAACTTTACCGTGCACCTACGATTCATCGATAAAACACCCGCCGGTTGGACTCGAACGCGTATCGGTACGGTAATAGTCCGTCAAGCTCGTACCGGTACGATTGGAAGAGATTCCGTTTCCGTTTTCGCCGATGACGAGGAAAGGGGCTAAGCGCGGCACCGCCGCCACCGCCGCCGCTTTTCTCTTCGCTTTCCCCGGTTGCTCGTCATCGACGCTCGTCTTCGATCGATCCCTTTCCTACCGTCTGCCGCGCGCGAATCGATTCTCGCGCTTCAGGGAACGCGGACTCGTTACATAAAACGCGAGAACGCCTTCCCTACCCTCGCACCGCCCCGGTCACCGGGTTTCCCCCCTTTAAAACCGTTCGGTTACGAACCGGGAGCCCGATATATTTCGGGGTACGATTATTTCTGGAACGAGCGAAAAATCCGTAGCATTCGTGGCATTCGTTCGCGTCCCGTGGACCTACGCGCGCAGGTAATATAACGTCGTCGTTCGCGGTCTTCGTTGTCGTTTCGTCGTTCTCCTCGTCGTCGTATTCGTAGTCGTCGTCGTCGTCGTCGTCGTTCCGGGCAAAGTGGGACTCCGGAGAAGGCCAAAGGCTGACGCTCGTTCGTTCGTTCGTTCGTTGGTTGGTTCGCTGGCTGGCTCGCTCGCAACGGTCTCGCGATAATTATCGGAGCAGGGTAGGGCGACCCGTTCGTTTGGCCGCGAAAAAGAAATCGACGTAGGTGCCGGTCTCGCCGGTGTCCGCGCGTATTTACGACGGTAAATACACCGCTGCCGGTGCCGCCGCTGCCACCGCCGCCGCCGCCCAGCGGCCTGGTAAATTTATCCGCGAATTACCGCGGCGTTCCTTAGTCCGTAACTCCCGTTCGCCGGCGTTCGCGTACGGATTTTAGGCCGCGCTCATAAATCCGGCTCTCCCCTTGGGGCCGCGCGACTGCACGGGGAGGAGGGGTCGGATTTAAGGGTTTTGCCGCGGGTTCGCCCGCTACCGCTACTGTGCCCTCCCCCCGTCCCCCCTTACGGCTCCACTCGTCCCCTTTCCTCCCTTCTCTATATTTCAGAGGAAGCGAGCAGAGGTTGGAAAAACGCCGAGCCCCGGAGAGATCCCGGAGTCGCGGGGAAATTAAACGAGCGTGTTCGGTGCGCGCGAAAAAATCGCGTCGCTCGTAAATTTCGACGACGACCGGCTCTCCTTTCTGCCCCTGGCCCCCCCACTGCTCGTTCGCTCTGGCTCTCTCGCGCGGTCTCTATCCATCTCTCTCTTGATCCGTCTCTGTCTATCTCTGTCTCTCTTTCTCTCTGTCTCTCGTTCCGTCGTTCTTTCTCTTCGCGGCTGACTCTCTCTCTCTCTGTCTCTGTTTCTCTACGGTCGCGGCCGCGCTGTCGACCGGAAACTCGGACACGAACGCGCGTCGCAAAGTCCGTGCGCGACGCGCGATGAAAACGACGCGCGAAGTCCGAAGCGCGATCGGGAGAAACTTTTCAACGGGACGGAGAAGTAGGAGAAGGTGGTGGAGATGGGGAGGGGGTGGGCGGTGGGGAATATTACCGTACGTCGCGAGGGCCGTCGACGTCTCCTCGGTGTCACCTTGGTTAAGGACGAAGAAACACCGGTAGCTTCGGGTAGACGACGTCGACGTCGACGGTTAAGAGAGAGGCCGCGAGGGTCGAGGACTGAAGAGGGGTTTTAGTGGATAAGGGCGCGGAGGGGTAAAGAACGAGAGAAGCGCGCGGTTCGACAGCGCGACGGAAGACCGAGGGACGAAAGGAAGAGAGGACGACGAGGGCAGCGACGCGGAGGACGGCGACTGAAGGGGGCGAGCGGGGGGGACGAGTGAACGGGGGAGGTGTATGGGGGGAGGGGAGGGTCAGGAAGGGACGATAGGTAGCGTAGAAGAGCGAGTATAGGCAAGACGAGGCAAAAGCAAGACGCGCGGCGCGGCATGGCAAAGCATGGCAAGGCAAGGCATGGCATAGCATGGCAAGGCGAGGCGCAAGCTGGGCTGCGGCGCGGAGGTAGGGGGGAGGGCCGAATGGCGCGGTGCCGCACGACGAGGGGAGGTCCGGGCGGAGGGGGATCGCGGCGGGGCGGTGAGGCTGTAGGCGGGGGGGACAGGGGGGAGGGGCGAGAGAAGACGGCGTCGCGAGTCCGCGGAAAGCCGGCGGCGACCACCGCCGCAGTTGAGCGTCGCGATTCGTCGCGAGAGCATCGTGCGTTGGTAGTTCGCGCCCCGCCGTGTAATACCGTGCACACACAACGGAACAGTTAGCTACGAAGCGTAGAACCGGGCGGGTCGACCGATCGGCGATCAGGTTCGACGGTCGAGAGGGAAGCGAGCGACGCGCCCCCGAAAACCAGTAAACGCGAAGCCAGCGACGAACAACGCGCACACACCGGCGGTTCAGTCGAGGTCGATCCACCGTCAGGTGAGGATCGCCGGTGTCACGGTCCGTCCGGTCTGTCCTCTGTGCTGGGATTAATTGGCGATATCGTTATTTATAGAAACGCGCGCGCGACGCGTATACACGTTCACCATACACACGGTACGCGTCACGAGACCGGTACACGGATTTCATCCGTTTCGTCTCGCAGTGAGGTAAAACCAAGTGAAGACGCAGTGAATAATTGATCAGTGTTGATCCCGTACGTGGCTTCTACTTTTTGTGTGCTGCCACCGGGTAATCGCGATTCGCGATAAATCGTCCGTTGTTCCGGAAGTAATGAAACGGGCGACCGAACGCGTCGATTCCTTGGATTTTTCATGAATTTCGGATCGGTGTTACCGCGAGACGACGAGTAATCGTTCTCGCGAGGAAGAAAGAACGCGAAGAAAAAGTTGAAGGGGACGAAGAACGAGGAGGAGAAGGAGGAAAATAATAGAAGAGATATCTGGGAGTCGCTGAAATTTTCGACGGTGTTTTCGCGAATTGGTGCGCGACGACGGGTGTTCGCGTTTGTCCTTGACGCCCGTCCTTTCGTCGAGACTGTGTGTGCGTTTTTTTTTTTTCCTTCGGTCCGTAAGCGGGGTCTCTTTCTCGCTCGATCGGTGATATCTCCGTCGCTGGTTCAAGACCTCCGAACGTAACGCAGCGAGCGAGCGAGCAAGCAAGAATCAAAGCGAACACGCACACGTTCGCGCAAGAAAGACGAAGGAACACGCGAGCAGCGATCGCGTCGCGAGGGCTCGTGGACGAACCGAGAAGAGCGAAACGAACGAACGCGCACCGCGAAGCACGCGAATAACGCGACGGCGAAAACTGATCTGACTCCGAGCCGGTGCGCGACCTCTCTCCCGAGCGTGTGTGTCTAGCCCCGTCTTTGTTTCTCCCGATTCCATCTTTCGCCCCGTCTCGTTCCTACCAGTCGCCGCTATTCCTCGTGGTACAGCAATAATATCGTTTCCCGCGCGGACTGCGGATTGGCTGATGTGCTGCCCGCGAACGAAGAGCAGAGCAGCGAAGCAACGTGCCCCGTTTTACTCGCGCTAGCGCCGAGGACGCGTTCAGCAGAGAGGAGAGAGAGACAGAGAGGAGAAGGAGGTTCGACGGTGGTGCGCGCCGAGTGGAGAAGTGTGGCAGAACAGAGAGAGAAATAGAGCCAAGGAGGGGGGAGGGCGGCAGACGAGGACGAGGAGGGGAACCGCCCGACCGAGTTGTTTCATTCATAAAAAAGTTCTTTATTACTCTCTGTGAGCGCATGTGCTATTCCACGGAGGAGGACCTCCCCCGACCGGCGTAACCACGTTTACACACGGTATTATTTACTACTGCGCGAGATACGAATCGCTGCCACACGCCGTGGCAACGGTACGGCGTACGGATCTACTCCCGCCTCGTGTTACCGTTGCCGTTCGTCGTCGTCCTTGTCATCGTCGTCGACGCCTGTGGCCGCCACCGTTGCAGTTCCTGACCGACACCTAATCGGGAACACCTTCTTATCGACGTTCATCGAATCCGAGGACAGCGTTCGGAGAAGAACACACACCGCTGCTCGTTCCGCTTCGTCGTCGTCCGTTCGTCCGTCCGTCGTGCTTCGAGTTTTCTCTCTCGGTCTCCGGTTTCTCTCGCTCTCTCGTGCTCTCGCGCGACTCTTTCTTTATCGAGCACGGTCGTGCGTGCGTTGTCCCCCCCTCCCCCGACGTCTCGCGGACGAGCAATTGGAATTCCTCGCGTGTCCACACGCAGGCCCGATATAGTCGGATGGCGCGATCTGGAACGTGAACGTCGATCGATCGCCTTCTCGCGCGCGTCACAAGACCGCTCGAGGCAACGGTGACGCTTCGCGACACCGCGACGGTCGGTGAACGAAGAAACGAGAGGAGGGAAGAACGCCGTTGGCGCGGAACGAAGACACCCGACCTCGGCCAGGGGGGAATAAGAAGGGAAGGGACGAGGAGAAAAGGGAAAAAATATAAAGAGAAAAGAAACAACGGGAAGAAAAAGAACGAAACTGTTGAAAAAGAGAAGAGAAGCTTCGTTCGCCGAGTTGGTGCTGGTGCTGCTGCTGGTGCTGGTGCTGGTGCTGGTGCTGCGCGGCGATTGCCGGTCGGGGTGGGAGATTCGCGCGAACCGATACACGGAGGAAACGTGTTACGTGTTCGATCATTGGAAGCGAACGAAAAAACCGTTCAACCTGGATCTAAGGACGACGAATCTGGACGTTTACGTCGACGACCCTGATCATCATCGGGTACTGGACGGTCGCGACAAGTCGCGCACCAGGGACCGCAAAGCCACCAAAATAGATCCGAAAGCGGTCGAGGAAGGCATCGCGACGACGGAGGACGGCGGTTACGAGGATCGTTTGCGGGAAGGCGCGAAGGAGAGTCGTCTCGCCGGTATGAGGGGCGAGTCGGCCCGACCGGGAAAGCGCCCTTTGAGGGCCCTCTCCGCATCCGAGAAGATGGACGCGATACAAAGGGTCCACGAGGGCGAGAGCAAAGCATCGGTGGCCCGAGATATCGGTGTACCGGAGTCGACGTTGCGCGGCTGGTGCAAATCCGAGCACAAGATACGCGGGATGGCGAGGAATTCGTCGACACCGGACAGCGAGGCCCACTCGCCCGCCTCGTCGTCCGGCGCGAACGTGACGGGCGCGGGGAACTTGGCCGGCGGCTCGGCGAATCTCTCGAGCGAAGACGAGGGCCCCTGCGCGAAGAAGTCGAAGATGGATCAGCAAACGTCGGTAACGAGCGCGGGCACCTCGTACGTCGGTAGTGACATTTGCCCGGACTCGGACGGTAAACAGGACACCAAGCAACCGAAGATCGATTACGTAGGCTTGATGACCAGCATGGCGGGCATGAGACCCGAGAATAGTTCGCTGCTGCTGCAACAGCTGGGCCTACTGTCGGGCGCCACCGGTACGTTGGCAAAGAATTTGTTGAGCATGTCGCCGGCGTTGTCGCACGGCAGCGCGGTCGGTCTGGTCGAGAACGGGCTTCAATACACGAAGAGCAGCAGCGGTAACGCGTGTCTCGCGAACACCGCGAACAGCTTGAACGGCGGTAGCAACAAGAGGCACAGCATCTCCGCGATCGCGCCCGCACAGATGGACTCGGTCGTCGCCAAGTCCTGCACGCGGAAAAGTCTACCACCCGCCGCGGAGGCGCCCTCGACGCCGGTTCCAGCGTCACCGCGGAAGACCAACGAGAACAATAGCATTCAACGGTCGATGAAACCGAAGAAGGACGGGAACGTGAGCGCCGGGGGCGGCGGCGGTGGCGGTGGCAACAACAACAAAAAGGTCGACGAGGCTCTGTGGCTATGGCTGACGCAGCAACAACAGCTGCTCGGGCAACAGTCGGCGAGCTTCAATCCGAGCATCAATCAGCAGGACGGTTCGTGGTTCTGGCAGTGGTACAAGCAGTGCAGCTTCCCGCTGATAACACCGACGCCGACCCAGCTCGCGCCCAGCCCGGTCGCCAAGAAATCACCGAGCAAGGCGAGGGCCATGCTGGACAATGTGCTGTGCAACAACAACAACAACAACGAGAACGTGAAACGCAGCCTGAACATGGAGGTGGCCGAGGACGATGACGTCGACTCGCCCGGTGACGTACCAACCAGCACCGAGGAGGCGATCGAGCACGGCGAGAAGTTCTTCAAGTGGTTGGATAAATGCTCGGACCCTGCGGTCACGAGGCTCCAGATTATACAGTTCAAATACCTATTGGACAATCTGAAGGCGTGTAGAAAGAAGTCGTCGTCTAGCGCGAAACAAAGCAGAAAGTAGGCGAGAGAAGCTCTGTGATGCTAAATATATATCTTAGAAAGAGTGCGCGGTTAGCGCGGCAAACGCCGAGACACCAGATTGAAAAAGATAGGTAGAGTGCGAGAAAGAAAAGTCGAGAGGACACGTCTCTCTTATCCTCTTCGTCTCGTACTACGCGCGACACACAGTCGATCTCTTTTCGTCGAACTCTTCGTCCCATCGTCGAAACGATTTGTTTTTCTTTTCCTTTCTTTTCTTCGGTTTGTTTCTCGATCCCCAAGATATTCGCACACTTCGTACTCGTGTTTGCCAATTCTTGTGCGTGTGTATGCCATGTCCGTGTGCATATGAGAGAAAGAGAGAGAGAGAGAATATGAACAGGGAACCGTTGTGTCGTGCCCTCGCTCCCACCCCCCCTTTTTTTCCTTCGATTTTTACGTTCCGTAATTTAAACGATCGACGCGCGATCGTTTTTTGCCCTCAAACCCCATCCCTATCACCTCCAGTCCCCAACATTCTTTCGTTTCGTTTTATTTGAGTTACCTTAGGAGTCGGGCCGAATCAAAATATAGAGAGTCGTAACGATCTTTTGTTTATCGAAACCTTGTACATAAGAGGATATACCAAATTCGTGAATGGACTGTTGTAATTATAATAAAAGTTAAGGTGTCCGTAGGAGAGGTATTATTATATCGATCACTTTATCATTCGTTAGTGTTAAGAAGGTGCGTGAGAGTGCGCGCACGGACGAGAAACTTCCTCGCAACGATCGAGATGACAAAACGGAAATGGATTCATCGACCGGTAAAAATGCGTTTTAAGAAATTTTTTTGTCTCGAGATGTATGTATGCACGTGTGTATGCGTGTATGTGTGTGTGCGCGCGCATTTATCATAACCGACGCGACAACGGTGCGTTAGGAAGTCGGGAATCGAGATCGCGAAACTACATTATCCACGGTCGGGATTCCTTTTGTTTAACTACTTAGTTGCGTACGGTTTAATTATCGCGCGAGTATATTTAAAACGGCTTCACGATGTTTATTGTGGACTGGCGCTTTTTCCCAAACAGTTCTACCTCTCGTGTTCTGTTAGCGAGTTATTTACGTACGGTAAATACAGTAAGGTTAAGTGAGTGTTTGTTGCGTGTGTGAGAGTTTGAACGAGTATGTGTGCACGCGACTTGCACGAAACTAAATGGTCCAAATGAAGAACAAAGAATCTGATGAAACGACAAGACGCGATGTTTGTTATATCGATGAGAATATATATGTGTGTGTATATATACATATTGACATATATATATACATATGTATGTATGTATGTATATATATGTGTGTATGTATGTATATGGATGCATTCATGCATGTATGTATGTATATGTATTATATATTATATATTTAAGAACCGTTGTCGCTTAGCTTTACGAAGTAAGATGTTGTTCGATGAAGTGACACGTTCGACTACTTACCATGCTGAGTGCTTTGTCCAGCGGCACGTACTCGATATAGTCGCTGACGAATTTTCCGCAC
This sequence comes from Ptiloglossa arizonensis, assembly GCF_051014685.1. Lineage (NCBI taxonomy): Eukaryota > Metazoa > Arthropoda > Insecta > Hymenoptera > Colletidae > Ptiloglossa > Ptiloglossa arizonensis. Next base: position 25,999,849 of record NC_135051.1, read on the forward strand.
CCCTGCCACGTGTACAGTTCCGGATATGGCAGCGTACTTCGTCTGATAGTTGTAGACACGAATTTCTGCACACAAGAGAGCGATTTAACTGTAAAGACACTCTTTCTTATCTCGCAATTTGCCCCCCCCCCCCCCCCCCCCATTCTTTAACGCTGCTTTGCTACGGTAAGATTTGCCCCGTGATTGTCTCTCTATTCTCTCGAATATTTATTTATCTTTTTTTGTTTTTCAAATTTTATGTTACATCGTTGAGAATCGACCCCCTTCTCTTCTCGTGGATGATTTTCTTTTTTTTTTATCGATTACGAAAATCTTAAAACGCTCTCTCCCCTCAGGTTCATTTTTCTTTTTCCACGTGTTTTTAAATTAAATATCGATTCGTAAAACGGTCGTTCCTATCGTGTTCGAATGTACTTCGAAGGGGAAAATAATCTTGCGAGTAGCAAAGCGTATTTATAATGAACAAAAACAAAAAAAAACACAACAGGAAACCAAAGTGAAGAAAGTGCTGTCGAGTGTTGACAGTGCGTGTAAATAAGACTGTGACCGTGCACTTGCACGCGAAGTGCATACCATGTATTGTAGAACGTTTGAAGCATGTACGAATAAATGTATAGCGAAGTTTATTTTTATTATTTAGATCGTAGAAGAGAAGGTTCGAGTGTATTAGAAAGATTCCTATTACGCAGTTATATTTCCATTAGTTAAATTAAATCGAAAAGAAAGAAAGATGAACGACGGAGAGAACTTAGAATCTATTCAAGACGACATTCCTCGTTACCTTTTAAAACACACACACACACACGCGCACACACACACACACACACACACACGTCTTAAAATGAACGACTCAGAAAAAATTTTAATGGTACTATCGATATAATTTTATTTATAACACGTTTTAATTTTTATATGGAGATAAATAATATGCCTTTGTACAATTGAGTCGAAAAATATTTATCAAGAGAATACACCGAAAAAAAATAAAACACGAACGTATTCGCATGTTTTTTAACACTTATCCTTTTACCGAAAATGTATGATGGAAAATCGGAGGAGTAACGAGAAATGAAACATTCTTCGCTAAAGTATCGACTCGAATAAAGCGAAATTTAGTTCCTTTTGGAAATACCTCGTTGCAAGTGAAATTGCGATTCGAATCGTCTTTTTCGTTTTTTCGTATCGATTACAATTTCGTTTCTGTGGAGGTTACCTCGTTGATTCGATATTTACAAAAAAAAAAAAAAAAAGAAACGAAAACATGTGTTGTATTATATGCGAAAAAGTGTGGAAATGTAAATATATCCGATGTTACGTACAAAACTCCGATGTTCTCTTGATCCGATGACAACACTTTAAACGAGTTCAAAGTTCGTGAACAAGTTTCTTGTGCGTCACTATTGTTCGCCATCTTGAGTTATTCGAAAAATCAACCAACGATTTAAGAGTGACAAACTTTGCACAATACTGCACGAGAAACGGCGCCGACAATGAATAGCTACACTTTCTTACTTACACTCTTTAAAAAATCGAAAGTTTCTAAGCGTCTTTTAGAAGATGAAAGGGCTTGATTACGCGAAAACGGAATCTCAAATTGAGAAACAGCCACACTCGGTGAAACGAAGATAATAGACTAGAGAAACGATAAATTGAATCAATGTTCGAGTTTTACGATATATCGAACTAGCATCCGAGTCTTTCGATTAATATCTTTAATTTAATATATAACCCTATTATTTAAATTGAATTAAAATTCAGGTAGGAACATTATAATGATTCAAATTTATTTTCGACTACTCTCGTAACGTATGTCCCATTCGATCATCGATAACACTATAAAATAAACATACGAATATGAGAAATGGACGTTTCATCGTACATTTACTCTTTTTCTGATTGGCTACTTAGTGGTAGTTTGCGATTCACTTACTTGCACGCCACATTCGTTCTCGCACACAAGTAGAAGCGGCTTTCGATTCGGATATTTCACGTGAAATTGTTGTCGAAAGTTTTCGGCGTACCACGCAAGTACCTTCTCCTTACCACTGACAGTGTGATAAGCGTTTGGAAGCGTCTTCGAACAAAGGTCTTTTCTTAAGTCAACTTGTGGCCAACATAGTTCGATCACACCGAGTTCTTGTTGCACTTCTTTTACGAGTTCTTGCGTAATCTGTACAAGACTTTTACTCTCTGTGGCCGTCAATTCTTCCAATCTCTGATTTTTCTCTACTTCCGTAAGTGTTGTTAGACTTTCGTAACTTTCAAGTTCACTTTCTTCAACATTTTCGCCGTGCATCTTTCGTCCAACAATTTCTTGCAAACGTTTCGAAACAAGAGGAAAAAACACCAACTAATCTATTAATAACTTTGTTCTATTTAGTAAGTTGTCAGTAGTATTTACTTCTATCGAATAATGATAGAATTTAAATCAAAGTTCTTTCGATAGACGATTGTTTATTGCCATGACAACTTGATGAAATATGTGTTTATAAAATGTGTTAGTAGAGTTAATGCTCGTCAGACGGCAGCACGTGCCGGTTACATTCGTATATCCTCAAGTTTCATCTCCATTCTTCGTGTGGAACTTTTATTTCTCTCATAGATGAAATGCTAGATGGTGCTATTTAATCTTTGTAAAAGACTATCGATACAATGAACGGATTATTATTATTATTTATTAATTACGTATCATTGATTTGAATGCATTTGTATGCATACTGTTTCAATAACATGTGCGAAATATTTCTCACATATATATATATCAAAATTCATTCTCAAAATACTGTGGTACGCGTTTCGTAAAATTTTGTTCATTGAATAGATAACTCATTAAAAGGTAAAACATTGCTATTGACATTCTTCAACCACAATGATACATATTTAATGAATAGTAATTTAATTATTTTCTTGATAATCTATTTACAAAGAAAATGGTACAGTCATCTATCGGTAAACGAATAAGATGTACAGCAGCACGCTCGGCAACAAAATATCCAATTTTGTTGCAAAATAATTTCTGTGCTTAGCGATAGATGGTGCCATCCATTTCTGTAACTGTACAACATATATTCCATTTCTCTTGTAACTAGGGTCGAACTACGATTCTTGAGTGGTTACAATTTAATCACGTACCACAGATACGGTATGGAATAAACATTTCATCTTATGAGAATTATCGCATGAACAGAAATGACGATATCGTAAGAAACCAATGGTTTTCTAGTAAATTACGTTTAAGAGCAGTATCTTCGAGTACTACGTTCAACTCGACCACTGAAATCGGTAAGGTTAGACAGGTGTCTAAAGTTGTCATTTCTTACAAATACAGCGTTAACAGTCCATGCAACACCAAAATCATGTTTGTTACAAACGTTTCAACATACTTGAATAAGTTTTATAAATAATACCATCTGACGTCTAAGAAGGGGAGAAAGAATCACTATATAATATTTTACATATTTTATTTGAACGACATGTATACAAATATATTAAAATTAAATAATATGTATTTAATAAATAATAATCCGTTCATTGTATCGATAAACTAAAAATGTATAGAGAAAGAGAAAAGATAGTATAACTTTATAACTTTCTCCTCACAGGGCATGAATTCGTGTCACAATATATTCCAGTTATCAACAATGGGTAAGTTTGTACTTAACTGAAAATATTTAAAAAATTCTGTACCTAAATAATTTAAATAGACGATACAATTCATCTTTATTTTGAGCAGAAAGTAACATCTGTGATAAGCATTACAATTTTATTAATAAAAATCTTTAGATACATGTGACATGTCATTGGTATAAAACATACGCATCGTTAGAACGAAAATACATACAAGCTGCGAGAATAACGTTTTACGATAATATATTTTATATATAAACTATAAATATAACAAATTGGTTTGATCTCTTTGTAATATATATGTAACAAAAAACCAATGAAACTAAAATATATAATTACACAAATATGTTGTATCGCATAGTCGGATGACTTGCAGTCTTTTTTTAAATTTATGCAGTTAGGTCTAAGTTTCTTTGCGTTTATACATCATAGAGTCAATTGACTTTTCCATAATGTATGTTTCTTGTTCCAAACAAAGAAATTTACTTTATGTTTCTTCTTGCTCATAATTTCACGTCATGGATTTAATATATTAAAGAGATTGTGTCAAAATTGACTCGCACGGTTACCAGAAAAAACATGCTCATTCCTCATTATTTGACTCTTGACGCCACTTTTGCGTTGCCTCTCGTCTCGTATCGGGTACTAATTGCGATTGCATACCACCTAAAACATTGCTGGTTGCTTCGGTCGCCAGAATAATTGGTTTCATGACTGTTGGTGGTATTTGTCGTAACACACCTCCTACTGCGCCAGAGACTCCCTTTTGCTCATGTTCTTCGCTAGCTACACGCACTAGTTGATTTGCAGTTTCGCCCAAACCCTAAACACACCAGTTATATCGGTTAGATGAGTCAAATTGTTTTCAGTTGTTGTTAGAAGACTCCAAATTTACAAATAATATTTTCGATGCCACTTGTTGCTAAAAAATCTATGATTTTATTCATGCGAATGAACAAAACAAAACCCTATTATCAGTCTCCCAGTTTTTATAATGTGAAAAGGTAGCAACCTTATAACAATATGAAATATACAATATTTTATGCGATGAAGCAAATATCAATACGATTCACCTCTTTTACCAGCATGTAAGCGTTAGCCATTCCTTCTCGAATATCCAACGGTTGACTGTATTTTTTCCGACGTTCTTTATGCCCTCTATTTTTTTGCCTCACACTAGGACCAGGACTCACCATGTCGTATGCTGTTTCAGCAGTGCTTTGAATAGCATGTATTAATTTAGAAGTCAATTCTAATGTTGCCATTGCAGTAGAGGTGGTGAAACTGTTTGCACCTCGTTGTAATCCCCTAATGATTCTACCGTCTTTCTGGTACTGTTCAATAGGCAACCAAAATAAGTCTCGTATTCCTTGAACTGTAATGAAAAGACGAACTTTTCATTTGAATTTTTTATATTAATTTATTACAAAAGATTATAACTATATATCATACTTTAAATTTAGAATACCGATTAAATTATAACAAATACTTACACAATTGTACTAACGAATGCATAGGACCTACACCACCAAGTAAACTTGGAAGTTGATTTTTTTTTATATCCTGTAACCACTCGGAAAGTAAAAATGTTAGAAGCTTATCGAATCCCAAAAGTCCATGTCGATGTGTCAATCTTTTCAGTCTTAATTCGGAACAGTTCAACTGTGCCAAGCCCATTAAAAGGCCTGCTACTGGTCCATGAGTGAGATCTACACGCTTCCCGTGATAATCTAATCTAACAAGGACTTCAGGGGAAAATATCACACTCCTGATACAAATTAAACAAAACAAAACTTTAATTATAAGATGTTACATGAACAGATTGATATTTACAACGATCATATTCATGTTTAATACGTATGCTTACCTAAAATATATTGGTTGACAATCTTCGTGAATCGCGTGCCTCATTTTCGTTTTTGTTTTGCTTTCTTTGATCATCAATTCATCCTCCAGGAGTATTAGTAAATTTGGGTCTATACTATCGTTTTGTGACGTATTCGTTGGCGTTGGAGTATTAGGCGCAGTATCGTTCACTGTCATGACCGGCAGATGATGCGTCGGCGTCCCTTGTTTAGGCAATGGGGAAGATTGAGGATTATTAGATGTGTTACAATTCTCTTGAATTTGCTTCGGATCACCGCTCAATTGGCTGAAAAACTCTATCAAGAACAATAGGCTGTCTTGGTCTACGTTTAGACGCAATGGCAGTAGGCTGAGTTTTAAACAACATTCTTGAGCACTTAATTTTGGATCCGGCCTGATGTGAACTGCCTTCATAACAAACATATTCGCATGAGTCTGTTTGGGTTTGGCTTTGCTACTGAATTGATATAAGAATTTATTGATCTGCGAAGACGCCAATCTATCTCTAATTTCTATCTCACTTATTAACAATATTTGTCTTGCTGCTTCTTCAGTATTTTCTGGATACACTTCATGTTGAAATCGCACTTTGTTTAATTGCAGTTCCATTAGAACATCGTGTCGACGACCAGGGCCTCCCAACGTTTGCCAGTCAATCGTTTCTTTGGATTTCCCTCGCGGTGAATTTGGGACACTTCCGAAATGTACTTCGTTCAGATTGGTTTTATTAAAAGATACTGCGTCGCACCATGGAGATCTATTCCTACAATCAAAAATTGCATAACACAATGAAGGTTTTATTTTATCGCTATTTATTAATTTGGATACATACCTTTCTTGTATTGCCGAATTAGGGAAATTTTCATTATCATTAATAGTAACATATTTCTTAATTGTTGATGATGATGTCTCGAAATCTCTTCCTCCATACATGTGCCAAATCAGTGTCATTTCGCAGAGAGTGTACCTTAAAATTGGGGTAGGGAAATGTCTAGGTGCTTTAAGCAAGTCGGTTTTACCAAGCGGAATCGCAAAGTGGTTATCTATTATTCTTAGGGACTCTTGACACAACCAACGAACTTCTGGTACCCCGTGCCTAGGCATAATCCCTGTACCTGCTTCTTCTCCTAATATACAAAAGTCTTCGTTACATTCCTCAACCTCGATGTTACATTCTGATTTAACACACGGCTCGGAAACTTTGCACATTTCAGGTATTTCTTGTGAAGGAGGGTGAGACTCGTCCGGAAAGAAAAATACTTCCACTCGATTTTTAGTTATTAATGTTTTACCATTCACAGTTGCGACTGCCCCTTTAACAGAATTATTGTTACCAATAACTATTTGATATTCATTTTAGTCTTTCAATTCTTATTCAAATTTACCGTTCACAGTTTCCTTCATCGCCTCTTCCATCAGAGTATTTACACGTTCCACTTGACTTTTGCTCAAAGTGTTAATACTCTCCTTCCCAAGAAGACTTTCTTCATCTCCGGAACTTGGTCCCATGATGCTTTCAGTATTTTCTGTATTTGGTACTAAGTCCCCATCATTGGCAAGATAAGTCAACAATTGAATAAGGGCACGACCGGAGTCTGAACATGTTCGAACATGCAAAACATTGTTGCTCGCTCTCAGATCGACTCTGGGTACTCCATCAAACATTTTATCATTTAGCCTTAATGACAATTCAAACAAACCTACGTCCATAACAGACACATAATCTCGTTTTATGTTTACGACTTTCCCCACTTTGTTAGATATGAATAATGCAATATCTTCTGCTATAAAACGTAACGTTGAAGTGTTTGTACGTGCAACAATGTTGCTGGATACGTTAAAGTTACCAAGAGTTACTATTGATCTCATTGGTAGATGAATTGGCCTAAAATCACAGAAACGTTTGATTAAATATACTTTGCAGGTGTTCTTTGAATCTATCAAGATAAGGACCTATAATCAATTGCACAATCCCAAAGATGTAAATGCAGTTCTGTTAATATTCCTGGCGGAGAATAGCCGGCAACAGGATGATTGGCTACATCAAGACAGTCCTTTAATTGTTTGAACCATGACGTACCAGTAACACACATTGTGTATCTCAATGTAGCATTTGTTATGCCCACTGCTACTGTAAAAGTCTGTTATAGAAGAAGATATGATTATTTAACCGATTGTAAAAATTGTATTTATTCAAAGCAATTATAACACAAACTTTTATACGATGAGTTTGATGAGCAGCCTGTATTCGAATAGCAAGCATCACCATATCTTTATCATTGTGGTTTATGCCCATTACGTTCGCATCTAACTCGCTTTTATATATAGCTTTTTGACAATGTCGTGGGATAACACTGTTAATAGATCTCAGTAAAGGTGATTTTGAAGGAGTTGTCATTAAACCACAATGATCCAACGACGTTTTCTTTATCATAGCACACACATAACTCAAATTCGAGTTTCCTTTATATGCGGTTACGAAAAATATTGTTGCATCCTCTAATTGGATTATTAATTCTCCTTGTTGACCAGGAATAACATTGCACATCGAGTCTCGGACAGGAGTATACATGCAGAGAAGACCTTGATCTATATTCAAAACTAATGTCAATTTACTTTGGCCATTTCTCGATATCCTATTTTGGTGTTGTTTGCAACTTTTATCAGCTGCTGAATGAAATATGCCTTCCTCATCTGAGTCTGAGTCAGAATTATATTGAATTCCACTTTTACACGTGCTAAATCTGAAACACAAACATATTATTACAGTGAAAATTATATTGTCTTTTTTAAATATAACTTACCTAGGATAAACTGATTCTTGCAATAAGGTAGATGTCAAATTAAGACCTAAATGACTTTCCATATGTGTAGTATATTTTGGTCTTGGTGCAGATGGTTTCCATAAAAGAAGGTCAGTGTTGAATCTATTATAGAGTAATTCAAATATGTGCTTAGATGGTATTTGGACGGAAACACATGGAAAGTTGATTTCTAATTGAATTCTGGAACCACGAGTGCCATCATCCATGAACTCTAGCATTTCTTCTCGACTTCCTGGTATAATCAGTTCTTCGCCTTCTCTACTAGTGTAACAAAATTTTATTTATATATATATCTATATATATATATATATATATGTATGTATATATATGTTACTATATATATGTTACTTTTTATTGGACACTAAGAAATTCTATTAGATAAACCTTTGTTCTGAATCATCTTTGTCGCTCTGTATATGAAACGTATCAGATTCGTGAATAACGCGTTTCGAACTAAATGGCGATGGTTGATGTTTAAGCGTGTTCTTCAAAGCTTCGTCTAAACTGGAATCCGGTTCTCCTTCAGAACTATCTTCTAGTTGGCCGCTCATACGTTGTGGATAAATTGTAATAACTATTCGACCCCAACCAAAACCTTCGTTGACTTGAGACGACGCATTGTCCTGCTCGTCGGCTGTGACTTTACCTATGTTTATCGGCGTATCTGTCTCAGTTTCCACATATGAAAATAGCAGCTTCCGAAATTGAATTTCATGCTTCGTTACAGAATGTGGATGACTTTTCGTGGTAGAATGTATTTGTGCATCTCTTAGTTTCAAAATCATGTAATCCGTTCTTACTGATCTTTTCCACCACGGTGCCCGATTCATATCATGCAGTGGTCTTAAATCCGGTATTGGAAATCTAATTTTAAATTATTGTCCATTTAAATGTATAATGATTCTGTTATATTCTATATCTGTATTTATACATTACCTTAGCTTAATTGTACACAACGACGAAGATGCGTTTATTACAGCTGCAAAATCTGACGAAGTAGGATTCTCCACAGCTTGATAAAATAAGGTTTGTTGATTCTAAAAGAATGTATAATAAAATAATAATATAAATTGTTTATTTTAATTAATACACGTATAATAAAGAACTCACGATGTCTCTGTTTTCAGATACAGGATTACAAACACATATAGGCTGTGGATTCAGTAGAGCACATATCCTATCTACAATGGTTATGTCCACTTCACTTTTGCATGGTTCCAAGTCAATACTAAAAATATAGTAAATAGAATATAAAAATTGAAATGACCAATAATTATTCCTGAATATAAATTGATATGCAAAAACTTACTCAATTTCTGTGCACGGATGTGTACATTTTATTAATTGAGTATGTCTAGCATTATGAGCATTTTCTACGTATTTAAATTTCATTTTGAAGTCCGTTTTGTTGGTAAAACCAAAATTTGTCGAATTCTCTTTTGGAAAAGTAAGTAATTCTATGTATTCTGTTGGTGGAGTTCCGTTTGCACCAGAACTGTTTGAATCAATTAAACATTCTACAATTTCTAAACTAGCTAAAGTTAATGTTCCAGATATTTCTGAAGATGATGTTGTAGCCTTTTTCTTTCTTTCAATTACTAAAGGCGCAGCAAGTAATCTGTAATAAGTAATAATGGATGAATTAAAACCTTTATATCTTTTTACATTTACTGTTACTTGTATATTGATTGTGCACACCTAATATGACTCAAATGGCAAGCGTCTAGGAGTAATTTAGATGCTTTATTAAAATCTTTATTCCCATATCCAACAGCTGCAAATATTCCGAGTTTATTAAAAAATTCCTCCGCTGAATTCTTCATTTGTCGTACACTAGAACAAGTTAAACCACCGCCATCTACGCACGTAGTCAATATATCTTCGTGTAACAGAACTACAGCTATGGAAGAAACTCTCACGTGAAAGTGAGACGTTTCAGCAGAAGGACCATTATCCACACTATGTCTATGTTTACATTGCTTTGGTAAATGTGTTGCTGAACTTTTTAAGCTAACACTACTAGTCAATATACTTCCATCCATGCTAATGTTGTTACTCGTAATAGAATCACTCATTGATGCAGATCCTGGTAGTTGCATTGGTAGAAACTCCTCCTCATTATCAGATTCATCCAAAGACGCTGTTGACCAACCCTGTGTACGCTTCAGATCCTATTATTTACGAGAATTTTTTCATTTAATATTTTTTATTTGTGCTTAGTATAATGTTAGTATTGTAGTATAATTTTTATCACCATAGTACGTAATCCTTGAGTTGGATGTATTTGGTGAATAAGTTCGCGTTCTACGCGATTGAAGTCACTACCAGCCATAGGTTTTTCAATGCATTTTTTTGAGGTGATGTTAGTAACGTTTCCTAAATCTGGAGATGCAAGTCCTTGTCCTAATTCCATTAAAACATGCATCTGACGTGGACTTAAAAACGAAGTAAAAGATCCCAGAGTTACTTCTAATTCTACCTGAAGTAATTAGTTCTCCTTTACTTTTGTACCAGAAAGATTATAATCCAATAGTATTATTTCTTATATTTTAAATATATATAATATATATTGCTTAATTTCAATTCTTTAACTTTTACCTTTGGCCCTGAAACACTTTCTCCTTGTTTCAATTTTAATCTTATTTCTTGTCTACCTGCCAACTTAGCAAACATTATAAGATTTGATCTGCTTAAATTATTAATAATATTCCCGTTCTGAGGTGTTTGCAAATGTTGAATAGGAGACATTTGTGCAGAAGAAAATTGACCATCCGAATTCTGTGGCAAAAGAATAAAAAAAAAATGTTTGTACTTTTCTTTTTATTTATTTTCTTATTAATTCTAATAAAAAACATTACTTTGAAATCTGGTGTGGAACATGTACTCAATGTTATTATACTATTAGAGAAAGTTTTTGTACGAGATGGAAATTCATCTGTGTGGAAAGTCACTCCCTCTAAATAAAAACGTTTTGTTGTGAATGCTGACACAACATATCCCTTTGTTGACTGACTAGGATCTAATGAAGTACTGCTTGGATCCAAGCCTGCTTCGTCTGAATACTCAAGATTCTTTATATACATTTGTATTGCAACTCCTGTCGAAGAATCTACTGGCACATGTTCCAGACGTATTACAGTATCTATAAATCTGACTTTAACTCTGCATAAAACTAGAAGCAACAGAATTTTTTGTAATTCAATACATATAGATCATTACATTTACATCATGTGTAAATTCTTACTTGAATCTATTGTTTGTGCAAACAATTCCACTCCTACTAATGGTTGTGAATTCTCAGCATTATTAGCATCTTCTTGTAAGCATTCTTGTGCAAGTTGCATACTAGATGTCATAGAGCTCCACATAGATTCAAACATCGAAGTACCACTTTCTGCTCTTTGTTTTGGTTGAACTGTTAACTTGAGCCTGGTTACTTCTATATAACTAGCTTCACTAAGTAAAGCTGACCATGGTATACTAAGAGACATCTCCTCTACAAAACCATCAACAAACTCTAATGGCAGGTGTTGTTGTTCTCCCATCTCATTAAGTGCCTATTACCAAAAATAAAAATTCTGATATATAATTTCTCAAGTTTCTCTTTTTCATTTTTAACGATTTCATTAGATAGAAGTATTGCTCTTATATACAGTATATAAAAAATGCATATCGCTCAAAGTAATTCCATTATCTTTATTGTCTCCAATCGAAGGCTAACAAAGAGACATGAACAAAGGAAGCAATAGTACCTGTACATCAAGGCTAACATTGGTTACACGACCAGTTCCATTGTAAAGATCCACTGTGAGCTGATCCAATGTCAGTTTCTCCTCTAAAAATTGACCAAGATATCGTTGTAGAAGATATCTACAGGCTCGTTTTTTTATCCCTTCTGAACGAGGGAAGCATCCCAACCAAGACATCTTATTTTTACGTTTGACAGTCCTAATCTATGAAAGACATGTGATTTTTCAAAGGTCTGCCTCTCGTCATGCGTCTTATGTTAGGCCTGTTATTCGGACACGATGCATAAAAAGTAATTTATCCACGTGAATTCCACCTTCCCGACACGTGTCCAGTTTAGTGCGATGATTCTAAACATAATACGATGATTCAGATGCAACGGGGTTCTAGCTGCGTAATGTTTTCTTTCGGGTGCACTATGCACATATATATGCACACACGCGAGTCTGACTATCGGTCAAATACTGTGGAACAGAGCACTAGTGTCTCATTGACTGAAATCAGCTGACTTTGAAGAGAGACTTGCGTTTTCTAATGCTATTTTACTTCTATTGATGCACATTTCGTTCACTGTTTCTATCACATACAATATAGCAATTTTCTTACACTGACTTAACTTACTTTTTTTTATTTATTAACAAGGTTTATGCATTTTTGTTTTAAAAAGTTAAATAGTGCGCTTAGACAGATACAATAAATCAGATTAAATCGTGTCGACATTATTTTCATTAAAATTTTAAAAAGCACTAATTACTTTAGTGCTGTTATCACTTTTCTACATTGAATATTGCAACATTGCAATTAATTTTCACTTCACGTCGTATCATTGATTCTATATATATATTTACACACACACGCACACGCACACACTATATCGAAGCAGGAAGTATTAACGATTTCGACCATTACCCATTCCCGTTTAAATGTATTCTATTTCTAATGTAGAAAAAGAAATATAAATAATACGAAATACTTTTATTGTACTATAATTTTTTTTAAGTATGCATAGATCAAATGTGTCATAAGTCGGATAATACTATTTTACAATTACAGAATTTGTTTATTTTTCGTATACAAATAATTGGGACATTTGTGTCAATCACATAATATTGGATTTTAAATATAACTTTTCTTGTTGAATTATAATATTTATAGCGTTTAGTTGCTTGAATAACTTTTTTGAAAGATAATGAAATTGGGAAGGAGTATTTTTGCAAGGTTTACCACACTGAATGTGTCTGTATTCATGCTAGTGTCTGCTTGCGCATTTATTAATAAGTTCAGATGCATTATAGTTGGACAATCTGTCATAAAAATTACTCTACTGTTTGTTAAAAATTAATTAAGAGTAGCAGTTCTTTATTTCTACGAACGTACCGTGAAATAAGAATTCTCTTACTATTGAAAAGATGGCATTAACCAATATTTTGCTTCTTAGTCAGATATCCGGATATATCGTAGCCTATATTTTGTCACTTTGCATTATCATACCTATGAGCTTACACAGACAAGAATTTAGGTAGTTGCAGTATCAAGTAGCACAAATAATAAGTATTAGTAAGATGTACATGTAACATATCATTATTGTAACTATTTGTTTACAGAGGATATTGCCTACTATTCTCAACGGGTACTTGGCAAGAATCAGATGGACAATTTGTAGTAAATTGGGCTTCGCAAGCTTATTGCAATTATACAATAATTGTTGGTGTAATATTGTTTGTAACATCTGGAATTCAGATTTATAGACTTTCTACATTTATGTATCAAGGAGAAGATAGTTCCTTTTTGTCAGCATTTATAGATGTTATCAGTTTGATATTTCTTACAACAATTACTTTAATTACTGCAATTATTGTGACACTTGGGTTTATGACCTGGTGTCAGTGTATGACAAAAAGATTCCCATCATGTGAATTAGCAGCTGGAAATGATATTGATAAAGCCGATGGAATAGAAACATCTGGTTTCCATATAGAATTAGGTGCAGCTCAATTTGGAATCTGGACTAGTTTATCTGTTTGGGTTGGTTTATCAGTTTTTGCAGTATTAAAATTGTTACGATATCATCAACTAGAAAATATGAAAGTTTCTATGTATAGAGAACGGCAAAGATTAATAGAAGCTGCAAGGAGTAATAAGGTACAAGAATCAAATTAGGAATGTAACATGTATACTGTTTCAATTATAAGAGATGAAAGGATAATAGTATTTTGCTTACATTATTATTTTTTTTCTGGAAAACATTTATATCCTATAAAATCAATTTTTCAGACGCACATTTTCCAATTAATGCAATTAAAACCACATTATGATATAAATAATCGGTTACTCCAGTAGAATAGTTAAGTTCAATGAATTAAGAAGTTATATGTTGAAATGAAATATATATTTAAAGATTATAATTTATTAGATAGTTTTTATAGTTTATACATACCAAGACTGGATAAGATTACTCAGCCATTATAGTTAATATTACCAAATATTTTGCAAAATAGATTTAGGATTTTTGTTTAACTTAAATTAAACTAACAATCGTTACATATAAAGTATTTTTACTGTATTATATTCTTTATTATTTGTACATAAAATGTATTAGAATAGTAACAAATATAAAATAATCACACATTGTAATTAGAAATATAAATTTTATAAATGTAAAATTTACGAATATGTACAATTATTGAATGTATAGAGATTAAGAATATCATGTTAAAAATTATTTGACTTAAATATACTTCAAAATATATTTTGTAAATATATATGCAATATATTCTCATAATATATCATATAGAATCATAACGGTGCATTGAAATTTATTATACTAAGTAGTCTAACTGAATAAATAGCATGATTTATACCTTCAATTAATTAGTGGTTCAAAATGGTTCAAATTACTCGTCTGCACATTCCAAGGGCATTCCTGCGGCTTCCTACAGGACACCTCTTAGGTGTATCAATTATAATAAAAGGTGCAATATCTGTTGGTATACATTCTAATTCAAAAGTAGTTTCATTTACTCCTAACACTGCATCAGGAGCACATGGTCCACCCAGAGTTCTTAGAGAGTAACATATACCATTGTATAGTACTAAACCATCTACATAGCATGGATTCTTTACACATTGGGGTACTGCTTCATTTTTAGGAAGTATTACGTAATTTTGTGGTGGACAAGGACCTTGTTTATAAGCTTCATAACAAGTATCATTTAAAGGGAAATACAGAAATCTAGGTCTGCAATCGCATATCCATGCGCTCTTATTCCCCTGTCCAGGGTAAAGAAGCATATTTTGGGGGCAATGACCTGGTATAGATACTGGAATACGTTCTGTAATCTGAAAAAAAGTACTTTGTATTTTCTTTATTATTTTAAAGAATAATTTATATCTTTCTTTATTATTTTAAAGAATAATTTATATCTTTCTTTAACTATAATAATTACCATTACATTGTTGCCACTAAGATGAGATACTTCTTCATCATCTGGGAATATAATGTCTTGACACATTATACAATTCCATATTATCAATGTAATACCAAAAACTATCCACTTCATTTTATATATACAAAATTGCAACAAATACTTCTTCAATTGAGTATAGGTTACTTAAATTTTAATTAAATATGAATATCAACTTATAATACCAAGTATTACTTATTACTGAAGATACAGATGTCTCTGCATATACTATTCATGTATTATTCTACATACTCTGTAGTATACTGTTCATTTGAATGACCTCTCATGACCCTGAGATTTCAGGGTCAACCATAGATGAATAAAATGAAAGTATTAAAATCAATAACCAATCACTATTAAGCGTTTTCAGTGGATTGACGTCTTTCTCCCACTACTGCTAAATGTACACTTTACATATTTTGAAGGAAAAAATACAGAAAATCCATACAATTTAAATGTAAAAGTAATTAAGTAAAAATGTATTAAAATTTAATTTTTATTTTATTTATTTTTATTGATCTCATAGAAAATCTTATTATAATAAGTAAAAATATGAATTATTACAAGTAAACATTACAGTAATAACAAAATGTATAATTAATTTACAATATTAATTTATTACAAGTATATCATTTACTTACAGAATCGTTAATGACTAATAATTATTATGAGCATGAAGGTTAGTCTGATCTAAGATACGTATCAAAAGTATCTTTGACTTCACTTGCACCTGTTACAAATATACTTTCACTGAATTCTGGCCAGGACTGAAATTCCATAAAGAGATCAAATATCTCACCAACGTTTAAGTCATTAAACTGGGTAAAAATGTTATAATTTATTTTTATTAATCTTGTACCACAACCTGGTACTAGTTTTCTAGAACAATTATGTATGTTATTCATTAAAAATTATTAAGTATTGTTCTTATACATAATATTGGAATCTATTAATATGTTGTGAAGAAAAGATTCAATATATTTGGGCATTACATATTATTTCTTATAATTACACTTACTCCAATGCAGGTATCACTCTAGATGACTTTTTATATAGATTGTATCGAACAAAATGCCAGAAGTATATCAAATTGTTTTTTCCCTTGAATGTTTCAAGAAGCTCAGGTTTTGGTTCAAATTTAACAATGTAAAACTGAAAATAGTCTTCGTGTGTACTTTTATTATATTTCGGCCACGGAATAAATGCTTTCCTATCCACTGATCCAAGTAGTTTATAATTAAATAGTAGTTGAAACATAATACTACTACTACTCTGGTGCCTCGGTTGTGTAAATCTCTAAAAGTTAAAAATGAATAGTTAAAAAATTGCACTTATGGAGTAACACAAATTGTTTTGCAAATGCAACAATATGTTCACATGAAAGTTTGAAAATAAAATTCTCATACTAACTTTCCACACAGATGGTAATACTGCAAGATAAAAAGTTGGTCGCCCATACAACATAAAGCATGTTTGAAATATTGTACTTATTATTAAGTGATCGATAAACCTAGGTTTATTTGTTACTCCAATTATTTGTGCATAACTTTCATCCTGCCATTGCTTTTCCTTTATCGTTCCAAATGATTCAAATATATTTTGTTTATTGAAACAGATATGATATGGATGCATCAATTTTGATATATTTAAAAGGTTTATATTTTCCAGCCTTAACCTTGATGGAAATTTCTTGCATAAATCATTTAGTTTATTGTAAAAAGTTATGTCTCCTTCATACATATGTATAAATGGTATATCAGTTTCCAATAACTCCTTTGTTAATAAACCTAAACTTGGATTTAATTCAATTATATGATATCTATTTTGTAATATCTCATTCTTAATTAATGAAACAAACTTCTTAGCTATTTTCTGATCTATTAGACATACATCAGTATAGTGTTTAGTTATTGTTATATATTTGCGTGGAATCTCATTTATTAATTCTGAATCAATACTTTTTAAGTATTCAAGAAAATATTTTCGTCGATTTAGAATCTCTAACGATGGACAATCATTTGGTGGTAAAATATCTGAATGTACAGCACATTTCTTCATCAAATAAAAACTAATATTATTATGGGATTCGTTTATGTATTGTATAAAGGTTTTCGCCGATATTGTTAAATTTTTTAACATGTTTTTAATACTTCAATTATTTTTTGTAACAACTTATAATTAACAGTATAAAGAATATGTTTTTAAGGTTAGATTTGTGAACTGAATTGTATTAAGTAGTACAGATTTTGTTATACATTCTTATTAATATATTAATATTATTTTTTAATTTAATTAATATAAATTGTTACTTCAAGTAATTCTTACATGTGAATTAATTCTACACGAAGTATGGTATAACTAGGAAAAAAAATATTTTGATTGGCAGAAACACACGTACACGCGCGCACATATCCACAATTTTCTTATTTAACAAATTATTCTTTATAATAAAACAAAACAATTTACAACAAAATATAATCAATATACATATATTATACGTATATGCAAACACAATCATGAAATACTACAATAATATATTCCAAATATTGATATAAAAAATGAGTTAAGAGGGGGAGGGGGAGGAGATGTCGAGACAGTTGTTATAATGTTTTATGTTATTTTCACATAACTTAAAAAAGTGTTATTTATTTACTAGAATTAGGATCCACCAAAATGAATTTTATAATGTTGAGTATTCGCGGTACTGTTTTTTCCAACGCGAACCGCACATGCGCGAAAAAACCCGGTCCATCCAACAACTACATCGTGAATAAGTAAGTATTCTTCCTTTTCGAACATTTGTTACCTGTTATTCTTAATTACATGTGAATTCTGTTTTTCTTGATTTAATTTGGAAATATTATGTTGCGATGATGGATATATGACATAATATTTTAAAGAATTATTTAAATGTAAGTTTTTAATAGTTTTGCATGAAGCAGTAGAATGCAAAAATTTAATAGATTACTATTTGTTTTCTTCACGGCAATTATTTTTTATAGATGTGTTATTTACAATTTTTTAATCAATTGTACGTGAATGATAATAAATAAATAAAATCTGTTAATTATTTTGCATTTATTATATTAGAAATTGTAATTGA
This sequence comes from Ptiloglossa arizonensis, assembly GCF_051014685.1. Lineage (NCBI taxonomy): Eukaryota > Metazoa > Arthropoda > Insecta > Hymenoptera > Colletidae > Ptiloglossa > Ptiloglossa arizonensis. The sequence goes on from NC_135051.1 coordinate 26,018,481, forward strand.
ACATACATATTTAATATGTATAAAGTAGTTTGACAAAACAACATTATCATTTCAACAGAAGAATATTAAAATAATAATATAAAACTTTGAAAAGATCCATTGTAAAATTTTGTACTTTCTTGCATATCTAGTATAACCTTGAGAAACAATGGTACTTTCTAAGTTTTTTGTATCAAGTTTTTGTAGTTTGATTCGAAAGAATTGTGCATGTAACATATTTAAAACTAGATTAGTAAAAAATACAGTATTTCATCATTAAAAAAGGCAGTGTCAATATTTATTAATATTAATAGGAAAATTTAAAAAATGGCTCAAAGTGCTTCCTTATTATCAAGAATCCTGGCATCTTCTATATCTGCTGCAACACGAGCAGGAAAAATAATAAGAGATGTTATGAGTCATGGAGGTCTAAATATAATAGACAAAGGCAAGAATGATTTACAAACCGAAGCTGATCGTTGTGCTCAAAGGTGTATTATTGCTTCATTAAGTAGTGAATTTCCGAATATCACCATCATCGGTGAAGAAGAATTAAATGATTATGATATACCATCTGATTGGGTTATAACAGAAGTAGATCAAGAAATACTAAAATTAAAATTGCCAGCACACCTGGAAAATATTAATCCTAAAGATGTTTGTGTTTGGGTAGATCCATTGGATGGTATGTACATATTTGGGAAAAAAAATTTGGTTAAATGTAGATAATATGTAAACGTATTCTACCACAATAATAGAAAGTACGGGCATATTTATCAAATATGTTCAAACAAATAATACTTTTAGGAACGGCAGAGTATGCACAGGGTCTTGTGGAACATGTTACAGTTTTAGTGGGAGTGGCGATTGGACAAAAAGCAGTTGGAGGTGTTATTCATCAACCATATTATAAAAATGATAAAACTAATATCTTAGGACGTACTCTTTGGGGTATTAATGGTGTAGGATTTGGAGGATTCACACCAGCTGTACCTCCAGATGGAAAAAGAATAATTACAATTACACGGTATGGTTTACTTTTAAGACAATTAAAGTTCTAAACATTTGTAATACGAAATAACATATATATCATATACTTTCAGTTCACATTCAGATTCTTACGTTGAAGAAGCTGTAAATGCTTTATCTCCTGATGAAGTTGTACGTGTTGGTGGTGCAGGATACAAGGTAATATTCTACATGTATTTAATTAAGTAAAATAATTTGTTTGACTCCTTTTATCTTTATCACTTTTTTATAGGTGATACTTTTAATAGAAGGGAAAGTGCATGCTTATATAGTCACTGGCAAAGGTTGCAAAAGATGGGATACCTGCGCACCTGAGGCAATTCTTCATGCTGTTGGTGGTACTTTAACTGATCTTAGTGGACTTCAATATTCATACGATGGAACAGCATATTCAAATACAAGAGGAGTATTAGCTACTGCTCCTGGTCAGAATCATCAATGGTATATAAGTCAAATACCATACGAAGTGAAACAAACATTATTCCAGTAATCTACATAATCTGTTTTTTGTAAAAGATTTAATATATATTTATGCAAGATACAAAATATTCCGATTATATGACAATTTTTGAAATTATATTTTAAGAAGTTTTAACCTCTGCATAATTGAGATATACTTTTCACAAACAAAGTTTAATACTTCTTAACTAAAATTTATTAGCGTTACTTTAATAAATAGCAATCATTTGTCTTTTACATCTTAACATTTCTAAATTAGTGTAAAAAATAAAGCAAGGATAAATTCAAATTAGCAATCACATCTTTTTATCAATACTTTATAATTTTGATTTAAGTGTATCGCGCAATACTCGACGTAGTATTTTTCCCGATGCAGTTTTGGGAATATTTTCAACGAATCTGATGCCACCTCGAAGTCGTTTCTGACTTGATACACGTTCTGTAACAATTTTTATAAAGTTGAAAATGAATAGATTAATTTCTATGATAGAGACATACCATTTACAAATTTGTTAATATCTTCTACTGTTATACTAATTCCTTCTTGTTTAACAATAAAAGCAGTTGGTAATTCTCCTGCTTCTTCATGTGGTAATCCAATAACTGCTGCATCCTTAACACCAGGACATGTTAACAGTAATGCTTCTAATTCAGCTGGTGGAACTTGGAATCCTTTATATTTAATAAGTTCCTTTAAACGATCCACTATATAGAAGTAACCCTGTTCATCATAATATCCTACATCTCCCGAATGCAACCAGCCATCCTTGTCAATTGTTGCTGCTGTAGCTTTTTCATCATTATAATATCCTTTCATTACTAAGTCTCCTTTGAAACATAATTCTCCTACATTGTTTGGTCCAAGAGGTTTACTTGATTCATTCCCATTAATTGGTATTACTTTTGCTAAATATAGAAAACAAACTATTAAAAAAATATTTATAAAGGAAAAGTTTGCAATGCATTACCTGAAGTTCCTATAGCTAATGTTCCTACACTTCCATACTTCATACTATTATTTGGTGATGTAATTACAGCTAGAGTAGTTTCCGTTAATCCATACCCTTGCTTTATATTTGGCACATTTAATCTTTTCGCGACCATTTTTGCAATTTCTTTGGATAAAGGTGCTGCACCACACCTAATTAAATACAAAATTACTCAAAATATGAAATATTGGTTTTAATAGAATTTACTCAAATTCAAATTGAAACATACCAAATGTCTGTGATGCTAGACAAATCATATTTGTCTATGATAGGATGTTTTGCTAGAAACACCATGAGAGGTGGTACAACAGTTATGTACTTGATTCTATACTTTTGTATAGTATAAAGAAATATTTTCTCATCAAAACGCGAGAGAATGACACTTTTATTCCCAAACGCGAGTCTTACAAGGAGAACAGAAAACGAATAAGCATGGAAGAATGGTAATAAAGCTAAAGTTATTACATTAGTGTTTAAGATATCAGGCGATGAAAATGCAAACTGCCTTATCACTGTTAACAAATTTTTGTTTGTTAACATCACTCCTTTTGGCAATCCTGTAGTGCCACTGGAGCATGAAATCACCGATACATGATTATTAACATCAATTGGATAAGCATGAAAACTATTATCAACAATTATGTCTAATGTTAAGCTATTAATACTTGGAAATTTATTATCTTTGGATTCTGTCAACATTATTAACTTTGGTAACCAAAATAACCGAGGGAGAACTTTGAGCATATTAGCTGCTCCAATTATTGACACAAAGATGTAATTTGGTTTTGATATGTTTAATGCATGTTTTAATTCATTTTCTGAATAAAACGGATTCAATGGACAAACAGTAACACCCAAATAAAATGCAGCACATACTGGTATACAAAATTCTGTATTGTTTTCACTGCATATAGCTATGCGATCATTTTTCTTTAATCCTTCTTTCTTAATAGCAACTGCTAGCTTTCGACTAATGTCTAGAATTTCTTTAAATGTTTGTTCCTTTCCTGTGTAAGCGTTTACCTAGAAATTTTTTTATCATCCAGCAACAATAAAAAAAAACTCGATCACTACTTATGCAAATTTTAGTGGAAAAAGTTTAATTACTTACTTGTGCTACCCAAGTACTATGAACATTTAATTGATTCAAAATTAATTGACCTACAGATAAGTTTTTAAATTCTGAAATACACTCAGTTGGTCCATGTAGAGTGTTCTCTTCTTGCATCTTAAAAATTTTTTTATTTTACAGTTTACTAAAAAATCATGATTTTTATTTTCGTCACTTATATACGATTGAAAAAATGAGAGTTTAAAAAACTAATCATTATATACCTACATAATTAGGAAAATGAAAATATTATGATCTACGATTGAAATGAATTTGAATATTGAATGTTTTTTGAGAAAAAATTATATTTATTTTGATATAATTTTTGTTTTCCAAGTGTGATATAAAACTATTTAAAATCCACAAGAGTAACGTTCAGAATATATTTACCCTTAATAATGGGCGCGTTTATTACACGTTTAGTGCATACAGAAGATCGGCGAAATAATAGGGGGAGCGATAAAGCAAGGAAAGTAATTATTTTATATTTTATCTTCTATCTAACATTGTCCTAAAAATTATGCGAAATACAGTGTTGTCAAATCATTTGTCGTGTTAAGTGAGCTTTTATTTTTATTGTTGATTTATATCCCCTTTTTTTATTATGTACAATTTTAAAGTGGTGAATACTGACACGTATATACACGCTGAAGATGGCAGCACATGTACGCAAAGTTGTGTATTGGATAGTTTAATATGTGAATCTATGTATAGGTTAAATATGAGTGAACGGTGAAAACAGTTGTGCTCGCTTGATTTATAAACAAATTCTTGAGAAACGATTTAAAAAAAAAGGGTATAGAGTGTATAGAAAGACGACGTCAAGCGGAAAAAGATGGGTGTTCCAGCATTTTTTCGGTGGTTGAGTAGAAAGTACCCTTCCATGATTGTCCAGTGCATTGAACAGAAGGTAGGTTAGATTGTTTGTTTAGACGAAGGATGTTCTATTTGCTTTGCGTTACATATTGCGTGTACATAAACACTGTAAGATCGTTGCGTGACTTTTGTAATGTTTTTTATATTTTGAAACTGTTTCAATCGAACAAAAAATGTTTTTTATGGTTTATAACGTGTATCTTGACAGGTATATTTACTTTACTAACTACATTAAAAACATAATCTTTGTACAAGGATTTGTATGATTGTATTTTCAAAAATTTATTCTTGTTTTACTTAGATACAGGTTTGTAATTTTTGAATTTCTTTTATGTATCTGCATTGCACTTTTGTAGCTAATAACTACAAATGGTAAGCGGGTTCCTGTGAATTTAGATGACCCAAATCCAAATGGGGTAGAATTTGATAACTTATATCTGGATATGAATGGTATTATTCATCCTTGTACTCATCCAGAGAATAAGTAAGTATTTAATAATTTAATAATTTAAAGTTTTAGATGATCTAATAGTCTTTTCGTAATGGTTTATTAATACAGGCCAGCCCCAAAAAATGAAGATGAAATGATGGAAGCTATTTTTGAATGTATTGATCATTTGTTTTCTATTGTGAGGCCTAGAAAATTACTTTATATGGCTATTGATGGAGTTGTGAGTATAAATATGAAGCGGGTAAAGAATTTGTAATTATATAATTGCTTTATTATGGTAATATGTTTAATAAAAATTCTTAGGCACCTAGAGCCAAAATGAATCAACAAAGATCAAGACGATTTAGAACATCAAAAGAAACAAGTGAAAAAATTGATGAAATAAACATAATACGTTCAGAACTTATTCTTAAAGGGGTTTCCCTACCGCCACAGAAACCAAAAGAGGAGCATTTTGATAGCAATTGCATTACACCAGTTTGTAGAAAAATTTATCATTATATTATTAAAATACATTTATAGAAAACAATTTTTCCAATTAACTGTTCGGTTTTAGGGCACACCATTTATGGCAAAATTATCAGAATGTTTACATTACTATATACATGATCGTTTAAACAATTGTCCAGGTTGGAGAAACATAAAAGTAATTTTGAGCGATGCAAATGTGCCAGGTGAAGGGGAACATAAGATAATGGATTTTATACGTAGACAAAGAGGTAAGCAAGAAGCCATATTTTGGACATTTTGATATGTATATTACACGGAGAGGTGTTGAAATTCTTTTCTACATATTGCCATTTTTTGTTTACGTAATAGTGCAACCCGATTACGATCCCAATATACAACATGTTTTGTGTGGAGCAGACGCTGATTTGATTATGTTGGGTCTTGCAACACATGAATCGAATTTTACTATTATTCGTGAAGAATTCAAACCGAATAAACCTAAACCGTGTGACATATGTGGTCAGTTAGGGCACGAAATGAAAGAGTGTACAGGTTCAGAGCCTAATCAAAAAGAAGAAGAGAATACTTTTGGATCCGAATGCCAGTACATATTTGTGCGATTAAATGTACTCAGAGAATACTTAGAGAGAGAGTTGCAAATGCCTAATCTACCATTTAAGTACGATTTTGAACGAGCTATCGATGATTGGGTATTCATGTGTTTCTTCGTAGGAAACGATTTTCTACCACACCTACCATCATTGGAGATTAGAGAAGGGGCAATTGATCGACTTGTTAATTTGTACAAGAAAGCAATGTATAAGACAGGAGTACGTAATATACGTTAAAGATGGAGACATTATTACAAAATGATTTGTTTTATTAACTATCTGTGGGACGTTAAAATCAGGAATTATTGTTTAAATTAAATGAAAGGAGACACGTTTTTAATGGTAATTTTACTGTTATAGGGATTTCTAACAGATAGCGGAGATCTAAATTTGGATAGAGTTCAAATGATAATGTCCGAACTTGGTGACGTTGAAGACGAAATTTTCAAGAAGAGGCAACAAAATGAATTAGCTTTTAAACAACGTGAAAAAGAAAAGGAAAGAAGATTGCTGGCAATCAGCAATTATAAACCAAAATGGATTCCTACTGGACAGTTTGCACCTACAGTGCGTTTTGTCATTGAAAAGTCTATGAATTATGTTTTCAAGAGTAGTACTAATTATTAAATATATGTGTTTTGATTACAGCCTCTAGGTGGACGAGTTAAGCCAGTAGAAAACGCACGTTATGAAGCTTATCAAATGCGCATTCAAAGCAGAGATTATAGTGTGTCAGCTGATCACATAAAAGGAAATTTCAACAAGGCTCTAGAGAGTATGATTCATCCTGAGGTATGATAACGGGCATTGATATCATTGTTTGTTTATACATTTTACTTATACATGTCGAATATTTTGTAGAATTCATCTAGAAGAGAGCAGAAACGCCATAGGGAGGAATTCGAAAAGGACGATTCAGATGATCAAGTGCACGATGAAGTAAGACTATGGGAAGATGGTTTTAAAGATCGTTATTACGAATCGAAATTTGATGTGTCATCAGATAATTTACAGTTCAGGTGAGCATCATTTGGCATAATAATAGCTTGTATTATACAATATAAATGTTATCTTTCTATGTGTATATAGAAACAACGTAGCTCTACAATACGTGCGCGGTTTATGTTGGGTATTACGATATTATTATCAAGGTTGTGCGTCATGGAAATGGTACTTTCCATACCATTATGCACCGTTCGCTAGTGATTTCATCAATATTGGCGGTTTATCCACAGAATTTGAAAAAGGAACTAAACCAGTAAGTTAACTAAATACAAATTAAGATAAACATAATGTGATAATTATAACGTAAATATGAATATTAATCATTACGTATATAGAAAAATTTATACCTTTCGCTTTTTATATTTCAGTTTCGTCCACTAGAACAATTAATGGGCGTGTTTCCAGCTGCTAGTAGTAAACATGTTCCCGAGCCATGGGCAAAATTAATGAATGATCCAGTAAGTTTATAACTATGTTGTATTGCATACAGAATGTATACACGTGATACTTAATGAATTTTCGTGTGAACGTGTTTAGAGATCACTGATTATTGACTTCTATCCGGAAGACTTCAAAATAGATCTGAATGGCAAGAAGTTTGCTTGGCAGGGAGTGGCTCTGCTACCTTTCGTCGACGAGAAAAGATTGTTCAAAGCTTTGGAGCCATACTATGGTTACTTAACGGAAGCAGAAAGTAAGAAATTTATTGCATGAACATATTTCATTTACAGAACATTTGTTTCAAACATACGCGCAATTTTCAATTTTCAAAAGTATAAAATATCTACTTTTTTTTGAGGAGGAAATATGATAGTGAATTAAAATTTGCTACGAGGTTAATACTTGTAGGTGCTTCGATATCACTTGCGTTTTTTAAAACGAATTTATTTTTAAAAGAACTATATGATTTATTACGCGATCCCTTTAATGTCTGTAATATTATTCTCATGTTTGTTTTCAGGAATTCGAAATACTCGTGGCGACGACCGATTATATATCGGAGTGGGCGTCAAAGATTCCAATTTTATAAAAGGACTTTACACGAATTGCGTGAAATTCGATGTGGAAACTCCAATGTGCATCGATGGTATGTGTGGAACGGTGTTACTGGCAGAAGATTGTGTAGTAGAAGGAGCCACTTTACCATCACCTATAAATGGGCCACCAATCAGAAATAATAAGATTTATTGGTATGTATTAAACAGATAGAATTGTAAAATATTTTCATTTTATTTTCCTATTTTCACCATTTCATGAAAACCTAGTGCATACATGAATATATCCGTAAAATGTGATACAGTAAATATACGAATTATGTTCACGTAAAAACAAAAATTGTTATTTTGTTTTTTATGATAAATATATTTTATAATGTTTTTGGTTACAGTATCAGATTCAGAGATCCAAAATACAGCACTAACTTCATCTTTCCCGCGAAAAAATTGAAGGGTGCCAGAGACCCACCAAGAGTTTTAAAACCACAAGACTTTGAGCAAATAAATCGTAACACTGGCAATACGTGGAAACCACAGATTGGTTTTACTCCTTCTACTCAGATTGCATCCTTGAGCGAAGCAGGACGAAGAATACTTGGGTAAGTTGTAATGATAACTTTTGCACGAAGAATTACGTTTAATGTATATAGTAATGTCAACTATATATATATATATTTTTTTTTTATTTATAGACATTTCACGAATCACAATAGAGTACCACCATCGTACGGACCGATATCGATGCCACAGAATATCTACTCATCGCATCATGGTGAGTCACTTTATACATTTTGTTTCATCGAAGATTCTAAGGATTCTACTACTTTAAGTTTAGGAATTGATAATTATTAGTAATGGAACGTGTTAAATTTTTCAACACTTGATTTCAATATAGTGGTGAAATGAACACACGAGTAGAATTTTAGTAATCTTAAATACTATTGACATTTCAACAGTACTTTACATATTCGGTTGACGATTGTGATTAGGACCGAAGCGAGATGTTATAAAAATCTATTTGTGTGTTAAAATTGACTGGTGAATGGGTTAAATTTGCGAAGAATGGGCGACCTACGACTTTTGTTGCAAACGACAAATGACAGATACTTGATCGTGTCCTGCGTAACGAAAGAAAGGCCGCTTTTAGTTACAAACAACATGATCGGCGTATTAAGCTTTATTTTCAACACGACTCGGAACCCACGAACTTTCGAACAATGCCATGGTTTACGGGAGCCAAAATAAAGGCGCACACGTCTCTTTGGGATCACTCACGACATGATTTTTCGTCGAATAAAAACCACATAAGGGTATTCATTGTTTTCCCCACCCTACTGTAAGTCGTGCGATAGTCTCATTCTGTCGTTTCTATAATTGTTTCGCGTTTTGTGTGTTGATCGGCCCAAGGCGTCTTAAGAGAGCCCTTCAGTTTACCGATTTTATGTGTTTTCAACTTGTTTCTCTTCCATCTTACTGGAATACACCTTTGACAAACATTGTTCTTCTGTTGTAATACGACATAACTTTAACTGACTCTATCAACGCGAGTTTTCGGATTAACGATTCTTTGTGTGTATTACTCGATTACAATCGAACGTCGATTCACGTTGATTAATCGAAACAACGAATCGAACCAATGTGTTTGAAATCGCACGCTCGTGTCTATCGCGAGTAATATGAAACCAGACGTAACGAGCAATCGAAAGAAATTATTAACACTTTGGTGTTGCGCATATACGACGATCGAAGCAGCGGTCATCGGCCGCTGTCACGTATACGTGATCGTAGTCTTTCGGCTCCGTGTCACTATCCACTCGACTCATTGGGTTTGTTTAGGTTCGAGCTGCGTGTCATATGCTCGTTGTTAACGAAAGCATAGTAAGTGGTAGACAGTGTGCAAATATTTCTACCGAAAGGATTCCAAGACTTGGCTTCGTCTAAAGACGATTAATCCTTATAAGCAATTTCAATCTCCATTGAGTTTCTTTTCTTCGATGATCGACGTTTCGAGATTTTTAGATTATTGTAATAGAGGGCACGAGGTTATAATACGGACCGGTGATATTGTCGCGATTGTTAACTTTTTATCAAATATCAAATTTACGTTAAATCGTATTAAATAATCATAATTCCTTGAAAAAAAAAACAAAATCTTCCGTCGATACTGTTTTTGATATTTTTAACACGTGTTTTCCTCGAAACAAAACAAAATGGTCGATGTTCTTATCTTTTCCCCCACGAGTAGGACCAGGGCAAATGGGGGGGGGGGGGGCGCTACAGGGTAACAGTAACCGACCAAATCCGTAAAACTGACATTGGTTGCAAATTGTCACGGATTATGGTCGTACCAATTGAAAATCGATAGTTCGTTTATCGACAAAATTCGACCGATTCGCGAACTATGCAAAATTTTTCCGATCACGAGGTGGTAGGGGAGGGGTTGATTCTATTTCTTCGAGTCTGGCGTTCAAGTGGGTCGAACGATGGTTAAGGGGAGGGGGGGTGTAGGAAGGGGGGGATAGGTTGGTGAAAAAGGGCCGCATAGGGGTAGATGGATCTCTCCTGGACTGGTTGAGGGGGGAGGGGGGTGTCAGAGGCGGTGCCGGGTCGCGGGAGCACGAGCCAGGGGGTTGCAAAGCAACGAGGGGTTCTGGTCTCGGATTAGCTCAGAGGGTAGTTCGTCACGTAGAGCGTGACTCCGGCCGTTTCGTTGTTTGGCACGTCGAGGTACCAACGGTTCCACGGGTTTCGCCCAATTATAAAACAAACGCGGTGCACTCCGTAATTATCCAATTAGTGGATGTTCCACCTCTACCGTAGCCCCTTGGCCTTTCACGTATCGTCTGTTGTCCTCCTCCCCCCTCCCCCCCGCTGCGCGATCTCCGGCGTGTCTGGCTGATGAATCACAAAGGCGGGCGCGACTATCGCTTTGTACGCGATGATTCGTTATCGTCGTCAACGTTGACGGCAACGTTTGCTCGCTGGGGCCGTTGCCGAAACGCACTCGACGATCTGGTACAACGAGCCAGCAAAGTGTTCGGTGGTTTCTTCGAGAAAAAAAAAGTTTCTCCCGTTTGCGCGAGATAAGTTACCCGCCGAGACACCTCCGACCACGTTGACACGAGGAGGTTAGGGATTCCCCGCGTTCTGATGCGCCAGGTGCCGAAAACCCCCACGGTGACCGTTACTTACGCGCTGCTTAGCGGTAGGGGGGAGGTACTAAGGAACCGCCCACTTTCTTCCAGACTCGCGTCACGATACGTCGACGTCTTTGTCGCGAACGATCCCCCCCTCTCCTCCCCCCGTGTTCCGGGAATCCCGGTTCCGTGTTAATTCGCGAACCGTGTCGATCTCCCGATTCGAGATAGATGAGTTACGATCGCTCGGACTTGACACCGTAACTACCCATTACGGGGACGGGGGCGTGACCAATGGCTGCGCGGGTGTAAAGAAACGAATCCGGGGGATTTCGCACGCCGTGGACACTCACCCAGCGTAAAAACAATACGTGTTACACGGGGGCACGATGACCGTGCACCATTGATTTACCGAGGGGAGTGGAAACGCCAGCCACACGCGACCAGCGTACCCCTCGACATGGAAAGATGCTCGTCCGGTGGACGGACTACGCTATCGGGAAGGAAACGGGGTTGTCCTCCCGTCGAGGTTATCCCGTCGTTCGGGTAAACAAATCTTCACGATGCAAATTTCAGCGAGGGCGAGATGAAACGAAGGAGAATTTTGTGTTCGTCGTCGATGGACACGGGGGACCTGTACGAACGTCTCGTTTCGTATTATGGGAACTTTTGGTTATCGGTGACATCGTTGACTACAGACTACTCGTCCTGGTAGATTTCAAAAATAGAGAAATATACATTTTGTAAGAATGTATTCGGAAATATACATTTTGTAAGAACGTGCGAAATGTGAACGACAGAAGTACTGTGTATCGCAGAACGTCAATGACGACTATTACAGCTAGGACTTGAGAGAAGATTAGTTAAGAAGAATCAAGAGTAATCCGTGGCACGTTGGTACGGAGTTTCTTTCCGACGACCTGTACCTCCTGTAGGTCTACCGGTGCTCGATATTGGTCGATATCAATTAAAAACAAGGAACAGGCGGAACGGTTCTCCCTCCCACTTCGGTCGAGCCTACAGGGTCCTCCCCGTTGGTCTCGAACCGAATCTCGGGGATACCTCTAATACCGTCGGGTCAAACACACACGTTACCGAGCAAGCAAGACCAAAGCAAAGCGATTCGGCTGGCCAGCTGGCGAGTAAGCAAGCAAAACGCGCCTCCGTCCGAAGGGATGAAACGACGAGAGTTAGCCACGTAGGAATGGCGGGAGGTTGGGAGAGAAGGGGGGTTGGGCCACGTTCGTTCGTCCGTATCTTCGTCCAGATGACAGGTGCAGAGGTCCCTCGTTAGACAAATTAAGCTTCGTTCCTGGTCTCCCGCCTCGTCGTTGCTGGCGATGCCAGAGCGTGTCTCTTCGTCCGTCCCTCCGCTGGCTTTGTCCGTCTGTCTCTCCCTGTCTCTCCCCGGGCTCTCCCCGGCTCTCCCTCGCGCTGCGTCCCTCTCGCGCGCGCGAGCTCGTTCGGGACTGGTTTCGAGTGGACTGCAAACACTCGTGGTGCAGCGGCAACGGCGGCGGAGGCTCGAATCGCGTAGAAACCGAGCGCAAGACGAACCGTCGGGGCTCCGTGGAACGGCTACCGGGTCCGGCTACCGACACCGCGACTTCTCGTTCTCGCTCTCGAGAGAGAACGACTTTCGATAGTGTCGCGGCGAGTCGATCTGCCAGTTGCGCGAGAATTTTCGTTAACCGAACGAACAAGGGACACGGGAACCCCCGGAGCAAGGTTCTCGAATGTTCCGACGTTGAACCACGAGGGATTTGGGAGCAGAAGGAGGGTTTCAAAGTCTCCGCCAAGGCGACGCAATTGTTTTCGAATATCTCGACAGAGGAGAATATCACCACACACTGTCTCTATCTGAGGGTTTCTTTTACCTCTGGATTGGAATTGTATCGAACAAACTCTCACTCCAGTAGTACAAATGACCGAAACTTTCTTGCAAATTGTCGGAGATCGGTGCAAGTATCCGTATTCCGTGATTCGAGTAGGACGAGAGAAGAACCTCGGTTTTATATTCCGAATCGGACCTTCTAGCGGAGAATAACTTGCTAGATAGGATGATGATGAACGGACTCGTATAGTGATGAACGAAAGCTTCCAAGATCCATCAGTGCTACGCGCAAATGTCCACTTTACGAACACCACATTTCGTACCAAGTGGGGATATATACAACACCCCGATTAGCCCACAAGGGTTGTGAGTTACCAAGTATCCACGTCGACGTTGGACCAAAGATGAAGAAAGGATCCGCTTTGTCAATTCGAGACATATTCCGACACAATCAAACGAAGATTCACTTTCGTCGCTATTGCCCAATTTGGACGAGTTATAAACTTTCAGAGCGAGTCCCGGGGTAATTCGATCCATTAAGGTAGCCTGGTCCAGCGAACGGGAGAGACTCGTCGCGATAAACTGTCCAATACTCTTTCTGCAAATTAATCATCGCGCCGCGAATACACCGAGAAGAGAGAGAGACACCATCGGGACACATCGACAGGTCCCTATTGCGTCACTCAATAGGAGTACACGAAACGGGGAGTCCCCGTTGAAAGCTTCCAAACGGCTTCTTCAGTCTCGGATTCGCCGGTAGAAATTACCTCTCGGCTACACCGTCCCATCCATCGTCACCGAGGTGTGCGTCTATTTACGTGGGATCTTCTTCCGCCGCCTTCTTCATCCCCCTGAGTCTCTCTGGTGCGCGAAAAATGCCTGCAGCTTTCACGAGATATTATTACCTGTAATGTCCGCTGCGCATCCATTACGCGTCATTATCCATCCATTAGTCGTTTCTCCACGGGACCGTGGACGCCTCGAGAGAAGGACGCTTATACGAGGTGGTCTGGCACGTGGAACCGACTCGGAGACTCTCTCTCCTCTCTCCTTTTCTTTCCTTTTGGTTTCATCGAGGAGGGGAGGAGGACCCCGCTCGCGAAATACCGCTTCCGATTCGAGCTTCGACCGGTCCGTATTTTGGGGCGTTAGAATCGGTGGTGTGTGGCGGTAAAGGAAAGGAAAGCGAGAAAACTCGTCAGTAACGCATTCTAGCAGGCCCTGCTTTATACGTCGTGATATTGCGTGATCGGTAAGGGATCTTATATATACCGATCGGAGCAGGGACCGAAACTTGCGGGAAACGGTCGGTGATCAGGTTCCCTCTGGTGGCAAGCGTAGGTAGCGCCGCCACAGTATTGTGTTTATTTCTTTTTTTCTTTCGAAGGATGACAACCAAAATTATCGACACATTCCGCGATCCGTGTCGTCTTCCTTCGAGTAAATGTACTTTTCGTCGTATTGGTCGTTATTCGACCATTGTTGCACCAAGTGCGGTTGTCAATATCAATATCGGTTGTCAAGACTTCTACCACGGTGTACGGCTGTCAGACACCGACGATATTAAGCGTTCTACACCGAGTGCGCTCGTTAGTCACTCCACTGATCAGTTCCTTATCGTTTTCGACGATACGATGTAAAAACAACCGATCGCGCGAATTTCATTTCGATAAATCTCTTAAACACCTTGCCGGTCCCGTAAGTTTGATGAAATCACTCCACAAAATGCCTACCTACTTTTAAATTGGTCGGTTACGTTATTCTGATGCAAAAAAAGTGATTTTAAGTGGTAAGTTTTTTGTTTTCTTGTGAAAGAATGAACAAAAATTGTAGGTTAGTATGTAGATGACATTTTATTTGAATATAAATTATAAACATGACGTGACTGTCACGAGTGGGACTGATAAGAGGTTAAGAAACATCACACGCGTGTATATTGAATATCGTTATCGGAATTATATATCACGAAGATCGTTTTAATACTTTACCGACCCGGTAATCTATTAATAAGCTTTTTGTCACCTGCGTTTACCGACCGATTGTCCAGTAATAAGTTTTATGCGGTCAACACTTACCGACCGATAGCCTATTTATATTTTTGCCGCCAACGCTTCCCGTTGTTTTATTACCCTATGATAACAGAAAACGTACAATATACACAGTAACAACGTTCGAAAGTATACTTTAACGTATCTACGGACACGAGAAAAATCCCATAAATTCCCGCGCGATCGTTTAACCTGTAAAAAAGCCGAGAATGTATTTGCAATCGAGTGATCGTTAACCGGTGAGGAATGCGCAGAATGTTCGATCTCTACCGGTCGGTAAAGCGTTAAAACGATTTGCACGTATCGTCGTAAATTGTACTATTTAACGAGTACGAGTTACCGGTTGACAATCGCGTACAATTATCACAACAAGGGTTCGAGTACACGACACTTCTCTCGTTGAATCTTATCCTCAATTCCACTAAATTTTCGAGCGTTGAATTCCGTGTATACTTTTCGATTCGGCGACCAGAGGTCTCGTAAAGTCGGTTAAACGTTGGTATCCATTCTCTCCGACATTTCGGAGTGATCGTCACGAGTACAAGAAGTCGGTCGATTCTCTCGCGATGAGAACGACAAAACGACAATCGCAACCGGCCGATAATTACGGTTGGAAGGGTAACGAGGACACGTGTTTTCCATGGAAAACCTTCGATCTCCGAAGACGAGCCGAACAAAGCGGCCAAGGGTGGCGCGGGGTGGGGGGAAGAGTGAGAGAGGAGGGGAGGGGATACGAGGAGAGACAGCGGAGAACGGACAGAGGCTTCTTCTCTAAATGCTCGTTCACCCTCGCCTATTCATCCCGCGTATGTCTACCTGCGATACAGGCTCCCCATTAATCTATAGGATCCATTCATCTTCGAGAGCATAGGTGAACTTGTCCTCGCGATCTCTTCAGACACTCGATGCCCGCGGTGGATCTCTTTGGCCCGGAACTTCAAAAGCCCTGGTCGTACGCGCCGGAGAAGGAACGAACCACGCGGCGAACGGTGAAAAAAATATTTTATTATCGCGACTCGTTCTTCTTTCGCGGCGAAGCGTGTCTTGCGCTCACCGTGGGGCCATTGTGGTCGTTTCGTTCCCTTGTTTCGCGATTCTTCCGTGCGTCTCGTTTTATTCCGCGAGGGATTTAGAAAGGACGCGAGACGATTCGTGCCACGAATCAAACGTGGGGGCGACGGTTATGGAAAAGTAAATCGGCAGGAACACGGTGCTACGTTTCCGCGCCGACGCGGAAGATGGCGCGACTATATGAATTTCGAACGAAAAAACGAATTTTCTTTTCTTTTCTTTTCCTGTTTTTTTTCCCCTTTCTTTCGTTCTCTTTGAGTTTCGACGAGTAAGTGCGCGTTTCTGTGAATTTCGAACGAAAAAACGAATTTTCTTTTCCTTCTCTTTTCTTTTTCTGATTTTTTCTTTTTTTGTTTTCTTTGAGTTTCGACGAGTAAGTACGCGCCACTGTGAATTTCGAACAGAAAAACGGTTTTTCTTTTCTTTTCTTTTTTCTTTTTCTTTTTTCCTTTTTTTTCGTTTTCTTTGAGTTTCGACGAGTAACTGCGCGCTTCTGAGCCCCGATCACGATTTTGTTTCGACCTTCTGGATTTTTCGTACGAAGATACAGATCGGCCGGAAGTTCGAGCGATAGCGCGTGCACTCGTGACTCGCCAGCCCGGATAGATACGGTCTGTTTTCCGTGGTGTGGGGATGACGGGCGTCACCGACAGCACCGTGGCTAATTTCCTCGGCATTGAACCGCATTGTGCTCCAAATCGGCCTCCCGCCTTCGAAAATCCACCCCGTGAAATCGCATCGGCGACCTACACCGTGTTTCCCTCTCTCTTTCTCTTTATCTCACTCTCTCACTCTCATCGTTTAGCTCTCTGCGTTCGTTGAAACCCATTTAACGATACCCGTGGGGCACTGCGTGTCCTCGACCAACCTCGTCGATTGGCCCTTAATCCAGAACACTTATTGTTTGTCGAATTAAATTAAACGCGAACTCTTTTATTTCTTTTATTACGTTCCAGTGCGATCGCAGCTAGTATCGTTGATAATTATCGGATCAATTTCCATTGCACGATAAATATTCTGTGGATGTTGCAATCGCTATAGTTGAAAGCTCAGATATTCTGGAATTTAATCTACTTTCTTTAACATCGTCGAATGTCGTTCGATCATCTCTCAATGATATTTACAACGTCGATAAGCTTTCGATCAAAAGTTTACAAGTAGTAAGATGTGTTCCTTGCGAACCCTGTAGAGCAACGTAAGTTCAGAGCACCATTGATTAGAAACGATCACTAGTATTCAACGTGTTAACTCTTTGGTTAGAACTCTCACTGTTCGCACTGAATGCTAAATTTTCTTTTCGAAGATATTATATAAGAGTTTCTTGTCAATATTTTCAAACAAGTAATAGGTTGTTCAATGTAGTACTGTTCAATGCAGTACTGTCCAATAAGAACTGTTCGATAAGTACTGTTCAATAAGTACTGTTCAATAAGAACACTACTGTTCAGTCTAGTACTGTTCAATAAGTTCTGCTCAGTGTAGTGCTGTTCACTAAGTATTGTTGAATATAGTACTGTTCAGTGTAGTACTGTACAATAAGTACTGCTCAGTGTAGTACTGTTCAATGTAGTACTGTTCAGTCTAGTACTGTTCACTAAGTATTGTTGAATATAGTACTGTTCAATGTAGTACTGTTCAATAAGAACACTACTGCTCAGTCTAGTACTGTTCACTAAGTATTGTTGAATATAGTACTGTTCAGTGTAGTATTGCACAATAAGTACCGCTCAGTGTAGTGCTGTTCAATAAGTACTATTCGGTCTAGTACTGCTCAATTTAGTACTGTTCAATAAGTACTGTTCAATAAGTACTGTTCAATAAGTACTGTTCAATAAGTACTGTTCAATAAGTACTGATCAATAAGTACTGTTTAATGTAGCACTGTTCAATAAGTATTGTTCAATAAGTACTGTACAATAAGTACTGTTCAATAAGTACTGTTCAGTGTATTACTGTTCAATGTAGTACTGTTCAGAAATTGTATCGAACGACAAAGTTTATTTAGCAACATAGTACATCCGAACGATAGAAACGAATCTAAAAGAAACATAGGCAATACACAAGAGTGTGCGTTCAGATTATCGCGGTTTCCATTTCGTCGAGTGTCGCGTTTCGAAGACATCGCGAACACGTTGTTGCAGGGGAGACAGTACACGGTAATATTTATCCGAAGTACGGAAACAACCGTGAACGACGAGCAACGTCTTCGTGACGGGCTACGTCGTCCAAGGGGTCGAAAGATTCAGCGTCCTGCGGCTCGAGTGTCCGCGGTGCTCGACGAAAGAAGCCGGTGGAGGAAAGGAAAAGAAAAGAAAAGAAGAGAAAAAAAAAAAAAGAAAAAAGAGGGAAAAAAGGAATCAAGGCCCGCGAGTGCTAGATTTAATCGCGCTATTTTTTCGCGAGAGTCACGGAGCGCCGGGGTCTCCGGCTGAAAGTCGTGAATTTCCGAGGTGTCAGCGAGGCACGGGCTCCTTCTCTGCGCCCACCGGTAAGAAATCGTGAAACGGGTTGAGGATGCGTGGAGTGGCAAGGGTGAGAGGGCGACTCGACGTCGAGAGGGATCCGCCCTCCTCGTGAAGGGTCCAGCCGGGTAGACAGTCTCACTAATTACGCCGCGCCTCATTAGCGTGGAAGCCTGGCAGTCGCTTAAGGACACGTACGACGACTCTTCTTCGGCTTCGTCAAAGATACGAATTTTTTTTTTTTTCCTTTCTTTCTTTCTTCTTTCTTCTTTCTTCTTCTTCTTCTCTCTCTCTATCTGTCTCGTTGGTTTTCCCTCCTTCCTTCCTTCCTTCCTCGATCCCTCTCACTCTGTCGCTCACTCGAGAACACAGGGCGCAAACCGGGGGGCGGCCTTTGCCCGCGCGGACTCTCCACCGCTCGTTCACGGAATAGGAAAAAAAAATATTAGCAATGAGGAGGAATCCTCTTCTTGCACGCGACGAACGGTTTGAGGAGAACCGTGTTTATTTGCGCGTACACAGGCTCGCAGAGCCTTTTAACCCTCGGACCGTGGACTGTGACCCCCCACTGGCCTCGAGTTCCACCCCCTTTTGGTAAAATTATTTCCCCGAGATACGCGGAAACGATTGTTACGCGTCCGGGAACTGTTTTCAATGGGAAATTCATTTTTTTAGTATTCTCTTCTTCTTTTTTTTTATTCCGATTATTTTCTAGGCGAATATTTATTTTAGAAGTGTAACTAAGGATGTAGTCTCGATTTTGTACTTTACAACGTGTGTTATTATTTTGTTGATGAAACATCTTTGCTTTTAGGTATATTTACGTACCTAAGGTAAATTAGGTGTGCAGAGTTTACCTTATCGAGAGCACAGTATACTCAGCAGTAGTGAGTTAATGTATAGTGTTGAACCATTGGAATATTTATTTTACACGTAAATAAACGTTAATAGGGGAAGTAGTCTTGATGTTTAAGTGTGTAATTGAGGGAACGATAATCGATTCTATATTTTACAACGTGTGTTGTATATTTTGTTGTTGGACCAAAAGAGTACAATCGAAACATCTTTGCTTTTAGGTATGTTTACGTACATAAGGTAAATTAGGTTTGTGCAAAGTTTATCTTATCGAGAGCACAGTACACTCTGCATTGTACCACAGTATACTTTCTCTAGGATTCTATGAGTGAAACATAAGTGAGGTAATATACAGTGTCGAGCCATTGGAATATTTATTTTAAACGTGTAACAGGGGAAACGACAACAGTCTTCGTATTCACGCGTGTAACAGGGGGAACGATAATCGATTTCTTATTTTACAACGTGTGTTATGTATTTTCTCAATTTTATCAAACCACTGGTATATTATTAATACCAAGATCGTATATTTAAAATGTTGTTCAGGACCACAGTGTATCTAAGATCCTATAAGTGGAATATAAATGAGTTAATATATAGTGTCCAACCACTGGTACATTATTAATACCAAAATCGTATATCTAAAATGTTGTTGAGGGCCATAGTGTATCTAAGATCCTACAAGTGGAATATAAATGAGTTAATATATAGTGTCAAACCACTGGTACATTATTAATACCAAAATCGTATATGTAAAATATTGTTCAGGGCCACAGTGTATCTAAGATACCACAAGTGGAATATAAACCAATTAATATACAGTGTCAAACTACTGGTACATTGTTAATACCAAGATAATATATCTAAAATGTTGTTCAGAGCCATAGTGTATCTAAGATCCTACAAGTGGAATATAAACGAGTTAATATACAGTGTCAAACCACTAGTGCATTGTTAATACCAAGATCGTATATCTAAAATGTTGTTCAGGGCCACAGTGTATCTAAGATACTACTATAAGTGGAATTAAAATACAGTGTGAAACATTATTAATACCAAGATAATATATCTAAAATGTTGTTCAGGGCCACAGTGTATCTAACATACTACTACAAGTGGAATTAAAATACAGTGTGAAACATTATTAATACCAAGATAATATATCTAAAATGTTGTTGAGGTCGAGAGTCGAAGGGTCCGCGTATCGTAGGTTCGATGGTTGCAGCTAAACTCGTTAAGGGAACCACCGTCGGGCTCGCTTTGATTATCAATTCTACGCTCGACCAGCTCGCAGGTCCGGCAGAATAGTCGTCCATTGGTCCCTGACTTGTCCGATTCTAGGCGAGCGTGAAACTCTATTAGAGCGAGCCGCAGCGACGTTGGTACCGTTTCGATTTGTCCCCGTGAAGGGTTCGTGCGATTTCTAGTGGCTAATAGAAAGCCAGTCTCTCTCCTGCCCCACGTAGGGAGCTAAGGGTTCATTCGTTTGGACTTTTACTTAAAGCTAAACCAACCTCGACCCTTCGTCAGATCGATATTATCGGCCTATCGGCTACCCCTTTTTAATTGGAATCTCGATGTCTGGCTAGTTACCGTCTAATACTACTTGCGCGACGATGTTCACACTCTCGCGATCCACGACTTTCATTTTTGTTTTTTTAAACCTTCTGGCGCTTCACGGAGAGCAACGCGCCAAACAAAGTTTCACGTCAGTCGAAACGGAGCGATACAATTGGTTGGTCAATAAGTTTTGTCGTTCGATGAAATAGTATTAGGCTGCTCGATTAGTTTTAGCGAACGTTCAATGTATAATACTAGTGTTCAGTAAGTGTTATCGAACGTTCAATGTAGTATTATTCAATAAGTGTTATTAAACGTTCAATGTAGTACTGTTCAATAAGTGTTATCGAACGTTCAATGTAGTATTATTCAATAAGTTTTATTGAACGTTCAATGTAGTACTGTTCAATCAGTGTTATCGAACGTTCAATGTACTACTGTTCAATAAGTGTTATTGAACGTTTAATATAGTACTGTTCAATAAGTTTTATCAAACATTCAACATAATACTGTTCAATACGTGTTATCGGACGTTCAATGTAGTATTATTCAATAAGTGTTATTGAACGTTCAATGTAGTACTGTTCAATAAGTGTCATCGAACGTTCAATGTACTACTGTTCAATAAGTGTTATTGAACGTTCAATGTAGTACTGTTCAATAAGTGTTATTGAACGTTTAATATAGTACTGTTCAATAAGTGTTATTGAACGTTTAAATAGTACTGTTCAATAAGTGTTATTGAATGTTTAATATAGTACTGTTCAATAAGTTTCATTAAACATTCAACGTAATACTGTTCAATAAGTGTTATCGAACGTTCAATGTAGTATTATTCAATAAGATTTATCGATCGTTCAATGTAGTACTGTTCAATAAGTGTTATCGAACGTTCAATGTAGTACTGTTCACTAAATGTTATTGAACGTTTAATATAGTACTGTTCAATAAGTGTTATCGAACGTTCAACGTAAAACTGTTCAATAAGTTTTATCAAACCTTCAACGTAGTACTGTTCAATAAGTTTTATCGAACGTTCATTGTAGTACTGTTCAAGTTCAAGTTTTATCGAACAACCTAGTACTATACCGTTCAAGTTCAAGTTTTATCGAACAACCTAGTACTGTTCACTAAGTCTAGTCGAACAACAGTACTGTTCAATGTAGTACTCTTCAGTAAATTCTATCGAACGACGAAACTTCTCGAACAACCTATTACAAGGTAGATTTTAAATACTACCATTACACGTGACTTCCTTTTTCAAATTTCGTTCATTCTGTCGTATTCCATTGTTCCCTAATAACTGTTCCTTTTCTCGTATCTTGTTTTCCTCTTTTTCTAACACACGAGCCAGAATTTCGTTTCGTCGAAACTTCGAAAACGATCGCCAAAAGGTACGTTCGATTTTCATCGTCGAATTTTCGAAATCTCCCGGAAGAACGAGTTTCCCTTTCGATGTTGTTTCTCTTTCTGCCGGTAAACTCTCGTTACGTTGACTTCCGGATCGTTTCGGGAGTCGAGGACCGCCATGTCACTTCGTATTACATCCCCATGGGCTAACTCGAAACGATGGTCCACGATCGTTGCGCGGTCGTACGCAAGAAAAGGGCACACCTACAACGGAATTTCCCTTTATCCCCATTCCGTCTTTAGGGATCAACCGAATGCCCGTTTCTCTTTCACGTAATGCCGCACGAAAGTAAATGGTGCGCATATCCTAGACACGGGACCGCCCCAAGAGAAAAGGTATTCTGTTTTGTCGGTGGGGATCATCGATACACCTGTGCTACCTCTAATTTTCTTCTATTTGGGCCTCCGTGTATTCACCGTGTTTCCTTAAAAGCATTTCTGCTATGCAACGCCATTGAAAATCTCGCGTATTTCATTTTCAACCGAAAGTGTAACACTCGATCGATGGAAATTTGAAAAAAGGGACACTTCCCTGATTATTCATAGCACGAAGTAGAGTTCTCTAACTTTGAAATTCTAAGTTTTAAATTTTCGTAAAATTCTTAACAATTTCGTAATAAACAAAGTGAACGAACATCGTTGGTATTATTGTAGTTAACACTGGAACTATACCGATAGATTTCGAGTAGATTAAGGTGTTTTTTTATACCGATGATTGAGAAAAAAGAAGTACTTGTGAAATTGGAACACTGATAGATTTCGAGTAGATTAAGGTGTGTTTTATACCGATGATTGAGAAAAATGAGGTACTTGTGAAATTGATTATGTATGTAGAATAGAGTCGTAACGTATAGAATAGTGTTTTGGAAGTATGTTATGGAATTTTAAATAAATTTCTTTGCTAAAGCTGTCGAAACCAGTCATTTTTACTGGTCGGTGAGCCTAGTGTTAAACTGGACTCGTTGTGTAAGAAAAGGTGTAACCTTGGACCTGGTGACCCCCACATTTAAGGTGGAAGAAGTCGTGGCACTGAGTCAACAGTTCTCTCAACTGCTAAACTCTCAAAGACGTAATTCTACTGTTGAGTGGTGAAAAGAACTGTCCCGAGGGGTACTATCCGGTAAGGGGAAGGCTCCTCGACTCTACCGGTGAACCGTGTATTCTTAAAATTAATTTAAGAAAATTAATTACAGAAGAAAGAGACAGAATAGAAAATTCAATTATTTGCAATTTAAATTCACACATCTTAATCTCAATCTACCCTTTGAAGATTTGGCTCGGTTGTGGGCATTAGGAATCAGACTCTTTGCAAGAGAATTTTCTTCGATTTCCAACTAAACAATCCCCGAATTGTGAAAATGCAATAGATATAAAACATTTGGTATAGATATCTTCGAGTTTTCAACTCGAGAAAAACCCATCTGTCAATTCCCATTGTTAATCAACCCTTCGACTATTGCAGTACCAGGTGACGAAGTCCTTTCTGACTCGATATTTTACTAATCGTGTTCACTGTCTTACCAATCCTTTGTTTCCACCCCTTTTGTTGCATATTGTAGCTCAGACTAAGCGATTGAATCTTCGATCTCAATATCGGTCCATGTCGTGCGTGAAACGCCCATGAGCGTTCGTCGCGTATATACATTCAACGCGTAAGGGAGTCTCCCGCACAGAGGGTTCTTCTTCAAACTCGTCGAACGTTCAATCCATAAATTCACGAACGATGAAATAGCAAAAGATTCTTTACTACAATATTTATCGCATATTGTATCCTAAACTAAGCGATTGAACCTTCGATCCCAATATCGGTCAATGTCGTGCGTGAAACGCCCATGAGCGTTCAACGCGTATATACATCCAACGCGTAAGGGAGCCTCCCGCACAGAGAGTTCTTTTTCGAACTCGTCGAACGTTCGATTCAAAAATTTACAAATTTATGAAATAACAAAAAATTTCACGACTAATTTTCCATTCAGGGGAATCTTACTAATAGTCTGGAACGAGTGTTGGACGGAGTGATAATTTGTTTCCTTCGTTCGAACGAAACATAGAAAGTGAGAGAGAGAAAGAGAGAAAGAGAGAAAGAGAGAGAGGAACTGATAAAGGTTCGACGTGTAAGCGACCGTCAAGTGATCATCTTTCTCGTCGTATTGCTTAGGCGGGAGAACGGCCTAAGAGAGTCTCTGTCGCGGTTCGAGCTCAAAGAAACAATTGTACGTCGTCGTCGTTCGGGAAAGTGTCGGCTGATATCGTTCCCAAGAGGCTGTTCGCGATCTCGTTGGAGCTCAAAGAAACGGATCTCGAGGAACATCGGTAGGAAAAAGATGGGCCAATGGGGCTCGACGGTAGGATGGAACGTCGTCGTCGTCGTCATCGTCGTCGTCGTCGTCGTCGTCGTCGTCGTCGGTTCCTTGAACCGCGCGGGCGGGGAAAAGCGCGGCGGTTGAACGTGTCGTTAAAGTGGCGTGGCACTGGTAAGAAAAACTCGCGTCGTCGTGGGATTCTATCCGGCCGCCCTCCGGCGCTCACGCTCCTTTTCCTTTCTTCGCTTTCGTTCCAATTAACCTTGAAGCCACCGAGCGGCTAGGAGGCTCGCCGCAGGATGCGAGGGAGAGCCAGCGCGCATAAAGGGGGCAGTCGAATGAGATTAATTCAGAAACGACGACGAGCTCTCTTGCCTACCGCGTACGCACGATTATACCGTGGATATACCGACGAGGAGGGCACCGGTGGATGCCTTCTTGAATATATATCTGCCCGCGGTACGACGCTTCGGCCCACCTTTCTCCCTTTTCCAACGGTGATCGCACGCCTACCGCGACACGATTGTCTTTGGAGTTCCGTTCCTTTTTCTTGTCTTTTTTTTTTTCTTCTTTTTCTTTTCACTGTTGCGCGAATTACGAAAAACATCGAGAACTCTGGGAGAACTCTGGAGAAATTAGAGAGGCTACGGGTCGGTGAAAGAGACGAGATATCTGTGTATGTGTCGACGTATGTGCGATCGGTTAAATGGTTTGTGGTTAGTGGTCTAGTTTCTTGAATTTCGGGAACGACTTTTATTCGGTTATAGGGGGTTTGGGTGTCTTTTTTTGTAGTGGTCATTTCTTACTATGTTACTATTGTTTATCGTTTCTTATTCTAACACTATTGGTAATCATTTCTTATTCTAACACTATTGGTAATAATTTTTTACTGTACTATTATCAGTGATCATTTATTACTCTACTACTATTGGTAACTATTTCTTACTATATTACTATTGATAACAATTGTTTATTCTACCACTATTGGTAATAATTTCTTATTACACTACTATTGGTAATAATTTGTTACTATACTATTATCAGTGATCATTTCTTAATCTTCTACTTTGGTAATTATTTCTTACTATATTACTATTGATAACAATTGTTTACTCTACCATTATTGGTAATAATTTCTTATTACACTACTATTGGTAATAATTTCTTATTACACTACTATTGGTAATAATTTCTTATTACACTACTATTGGTAACAATGTCTTACTACACTACTATTGGTAATAATTTCTTATTACACTACTATTGGTAACAATGTCTTACTACACTACTATTGGTAATAATTTCTTATTACACTACTATTGGTAATAATTTCTTACTTTACCACTATTGGTAACAATGTCTTACTACACTACTATTGGTAATAATTTTTTACTTTACCACTATTGGTAACAATGTCTTACTACACTACTATTGGTAATAATTTTTTACTTTACCATTATTGGTAACAATGTCTTACTACACTACTATTGGTAATAATTTTTTACTTTACCATTATTGGTAACAATGTCTTACTACACTATTATTGGTAATAATTTCTTACTATACTATTATCAGTTACAACTTCTTACTCTACTACTATTGGTAACAATTTCTCACTACACTATTATCAGTAACAACTTCCCACCCCACCACTATTAGTAACAATATCTTACTACACCATTACCAGTAATAATATCTTCCCACACCACAATTAGTAACAATTTCCCACCGATCTTGGTCCAACATACACAGTGACAATTTAATTGCACAATAGCGAGGTCCACTACTCGCTCGCTCGCTCGCTCGCTAGCGCAAGCCCTCGCTCGAGTAAAGTCGTCGCACTCAACAGCGCTCTGTAACTCCCCGTTTTATTTCAACCCTTCTAATCCGTACTACATATTTCTCCAGCGTTCTCGAAGTCACGTTTCGCGCGTTCGAACTCGCGTTTCACCTACACGGAATATCTTTTCGTAAAATTTCCTCCTATTATCGCTCACCGTCTACTCGTGTACCACCGCGCTCTACTCGTTGTCGCGCAGAAATTCCTCCCGGCCATTTAAACAACCCCCCGTACTACGGTTGTCCCTATTTATCGTCGTTCACCGATCCACTGAAAAATGTTTCTCCCTACGCGAGTTTACCCCGTTCATCGTAATCTACATTCTCGTTTCTGGGTCACGCGATTAACCGAGAACGAATACAGACGGTTTGTAACGTCGACGAGGGATCTTCCACCAATTCGACGAATGAAAATGTTTTCCGCTTCCTCCTACCTCGTTCTCACCGCACCACCATTTTGTTCTCCGATATTTCCACCGGTACCGGAATCTGTGGTCTCCGTGGTGCACCCCTCATTCTTTTTTTCTTCTTTTCTTCTATTTTTTTTCTTCTTCACTCTCTACCTTGGCACGATTCCTTCGCGCTCGACTGCCTCGAGAACCCGCTTCGCTATTCTACGCGTATTTGTAATATCGACGTCCGCATCCCCGAAAAACGCGAAGAAAAGGTGAGCTCCGAGGGGTGCGGTTTTCCACCTCATTTCCGCGCGAACTGAACGAACAACGATTCAACAGAGAGATAGAAAGAGAGAGCTAGAGAGAGTGAACCCACCCACCCTCTATTCTCGACGATCTTCGGCTCTCTCCTCTCTCGATCTCCTCCATTGTGCCCTCCCGTACTCACCGAGCGAGGATCATCCGTCGAATCGGATTTTAGCAGGCGCCTCGGTTTTTCAGATGTCCTGCGGGTGCCTCGAGTGGGTTCTACCGGATGATCGGGGTGAACACGTTTTTCAACGATTTCCTCGAACGTGCCGCTAATTCGAGACGATGCTCGTTCGAGGATCGCGCGAACGAATCCGCGCGGACCAACTCGGCGGTGTTTACGCAACGTGGAATAAATATTAGGTGGTTAATTACCCCGTTTGTTCGTACACACGGTCGATGTTTTCGCAAAAAAAGGACGACGCGACTTTTACAACGATGGAGAGGGCGGATAAATAACCGTGGGGAATACGTGGTTAGAGGAGGGTGCGTGTTGTTAGGAACTTATGCAATGATCTGATGTTGAGTGTGGAGATAGAGGATGCAGTTTAGGTTTGTGTGTGGAAAATGGTTGGAGATTTTGGAAATTTATGCAGTTGTTTGGAAGGTTCTTTGTAATTGTTTTATACGCGATAAAGAGATATGTGTCTTTATAGTAGACGAAGTTATACTATCTTGTGTGTCTATTCAAGTTTTTGAATAGTAGTTTTGCTTTTTAAGGATTGTATCTAGTTCCTTAGAAATTATCTATCATGACCACTGACTCAAAATTACATTCTTTTGATTAAGGAAATTGTTGCCCCTCTTTTACATTGAGCTACTTTATTTTGTGTCCCTTTTCAAGTTTCTGAATAGTAGTTTTTCTTTCTAACGATTGTCTCTAGTTCCCTAGAAATCATCTATCGATCGATGGTCGATTAAAAAAAATTGTTATTCTTCCAACACATCGACCTCCACCTTGTGTGCCTCTTCAAGTCTCTGAACAGAACATTTCCTCTCTAAAGATCGTCTCTATTTCTCTAGAAATTATCTACCACGACCACTGACTCAATATTATCCTCTTTTGATTAAAAAAATTGTTATCCCTCCTCTACATCGAGCTACTCCATCTTGTGTGTCTCTTCAAGTTTTTAAACAATATTTTTCCTCTCTAAGGATCGTCTCTAGTTCTCTAGAAATCATCTATCATAACCAGTGATCAAAAATTCTGATCCCTCATCTACTCCATCTTGTGTCCCTTTTCAAGTTTCTAAACAGTATTTTTCCTCTCTAAGGATTGTCTCTAGTTCCCTAAAAATCATCTACCACGACCACTGACTCAAAATTACACTCTTTTGATTAAAAAAGTTGTTATCCTTTCTCTACATCGAGCTACTCCATCTTGTGTTCCTTTTCAAGTTTCTGAACAGTAGTTTTTCTTTCTAAGGATTATCTCTAGCTCCCTAGAAATCATCTACCACTGCCACTGACTTAAAATTACACTCTTTCGATTAAAAAAATTGCTATCTCTCCTCTACATCGAGCTACTCCATCTTGTATTCCTTTTCAAGTTTCTGAATAGTAGTTTTTCTTTCTAAGGATTGTCTGTAGCTCCCTAGAAATCATTTACCACTACCACTGATTCAAAATTACACTCTTTCGATTAAAAAACTTCTTATCCCTCCTTTACATCGAGTTACTCCATCTTGTATTCCTTTTCAAGTTTCTGAACAGTATCTTTCCTTTCTAAGAATCGTCTCCAGTTTCCTAGAAATCACCTACGGTGGTAGAGGAACGTTACAGTTAAAGTAAGAACGTCACTGTAAGATATCCACGAGTACAACGAAGTTAAACTCTCGATCGTTACCGTGTCAAAGCATCGTAAACCAACCAGGAAGGTGTCCACCGGTATCGCTCAATTTGCCCCACGGGGGCATTCTCATAATCGCCGGGCGTCGTGTTTCATGGGGCGGCACGTAGGACGAACTACTTCGGAACCGAAAACCCACGGTGCACCATTCAGAAACGGAACGCGGGGTCAAGTGGTTGCTGCTCCTGTCCTCCTCCCTTTCTTCCTTTTCATTCCCGATCGGAAGTGTGAACGTATCTCGACCTCGCCCTTAAGTGCCCGGATCCGTGACACGTTTTGATTCCTCGTCGAACGTATCGGGTTTCGGATCTTCGGGGCTGGCTGGATGTACCCCGTGTTCTTTGCTCCGAACCAGTCTTCTGGGTTCTCCGCGTGTCGACTTGTTGACTCGTTTACCCACACCGGCCCGGAGGATCCGATTTCACTGGTTTCGAGTATTCGCGGCCGGTACCGCCTGCTCCTGGAGGTCCAGCGGAATCCTCTTCAAACGGGTCCCGGAATCTCGACGCGGAGGACACGCTCGAGTTTCGCGGTCAAGCTGGAAACGCGGTTGTTCGAGCTGGAATCCATTCCTTGGAACGTCTTTAACCCTTTGGACTCGGGGGAGAGATCCTCGATCGTCAATTAATTCGGTGTACTATTGAGTTCGGAAAGTCATTTGGTTTTTTTAAAATAGGAGTTTTTTTTAATTTAAATTTAAATTCCATCTTTTTTTTTTAAATTCCAAGATTTAAATTTCAATTTGAATTGTATAAACGTTTCTACACTCTAAACAAAAATTTAATTCCCAAGATTCAAATTCCAATTTGAATTTCAAACCACGAAGTGTTCTCGGATCGAAAATATTGGATTCGGAAAGTCATTTCGTTTTTTTTTTGAAACACGATTTTTTTTAGAGTGTATACACTTTTATACAAATTGGAATTTAATTAATTCCAGATTAATTTTACCACTTAAAGGATTTTCTCGATACAAGACTGTTTTCGTCGGAGTGTTATACAATACGTGACTCATATAGCTAGTAGTAACACTAACTTGTACATTGTTATACAGGTGACTCATTCGTATCACATACACTCGTATGTACATTACAACTAATTACGATCCTGTAAGGTATCTACGAGTACAACGTCCACTTCACCTATCTCTTTCCCGAAGTCGTTACTTTCGTCACCAAAGAAGAGGCAAGTGAAGTCTAGAAGTCTGCTAGTCTAGAAGTCTGCTAGTCTAGAAGTCTGACAGTCTAGAAGCCTGACAGTCTAGAAGCTTGATAGTCTAGAAGTCTGATAGTCTAGAAGTTTGATAGTCTAGAAGCCTGGTAGCCTAGAAGTCTGATAGTCAAAAATTCTGATAGTCTAGAAGTTTGATAGTCAAAAATTCTGATAGTCTAGAAGTCTGATAGCATAGAAGTCTGATAGTCTAAAAGTCTGGCAGTCTAGAAGTTTGATAGTCAAAAATTTTGATAGTCTAGAAGTCTGATAGCCTAGAAGTCTGATAGCCTAGAAGTCTGATAGTCTAGAAGCCAGGTCTAGAAGTCTGCTAGTCTAGAAGTCTAGAAGAACTAAACCTAATGAGTGTCCAGCACCGATTTGTGGTCACCTAATGGTCATGCTCCGGATATTATCGCTCCGTGCTCTCAACTCTCCACAAATTGCCACCAGTCGTTTCTCAAGCCCCATTTGCATATCCCGTGAAAAAACGGACCAATTATTCTTCTTGTAAATTTTCCAAAGATTCCAAAGATTCCAAAGACTCTCCCTTTGTGATTCCCAAGCGCCATCTATCTCGATCGTCCGGCGAAAATAGACGAGTATCGGGAAACACGCGTTTCCGGTGAAATCGCGGCGAAACACGTTCCGGACGAGCGGGTTCCTCCGCTGTATCGAACGTCGTTGAACAAAGCCGAGGGCTCCAAGGGACTCGTTCCCCGTGTTAGATGGAAGGGAAGGGTTGCCCGCCGTGCCGGAAACCCGCGGGTTCTTCCCGCGAGCGCGACGCCACCGCCAGAAAACCCCGGCACCTTCTCGCAACCGGTTGTGTTTCCCTCTCTCCCTCTCTCTCTCTCTCTCTCTCTCTTGGTCCCCCCGCGTACTCCAGAGCCCTCGAAGGGCCCTTGATTTCGCAATCCGTAGGAAAGTCTCGCGGCACACAGAACGCGACGACGACGACGACCGACCGAAACGGACGGGGGTGGTGGTGGTGGTTGGGGGTTGGTGGGGTGGTGGATGAAGGAAGGAAGCGTTCTCTCCTCGTCTCGCGTTACGTTCGAGGAGAGAGAGAGAGAGAAGAGGGAACGAAACCGAGAGAAATAAAGAGAGAACCTCAGTCACGGTGAGGGATGAAAAGGAGGGTGGTGTGGAGGGGGTGGCGATATCCCTCTCGGTGTAGCATTTGAAGGAGACGACGGTTCCCTTTGCGAGAGTAGATCCTGATGGGACCACGGTGGGGGGTCGGTGGAGGGGGTTAGCGAGGGAGGGGGTATATTTACAACGAGGAAGGCGGAAGGAAGACGAACGGACGAAGAGGAGAGACGCGACCAAGAGCCAAGGAGAGGGGAGCCACGATGGGAGTGAAGGATCCTCGACAGTTCTAGGATACTCCTTGCCGGTATCCTGGGGTCCTCGTTGCACAAGGACCATCCTCTTCCTCTTCCTCGCGGCGTACTCTTTTCTCCGCGCGATCTTCCGCTTCGGGCCTTCTCCGTTCTTCCTCCAGGAAAGGTGGAAGTGGTCCTTCCTCTTCGTCCGTTTCCTCGTCTCCTCTCCGCTCACGTCATCCGCCTGGACGTTTTCTGCGGTTATGCGTCGCGGCGCTCTCCTCTCGCGGATTCTTCACCGTCTTCTTAACTCCGTTACAAAGCCGAGTAGCCACCTTTTCAGCGCCTCTTCTCGCGTCCTCTTTCAGGGACCACGCCGTGTCGTCGCCCAGCGACTCTTCAACGCGGTGGTCCGCGACCCTGTCCCCGTGCTTTTTCGTTCTCTCGGGTTCAAACGTCTACTTGATCGTCGAGCGATCCTGTACAGGATTCGAGATCACCTAATCACGATCCAAGAGCGGTTGGAGACTCTCACCCGCGAGATTTTCCACGACAGGAGGAACGCCAATTGTTCTTAACCTAAAGGGTGGATACTGACGCGATCTCGATCTTTCGTGACAGTTTTCACAGGTGGTGTCCAAGGACTCTTTCGATCGTTTAAGCGGCTTCGATGGATAGGTGGTGAATCAACTGGTTTACATCCATCCTGTTAGTTGTAACACTCGAGATTGTGTATTCTAATCTTGGAGATCTAACTTACCCAAACAATTTTTCGCAATTTTTTACAGTGGTTGGTAGTTATCTACCAGTAGCAACACTGGAGATTATTTCTTCTCATCTCTGAGGTTCAACTGACTCAACAAATTTTTCACAATGGTTAGTAGACATCTACCAATCAGTAGCAACCCTCGAGAGATTGTGTCTTCTAATCTTGGAGGTCTCACTGTTCCAAACAATTTTTCACAATAGTTGCTAGACATCCATTTGTTAGTAGTAACACTCGAGATTGTCTCTTCTCATCTTGGAGGTCTATCTGCTCCAAACAATTTTTCACAATAGTTGCTAGACATTCACCAGTCAGTGTAAATACTGGAGATTGTGTCTTTTGATCTGGGAGGTCTAACTGCTTCAAACAATTTTTCAGAATAATTGCTAGACATCCATTTGCCAGTAGTAACACTCGAGATTGTGTCTTCTCATCTCTGAGGCCCAAGTGGCCCAACAAATTTTTTACAATGGTTGGTAGACATCCACCAGTTAGTATAAATGCCCAAAAAATTTTCACAATTTAACACAATGGCTGGTAAACATCCACCACTCAGTACCAACACTCAAAATTGTGTCTTTTAACCTGGTAGGTCCAACAGGCCCAAAAAAATGTTCACAATGACAGGTAAACACCCACCCGCCAGCACCAACCCTCGAGATTGCTTCTTCCGATCAGGCCCAAAAAAGTCGTTAACGAACTCGCGAACAAATCTTTGATGGCGACGGTAGTATCCGCTCCCCTAAATCTAAGTCTCGAGAAGGACGATTCCCTCCTAGACGAGGTGGTGCTCGAGGTCCGTAAAACCAAGAGCAACGGCTCCAGGAGCTTAGAGCCAAGTGTCCACACAGTTGATTCGACGTCGCGGGCGAAAGGGTACCCCGGGAAGTCCCATCCAAGAGTCTTCGCTCGAGTTGGCTCCTAATCGCGTCGATGCTCCGCTCTCCTCGACACGAAAGGCCGGCTCGGTGATCGTAAATACAGCGGCGCGGTTACCGCGCGGAGCCTCGACGCGAGAGGAAAAGGTAGCGTGGATGTAAACGCGGGCATAGACGCGGACGACGACGCGAGCACCGGAGGTAATGCGCCGGCTGAGGCCAAGGGTCCTTGCTTTGACTCCAAACTCACCAGTATAACTGAATGCCTCTCTATAGGCCGAGTACGTGCTTCTAAGTGCATCCTGATTTTTCGAAGCTCTTTGATTATACTCCCTCTTTCTTCCTCACCCTACGTCCCTCCTCGCGATCCCTCGTTCCCTGCCTCTTACTCCCTTTCTTCGTACGCCTTTCCCACTTTCCCTACGGTCGATCTGCACAGCCAACAGGAGGTACCCCGCCTCGTAGGAAACTGTGCACCACCCCTTACCCCCACACTCGATAATTAATCGACGCGTTTTTTCGTTTCCTTCCTACCGTGTTACGATCTCCACTCTCGAGTACCGGGAACACCAACCGGAGAGCAAAGTTACCGCAGGAGGAACATTCCTTGGTAAGACGAGAGAAGTGTCGTAACGTTCAGATTGGAGTATATTGTTCATTATGGTGTGCGGGGATCTCGCGTATCGGGTAGTATAGTTATTGTATATACAGGAATATAAAGACAGAGAAGTATAGTGGAATTGTAAGTTGATGTCGACAGAGGGAAAACTGAAAAGGAAAAACCCAAAAAGGAAACTAGCGGATCTTAAAGTCCTCAAATTAATATCGACCATTCTCTATCGTTATCTGACACTGTTTAGATCATTGTTGTACTCGTTCCAACTAGAAGTTTAACATTATTTTTCGCACAGTGCCAGGATTGTTGATACTCTTCGGTTGGAAAGATTGGAGAACACAAATTTCACAGATACAGAGTCCTCTGTCAAAGGGTGAACGAATAGCGAAAGAAGATCGATCCAGGCTCGATTTACCTGGATCGAATCTCGATGATTCGAGACAAAAGGGGACCAAGGGGGTTCAGCGCGAACCATCGGGATCTCCGACGAAACGGAATCGAATAACCGAGAGTTGTTTGTGGTTTTTCGTTGCTTCGTTGTTTCACCGATCGGACGAGACACCGTGAACTTTATAGGGTTTTCACAAGCCGGGTGCTTTGACACTGGAAACTCACTCGAAGCTGTTTCGTTGGATTTGTAAACTACTTGTTGTCCTCACCTCCGTTGAGGTCACTTCCGGTTGGAATATGGGGGAAATCGAACCGATGGACATCTATCAATTTCAAAGTCCTGAAATTAACGACGCGTTCTTTCAAAATTTAATTATTTGATAATCATTCAATTATTGAAGAAAATTTATTAGTGAATATTCGTTCAAAATTGTCCCGTTGTTACTATTATTCAAAACTCAAAAATTCATTTATTACACGAGCGTGAAGGCATCCTCTATAGGGGGCTCGAGTCTCCACTTTGAAAATTGTTCTGTTACTATATTCTAAACCCAAAGATTAATTTATTACACGAGCTTGTCAACATCCTCTATCGGGAGCTCGAGTCTCTAGTTTAAAAATTGTCTCGTTAACCCAAAGATTAATTTACTACACGAACCTATCAGTATTCTTGACGGGGGGACTGAGTCTCTACTTTCAAAAATTGTTCTGTCACTATATTCGAGACCCAAAAATTCATTTATTACACGAGCGTGTCAGTATTCTCGATAGGTGGCTCTCCAGTTTGAAAATTGTCCCGTTAACCCAAAGATTAATTTACTACACGAGAGTGTCAGTATTCTCGATAAGGGGGGCTGAGTCTCTGGTTTCTTTCGATTCGCGTCTTGACGTTCCGCTCGAGAAATCGATTCGTGGATCGTCGGGTGCTTTTGGACGGCACGTGGCTGAATCTCTCCACAGGTGCACAAGTAGCCGTGTTGATTTATTTGATAAATGAGTAGTGGATAGGGCTTCAAGCGGGCGAGAGAGAGGGAGGGCCTCTCCACCGGAGAGTCCTACAACGCCGAGCGCACTACTCTTTCGCTCTTCTGCTCTCGTTCCCTACCACTCTCCCTTTTTTCCTCTCCTCTTGCTCCATCAAATCAAACGTGGATCCGGTGTTGGATCGACACAGCTTCCCAACGAGTGCGACACGACCCGCTCACCGGGTCGCCGCCTTTCCTCGCGACGCGTTTAAGTCGTTTCTTTCGCGTTGTCCGTCTTGTTCCCTCGAGAGGGACGATCCAGGACTTGTCCTTCGAAATTTCACTTGGATCGTATGTTTCACCTTAAAACGTTCGATTATACGTTTCTTCGGTAAAAGATGCACTGAATTTTCATCCAATACACTCGGTTCGTATATAGATGTATAGTGCAAGGTAGAATTTACCTAACGATTTTCTAAACAATTCTCATATTTTAATAAGTAACCCACCACCGAGTCGCAACCGATAATTTGAGAACCTCTAGGTTTAAGTTCTGTTTAAAAAAAATGGCGCCTCTTTTCGATCGTGACGCCCCCTACGTGTCACGATTCTTCGAAAACTAGCGATCTGGACTTAATACCGATACTAACGGTGATTATAGTTAACCATTGTTCGCTGCATCTTGACTACAGTCAACCGTTAACATTTCCCTCTAACTTACAACTTTCGAACTTACGAACTTTTAACTTACGAACATAAGTTATCTCTTCTGTTACTTTGTTTCGAGGCGTGCGCGTCACGAGTGAATTTATTTATTTATTAAAGTCAGAAACAAGTCTCGTTAGTATACATAGGCGTAACAATAATCGAAAGTATACCACAAAGAATAATCAATAATGCAAAAGAATAATCAAATATTATTATTACAAACTACAATATTTTATACAACAAATTTTTCAAGTAGTCTAGATTACTCGAAGAAAAGTTCAAACAGGTGCATAATCTATTTACTTCTATGACGGTACTTCCCATATTCGCCACCAGAGGAAAACCGACACACTGACCGTTTCTCGCAAGTGCTCGTACCAGCTCCGATCGGTATATATACGATCCGTTAGCGATCCCTAATATCTCGGCGTGTAAGGCAGCGGCTGCTGGACTGCCTTACCGATAAGTCCTCACTAACAGGCCCGTGATAATATCTCTCCCTTCCTTTACCTCCTTCACACTTCCTTCAGAAAAACTACCTTACTTTCTTAAACGGTTCGCGAGGTTAGAATCATGTATATAATATATATACAAAAGATCTCAAGTGTGTGATGAAGTAAAACAAAGTGGAGATTTTTAATAACACACACACACACACACACACACACACACACCTCGATGGTGCATAGAAAAACATAAGGTTTTACCAAATAGAGATTTGTGAAACTTATGCAGAGAGATTGCGAAACAAAAGAGAGCATCTGCGAATTGAGATTATATATATGTATAAGTCAGTCAGTCGCGAATAAGGATCGTTGTAACGTCTCTCGGTCGATGACAACGCTTCGATCGACCAAAATCGTCCCCCAAGACGACGCTATTAGGAGGAGAATCCAGCGAGAAAAGAGCGATCCGTGTACGCGGAGAGAAACTCCGGCTTAATCCGAAACGGCTGAGCAAGCAAGCGAGCGAGCGAGCGAGCGCGCGAGCGGCAGCAGCAAGCCAGCTATGCAAAAATCCGCGGCTTTTCTTCTCTCTTCCCAGGGCGACGGTGAAACACGCGGTTCTCCACTTTGGTTAGCGGAATTTCCGCCGATATATTCCGTGTTCTCCTTCTCCCCGGAGACAGCGAAAATATTGACTCTGTCGGCCGTGGCGCGCGGAAGAGAAACGCTCGGGCGAAGGCAGTACAAATTAGGGGCGGATGTCGTATTGTTTCGGAACAATGTCAGAGGGATTAGCCAGTCCGTACACACAGAGGAACGTCCACGTGAAAAACCTCCTCCTCTCCTCTCAGTAGAGTTTCCTCTCTCTTCGCCCCACCCCGAAACGATCGCGCGCGCCACCGGGTACGCGATTTATCCAAAGGCGGAAGCCCGAGGAATAATAAAAAGGATATCTGGCTTCGGTGGTAAGTCGACGAACGGTCTCTCCTCCCCACTCTCCTCCTCTCCCCCCGGTGGAGACACTAGGTGGGGTACGGGAGGAGATCAACGATTCCGTCGTTATCGGCGATGAATAATTAATGCCGTTAATGAATTAAAGATCGCCGAGACGTCGCGGAAAGTCTCGACGAGGCTGGCTGGCGGGCTCGTTAAACATTGGCCGACGTCTTGGCTCGCATTGGCGTCGCTACTATATCGATTCGCCACGTTGTAACGCGACGCGAAGCTTAGAAATCGCGTACCCCCTCCCCTTGTGCGAGATCCTTGGTCCCTCCCTCCCCCCTCGTCCTTGGATTTCTTCTCTTCCCCCGCCGAGTGTGTCCCACCCGTGGTTAGATTTCTGCCAGCCTGGCGGAAAAAGATTGGACGACCTTATGGCTCGCCGCGTGCAACGTCGATATTTAACAAACAGGGCCGGCGAAGAAAGGAGGTTGACTCCGCGCGAACCTCTGGCCTGCTGTACCCTGTGGAGGGGAGTACGTCATCGGTGTGCGTTAAAGCCGGCGGCGAAGGCGTCAGATAAGGCACCATCGTTGATTGGATCACCGCGAGAAATCGATATCTCGGCCTCTCGAGAACCAACCCCCCTTTTCTCTTCCGCGGCGGGTTCTCTCCTTCTTCGTTCGAGCCGCCCCCCTGTCTCCGTCGTTCTTCGAGGGTACGCGTCTCTCTCCACCCTCTCTTCCCGTTCCTCTCCTCCTGGCCGCGCCGTGGCTGCCTCCAATTTCCCCGTGACGGGCTCCTGGAGGATTCTCGAGTGCCCTCTCATCGCCCTCTGGGCCATCCGACCGAGCTCTGTCCGGCAGTCTCCATGCCAACACCCGCTCGATAAATTTATTGGTCGCCTCTGACACGAGTGCTTTCTGCATACTTCTTTCCCGTTCCCGCTCGCCGAGTCCGGTCTTATATCGGTTCCTCGTGCTCGCGGGGACCGGTCACTCCCCTTCTCCTTAGACTGGATAATTTCTTGGCCCGGTCGCGGACCAATCCCCCCACCCTACTAGAATCGCGCGATTCTACGACTCCGGCTGAGCCGCGTTTCGGATTACTCGGAATCCCGAGGTCGCCCTATACCCATTGTTTCGGCCGTGGAACACGTTCGGGTTACGTCGGCTGACTATTCGGCTGGCGCCCCTGAGCGTTCGCCTCGCGCACTCGACGCTCGGGTTATGAGTCATCCGAAGGGTTAAGAATTTGTTATCGTCGATCTCCTTTGATCCTCGAACCGCCAGAGTCGCTTACAGGGTTACTTGACTAAACATTGGCTTCCGCTTTCGGAGGCAAAATGGACGTGTCTACACGACGCGCCGAGATCGACGAGGGGAGAGAAAGTGGATGAAGCGATCTCGAACGCGCAACACTTACAACCGTACGCGTATCCGTGCTCGGTCGGTGCGTGATTTTCGTTGTACCAGACACGGCGCGCGAGTGCGCCGTTAAACGGGTTCCGCGACGCGTGGTACAGGTCGGTTCGATTCGGGTGGATCCCGAGTGTAGAATATATCTTTGTTGCGAAGATTCTTGTAATCTATCGCGGACGAACGACACCGAGGATTCGGTTTCTCGAGCCATCCCCCCTTCAGTCATCTCTGAATCGCAGGAGAGTCCGTTGCAAAGGCGAGAGCAGCCCGCGATCGGCCACGAAACGTTCGTTAATTACCATCGAATGATACAGCGCCGTCTAGGCTCGCGGGGCGCGCAATTAAACGCCCAGCGAATTAGAGAGCGCGCCGAGCCGGCGTAGGCTACTCCGTCCCGGTATTGGATCTCGGGGACGGTCGGTAGGGGGGGTGGTTCGGGTGGTAGGAGGGCGAAGCTCGAATCAATCCGGCTCCCCCTTCGCGAAATTGTAAATAAATTAGGAGCTGCACGATCGCGAGAGTCAACACGTTGCTCGGCGCGCGACCGAACCCACCCACGCTCTCTCTTTATCTCTCTGTTTTTCCTCTGCGCTGCTCGTACGTGTCCGCCCGCGACGTGTGTGCGCGCGCGCGTCCGCTGCGTGGCGCCACACACGCGTACGGTCGCCGCGCCAGCGGCACGGCGCATGCGCGCGGAGCCAGAGAGAGAGAGACCGGATCGCGGTGGGCGTGCGTCGCTCATAACGAAACGAGACGGGACGATGGCTACGAGGGTGAGAGGGCTGCGCGCGGAGGGCTGGAAAGAGAAAGGGTCGAGGGTGCGGGAGGAGAGCACACAGACGCCGGACCAACACATCGCCGTTGCGTTTATTAACGCACGTTGCACGGTGGGGTTTGCTGGCACAGCATCGGCTGTGCGGCAACCAGCCAGGCAGGGTCAAGTGTTTCTCTCCGTCCTTCTTCGATCCTCGTTCTTTCCCCGCGGCCGTCTCTGTCACCCTGTTCCCTCGTTTCGCCCCGCCGACCGCTCTGTCCCACCTTCCCGCGTACCTTCCCACCCCCGCGCTCGTCTCTCCCCGCCCTCCCTCGCCGCCCGTCGCCCCGCGGTGGGCGAAGCTGGAAATACCAGCCCGGAGAACGAAACGCCGCGCGCGGCCACGCTTCCCAACGACGATGGATTTTTTTATTCGCCGACGATTGTTAATTTACGACCGGACGATCGATCCGCGATTTTCGCGGCATCGTGACCACGATCTTTCGCAGAACGTTCGCCGGGCATCGGTAAACCGTGGTCGTCCACGCGATCAACGAACGCGGCTTCGGAATATTTTTTCACCGAGATTCGCTCGGCTCGAGTAATCCATTTATACGATTCGAGGACCAGCGCGAAGCGAGGTAAGCGCACGGCGCCGCGTTACGAGCCGTGGAACGTCCGAGAAGTATTATTCGAGCACCGTACGCGTAGTAATAACCGCCCAGCCGATGCGAATTTGAATAATAATCGCGCAACCGCGAGCGCGCTCGCGCGCTACTGGAATTTCGATGGAAATTTCTGTAATAACTGCGAGTTCCTCTGTATGCGTTACGAAATACCCGGAAACACGATTCGATCGACGGTGTATCGTAACGTCACGTAAATTCCGTCCGTTGGAACGCTCGAGAGAATTATCGTATCAGCACGTTACCACGTTCGACCATTTTTTTTTTAAATTACGCTCACGGAGGAGTCGCGTGGAAACAAGATTTTCCATTCGTACGCGTTAAATACCTAATCGAACGCGGGGAATCGATACGGTTAATAACCGGTAAGTTTGAAGAGTAATTGTATCGATACGATCGAGAAATGGCCGCGACCGATCCCGTCGAAACGAATTAATCCCTTTCTTGTTCCACGGTTGGGGGGGGGGGGGGGGCGTTGCGTCGCCGACGGTTAGAGAAGAACGCGTACGAGCGAGCGAGCGAGGCTTGCATTTTCCTCTCGAGCGAATCACCGTGAACGACGGAAACAGGGAAACGGAGCGCGAGTCTAGAGAGGGAGAAAGAAAGTAAAAGTCGCCGGGGGTAAACGTGTCTCGTCTCTCGTTTCGTTTCGTTTCGTTTCGTCGGCTGGCTCGTCGAGGCGCTAGAAGGGCCGGCTTCGAGGGCCTCCATTACCGGTGACTAAAAAGAGGAACAGGGAAAATGGTAAGAGAGAAGCAGAAGAAGAGGGGTCGGATGAGGAGCAGGGGGGAGGGGGGGAATCTTGAGCTGCACCCGGCTCGTTTCTTCTTCTCCGCGGCGCAAAGGCGAGAATGAATGCTCGGCAGCGGCAAATAAACGAGTGGCAGCGGAGAGGGGGGAGCGCGGTAGCGGCGGTGGTGGGGGGAGACGGAGGAGGAGGACGACGACGAAGAAAAAGGAGACGAAGAAGAAGAAGAAGAAGAAGAAGAAGAAGTCGAAGCGCGAGAAAGCTTCAACCGGGGAGGAAGTCGAAGGGAGCGGAGAGAGGGCCTCCTGCCGGAGGAGAAGCGGAGGAATTACCGGTTCGTTGGCTAACTGGCTTCATAGAAGAAAAACCTCTTTATATCTCGCGCACGCACGTAAGCTGGTACACCCGCGGCTGAAAAACGCGCCTTCAAGCCTCGAGTTTCATCGAACACACCCCCGTGTGCACGAGTGCCGCGCGGAACAAAGCCGCCGGAAATCGCCCGAGTGGTACTCT
Organism: Ptiloglossa arizonensis; assembly: GCF_051014685.1. Classification (NCBI taxonomy): domain Eukaryota; kingdom Metazoa; phylum Arthropoda; class Insecta; order Hymenoptera; family Colletidae; genus Ptiloglossa; species Ptiloglossa arizonensis. Next base: position 26,059,874 of record NC_135051.1, read on the forward strand.
CCGGGTTGCTGGCGCCATCTTGTACGGGCTGCCAACCTCCTCGATCGGGAACGCACGGTTGCTCATTGTTCTTCTGGTCGGTTACTCGCGACACATTTCGGACGCGACGCACCCCATATTTTTTTTTTCTTCTTTTTTTTTCAAACGTTTACGGAACCCCCTTATCGCGCGATCGAATTTCCAGGTTCCACGGGGAGAAAGAGATAGGTGTTAGAAGAAATCGCGGAGAGTTCTCAGAGTTCGTCTCTTGTCAGAAGTCCTGGGCAAAGGTTCTTCGTGGGTTGTATCTTTAACACTTCGCGATTGTTTAAATTTGGACACGAGTGTCGTACTGGTACAAGGGCAATTAATTTCCCTTGAAAAATTAATGATGGATAATATGTAAAATTATTGAAGAACAAACTAGATTTATTAATTCTTTTGCAAACTTTGAATATACGTTCGTAGAAGAGTGTGTTTTAACGTAATGTTTCTGTGTGAAAATTATATTTTAAACATTCAAATTGTCGGAACGAAACACGATTTTTAGAGTGTATAAACATTTTATTAATTTTAATAAAAATAATTATCTGAATTACAGACTCTGCATCTAATTCTCACTTAGACTCTTGGAGGATGTTTTCTCTTATTTATTATTCGTTATACGTTATTCGGTATACGTTATACGTTAAAAGTTATTCGGTATACGTTATATGTTATTCGTTAAAAGTTATTCGGTGTATGTTATACGTTATTCGGTATACGTTATATGTTATACATTATTCGTTAAAAGTTATTCGGTATACGTTATTCGTTAAAAGTTATTCGATATACGTTATACGTTATACGCTGACTACGCTGTTCTTTTACAACACGACGCGCTTCGACGATTTTCCAACGACTGCTCTCGATTCTCAATAACTGTCAATGGACCATCCAAATCCTCTCCTTTCGCACCTTACATCCTCACACGCATTCATTCCCTTTCGTTCTAATCCACAATCTCTCTCACTGAACACTACCACTCACGTACACCAAAAATTTCCCAACACGACGCAATCTCAATCGCTCCTCTTTCACACTTGGCTAGCACGTCCGTACCAAACACTTCGGATTCTCTCCGGACAACACGCAATCCCTTTCGTTCTCTCGCGTTACCACGGTACCGTCCTCCGGTAGGGATCTCTCGCCGATGGGACGATCAAAGACGTCACAATCTAACCACCAGGTTTCCAAAGTACTCGAGATTCCATCTTGGAGGTTCTCGCGCGATAATCGAGGGCAATTTTCGCAGAAAGAGCGCAGGGAAAATATTCACCCGGTAATTTGGGTCTCGGATCTACGAGAGATGTATCGAGTCGGCTCGAGGATCGTTCCAGTCGCGGAAACGAGGGAACTCGTTCGTGAACCGTGGAAACGGGGAACACCCGACGGGTTGCAGGGAGGGTGCAGTTGTGTGTTTCGCGTTTGCGTTCGAGGGATTAGAAAATTAAAGGTGGCGGCCGAGCGTGGTGTTTCGCAGGTGAACTCGAGGCGCGTATAAATTCTCCGAGCTCGTATCCCCCCCCCCCTCCCTCCCCCTCTGCGCCCCGCGGCGTAGTGAAAAAGACTTCTGCGGGTGCGGCACGGAAATCGAAACCCTTTAGCTCCGCTTTCCTCGAGAGGTGAGACCAACCGACTAACTCGAATGAAAAGGCACCAGTGCTGGTAAGAGACACTTCGTGCACGCTCCTGCTGACGTGTATCCGAGCACGAAAAAAGGAAAGAAAGAGCGAGAGGGAGGGAGAGAGAGGGAGAGGGAGAGAGAGAGAGGCAGAGAGGACGCTTATTTAGCTTACCTTTTACTTACACGTGCTGTACAATGTTTACCTACACCCACCTAAGCATATAAGATTGGAGGGACTGCTTGAGAGGAATAATGTTTGCGCAAGAAGAACGGATAGCGATTTCGATATTTAAAAAGAAAGAAGCGAAACCGAGGAGGGTCAAGGTTGACGCCTTCTCGACTTTCGAGCGTGGACATTGCCCGTGGTGACGTTTCCTCAAAGATCCAACCCAGTGAGATCACCCGTGCGCGGGATTTCGACCCGATCGCTAGCGAAACACTCGATTTCAATGGATTGAACGTCACGAATAGTTACATTCGACCTGGGGAACATCCTCCAAGTGAGTCTAAGTGAGAATTAGATGCAGAGTCTACTATCGACATAGCAGACTGTGGTGGGACGATTAGAGGAAGAAGGGATACGGATAAAGACACCACCTGCTGACTAAACACCCGATGTGAATGGATAGAACGTCACGAATAGTTTGAAGACCTAGAAAACATTCTCCCAGTGAGTCTAAGTGAGAATTAGATGCAGAGTCTGTTGCTAGGTGATCACCTGATGCTAGGTGATCTCGATCACCTAGCAGACTGTGGTAGGACGATTAGAGGAAGAAGGGATACGGATAAAGACACCACCTGCTATCCAATCACCATCTTTCGAAGATCAGGGACCCAAATTAGCTCAAGAATTTGTTCCCTGCGAATTTTACGGAAACGTTGGAAACGGATCACGATTCTCGCGACGAACCGGTCCGAAGTCTCTGGGTTTGTTGAGAATCTTCTAACCTAGAAGACGAACGAAAAGCGACACCGCGAAGGGAAAAATGTTAGCCGGATAGAGGGGGTGTGGGCGTCGGGGAACGATGGGTCGGACGGGAAAGTGTAATTTCAGTTTGAAACAGGAACGGGAGAGGCCGACCCACATCGAGGCTTCGAGTGTTTGTATTGCTGACGCGGCGATCCAATCCAATCCAATACCCATGGCGGATAGGCAACACACAGCGCGTATACTACCTACATATGAACGAATCTCTCTCCTCTACTATCCGCGTCGCTTTCTCGTCCGCGTTTCCAATACAATTTCGCGGGGCTCGCGTCGAGCGAGGCGGAGCTTTCATTTTGTAATTAATTGTCCGCCATTTTAACATCGGGAAATCATTTTTCTTTTTTTTTTTTTATTTCGGAGAGGACCACCGTGACTTTCCAATTAAATCACCCGACCCCTCGTCGATCCTCTCGCGTCCCAGCCGACGCAATACCCCCGAATGTGTCACGCGTTGACCGCTATCGGTATAATTTTCGTTTCTTTCAACCTTTCGAGACATCGTCGATCCAATCGTCTCGTTCATGCGTTCGACGTTCGAGTGGGACTGATTTCACATCCCCTTATTTCGAACCTTGTACTCGCTCTTTGAGTACCGCGGCTGGGTCAAGAGTGACCCGTAAGGGTAGATCAAAAATCTTTTTTCTTCTTGAGTACCATTTGAACCGATGCAATTTTCTTATTCTTTAGTTTCGACTTATTTCGAATCTTGTACTCACGTTTTGCGTACCGCAGCTGGGTCGAAAGTGACCCATAGTGGTAAATACAAATTGATCTTTCTTCTATTTGAAAATCACCAGTACAATTTTCTTATTCTTTACTTTCGGCTTATTTCGAGCCTTGTATTCATCCTTTGAGTATCGCGGCTGGGTCGAAAGTGACCCATAACGGTAGTTACAAATTGATCTTTCTTCTATTTGAAAATCACCGGTGAAATTTTCTTCTTTTTTAGTTTCGGCTTATTTCGAGCTTTGTACTCACCCTTTGAGTACCGCGGCTGGGTCGAAAGTGACCCATAGCGGTCATGCACCACCCCTTCTCCCAGTTTCGATTCTTTTCCCAATTGTATTGAACGTCCACTTCTTGTATCAAACCGTAAGCCCGTTATAAGTATCATTTAGGAACGAAACACGAGATTCTCGAGACACCAGATATCTATCCGATGTCCTCTCTGAAGAAAACTTAGGCTACACGTTCGACGTTGGAAGAGCGTGTATCTCTTGCTCGTTTCGCGCGATTTAAATTCTCTCGAGACTCCAAAGAGGTATTCGTCCAAATACAAACACGGTTCTGGAATATTTTTCTTCTATTTCTGTTTTTTCATGGAAAAACGTGTAAACCATGATAAATAATCGCGAAAAATATACCCAGAAGAGGAGGTAGCTCGAGTTGGACGAGTCTCGAGCGCGTTGTTTTTTTTTTTTTTTTTTTTTACGCGCTGGATTTTCGTTGGTTTGGTATTTCCGTGGCGAAGAAGCTCTCGTGGAAATCGAGGAATTAATACCGCGGACCTCGACCGGCGGCCGCGGGCCAGGTCTAATTAAATACCTGAGCGTGGTAACGATCCCCGTAGCCACGGGATGGGGTTGAAGCGGTCAGCCGGGCCGGTGTGCGTGCGTGCGTGCCGGTCGGCTGCTATTATCATAAACGCAACAATAACGAGGGATGATCCGACGTGTAAACTGTTGAGACCCTCCCCCGTGGCCCTTTTTTTTTCGGCGAGGGCGAGGATTACCGTGGGGGCCCCTCGAAGCTGTTCCACGCTCGGGATCCACGGGGGATGTTATTGTTGCCGCGGCGAGCGAGACGAAACGGTGGATGCTGCGCCCCCTGGAACAGAGACAGCGGGACTCTATAACCGGCGGACGAATCCAACGGGACCACCCCTTCGACCCTCGATAATATTGACGGTGTTCGCCGCCTCCCATTACGAGCTCGATTGAACCAAACTATACGATTATCATGCGTCACCGATAGTCCGTGCTCGATACAAGCTAGGTGAATACCGTGGGGAGCCATAGATCTCGGATTCGGGTGGTTCAAACCTTGAATGGTAATTTCTTGGGGAGGGTAGTCGATGGTTCAGTTTCTCGGCGGTGCGATACTTAAGAATTAAGTATCGGGATTCTTCGCGGACCGAGATTAGGGGTAGCGACGAGGTCGGGTGGAGATACGATGAGAATTGAGAGTGAGGAAATTGCAGCGGTTCGAATGGTACTTGGGAAGAAAGGAGAGATTGGATGTATTGCTAGGGGTCAGTCTGGACCCAGTCACTGTACTGAAAGGGTGAAGATGAGACGAGAATGAAGAGTAAGAAAATTGTATCTGTTCAAATGGTACTCGGGAAGAAAAAAGAGTTTTGTATCTACTGTTATGGGTCACCCTGGACCCATGGTACTGTACTCACAGCGTGAAAACGAGATGCCATGGCTCGAAGTATGACGAAAATAAACAGTAAGGAAATTGTATCGGTTCAAATGGTACTCGGGAAGAAAAAAGAGTTTGTATCTACTGGTATGGGTCACTTTGGACCCAGACGCAGTACTCAGAGATTTAAGACGAGATTCCATGGCTCGAAATATGACGAGAATGAAGAATGAAAAAATTGCATCGGTTCAAATGGTACTCAGGAAGAAAGAAAAGTTTCTATCTACTGTTATGGATCATTCTAGACCCAGCCCCAGTACTCAAAGCGTGAAGATGAGATGCCATGGCTCGAAATATGACGGAAATGAAGAGTAAAAAAATTGCATCGGTGCAAATGGTACTCGGGAAGAAAAAAGAGTTTTGTATCTACTGCTACGGGTCACTCTGGACCCAGCCACTGTACTCAAAGAGTGAGTACAAGGCTCGAAATAAGCCGAAACTAAAGAATAAGAAAATTGCACCGGTGATTCTCAAACGGAAGAAATATCAATTTGTATCTATCACTATGGGTCACTTTCGACCCAGCCGCAGTACTCACAGTGTCAAGATGAAAACAACTATACTAATCGTCGGTGGGCACTTTTATCCATCGAATAGTCAAGGTTTAGATCGGGATTAGATAGTGAAAGGGTTACGAAAAGTAAAAATCCCTTTACGTTTGTACCTGCAGTACCAAAACCCGCGAGGAACGATCTCGTAAGATGCAAGATGGCCAAGTTTCCTCGTCAAAGGATAGAATTATCGTTCGATGCACTCCAGAGTCTCGAGAAGTGTCGCTCTCGCTTCGATCCTCGAGCGCCGAGCGAGTCTGGTTCACGTCTTCTCGAGACGATCGACGACTTATCTCTGCCCTTTATTAAGAACCGCGGAGTCACGTTTTACGCAAATGCGTCCGTCCCGTCTGGTGGTGAAAGTATATCGCGTTCTGGGTGGGTGGTAGCCGTATTTAAACGGCCTGGGTGGAGCGCGGCAGACGGATCGAGTCGTCGAGGGAACACGCGTTGCCAGTCGGGGCGGTCAAGTGTAGACAATTCCGTAGCAGTTTTTAACTGGAACAAGTGGATCGATGGTCCCTTGGATAAATACACCCGCGATACCAGACAACGAGCGTGGACGAGGGGGGGCGAGGCGGCGGCGGTGGGTAGCGCTCTGCGCGCGCGGAATACATGAATGCGAGATTCTCGTTACCGTTTCCGCCAAGCAACCCGAGAGACGCTCTCGCGCGTTCCAGCCGCGACTACTCCTCCTCCTCCTCCACCTCCTCCGCGGGAGAGCTTATGATCAATTCAATTAAAATTGATTTCCACTCGTCGCGATACATCAAACAAAACGGGACGCGCTCGCTCGCTCGCTCGCGCGCGTGTCTCCTCTTGCCTCGAACTCTCCACCGCCCTTGATTCCGTTAAAAAGCATGATCCCGCGAATTCGAAACCGAGATATAAATATTCAAAACTCGAGGGGGAGTCAAAGACTTATTGCGTCCACGACATAGGGTGGGGGTCACCCGTAACCGTTTTGTTCTTTTGTCAGCGTGGTCGTTATACCGTGCTTCTCTAATTTTTGCATCCCTACCCTTTCCCCCGTTTCGATTCGTGCGAGGACTCCGACGAGCCTTATACGGGCGAGGTACACAGGGTGTCCTGGTAGAAAAGTGGGGGGCGCCACTTGTTACCCTAAAGTAACTTAAGCAGCTACTAGAGAGTTACGGAGGAAGAATGAGAGATAACAGGGAAAGGAAGGGAGTGAGTCTTTGTCCTGGGCCTGCTAGTTGGGACTTATCGGTGAGGCAATAAAACGATCGTTGCCTTGCACTGTAGAACGTTTAGAGATTGTTAAAGGAGCGTATATATACCGATCGGAGTACGAGAACTTACTATTAATCGATCGAGTTGCCCTCTAGTGGCGAGTGCTAGAGTTACTGTGACATTATCGAAGACACTCTTCGATTACGTTCCGATTACGATCAGATATCATTGATAATTTTTAATGTACGTGTACTTATATATACAGGAGTGTTGCAGACGCGATAAACTCTGTTTCTATGTACTTTTTGTTATAAAAAAAAAAGTGTAGTATTTCGAGAGGTTTTTCAGCGAGACATCCTGTATATTTACTTTTTTTATCCCCAGAAAAGAATGTAGTACTCAGAGAGATTTTTCAGTGGAACACTTTGTACAATACTCTCCTTTCCGAGTTTCCCTCTAGTGGCGAGTGCGAGAGTTACTGTGACATTATCGAAGACACTCTTCGATTACGTTCCGATATCATCGATAGTTTCTAATGTACGTGTACTTATGTGTACAGGGGTGTTGCAAACGCGATGAACTCTGTTTGTATTTACTTTTTTTATCCAAAAAAAAAAAATGTATTTAGAGTGGTTTTTCAGCGAGACACCCCGTATAATACTCTCCTTTCCGTGGGTGATTTCCGCGCGAGACACGCGGCCCGCGCCGAGCGCGTTGCCCTTTCGAAAATCCGTTATTAGCATCGAGGCTCCATTATGACGTTTCGCGATGCTGACAAACACTCAGCCCCGGCGTTCTGTCTTCCGTTCGACGTCCCGAGCTGTGTGCATGCGCGTTTACGTATTATTTGAGGGAACACGGGGCACGCGCCGCCACGCTCCGGCCCATTCACCTACGCGAGTATTGTGCCCCCTCTCCCCCCTCCACAGTGTGTCGGGGCCGTTGTTTCCTCCGTCCTTTCCTGCGCGTCGACGAAGGTGTTCGATACTCGTGCACCGGTCAACGATTTTCGAGGTTTGATCGACAGGTCCGTGGACGAAGATGATTGGGAGTTATAGCTCGCGAGATATCATCCTTTCTGACAACGGAAGGACCGCGATTCGGTCGAAATTCGGATTGAAATGAAGGGGACGAGTACTTGCAAATCCTAAAACCATTGGTCGTCATTATAAAATTAGGAGCGAAGTTTCGAAGGCTTTGGGTCATTTCACGTTTACATTTGAACCATTTAAATGTACTCCTTTTCCGTATACAGCAGATAGAATTGCACATTGTGTAATAGTCAATATGAAATTTAAAATTTAAACTGTGGTATATTTCTATATATTTTTATTAATCCGCAATTCACTTTCCCAACCAGTATCGTAACGAGTGAAATATGGGGTCGTTCGGAAAGTGACTTCATTTCCCAAAATGGAGAATATATAATTTAATGGAATATTTATACACTCTAAAAAAATCGTGCTTCATTCTCACCGAAAAAGAAATGACTTTCCGAACAACCCAATAGTTCTTTTATTATTTTTTTAAATTGTACATTCGAAGGGGAAGTCCCCTCGGTTGTATGCAAATGAGTGATCGCAAAGTTGAACGTACAGTGTACGAAAACGAATGGTATATTTTGCGATTGTACGTAACAATAAAAGAAACGATCCTTTCCAATACTGATCAGAGAGTCGTTCGATTTTCAGGCTACCAGAGCTCCGATTACCAAAGAGGATACGAGAGCGCCGGATCGAGTCAGGTTGTCCAGAATCCAGGACCATGGGCAAGAGGGTACACCGTACCCCATAACTATCATCAGCGTTATCAGCACACGGACTATTCACAACGGGATAACTACAACACTCAGCCGTACGGGAGGAACAATTATCAGAATTCACAGTACAATAACTATCATCAACAACAACGGGTAAGATTCTACGCTCTCTACCTACCCGATAACAGTACAATGGAGACAATTGATCGTTGGTCCGGATTCGTCGTCTCTCTCGAAAGTAACGCGTCTCTGGTCAACGAGTGACATAACCTAGTTCGAGTTTCCCATCGAGAAATGATTCACCGTAGTCGAATACGCGAGAGATTCAAAGTCGATTGGCCAGATTCATCGCGCCTCTCGAGATTAACGCTTCTCCGATGAACGACCAACGCATCGATTTCGTGTATCGGCTCGTTTTCGAGAACTGATTTCAATTTCTGAAGCCACGCTTAATCGAGCGACGATGCAAAGTCACGGTTCAGTGTGAGACAGAGAGAGTTTCGAGAAGAAGCTGTGTGTCGCGGTGACGCGATGCGGGCACACGTACGGCAATTAATCAAGACGTTACTTCTGGTGTTTTAGAATTATTCGGCCAATTACCAGGGGAACGGTAGCGGAAGCAGCGGAAACAGGGGAGGGTGGAGACGCTAAATGTGGAACGCAACCGTGTTTGTTTCGCGTTCATCTAACGCGAACGCCGGTCGTTGAAATATGACGAGGTCAGGTTTATGGGAAAATTCACGTTCACGCGGTTGCCTAGAACCGCGTAACTATCTGTTAGGACCAGGAGGATTGTCTCGTTGCGAGCAATAAATGACCGCACTGTTCTAGTATCCGCTTCTTTTATATATCCGACAGGAGATGTCAATGTAACGCTGTCCAAAAAAAAAAATCAAAAAAAAAAAAAAAAAAAAAAAAAAAATACGAAAAAAAAAGACAAGAAGAGAAACGTGCAATACATCGATGTCTCGGTATACTTCTTCATTTCTCGTATGTACGATTCGCGCGGGCTTCGTTTCCAATCGGGGATGATCGGAGCTCCTCGGATGAAACGAATCGTCCACGAACCCTGAGCGGCGTTCAGGCGACCGGGAAATTGATACGCGAAACGGATGCACGATGCGACCAGTGCCGACAGTTATTACTCACGAGTTTTAGCGACGTAAGAGTGTGTCAAATGTAATTTTATGTGGACATCTGTGTAGACAAAATGGACAAGAAAAAAAAAAGGGAAAAACAAAAAAAGAAACACGAAGGAATTTTATAATATTAAACGGTTCCGCGGAAAGTTGTTCTCTACCTGCGGACGAATTGGTAGAAACGGGAGCAACGTTCGAGCGAGCACAATCTGTTAATGTTGAATTTAATTCTATATTATAGCACCCACGGTCGGGGCGAGTTCGACTGGCCGCTCAAGGCCGCTCGGTGGTTACCCCCACTAGTCCCCACGGTCGCCCCCACCACTCTATTTTTCGTTTCTCGGCGCGTACCTCGCGACCATACGCTCCTCACTCGTCGGAGAGAGCGATCGCGGCGTAAGAGTGGGAATCGCTACTGCCACGAGATTCACAGTGGTGGGGGTAAGAGTGGGGTGATTGGTGACCTTCAGCGACCGGTTCCGACTTCGTTTCGGCTGTAGCTAGTACAATTTGAAACTCTAGAGATTATATATTACGTATACTATCGACTAGAACGATGATCATTGTTTATTGTAATCCGTAAGTTTTGTGCGGTAACGGTCGATCCGGGGGGCATTGGAGTTCAGTTTTTTCGAGAAAGATTTTAACTGCGTATTCCCGTGCATTTTGTCGCGCGCGTTTATCCAGCGTCGGTACCGAGGTTATATAGGTATTTCGAATCACAGTATCGTTGACGTGAAGCCAATCGTTTCTACGCGTAAACGAGTATGGTGTTGATTCTTTTTGATCTTTGCCGTAATCGAAACAGTTGAGGCTTTGACGAATGGAAAAGGAAAATTAGATTTGGGAGATATTTTTCACGGTGGGGACGACAGAGGAGGTGAACTTCCCTTCTTTTTTATCAAATTGATTCTTTGTTAACAAGCTTTTCTCGGAATAAGGTCTCAATTGTACCTCGCGTCCGTCGTTTATACATATCGTCTGTGCACAACCGGCTAAAGGGACACGTATATATATATATAATTTCCCTGTAAACGACTTACGCGGCACCACATGGACATTTTTGTATTGTATGCACTTGAGACAAATATAATTTAATTGGTTCTAACTCTCGGACTATCCCGAATTATCTGAAACATCCTAACTCACCTGCTCATGACCTTTAACAATGTTCCTCTGGTGATACGACATAACGCATCATATTTGAACCCAATTATACACTAATCTGTCATGTATCTACTGCTGGAATCAGTTCCGGAAGGAATGCACCATCTTGGTTTGAAATTGGATCACTTCAAAGTACAACCAATATGCACAATAGAGTCGAGAAACGTTTTCTTTACCTCGGGACACTTTTTAGGACCAAATCAGCTTCCGGTGGTTCTTCCCAATTAATCAGAGTTTCTTACTTAGCCTAAACTCTCTTATTCCTGGCGCAGTTATACAATTTCAACGGTTCGGCAATTTGCAACACTTGAGAACCTCCTACGGTAAGTATATCCACAAAATGGCGGAGTCTCTCGGGTGTCCTGTGGTAAGTACCTCGTCCCGTGTTATCTCGTTGGCTCCGCTTACACCTTCGCCCACTCAGTTGAATCTTTTTGACCGGCCAAATTAAAGCAGCGAGTCTCCGGCCGGTACAAACTGGAAACGCTTTGTCCCTGACGCGAACAATGCGAACATTTTGGGAAATTGGAAAGCGTAATCGCCACGAATGGCGTGGCATGGTATCACGGTTGAAACCAGGCGGTCGGGTACATCTGGTACCGGTCTACCAGAGCGGGCGAGCATTGAACCAGCGAGTACCACTCGAGAAAACAATAGCGAGCAGCGCTCTTGTTCTGCTTCTCTCTCTTTCTCTCTCGCTCGCTCTCTCCTCCCTTTGGCTCCTCTATCGTCACCCTGAAATCTGGATCCTACGTTGCAGGACGGTTTCATCACGAACCGGAGACGTTGGATTTCTTTAGCAAACTCCGCTCTAGCGACTCGAGTTCGAATACCCGAACGCGATAGTGCGTACGCGTGTCTTCGAGGATGTCTTCTACTCCAGAACCCTACAAAGAGACATTTTCTAATGAATTTCTTACCCAAACGATATCGACAGCTTTATACCAACTTGGTACGTTTATTTGTATACGTTTAAAAAGAACAAAAACACATTTTTGCATTTTTTTACCTCCGAGGTAAGAAACCACCAAAGTTCCGGATAGTTGAAGTAGGTCCTGAATTCTTCTACTCTGGAACTCTAACACAAGTTGTTTATGAATTTTTTATTTAAATATTATCGATAGTAGCTTTCTGCAACTTGTCACGTTTATTTGTGCATATTTGGAATCAACGAAATTCATTTTTCAAACGTCCAGGACTCCTTTAAAGTTTCTGAACAGAAACTAAAGTTTTCAATTTGGCACCTAACCTTGTTCGTCCCGGACGATGAAAATCTTCGGCATGCATTGTATAATATTTCGTACGGCCCATTTAATTTGCATTGCCCGCATAAGATTATCCGGTCTTTGGTTCAGCGATCCAAGCCGATATTTCCGATAGCCCGCATGAGTAAGTGTAAACAACCCTTCGGTTCCCTCGGACCCCGCTCTCACACTATTTTACGGCCCCGTTCGTCTATCGCTCGGTTGAAAATTTACGCGCTACAGTTTCTCAAGTAATCGTTAAATTAATGCTACAATGACTACCTTACGTTTATCGACCCATTCTACACATTAAACGTTACAATTTCCGAACCGGGTTTCTCGAGTACTTAAACCGACGTAAGAATAATTGATTTAAATTGGGTCTGTGCAATAAAGGCTGGAGAAATTACAAATAATTTCGATAATATTTATCGAATTCGATCCGACAAATAGCATTGTATTCATACGTTCGTTGAAAAGAACGGTAAGAAGTGGCCGCGTTTTTCGACGTTTCGTAGCAATTCTATCGAGGTTTCCGACTTCTCAGCACTGAGAAGTTGCCGGTATTCTTTTCCACGGTACGTTTCCCTTTGAGGAATTTTCACGGAGGATGCATCTCGAGCGTGGTTATTGCGTCTGCACACGATTATGGATCATCGAGCGCGTCGTGCGTGCCGCGCATACTCCTCCATCCGAAGTGCTCCTTTCTGTGAAGCATGCGGCGTTATCTCGGCTTCCTTGTTGTCCCTTTGATGAAATAAAGCACTATCCGCGCCGAGATCTACCCCCCTACGCTGGTAGTTGCGGTCCCGTTCTATATATACACGGCCGTACGTGTATACTTTCTCCTTCTCTCTCTCTTTGGTCTCGAGTTCTCTCGACGGTGCAGGACACAATGCGGCCCTTACATCTTCATCGAGTACGAGTCGTCGCTTGCGTGTAATGCGTTCACTCCGGTTTCCATACGGGTACGCGCTCCGACCATTTTCTACCGTCAACTGGATTCGCTCGGCCAGCTCTTCCACGTTTTTCTTTCCAAAGTTTCATACACCCTGAAAAAATAGTTAATTAATAAATTACGTCTTTGTTCACCGTTCGAAAGTCCCACCGTTTGTCAACCTCGAGTCCGATCGAAAATCAGCCGTTCACGGAAGCCTGGAGGCATAACGCGACCGATAACCAAAATGGCTGCTCCGCGCTCAATCGACTGGGTGGTTAGCAAGTCAACAGCGACGACCGATATTCGACGCCCATGGGAATATCTCGTTGACGGTCGATCGAGTTAAACGCAGCTTAAAACGAGCTGAAAAAAAAATATATATCTTCAATCGTTTCGAACATTTACTTTATTATTCTATAAGCAACGTAAAGTAGGTGAAAACTTTCTCCTCGAAATAATAGATTTTTTTCGAAAACATTCGGTTCCCTCTCGTCCGCTTTCGGTGTCGTAATGGGCTTTCGCCTGCTTATTCTATAAGCAACGTAAAGTAGGTGAAAACTTTCTCCTCGAAATAATAGATTTTTTTCGAAAACATTCGGTTCCCTCTCGTCCGCTTTCGGTGTCGTAATGGGCTTTCGCGTTTCGTAACAATTTCCCGTTGGCTGCCATCGTGTACTGTAATCTCCGAATTCGGGAACGACGAGCCCCGCTGAAAGTGACACGGAAAAAAATCCTCCGATTTCGATGGTTGTTTCTATTTTTTTCCCTTCCTTTTTTTTCCTCCCACACGTAACACTCCGAACGGTACGATTTTTTACAAACGCCCAAGCACCGTCGTGGAGCCGATGTAAAGCGCGTTTGTGTCGGCGGACGCAGATTCCAATGGTACGCACGCACTCGTGCGATCTGCGCGGGTAAAAAAAAAAAAACAAAGAGGACAGAAGAGAGACGGAGGAAACGCGAGCGAACGAGCGAGAGGACGAGGAGGAGGGTAGGGGGCACCGACGGAAGAAAGGGGGCCGAAAACAGAGAAAGAAGAAACTTTGGTGCACGGTAACTGGAGGCAGTCCGTTGGGTGGTTGAATCGTGGAGTGGAAGGCAGTGAGAGCTCTTGTACGCCCATGGAGAAGAAGGTCCAGGTGCGCCCTCACCTCACACGGCTCTGCTCCACGGCACATCCGAGTTCTCTTCTCCCTTCGTTTTCTCCCATCTTCGTCTTCTTCTTCTTCCCTGTTCTTCTCTTCCCCCCTCCCCCCACTACTCCTCTTTTCTTCCCCGCAAGCCGCGTTCTCTTACGCACTCCGCGGCACAGGCCACGCATTGCTCCGTGACGTAAAAACGCGCCGACAACTCGTGTTAATGTACGTCGAGATGCACCGTGTGTGTGTGCGTGAGCCGTGTATAAGTACGCGCGCGGGCGCGCGTATTCGTACATGGGTGCAGGCACCTAAAGGTAAAGAATAGGGACTGAAGTACCGGCGTGCAAAATGGATGGCGGATGTAAATGCCAAGTAGCCAAGTGTACGCGACTTTCTCTCTCTTTCCTGTTCGTTTCTCGTCTCTCGCTTCGCCTCGCATGATTTGCCTCTCTTTGTCCCACTCGCGTCTATCGCCGCGTTCCTTCTCAATCCGTTGCGACTATGCGGCCTGCGTTTGATAAGTACGCATTGCCCGAGTGTCTGCCGTCGCTTGTGCGGCGCGAAACCACGCGGAAAGATCAAGCAGCTGCCGGCGAATTTTTGTGCACGCTGCGGAGGCCCTCGTCTCCGTGGAACGGACGTTAACCGAGCACGATAAAATATTCGAGATTGTCTTACGCGTTAACGCACGATTATTTTTACGGTAGATACACACGGCTCTGTTACATTCCGCGTCCCCTTCTTCGCACGGTTGAAACGTCGGATCGCATTGTTTCGACTTTGCGAAACGTTATCGTTTCCTTGGACGAACTTGTATAGGTCACGTAGAACAGTCGTGCGAAATACCTGTCACTTATTCTCACGGTACAAAGATACATACATAATGGATAATTATCTAATCCCCGATAATCTATGCACGCCACGTGTCGTATATAGGTTACGAAATGTTATTCTCGACGTGCAGCTTACACTATTTACATCAGCGCGACATCTAGCTAGAAGTTTGATCGGAAAAAAAAGGAGATGCGTTTTCTATGTGACACCGAATCTCATTAAAGTGCCATCTCTGATTGCTATAGAAAACTATAAGTTTTGTACCAACCTCGTGGAAACAATAGGCACTACGGAAGTAGTGTGTGTGGCAGCAGCCAAGCGTGTTCGATCGATCGCGTGATGTTTATCTCCAATTAACGTTAGCAACGGTGGCGCAGATTATCTCGAGAATCGTCGACGACAGGAATTCTGTGAGGTAACGCGATCGTGCATCGAAGAACCGTGGGTGGTCGGTTTTCGTGGCGGGTCGCGGGAAGGTGAGCTCTTTGCTTGACGTGCACCTCGTTACCGCGTCGGTGGAGACGGGCTCAGACACCGGGATGACGCAGCACCGGCTCCTGGTTACCTCTAGCCATTGTTCTCCCCGCATTTCTTCTCAGCTCGTGCTCAAGTGCTCGATCGCTACCCTCCCTCGAAGCCCGGATCCCTCGGCGTGCTTTTAGCCCTGTGCCGCGTACGTCTTTCGTGTCTAAACGCGATCGTAATTTTACTTGGTGCGCGTCAATAAAGACGCGTCGTGTCATTGCTTTGACTGGGCGCAGACAAAGACGCTAGAAACGCGGCTTAATTTGACCGTGATCCTTGACAAAGCAGACACTATGGTCCGAAAAATGGCTCGCGGGAGACGGCTGACACGTGTGTTCCGACGCTGCGATTCCTGATTAATCACAATCGAATGGTAAGTGCTTAATAACCGCGCAGGTTAATGTTTAACGTATGAAAATATTGGAAAACAGTTAGGCTCAGACTGAATCGTCGAAAAATAAGTACGATTTCTTTGGGTAGAGAAATTTTAACAAGATCGTGCAGTGGTTGCCAACCTTGATAGAGAAAATATTATAACCGATATATATATATATATATATATCGAAAGTAGAATTCTTTCGCTTCTAAAAAAATTCTCTTTCCTGATTCGTCATTTATTTTTAATATACCACGATCGCGTCATTATTTATATATACATACATATACTATATAAATAACGAATCAGAGAAGAGAATTGTTTTAAAAGCGAAAGAATTCTACTTTCGATATATATAAAAGTATATATAGAATGCGGCTAAACGAGCGTGCAACCGAATAAGCGATTATTTTCGATAAATATCGGTAACAGTCTGGTCTGACTCTGTACACGATAAACAGCGACTAAATTCGTTGCCGCGGATGTCAGATTACCGGTAATTTTTGCAGAATAACCGGTACGTAGCGGTCTCGCGAAGTTTTTGATATATTCGAAGGGTACGTTAACGCGTGTCGCGGATGCAGCGTTTAACGGTCGTGGAACGATCGGTCGTAAGATTTGTCGATTCGGTAGTCGAGTGAGCAATCGGATGGCAGAAAGGAGAAAGGTGACGAGATGCATGCGACCCCCCGCGAGGTTTCCCGCGCGGGGCACCCGCCTGTCGATAATGTCCCGCGCCGGTTACCGACAAGGGCTTCACCTGAGTTGCGATTCGATCCCGCGGTTGGCCCCCCGTGCGAAACGGACCCCCTGCCCGCGTCACGTCGATTCCTTGACTTCGGTTGTCCAGTCTCGCGGAAATAACGATACGCTCGCGTGGAAAAAATACCCACGAATACGGTGGCAGCATCTAGCCGTCACCCTGTCGTGGGGCGCAACAAAGTCGGGGCATAACCGGGCGCATGAGTCGCCCCTGGTGGCCTCGCCGTGTGTGGGAACCGCCGATCTCGCGATTTTCCTTCGTCGCTCGAACATAACCTCTTGAGAGTTCACCGAATAGCCGGTAGGCATATGCGTTCTTGCCGCGCGTCGTGTAAGCGCGCGCGGGCATAATTTTTACAAAAGCGTTGCCCGTGCACCCCGTGTCTACCTTCTGCTCGATAAACAATATACCATCGTGTACGCGCCAACGGGCTGACGAGTGGGCCTCCCTCCACGGTACAATACACCATCTTATGACATTTTTCGTGTTCGACCGTTGTTGTCGAGCGCTTAAGTGCTCGTTACGTGCGCGCCGCGTCAAGCTTTTGTGCTCGTCGCAGCAACTGTTTTTCGGGCGTCGGTTAAGTGTGTCCGGAGTCTATAGTCCCGTAGCCCTTGCTCTACGTACGGAGAATTAATAACGGCTCGAGCCGTGCCCCGCGGCTCGTATGCCGCGATTCGGTCGTTGAAACCGACGCGACCGAGCACACCGAACGATTTTACCCTTACAGTGGTTCAAGAGCGCGCGGACATTTGTAATTGGACACCGTCCTACTCGATTCGCCTTCAACCGTACCCAGAACCGGAAATATTCCTCCTGAAAAATAAACAAACGAAATAAACAAATACAACGAATCTCGAGCACTCTTGTCCCGGTAAACGGTGAAATTCGTTAATTCGTCCCGACTCTCGGAACACTTCGCGACCCGAGTCCCGTGAGGACTCATCCGTAAAAGGCGCCGGAGCGCGTCTCTGCGTCGTGCTGGAAAATGGCCTTATTACTGGCGAGTAACGAGCGATTCAAACGACGACGACGACTGATTTTCACTCGTAACTTTAGCCAGCGGGATAATTCTAAGGGACACCCCCTCCCCCTCCCCCTCCTCCGAGGAGAGCGCGAAGATGAAAGTTTCGGTCAGTAGGTGGAAAGCCGGCTGCCACGTAGCGGAAGCATTTTTCATCGTCTTCGAGCGATTTACTTCTGGAGGTCAGGCTCGCCCACGCAGCCGGCTGTTCCGAGTGGGCGTGGCCAATGGGGGCGCGGTCGCGCGCGCGGTAGGGTCGACGGTGGGCGGGGCCATGTCCCCACCGCGCCTACCCCGCGATTTTTGCTCCCGGCCGGGTAACGCACACGCGCGTACCACCGCGCATGTGTGTACACGCGAGTCTGACGCGTCCTACGCGGTGTGCGTTCCCACCGTGACGACGCGCGCTCGGACACGGGTCACAGACAGTAGACTTTGCCGGGTTTTCTTCGGCCGATCGCCGCGGCTAAACGATTTCTTATGCCGCGACATTGAACCAGCCAGAGTCGTACGAATACGCGCGTCACCCGGTATCATCCTCCTTTCTCCACCCTTCCGTCGTCGTTCCTCGATCGGGCCGAGTGCGTCTCGTCGGAGTCTCGCGAGTGACGTCGACGTTTTTCAATGGAAAACTTTCCCCCGGTGATGCATTTATCGTCTTCGAGTCACCGAGATCCTCGCGACGAATATTCCTTACCTCGTTCCACCTCGTTGTTCCTCTCTCGTTTTTCGTTCCGCGCGTACGTGCACCCCAGGTGTTCCCGTCGTTTTTAACGGCTCGCGTTGTCGTTTCATCGAGTTCAGTAGGTCTCCAGGGCCCGCGATCGCCGAGATACATTTTCAGTTTCTTTCGCGCGACCGTCGGGCGCGACACACTCTTCCAAGCGGAGATTCGCCTTCATTTTACTTGACGGAGGAACACCGTGGTTCTCAGCATTGCGAGCGAAACGGGAGAACTACCAAGTTTCTATATCGCGTTGAGAAAAATTCCGGTGATTCCACGACGGTGAGAGACGCGTTCCAACGTCTTTGGATCGCGATCTCGATTCGATGGCGTATCGATGGGAATATCGGGCGCACACAGCTACCTTACGTACGGGCGAATATCGCGAATTCCCTCGCGGCATGGATGCCAAAGGCATCCTGGGGTAGCAATTACCTCCAGGGCGAGGGAGTCAAGTAGCAATATCTGGACCCGTTATCCGGTTCGGTTATCCCGGCTGGAATGCTTTGTGTCGCCGGCAATCTGCGTTTCTCTACCTGTTTGAATGGAGGTCTATGAGATCCGCGGCATGATTTCAAATGAAATCGACTCTTTGTCCCCGGACCGGAAATTTCCAATTCAATAACAGCGAAACGGGGGCCGCGGGGAGTTGAGCCGACGGATCGTCGATAGGAATTGGATATCTGGGCGCGGAAAGATGGAAAAAATGTTGTCGCCCTGGTGGCAACCTCTGTATTAGAAACGGAAGTCTTGGGCGATGCTTTGTCCCACCGATGAAGAGTTTTCAGGTCTCTGGAAACATCTAACTGGACGATATCGACGCACACGGCCGGCTTTAACCCTTTGCGCTCGAAGCTTTTCTCGAAAAGGATACGAAAAGTTCCAATCGATATCCGACCTTGTTTTCGAGCTGTACATCGACGCAAAGTATCTATTTGAACAGGAGGTGTTTAACCCTTTGCGCTCGAAGATTTTCTGTTATCAGAAACCAGCACCTCGATGAAGTCCTTCGAATCGTGTAATTAATTTCAAACGAAGCATTTTCGTTTCGACGTTTCGTATACGTATGTTTACGTCTTACAATAAAAGGAGTGATTGAATTTTAATTTCAGTTTCAAACCACGATGCTTTTCCCAATCGGAGAAGGTACAACGAATTAAGTGGCGATGGAGGATCGCCTCTCGAGCGGAAAGGCGTTAAATATCTTTCATCGACTGGAAACCGAGCCTATGAATGACGAATGCCAGGTATCCCCACTCCCACGCCCCCTGGCAACCCTTTGCAATGCATTAGAATCCAGCAAGCCATCGAGAGAGAACCGTGGAAGACGACATTAGCATCCTGGCTAAGGACACCCTTGCCTCGCTCGCGCGTCTTATATAGAAACAGCCCCATGTTTTCGTCGGGCCGGTATTCATGAACGGGGGTTAACCCGGTGTGGGGCGTTCGACTTCCTTTTCCTTCATGAATTTACAATCGACCGAAGGAATCGCGGAGACGAGGTCTGCGCGTGCCATTCCACGGATGACTACTGTCATGGCACAACAAATGTCTGACAACTTCGGGACGACGTCCACGTTGCGGGTACTTGTACTCCATCGTGACCTGAGTACTACTCACAAGGAGAATCCGCAGGAGAGACCTAATCTAGACCTTTGAGTGACCGAGTAGCTCGAGACGACGTCCATGTTGTGGGTACCTGTACTCCATCGTGACCTGAGTACTACTCGCAAGGGGAATCCGCAAGAGAGACCTAACCCAGACCTCTGGGTGACCAAGTCGCTCGAGACAACGTCCACGTTGCGGGTACCTGTACTCCATCATGACCTGAGTACTACTCGCAAGGAGAATCCGCAGGAGAGACCTAACCCAGACCTCTGGGTAACCTCGAGATTCTGAGATTCGAGTCAACTGTTCTTCACCGAGTATCGGGACTTTGAAAGTAAATATCATGGAAAAATATTTATTATCTGGCTCTACGTTTGCGAAGGAAGCAATATTGGTAAAAGTTTAGATGAAATGGGTGACTCGAAAAGAGAGAAATTTTCTTGCGTGGATGCAAGTAACACGCTACAGAATAGCAAGATACATTTGTACGACTAAATAAAGATTCAAGATCACGGAAACTAGACTGATCCCAGAAGAACGATTATCGGTATGTGAGACTCCTTGCAAGAAAGACGTTAGAGAATCTACGCTGATGGTTATCGGCATTCCGGAGGAAAGGAGTCTTTCGATTGCAAAATACGTGTACACGGGTAAACTGTAACGAAAAAGTAACACTGGATGCCCCGAAAGAACGATCACTTAGCCACAAGTACAACCTCCGATGGTAAGCCCTGTACCTACTCGTCTAATTCCCTGCATCCGTAACACCGATCAGAAATCTCTAGGAAATCGACGGCCATGTATAATCGTATCAAACAGTAGCAACAAATCCGCCGTTGGGGTAAGAATTACGAGCACGGGGGTGGGTGGTGGGGTAGAGGACGAGGGAGAAATAAAGAGAGAGTATCGTCGTGCGAACGAAGGGTAAACGGGGTAAGGGGGACCCGGATGGAGGCTGGAGCCACGTGCTGCTGTCACTGGCACAGATTATATTATATAGGAATGGCAGCGAATAGGTGTAGATATAAGCGTCGAGCGGCAGTTAATAAATATGATAATGGCGGGCGAGGCGAGAGAAAGAGAGGGGTGTGTGGGGTGCGATATGGGATACCAGTGTATAAGAGTGACCACCAGAAGCGGAGGCCTGTCACCGTCAGGACCTCTCGTATGTCATGCGACGTACGCATACGCGCGCGTGCACACGCTCATACACACGCGCATACACAGAGTCAGGGACACGCGGGCGCACGACACGCGCCCGTCGACAGCGTCGAGTGTGGAACGCGTGCGACCATTTTTTCCATCTCGCTTTTCCTCTCGCCCCCGACGCAGTATAATTGCTCCCGTGGCGCGAGATCGAATCTGCTAATTAGAATTCACGAACTGGACTCCGAACGTTGCTCTTCGAAACCAGCACTAGATGACCGCAACACTTTGGAGAGTAACGGTGATTCGGACACCAGCGAAATGAAAGTATCGTAGGTGCAGAGTTCATGGAATGGTTGGTTTGTGTATTTATTAAAAGGTAATAATAAGATTCTTCGTTTTATTGTTAACAACTCAAGTTTAAGTGTCTCAAATAGTAAGATTCGTCTAGGACCTACACATACGACTCTCGATGAGTGTATGTACTTCTCTCGGTTGAGATAGCACAAGCACTCGAGCTTTTGTTTATCAGAAACAACTCAGTCCCAAGTGTCCCAAGTAGTAAAGATTCCCAAGATGTAAACTGTTGTCCAGGAACACCTGCAAAGACACACGTGCCTAGGACCTACACGACTCTCGATGTACTTCTCTCAGGTGCAATAACACAAGTACCTAAGACTTTTGTTTATCAGAAACAGCTCACTCCCAAGTGTCCCAAGTAGTAAAGATTCCCAAGATGAAAACTGTTGCCCAGGAACACCTGCAAAGACACACGTGCCCAAAATCCGCACCACTTACGATCCGTAATCCTATCCTCTTGGTTGGGTTACGTAGCTGCGGGAAATTTCCGCGATAATGCGACTAGCCACCGTCAAGAAAGCGGGAGAGGATCGTCAGGGCAAAGTACCTACGCGGCCGTTTCCCCTCTTCCTTCCATTAATCTCACTTCCGCGCAGAAGTCGGAAACAGTTTTTCCCGATGGTGGCCTTTTCCCTTTTGACCCGGTAAATTGCAATCCCCTTCCTACCTCTTGAGGCGCTCGCGTGTCTTGCGCCGCGCGGCGTGTGTACCTGCACCCGCTTCCAGGAGCAATTAGTCACGGTGCTCTTGATAAATCGCTGGAATCCTAACCTCCCCCATCGGGGTTAAGTCTCCCGGCTCCAGACCCTCGGCAAATATCCAATAACAGCCAGCCGACTCCTGGATACTGCCGGTGGCTTCTCTACCTGCACGCCGGGCATTAACCTTCACCTATCGAGGAGAGATCGGCTTACCTTAATAATCGCAGGCGCGCCGTTCGCGTTCCAAGGGGGTTAGGACGTTACGGGGCCAGGAACACGCGGCCTGACTCTCCGCGGGGAGGGTGTTTCCATGGTGCTCGGACGAGATCGTTCGTTACGCACCACGAGAAACAGCACGATGGAAAATCGCGAGAGATGTAATGAAACATTCTTAGCCCCCTATCCCGTGCGAACGAGAGACAAGGTACGTTCTGCTCTCGGCCTGGAAACTGGCTAGGGAGGATGATCAATTTAGCGCCAGGTGGACGTTGAGTCGATACTGCTTGCGTCCCAACGTTGATCCCAGTAGCAAGTGATTTATAGTGATAGTTGAGAACTGACGGTTACCTCGTGGACGGGTCATTGATAGACCTTTGTTTCACTCTAAGTTGTTCATGGTGTATCGTGCGCTCCTGATGTATTTTATATGAACGATCTGTTGGTACAGTCTCCCACGAAGCTGTGAAATTGTTTTGTACGTTCCGCTTTCGTGGCAGGTCTTTCTCACTGGTCTTTACAAAAGGGTGCAATATTTATTTACGTTGCGTTAAAAGATACACCAAGATTTCTGAGCCTGGCAGGAAAGAGATGAACGTACCAAAGATATCGAGGTGGCCTGTTTCCGAAACCGAATATTTCTGTTCACGCCCCCCATAGGTGTCGAAAAACAGGCTGTATCCCCTTCCCCCTATGGCAAGACAGACAATCGCGCCGTCACCTCGATGACCCGACGAAACCCAGCAATCAACGATTTCGGGTACTCGGGGCCTCGGCGTCAATCCCCGAGTCCATTCAGGTGTGCGTTCGATCTTTTGTCCAGCCTCGGGGGGACAGGTCGAGAGCAAAGGGGGGGACAGAGGAACGGTGGAGGAAATGAAAAAGGTAGGCGAATCGCGGTCCAGTGCCGGAGTTCGTAGCTGCAGGCATCACGTTCGGTTCGAATAAGTATCGTTTTATTAATATCTCTGTCGTTATTTACAAAACTTTGTAATAATCTCTAAATTTTTTCCTCACCGTCACACGCTACTCGCTATTCGTCAATAGATTATACCTTGACGCTTTTTTTTGTCTGTACCTGTATATGTGTACGATCTGTGTGCGTGTACATGCGTGTCCGTGTATTTGTACGTGTTGTTACGTTAATTGTCGATAATGCTCGAGTTTTCGCTAAATTCGTTTACAGTAGATCGCGAACGCCCCCGGTCTCGTCGATGACGATTCGCCGCCACGATTCGCGTTTTCAAACGTGTTCCTTTCCCTCGAAATTCCCCTCCTCCTCCTTCCCCACCCCTGGCGACGTCTCTCCCACCCCTGAACACATTCTCTCGCTCAACCGGGCGTTCGTTCGCGCGCGCGCCTATAGACCACCCGTGTACAGATTCTATTTACACCGTCGGATTCACACCTGTGACCTCGTTATCACAGCGGCGCGATACGCGCGAAATAGTGAAAAAAAAAAGAAAAAGAAAAAGAGAAGAAAAACGCTCGCCGCTCTTTTCTCCCCCGTTTTCCCAACCCGGGGTCGGCGGAGGGTGGGGAGAGCTCCTTTCTTCCTTCGCGTCACCGTTGGAAAGAGCCGCGATCGATCCTCTTCTTCTATCCGCGAAGCGAACCGCGTCACAATTTTTCGAGGAGCTCCCTGCGACGCAGCAACACCGCCAGCACCACCACCGCTACCCTCCTCACCTCCCCTGGCCGACCGAGACGCCCCGCAATATACACCACTCTCACCGAACTATGTACACACGTGTGTCGCGGCTCGACTCGCGTCCTCCGCTTGAAACGCGCGCTCGCGACACGATTCCGCGTGGCAAAACGCCCGCTGGGATCCGCCCGCCCGCACGCCCTCCCTCCCGCCAGCCCGCGCACACACGTCAGGTTCAATGGAACGAACAGCGCGGCGAACTGCAACGGCGGTCGATTAATCCGTTTCGACTGTTTTCCCGTCCGCTCTTTCACTCGGGCCTCCCCCTTTCTCGCTCGGGAATCACGGCTCACTCGAGAGAACACTGGCTGCGCCTGGTGTTTCAGCTTTCCCGACCGACAGCTGATTGGTCGACTCCTACGTTGGCTCGCTCTCTGCAGCACAGATATCGTCCTGGCCCTCTTCTCTTCCTCTCTTGGCCGCGCGCTGGAAGAATCCGCGTCGTTGTCAGGGAACTGCCGATCAGATGCTGCCCACGGACGACGATAGAGCGGGTATCGAGTATCTCGGGTACGATGATACTCTCGGTAGTACGGCAGTTGCTCGACGATACCCTCGGAAGTATGGCAGTGGCTCGTTCGAACTCTCGTACACTCGGTCGTGAAGAACCGCAGCGAGGGAGCAGTCCAGGGACGAAGACAACAGTTCTGGACATTGAGAGTGACGATTCCAGGGACTCTGTACAGTTTCGGGGACACTACTTGGCGGGTCTAGGGGTCTGGATACCTTGATCCGTTCGGTTTATTAAAGTGCGAGTCAAAATCGTAGCACACGACCTGGACTAGCATTTGCCTCTACGAGTCAGACTAGTAGGGCACGACCTGGACTAGCACGTGTTGCTACGAGTCAGACTCGTAGGACACGACCTGGACTAGCATCTCTTGCTACGAGTCAGACTCGTGAGACTTGACCTGGACTAACGTGTGCTGCTACGAGTCAGACTCGTGAGACTCGACCTAGATTAACATGTGCCGCTACGAGTCGGACTCGTGGGACACGACTTGGATCAAAACGCGTTACGAGTTAGACTCGTAGTCGTCGATCTCGAACAATTTCGGTCTTAGTTTATCAGAGCGGAGTACGTTTCGTGAACATCGAAGTTAAACGTAAAAAATCACCCACTGAACGGGTTAAAGGGTATCGCTACTCGGTGTCGTTCGAGGTACCTCGCCACGCTTCCTTCGCCGAGTGTACGAGATCACAATTATCTTGCGGTTTTTTCGGGTGGTTCGGCAATTGGCGCAAGCGGAGAATACTCGGACGCGCGTACGGATAGATCTTTGTTAGTCGTTGCACGGGTGAGTACTGTAAGAATAGATTCTGGACAGGTTCTCTCCTCGCTGAGAAAGGTAGTGCACTCGACTTTGAATCTTCTTTTTCTTTTTGTACATTTACCGTTTCGCGATTCGATGGAGTACATAAAATAAATCTTCCTATTTTTGCAATTGTCAGATCCGTCTATGCTTGGTCCGTGACTCGTAAATTTCTTCCTTCACGTCGCGGTCCGAAGAATCTGTTCTTAGGGTACTACACGCGAGCACCAAGCCATCCCGGAGTACCTGCTTCTTGGATCGCTCGGCGTTGCGTTCTGTCTCGGTCCCGAACGGTCCGATCAAGTTGGAAACGTCGAACGGTGAATTGTTTGTAACCCAAAGCCTGTCTTCGAATCGGTGTCAGCCGGGATGACTCGACCTTCGTAATTCCGTTCGATGCCCGTGGTACTCCGACACTTCGATATCGGAAGTTGCTGAAGCATCGCGTAAGCGAGCTCGTTGGAGCCTCGAGTATTAAACATGACTCGACGGCTCTTTTCCTCGGGTTTTAATCGCGTGTTGAGTACGCGCCGGTAACGAATTAGAGGCTAACTTGAAGCGACCTAAATTGCTAAACTCCCGCTTCTTTTTTCGAATTTTCCATTCGCCTTTGAAAGACTGCTCGCGTAACGAGGCCCCTGGCCCGCGAGTTCCGCGTAAACGAACTTGCCCTCTAACGAGGACGAACCTCGTCGACGAGTAATCTCGGTCTTTCCTCGCCCGATCCTAGCTCGAAATGGCTACCACCGGGACATCACCTCGGTTCCCGGATCGGTGCTCCAAGTGCTGACCGTGTCCATGGTCGTTCTACCGATTCTCCAAAGCGTATTCAACTCTCCGAGTTAGCCTTCGATCGTTTTCCCAACGAGTTTCCACGAGCGAAACCCAATTCACCGTGAATTCAAATCCCTCTGGAGACCAACAATCCCTCCTCCATTGAACGCATTGTTGCAGCTACGGGCAACAGTGTCGCAAGTGCATCTCGGGTGACGCTTTTTGGCGAAACCGAGTCACCCATCCGCTCGAACACACCGGTGTACGGTTTCTCGCAATTGGAATCGGCGCGTTTCGAGTGGTCCTGGACAGATTATTCGCGCGCTTGCAATCCGCTTTGACGTTTCGTTGTACCCTCCAACCCGTGTCGGTTCGTCGTCGGTACGCGTCCGGGGGTTTGTAGGCGCGACGAACTCGGATTCGTCACCGGCGCGTTCACCTCTATCCGTCTGATCCCTAGCGATCGGTGTCCTTAATTCGGAACGCCTCGTCGAGGATGCAAGTTCTTCTCCTGGAAGCCAATGACTTCACCCGAGACATTGTCCCGAGGTGTCTTCGCCATGATCGATGGTCTTTGATAGAATTGGGTTAGGTCCGGGTTAGGGACTTTTGGAACTGCTTACGGAATCGATGGACGAGCAATGAAATTACGATGCAAAGTTATTTTCGGTAGACGGTAGTCCTGTTACTTAAACCCGATAGAAGCTAACTTGAGAGGGAACCACTTGCATCCCGCGGGGCGGATAAAGAACCGGTCGATTAGGTTGGACCGACTACTGCTCGATCGAGCTAATTAGGCCTCCACTGTTTCGCTTCCTCGAGTGTTCGAGAGTGCCTGGTGTCTACGGCACTCGACTCGGCCCGCAAGTGCTCGCGAGTGCGTTCGAATTAAGATTCCTGATCGCCTCTATTCTTCGTCCGAGTCGCGGGCTTCAAAGGCTTTTCGAGCCTCTAACGATAAGTAGGCGACGCTCCGGCGCAGATCGTTACGTCCTTTTCGAGAAGGTATCGCGTCCCTCGCGTCGTCGAATCCACGCTCAAGGTTCGCAAACTCGCGATCGATCGCCGCCACGCGAAACCAGCTAGAGTCACGACGAATCAGGAGCCCGGGCAAGAGACTCTTGGCCGGCTAGCAGCGACGAGAACGAAACGGAACAGCGCGAACGACGAGCTCTACTTTCGAGTTTCGTTTCGTAGGTGAACGATCGTCACGGTTCGTGACAACGTTGATCGCATTGTTTTTCTTTTTGTCCATCGGTTGGCTCCTCTTGCAATACCCGAATCGCCCCGAACATCGCTCGAAAGTTCGATACATCGATCCACGGAGGTCCTCGAAGGTTCACCGAAAGAAGAGGTTAAATCCGCATTGGAAGGACTAACGAAAACGATGTAAGTACTTTACACAGGGATCACCTTTGGTGTCTATTCAAGGGAATCTCCCTTCAAGATTCAACAGCCTTTCAATCTCTATCGACCGATGTTCGAAGCGACTCGAGTCCGTACGCAATCGTTTTTCTGCAAGAGAGAGAGAGCTTAAACGCTTATCACTGTCTCCAAGTAACCGTCCCGCGGTCGTCGCAGTGCGGACCAAGTCCGCGTAGAGTCTCCAAGAATCTAGCGGTAATGATTCTCCGTTTCTCCCCCCAAGAAAACAATAGTCCATTACGGGGGGACAGTCGCCTCTCCGGTTCAACGATGCCGAGTGTACAGGTTCTGGTGTCCTGTTCTTACTTAGGGGAAGTAGTAATTCACACCGTGTCGAGTCTCTCCCGAATTGTCCACTATCGTTCGTTACCGAGGAGGGGATGATCTTTCACCCCACGGGGGTTGGTCGTCGTTCGACCATTCGGCGAGCAAACCCGCGTTCCTCTATCGGACGGGCAGTGCGTTCCCGAAAGAATTGACGGCGTTCACCGAGCACGGGATCCGTGATTCTTTCTAGGGACTGTCCTCCATAGGGTACCAGGCAGCTGGGCCAGTGACGGAGGGGTTTGCCCCCGCCGCCGATGGCATGTACTACCAGGCCCGGCCTTGGAACGGCAGGTACGCTCCGCACTGCGGTTGCTGTTGCTGTTGCATGCTCTGCTGGGCCCCGGTCCTCGTGTACGAGCAGTGCTGGAGACTCTGGCTGGAGGACATCACGTGGCTCACGCCTACCACCGAGTGATGGGACACCGAGGAGGCCGCGTGATGGGACCCGTGGGGGCTGGAGGCCGCTGTCATGTGCGGAGCTGGACTCGCCAGAGCTGCGCTGGGTCCACCGCGGCTACCCTCGTTCCCGCCGCCCCCGCCGCTTCCACAAGGTTTTCCGTCTTTCACCAGGACCGGCACAGCTACCCGTCGTGGTGAACTCGCGCTCTGCAACAGAAGAAATTGACGATACTGTTCAGAACGTCGGAAACGTGTCTTTGAAATCGATGGTCGAGGTGCGAGTGGTGGTAGGAGAAGAAGGAGGGCGGATACTTGGAAACGTAACACGGAAGAGTATGCTAACGTCAGCGGTAACAGAATGCTGGGGTGTCACGGTTCAGTATCTAGTACTACTACCGTTGACTGTGATTTTTGGGTCATTCTTCTCGCCGAAGTTTAACCCACAATTTCATTAGAGAGAGGTCCCTGACAATACCCACTAGTCACCAATATCAGTGCGCAGAAGACTACCGTATCCAGGAACCAACACCTCCCTTGGCCAAAGATCACAGATTCGCTTAGGCAAGTGTTTTACCCTGCCATTCGAAGCGACTGCACTTCAGATAGAAAGGGTTTGCGGATCCCCAGGAAGTTTCCAACTGTTAAACACGAAATCTGCACCCAATAACCGGAATACTTGGCACCAACCACCCGAAAACTCGGGAAGTGTCTCTCGAGCCCAAGAATCAACGCACTGACGTCAAATTGGAAAGAAAGTTCCACCTTGAGCGCGAATATCTAACCTCTATCGAGGAAACGTCCCCCACCTTGAGAATTCATCAATTCCATTGGGAACGATCCGGCGGCGTTCGTTTAAAAAGGAGAAAATGACGCGAACTTTCGCTCCAACCTGACATCATCGTCTCTCTCGGCCGAGACAGCGGTGGCCTAGTCTACCCGATCCCAGTGTGTAAACCAAAGATCCGTAGGTGCACGCGTTGTACGGCGGAGCCGGTCGAGAAGACGTGGGACGACGGTGGTGGTTCGCCAGGAGGGCTTCTGTGTTCCGAGCAAACACGTGGGGCCTCGGTAGGCACAGGTACTTAACCCGCGCGATACCTCGTGATCAGCATTCGAGCGTACGGTCTCCGACTCTCTAGCTGGCGGGGACTCTCTCTCATTACGAATAAACAGTACCAGCTACCGTGGACCAGGTTCTGGGGCTCTGTCGGGCCGCGTCAACACCGAGTCGGCTATCCCTACCCTACCCAAACGTGTCTCTCTTTCTGCCGAGGGACTCGGTACGTCGAGCCGGGACCCCACGGCATGCCAAACAGAAGCCGAAGCAAGCCGGCCGAGTACCTGCCGGGACGACCACTCAGCTGTATCAACATTCGGTACACGACATTCCTCTTCGATCTCCACGGCAGCGACGCTTTAATAATATAATCGCGCTCGGAAATAACGCCTCGCACCCGGTGGAGACGCTGGCCGCCTCAATCTTTCAGCGAACCGACATGCCCGCGCGTTCACCGCGTCGCTTTCTCGTTTGCTCGAGCCTAACAGTCGATCGGACCGCGTCACCCATCTTGATCGCGAGCATTGCGTAGGATGGATTTCGGTACACACGGGTTATTTCAGCCGGTACGAGCGTGTTTATGGAAATTTGTTGGCAGCCGTTCGATCCACCACCTCGACGAGATTCGATACACCCCCGATTCCTGTGGATCCTGAAACGAGATGGAAGGAAGGATGAAAATGAGACTGCACAACGTGGGGATGTCTATAGACCGTTTGGAGGAAGACTTCACTTTGGATAAGACATCGCACGATTATTAGAAGAAGCGATAGGAGTATGTACGTGGAAATTTATTGTGAGCTGCTACTCTGTTGTACTCTTGATTCCTTCATGACTATTGCACGCTTTCTTATAAAACTATCTACGAAATGACTTACTGACTCTGAACAACAACTCCTATCAATCATCTATCCATCACATTATTGAAAGGTTAATCCATTAATACGTTTCCACCATAACTATTACACCCTAGAAATGATATAACCATCTCTAAACTGACCTATCGACTCTAGGCTACCGCAACTCCTGCAATCACTTCACCAACCAGTTATTGCATCGTTAATTCGTCAATTCGTCAATTCGGTGTCTCTCTAATCTACGATTCCTTCATAACTATTACACCCTGAAGATCCTCCTGATAGAACTGTCTCTAAACTGACCTATCGACTCCAGGCTACTGCAACTCTTGCAATCACTTCTCCAACTAGTTATTGCATCATTAATTCGTCAATTCGTCAACTCGGTGTCTCTCTATCCTATCCACGATTCCTTCATAACTATTACACCCTGGAAATTCTCCCGATAGAACCGTTTCTAAACTGACCTATCGACTTCAGGCTACCGCAACTCCTGCAATCACTTCTCCAACCAGTTATTGCGTCATTAATTCGTCAATTCATCTCCCTGTTGTAACCACGATTCCTCCATAACTATTACACCCTGGAGATCCTCCTGGTAGAACCTCTATCGACCGAACCATCGATTCTAGGCTACCGCAACTCTTCCTGATCGGTCTCGTAATACGTTAACTCGTCGTCCATTGACCTAACCCAGGATTTCTTCGTTACCCATTACAAATCCTTCCCTTCTTCGACGTAGAGGTAACACCGTTCCCAGGACCACGAGTTTCGAAACCGTATCTTTTCCCGGACGTTTCGGTGCCGCATGTCCACGTTACAAAAGCGAAAAGAGGGGTATGGGCGGGGAGGAGGGGGGAGTGGGTGAGGTGGGTGCGGGAGAGGCGTGTGTAGCAGCGATTCGATTCGAGTGGCCGACACGAACTTACGTGCACGCCGCGACCGCGAACATAAGTGCAGGCATGCCGTGCACTTCACGCTGACAAAGTGACGATTACGCTAAACGCATGACGGTCGGCGCGCGCGTCACGCGTCACGCCACTTTAGCCACTTCAACGCGCGTTAAGCGATTTCCGGCGAAAATGGCCGTGCTTAGGAACGGAGTAGTACGTGTATATTGAGCGCCGACGACCACCGACGCATAATGAGGCTCAATGTTGCCGTGATTGGATTCTCGGGAAACATATTTACGCGCCGATTTCCCTGTACCCCTCTCCCCCCTCCCCGTGCACGTGCGTAGGGGGAACACCGGTCTCTCTCGTATTCTTTCCTTCGAAGAGAAAATTGTCCGTCAGAGGGTTTTTGGGTCGAGGACTCGACCGTGATTGAATTCTTTCGGGATGCTTTATTCGGTGAGAGATCACTGCACGGATCTAGTGCAAAAATCTGAACCCCCTGGGGACACTCTAAACCATTTAGGGTTTACTCGATACCTAACGCAGCACTCGATCGCGATTGAATTGGATTTAGAATAATTATTTCACTGTGTCGATTATTTCACTAACATTTACATAACAGTATATAGTTAATCGTGAGTAAATGGACCTAATTTGAAAATCTGAACCTTTCGAGAGACACTCCGAATCAATTAGGGCTTACTCGATACCTAGCAGAGGACTCGATCACGATTGAATTGGATTTAGAATAATTATTTCACTGTGTCGATTATTTTTTCAACACATAATAGTGTATAGATAATCGTTGGTAAATGGATCTCATTTGACTAAAAATCTGAACCTTCTGGAGATACTCCAAACCGTTTAGGGTTTACTCGATACCTAGCAGAGGACTCAATCACGATTGAATTGTATTTAGAATAATTATTTCAGTGTGTCGATTATTTTACCAATACACAATAGTACATGGATAATCGTGAACATTTCGTTAAAAATCTGAACCCCCCGAGAGATCCTCCGAATCGATTAGCTCTCGCTCCCTTCGGGGTCTGCGGTTCATTAAATCTCGATTATTAACAAATTTCCGTTTTCGAGCAACGAAAAAAAAAAAAAATAAAAATGAAATACAACTCCGAGAAGATCAACCAGACCAAAGGATATCCTTCCACGACGGACCGTTACGTATTTAAAGGTACCCTTTTACGGTGAGCATTTAATTCCTTTAATATATCGCGGCCCGGGGGGAACGAGGCCAGAGATATTCGCGAAATAAATTGTACTTGAAGCGTCTCTCCCATCGTGCTGTCGTCGCGATGTTCCGCCGGCTCTAACTGTAACCACCGCATCGGATATATCTAAATGCGCCGCGCGACTTCCACGCGAATGCATCATCTCTCGTGGAAAAACACTCGTCGTGGCCGCGGCCGGGAATTGATGTAATTAACTAAAAAGCTGAGCTCCGTCGGCGCGGCCCCCGTGTTCCGTCCGACCGTCGTCTGCGTCTCGTTCTTTACAGAAGCCTCGGCCGAACAAAGAACACGGGAAGAGATATTAAAAGATTTCTGCCGGGACCTCTCGTTTCCGCGACGAATGGAATTCAATGGGTACCGTAAACGAGGAAGTGGGTTTTTTCCCCCCTTCTTCCTTCTTTTTTCTTTTTTCTCTTTCTTTTTTTTTTCAAATCTAATAACCGATGTTCCACCGCGGGTGTAATTACATTAGACGGTCTCTCTCGATCACCGGCGCCAACACGGCTTTCTCACCCGTGGTAAAAGCCACGAGAAACCGGGCCACGGATTTTTCCTCCCGCCATTTTACTTGATTCGCCACTCGTCGAATCAATCCGGACTTCTCCGCTCCGAGATCTAGAATACGGAACTCCCCGTAGAATATACCAAACGTTTCGTACGAGGCACGGACGGACAGTAATTCGATCAGTTGAGAAATTAATTCGACCGGTAGTTTCTACGGAAATATATATATATATTCTAGTTGAGGATATAAACCGGTGAAAAAATTTTGGAAAGTTTCGTTAACCGTACGCTCGAGTTACGGAGCCTCCCTCGATAAAAGTTCGATCAGCGCGGACCTCGATTCGCAAGACGTTACCGCGTAGCGTACGATTCCGACGCGCGAGACAAAGATGTCGCGAATATCGGGGACCGATCACGATTCACGAACTCGAGACTTCAATCCCGCGGGGATCGACGTCCCGCGTCTCTGGGGGGAGAGGTTAATCGATATCAATACTAGTATTGGTAACCCCGATTCCCGTCCAGGTGTTGTGCATGACTGTACTCACGGCAAGATGGCGACCGGTCCTCGAGAGCACCCGTTTCCGCGCTCCCCTGCAGGATACCTCCCCCCTCACTCCCCCTACTCTCCTCTCTCTCTCGGCGCTCTCTCACTCTCTTTCTTCCTCGTTCTCGCACACGCTCTCGCTCCCCGCCTTCGTCTTTCCCTCCTCTTCCTTTTCCCGTGTTCGCTCGCTCGCGCCGCCACTTGAAATTTTTTACCGCCGCGAGGGGAGGAAATGGAATAAAACGAAAGAAAGGGAAAAAAAAAAAGGGAAAAAATCGGAGCCCCGGCTGCCAACCCGTCGTCTACGTCGACGACGACGTCGGCGTCGAAGCCACCGCAACCGCCGTCGCTTCCTCGTCGGTGTTTCAGCTCTCTCTAAGACGATTAATTCTGTTAACCGGTGATCGCGTTTCCGCGCGTAACCAATCGGGAGTGATACCTAGGGAATATCGGGTAGTCGCGATTCTGTTAATCTGTTGCAAAGATTACCCTGGCGCGAGAGAACAACACGCATCCGGGCACACTTGGGTTTTATAATCGTCGAGTGGTTCGAAAGTTAGCCGAATCCGTGAGTTTCCAGAGGCGACTAGTATTTTTTTAGACTCTTCTCGAGAGTTGGGGAGATTCTTTAAAAATTGTCGGTAATCTCGAGCAGACTGGCCTCACCGTCGGGTAAACGAAGTGCCCTCTTCCTACGGGCAAACTTACTGTTGGTTTTACATTTGGTAAAAAATAACCGTACCAGTCGGGGCATCTAATTTCTTTTAATGTAATTTCAGAACTGTGTTATTCTTGCGGCAAGTTTAACTTGGAAACTATATCGACTCGAAAAACACCGCCAAGAGTAGCTGGGGGAAAGGACGGCAAGGAACATGGTTCTTCCGGTTACCAGGGACTCCAAATTCCTCTAGTGGGAGGAATGTCCTCTAGTTGTCTCGATACTCGGCTCGGAGAACATCTCCGCGAATATTTCCCAATTCTCGAAAAACAACATTGCAAGTTTCCCAATTTTCGAAAAGCAACAACGGAAGTTTCCCAATTTTCGAACAACAAAAATTTCCCAATTTTCACAAAACAAGAATGAAGATTTCCCAATTTTCGCAGAGCAACAACCGCGGGAAAAAGTAGACCTGAAAGAAACGGGTGCAAAGAACGCACGGTTCTTCCAGTTATCCGGAAGATCCGAATTCCCCTATTGGTAGACCTGTCCGCGGGACTCGTCCCATTGTGTGCAACGGCTAACAATGCTGTAACAACTGCCACGCCCGATATACCTACGCTACTCTGTTTCGCGTCGGTGCGTGCACGCGAACCCCGGCCACGCAATTACACGTATCGTCGAGCAGATCGAGATAATGGAACGAGACTCCTGCGCGAAACCGAACGGGGAGGCACGGTAAACAAGCCACGGAATTGAAATCGAGACCGTGGGTAGGAAGAACGAGACGGTAGACAGGCCACGGAAACGAGACGCGAGTCACCGAATGGGAGGAGAGAGTCCACGGGGGCTCACGAAAAACTAACGAGTAAATTATGGGGCGGCTGCTCGCCCTGGCGTGGACGAATCGAGGGGCGAGGACGGTTTACAGATCGGGCCACCGGATAACTTTCAGCACCATTAATGTTCTATGGGTGTTTACGAGCCGCCGCTTGGCGGCGACAATGTCGAGCCTATTTGGGGACAAGATTGATCGCGATCCGAGAGCGACTCTTTCTTAGGACACCGGATGTATTTTAAAGCCCGGTACGTTTCGTACTGTAACGCGTCTAAAATTGTAGGCGGTCAATTAACCCCGTGCCATTGCAACAGGAGAGGATTAAATATCCATCGGGTGTGTTTAGATCGTCGTATTGATTCCTCGAGGAGTACTCCTGGTTGAACGTGTAGCGCCTTTGTGTCCGTGCCGCCTAATCCAAACAGTGGAATACAACTCGAGGAGAGTAGGTGCGGCGTAAAGGTTGTACTTAATCGTGGGACGAGCCTGAGCGCAGACCAATGAGCGAGAACAACCCGTGACGAAAGAAGTTTTGATCAATCCACGGTAGGATTGCCCACTCGAACAGTTTTGCCACCGTTTGAAACGGTATGCAGTATAGCCGGGTAGCGAAAACACTGAAACGGGGAATGACTTGGATCAGTCACCCGCGAAAAGTGGGTTCGCGCGAAAACCGTGAAACGCGCGCGCGTTTTCATCGAATTTCGATGACACGCCCGAAAAAATGCGCCACGGGGATCCGCTTATAGCGGAACGCGGAATCTCCGTGTCGAGTGTCGCGCTCATCTCCGTGGCCCGTGTTTTGCGAAAATAGTCCCAATCGGCGGGCGTAGAACATCGGGTGGAAAAAAAAAAGGAAAAAAAAAAATGGAAATATCCACGAAAAAGCGATAACGAAGTGGCCGTGATGGAACGATTTCGAAAAACATTTCCAAGAATCGTGCGCGCTTCCAGCGGCTCAAAGGAACGACCACGTACGCAAGAAACTGACAGTGAGCAAACAGTCGGTGGATGTTGACACGAGGAACGATTTTCAGCCATCTCTCGCTTAAACGACACCTCGTACACTTGGCTCGTCGTCCGGTGGACTATTCGGTACCCGACGATCCGTGTCAGTTAGGATCTGGTGTTCCAGACTGACGGAGTTCCTTGGAACAAACTTGGAAGGCTAAAGTATCTAGATCACGGTGTATAGTGAACCTCAATGATTCGTGGACTAACAACTCAATGAACCGAATTCTCTAGGTTCGAGAGTAGCAGGTAAGTCAAACATTAAACAGTCTTGGAAGACTGGAGAGGTAGACTGTGATGGTAGTGAACGGTAGTATAAGATCGATAGACTACTATAGTGGATCAAGTTCTCTGACTTTGACACGATCAGTTCACTGATGAGTCGAACAATCGACAGACTTTGAAGACTGAATTAAATGGATATATAAATCACAGTGATCAGTAGGACTCCAGGATCGGTAGTCTGCTAGCCCAGCTAGACCAATCTCTCCAAACGAAAGATCAGGTGAAGATTAAGTCTGTAACTCGATCAATCGTTTAGCGGACCTGTGGACGAGAAAATCGATACATGGTTGAATTGATAGAGCAGCTGGATACTAGTGATAAAATATTAGATCTAGGACAACCACGAAACAGCGACGATGTCTGATTCCTGCCTAAACACGAACCGAACGATTTGCCGCTAATGCATGCCGAGACATCCGTGATCTCGCATACTCACGCCGTCCGTAATGTATTCAGAGGACGGGGAATCTGTGTGTATCGGGACGATCGCTGGCCTCTGACGTCTCTTTTGAATGTTATTCTTCCAGAACGAGAGGGAGCTGGCTGGAGGAGCGATTCGTATTCGCTAGTGCGTGCGACGAGATCGAGACAGGGCACGTTTCGAACTCGCAATTACGATATCTCCGGGAATCTCTGGCGTGTCATTATTAGAATCGATAAAATGAGAAAAAAGAAAAGTAAAAAAAGGGGGAGAAAGGGCTCCCTCCAGGTGGATCTCTATCAACGAGCAATAGCTGCGAGCAACCCACATGGTTACGAGATGTGCTCAGCCTCGAAACGAAATTCGACGCGACTTTTACCTAACCGAATGTCGAAACCGTTTGCAAGATTTTAAAGTTTATTTGCTTCCGATCGAACGATGCAATAAGCCGAATCACCGCCAGAGGGCTACGAGCGCTGAACAATTCTCGTTAGGTAGTTTACTCGTTTTACACTGGTCTCGGTACACGGATTAGAATAGTGTATTAAAAGAGAACTTAACCTAATATTGTTCCGATTCGATCTAACCTCGATAAAAGTACACCCAATCGACGCCATTCTCCGATTTACTCCGGAGACAAGTTGAACACAGTTCACATTACGTGTTATTTATTTATATAACTTTGGCACGTGGACTGAAACAATGTTCTAAAAGAGAACCTAACCTAATATTATTCCTAACCTCGATGAGTCGACCTAACCTCGATAAAAGTGCACCCAATCGACGTAATTCTCCGATTTACTCCGGAGACAAGGTGAACACAGTCCACGTTGCGTGTTATTTATTTATTCTCTCTATAACAAAAAGAAGACCCGCGACTTCCATTCGACGCCATTTTCTATAACGTTGATGTTTCACGGGGAAACATTACCGCGACATTGGTACACTTATTTTGGGTTGTAACGGGGTACCTCGGGGCCCCGTACAATATTCACGATTCGTCGTCTCGCGGAGTAAACACTCGAAAGGCGGACATTTTTATTCCTCTAGTTTCGAGTTGTCGCCGCTATGCTAACGAATCGCGAGCGTTTCGTAACTCAAACAAATTCCGCTGCTCGCCCGAGGATAAAGGATTAAAGGCAACAAAAAAAAGAATTTAAAAAAACACACACACACACACACACAGACGCGATTGAAACGAAAACAGTGAAACCAAGAAGTGGGAAAGAAAGAAGGGGGGCGAACGATGCGTCACATCGGTCGCGCGGAAACTCGCGTATGCATACACGCTTCGACGGTAATTACGTGTTTAACAGAGACGATTTTACGTTCCGTGGAACGTTATCTCTGAAAAATTTGGGATGGAATAACGGAATGAATGCAGAATCGCTTCGAGCCGGTCGAGTGGCCCACTCGAAACGAAATACGATGTGGATGCGAGGATTCGTGCGTCAACCCTCCCCCTCCCTACGTTCCGCACGGGTGGCGGGAGCGGGAGTGAGAGGGAGGGACGGGGCATTTTTCATTTAAAAGCATTTCATTTCGAAACGCTCGATATTTTGTCGTCGGTTCGCGTGTGTCTCGCCGTTTCGAAATCCCTCGCGAAAATCCGATCTATCGGGCGGTAGGGAGAGGGGGGGTGAGGGAAACTGGAGGGGGACACGCGTATTATCGTCGCGCGAGAGGGACGAGCGAAACGGTGGAATTTAATTGAATCCACCCCCCCCCCCCTCCCACTCCCCTCGGTGCTTTCCGGTTTTCCACGTTCTTTTGAATATTTTTTTTTTTTCTTTTTTTTTCCCGCCCCGTAATTTTCTTTAACGATTAGTTACCTGATTCTGAGCGTTCTGTTCCGCCATCGCCTTCTCCTTGGCTTGCCTCTTGCACTTGTATCGATGATTTTGAAACCATATTTTCACCTGCAATGCAAATAATTAACTCGCATGTAAACAATCATTCGCATAAATTTTTTCGTGTTCGAGAGTCTTTCAAATTTTTACATTTTATTCGCCGATAATTATTATGCACAAGATTCGCGTTCAGATTGAAACATTTTGTACAGTCACTTCCACCTGAGATGCTCGAAATTGGGACGAATACTTAAATTTCTCGAATGCGTTCAAGCGATCGAGGAAGATATTGTAAATGATGAATGTTCGTGTAAATGATATTTTGATGCAAAATTTGACGTTAGATTTTCAGATTGGAAACCATCGGTGAAAGAATCCGGACGTATTCTCTTTTTCTGCTCCGAAATAAAGAAAACTGGATGTACGTTTTCGTGCGTGAACTGTCGTCAGGTAGGAATTCAAATATTTTCACAAGAGGGGAGGAGCGCAAGTCTTTTGTCGCGTGTATACGTTTTAAGTAACCTGGAACTGTCCGCGGACCCCTAAACCCATAATCCACAGTTATTATAAGTCTGTTATTTCTTCGAGAGGGATTTAACGCCTCGTTCGTTCACGGGGCGAATGCTCCAGAGCTTGATTTTTTGCACTTCACCGTGGATACAATTTTCGTAGCAATTTCGTACACCTTTCGTAAATTAAAATTTATACTTCGTCGAAAAGTGAATTGCAAAGTGACCGGTCTATCCGACGAGAAAGATAATTTGGTAAAAAAATACTGATGATCTCACAAAGCGGTCTTTATTAAACGTTTTAGGCAAGTGAACGCGGTAGATTCTTTAGAAAAAAGCCTCTAAAGTAAGAGGATTTTCTCGTTGGAGAAAACTCGCGAGTGTGTAACACTTTGCACCGTTTCTCCATGTGAAAAATCGCTTCGCGTGACTTTAAATACGTCGCAAGGAACGCGACACCTTACGAACACTTTATAAAATTTAGAAACATTATGCAGAAACTTTTGAGACGGTACTTTTCGCTACACAGGAGACCAACCTTTAGTTTCATAAAAAAAAAAAATACATAAATATATGTATACTTGGTAAGCTGAAAATCGATCGAATTTAAACATTAGTGTCCTAGAATCTGTGTAAGTTGTTAGAATCTATCAAAAATAGTCTCTTTCGATAGTCGTAGTCTACTGAGTACCTAACAACTTACGATACCATCTTCAAATTAGATAGGTGAATTTATTACCTAAGAAACTGGTTCGATAGGTTAAATAATAGTCTACCGATCTAGGTGTCCTGTTCACTGTGATCTGCATGTCCTAGTTTACTGTCCACTGTGATCTACATGTCCTAGTCTACTGTTTACTCTGATCTACATGTCCTAGCCTACTGTTTACTCTGATCTACATGTCCTAGTCTACTGTTTACTCTGATCTACATATCCTAGTCTACTTTCCACAGTGATTTACATGTCCTAGTCTACTTTCCACGGTGATCCACATGTCCACTGTGATCCACATGTCCACTATGATCTACGTGTCCACTATGATCTACATATCCCAAGTGTCCTATTTATTCGATAGACTCTATCACGATCCGTCGGGTCATTTCGACGAGTCTCGATTCAGAGCATTTTGTATAACCAAATATTTCGTTTCTAGCAATCGATGGACAGAATCGTTGGTTCCCCGACGGATACCTCCTCTACACGGTGGTCAAGAGGAAAACGGAACCCGGTACGGTTTTTGTGAAGTTCCGTCGGAGGAGCAGCGATGCGCGGGCCCAGAAGCACCGCTCGAAAACCGCTTTTACGGCAATTGAACGCGATTAGGGATGCCGGCCCTGTGCTCACAGGATCGAGATCGGCATCTGCTTATGACAGGAGCGCGTTATAATCCGTATTGTGCATTATGCGCTGTTCACAGGGGGCGCGGAGCTCGTCCCGATCGCGCCTGCATTGTCGTCCGTTGATGAAAACAATGGCTCCCGTCGGCTGATTTAATCCTTCACGCGAGTTTGCCAGGATGTCGCCCGATGGTGTTAAGGTCGCCGTGTTTCGAGAGGCGGCATACCATGGAAGACCGCGAAGATAGCGATTTTGTGGGAACTTGAAGATGAATAGCTCTGGATACACTTGGGTAGCCCTCTGATAGACT
Organism: Ptiloglossa arizonensis; assembly: GCF_051014685.1. Classification (NCBI taxonomy): domain Eukaryota; kingdom Metazoa; phylum Arthropoda; class Insecta; order Hymenoptera; family Colletidae; genus Ptiloglossa; species Ptiloglossa arizonensis. Next base: position 26,100,619 of record NC_135051.1, read on the forward strand.
CTTGTACACTGGAGGGGTCAATACTGGGGTAAAAGTCTGGCTAGCCGATTGGAAGAGTCGATCGATGGACTATGATGGACTAGTGAACTAGTAGGTTAGTTCTTTAAAAGATTAGTGGACTACCGGACCAGGATCAACGAACTAAGATAAGTTACCTAGGTTAGAGATCAGCGTACCGATACTTCCGTCAGTCGAAAGACGAACACTAGTGAACTGGTGACTTAGAGAATACCTAGTAGACTAATGATTCACTAATAATCTAGAAGATTGTCAGACAGACTATTCGATATGGCAACCCATTTCGAACCAAACTGCACGAATCGAGGTGTTTTGATAAACCTAAACACTGCAGAGATTACCCAACTGCAGTTAAGCCACCATTTTCAACAGAAAGCATCTCGCCAAGAGATTTAGACCCCGAATGGATTTTCATTCGTTCGTGTAAGGGAACGACGGATTGAACGTTTCTAAAAAGAGGACAAAAGGGGCAAATTAGAGGCATGTGTGAAAGGTACGCCTAAGCTCGATTTTTATCGCACGAATCAAAGGCGCGTCTCGACCTATATGTTGCTTGGCTGTAACCTCCTACTCGAGTGGCTGTAACCCGCTGCAATCCCCCTGTAGCCCTCTGTAACCCCCATTGTCGAAGTTATGCACGCTGAGAATGCAACGAAAGCACTTTAAGGGGCCCCCGTGCAGTAGACCGTGTCTCGAGTGCCTGCCACCGTCTGTCTAATTCTTTGAATATTAGCGGGATCGGCCACCCTCGAAAATTCTTTCTCCCCCTATGGTGTTCGCTGCCTCGCGTGTGCTCTTCGAATACCAATCGTTCTATCGGTAACTATCCACAAGTTCCAAAACCATAGTCCCTCATTTTCCCAACGACTTGAAGCTCCTCATCCGCCTTCCATCCCGAAGTGTTCTCACAGCGAATTGCTTCTGCAGATCACACACTGTAAAAGTGAATCTCTACGCCAATAGTGATCATCTAGGAGTGCATCGAAGTGGGGTCCTACAGGTTACATTTCTAAGACCGTTTTCCGACAATTTTTTACAATCAAGAGCTCGAATAGAAGTTACGCTTACGAAAAACTGAGGAAGAACGAGTTTCCTCTTCCAAGAGTTTAGTTTCTCGTTGGCCCCGGGTCAACACTGTTACTCTCGCGAAAAACTAGGTAAAATTGTTTCCCGAGACACCAATTTCTCACCGTCCTAGGTCTAAAATTTCCAACGTTAAACTTCCAACCTACGATCTACAGTCTACGAGGGTTCCAGGGATCAGCGCCTTCGTAGGCGTGAATCAAGCGAGCGATCGCGGAAGACGACGATCGCGCCTACGCGAGGGCGAGCTGGAAAGAAAAGCGCTTTGAATCCAGGGCTGGCGAGCCCTTCACGCGTCGTTGCGCGACTTTCCGCGTACGCTTTGTGGCGCGACCGATGCGTAGAGCTGAGAGACCTTATCTAAAAAGCCACGAAGAGGTACTTGCTAGACGAGGTAAGTACTCTCTCGCCGCTCCCGTTCGTTAATTCCTTTTTCCACCGATAATCCACTCGTCGAAGCCGGCGGAGTTTCGGGCGTGCGGCGACTTCGAGAGGTCTACAAACAGCCTGCTCGCTTCTACGCGTCGTTCTCCTCTCTCGCGTGTCGCGACTCTTTTTCCGTCGTCTCTTGTCCGAGGAATTCTCTTTCAGATGAGGAACAAGGGGGTCGATCGCGCGCCTCGGAAACGGGGAATTGATGTTGTCACTTTTGTCGCGACCTTCCCCGTCTCCTTAACCCTTTGAACACTTGGATGGGCACTTTGTCAACTTTCGATCGCTCGAGCGTGTGCGGTGAACGCCAATAGGCGTACGTGGAGCACATTATCGAGATACGAATACGAAATTTCCGCACAGGGCGGCCTTCGAATCTCACCAGGATGGATTCTAGGGTAAGATTAATCCCAGGATCAAGAATCACAATAGTTCGAAGATTGAACGATCAAAGATTGATCGAAGAATTTCTTCGTTTTTACGTGTAAAACAGAATTATCGAAGATCCTTAAGTATTGTACAAGTTAGATACTTTTATCGATCTTAGGATTTACTACATGTGGATATGTATTTCGCGTTTAATTTTTCTTCTCTACCATCGACGAGGTTATTATGCGTTACTCCGGCCAAGGACACCCGTTTTCCAACGAACAAAAGCCAGTAGCACGGAGGTCGTATCGATGCCTGAATCGGCACGAGGGAGTCTGCACCACCGGTTGGCAGTAACGTGAAAGATCCGTCGATGGATGAACCCGTCGGAGGGAATTGTTATTTCAAGGGAACGGCCCGTCCGTCATTCCGTTTGTCCGTCGCTCCCGCAACGATGCGGTGTGTAAACAGAGAAAGTTGAACGAGATAGGGATATAACTGGCGTGTGTACTCGAGGAGGAAAGAAATTCGAGGCGGATGCCGATTCCCGATGACGAGAGATGGACCTTCCGTGGCTGAACGCTAGGCCTCTGGACTACTGGATATCTTTTTCCGGAATGAAAGTAATTTTTCCACGACCAAAGGTGAAGTCTCTGGATATTGGATATTTTTTTCCCTGACAGAAAATAGACCGTTCAGGGCTGAAAGCTAGATCTCTGGATCCTAGAGATTCTTTTCTGGAAAGAAAATGAACTGCTCAGAACTAAAATCTAGGCCTCTGAATGCTGGATATCCTTTCTCCAGGAAGAAAGTATACCTTCCAAGGTTGAAAGTAAGATCTCCACTATATTTTATTCCCAGAGGGAACTCTTCCAGAGTTAAAAGTTAGGTCTCTGGACTGCTGGATCCTCTCCACTGGACATCTCTTTCTCAGAAAGAAACTACAGTAACTGAAAATGATGTCTCTGGATTACTGAATATTTTTTTTCCAAAATGATAAAATACTCCCAGAGAGATGAGTCATCGATTCATGGCTTCATCTTACGAAGACCTTATGAACGAGGAATGCAGAATCGTTCAGGTAGGTTGCAGACGTGCCGTGACCTTGTTTGCCTTCGATGGGCACGTCGAGCCCGCGCAAAAAGGCACCGGGGCCCGCGGGGGTCCGCTCAAGGTTTGCTCACCACCGGGGAAAGAGGGAGCTTAGCTTTAACTTCCGATTAACTTGCGGTTAACTCTCGTTCGGTCAGGTAAGTAAATGAAACGCCTTCGGTGAGCATTCATGCGAACCTGCGAGCGACCGAGGCTTTTCATTCTCCACGAGCGATTAATGGTGGTCCAACAGAGACCTGTCGACATGTTTCTACCGAGCTAATTGGAGGAAAAGAATTTTCACGGTCGAATTACGGTCTTGCATCCACAAGTGAACGTCAATCTGCAGGTAGGTAATATTTTGTTGTAAATCTTAATACATCAGCGACATTCGTCGAGTGCCTAATATATTTCTACCCCTGTCGATCGATTTAATAGCCATAAGAGTATCGAACCCTCGTGTCCCCCGTAACATCGCGAATTTATAACGCGTACGTAGCTCTTTGCGCGTATTCGGAAGCTGTAATCCCAATGGGACTTATTTGTCGCACATGACAGATCATGTCTGAAAGGGTTAAAGCCTCCCCTTAGAGGCATACATTCATCCTGGTTGCTTTCGTTAATTTTTTCGAGCGCTCCGCATTAACGTACCGCGCGAATTCCTTTTTCCTTTTTTTTTTTTGCGACCGAAACCTTCACGGTCGAAATATACCCAGAGCCAGCCCGTCGATCCTCCACTTTGTCGTAGACGTTTAAAAAAATTCACGGCTTTTCAGAAATTATTCATCCGCGTACACGAACGGTCTCCATTGGAATACGTATATTTTCTCTCTCTGGTTCTCTGTCTACGTCTCTCTCTCTCTGTCTCGCGCGGACCATTCGTCTCCCAGTCTGACATCAATTAGTGTATCGAATAGCGATAAATCCAGGGGGCAGTTCATCAAACGGAGCGGACGCACGACATTCGGGAGGAACATCGAGTACCTGTTCGGCTTATGCTCGACAGAGGCGAGTTCGTACATCCGGCGGGCGGTCGGGGGCGGTGGTGAGGGATGGTTTTGGTTAAAGTGGACGATTGATCAAGTTAGCGTTAACGTCATTACGCGACCGTACATCGAGGGTTGACGCAAAACCGCCACCAGCCACTGCCGTTGACGGCATCGCCCACCCTTCGTAGGCACAAACTACTTCCTCGGGCAATTTCATCCGACACCAACTTCCCGACGGATTATCCGGCGGAAGCCCTGTGGCAGCCTCCGGCTACCGGCTGGCTCTCGGGGGTTCCCTCGTTGCTGTTGCTCGAAAGAAAGACGCGTGTAATCGACGAGAATTGCCACTCGAGGTGTTCCGAACGATTTCTAAACGCATCCGACTGCCCGAGGCTGGGTCTCTTTTCGGTTCGTCTGAACGACGCAAGAAATACCAGCGTAACGCCGGAGTAGACTGTGAGTACAAAAGTAGGATTATTGGAGCTGGGAATGATAGACCACCGTCGATAGATCGAGCTTAGTAGATTGGTGTAGAGGTTCTTTAGTTTAGATCTTAGCTTTAGTAGCTAAATTGAATATTCACTGAGAGGACTGTTCAACTAAAGTCTAGACACATCAGTGATCAGGTAAGTAGACTAGGAGTAGATGGATTGAGCTTAATATATTGGTGTATTGGGTTCTTTAGATCTGAGAGAACTGGGAGGACTGATAAAGTAAAGTCGTGTACCAGTGATCAGGTCAGTAGACTAAAAGTAGAAAAGTAGAAATATTGAAACTGGGGATGATGGACAATTGTCGAGGGAGCTTAAACAAACTACAGTCTAGGTATATCAGTAGACATGCCACTAGAGTAGAACTAGAAAACTAGAATTGCTGCAGAAAAGCTAGTGCCGGTAGATTGGGCTGCTGTAGTAGACTGCTTTATTAATTTCTTATACTAGATACTGGCTGATTAGAATTTTGGTAAATTGACGACTGATTATGAAGGCTTTCAAACTATGTAGTATCTAGGCTAGGATTAGAAAATTTCGATTTGTAGAGTAAGAATGGTACACCGAAACCATCGTATTAGGATGATTTCTAAACGCATTCAACTACCCTTAGCTAGGCATCCTTTAGCTTAGCCAAGCAGACGAACGGTTCAGTATTTGACGAAGAATTGAGAAAGTATTTGTCGACGTCTCGCGGTTGAATTACGATCGCGTTGGAAAGTAGAAAGCCACTCGAATTCTTATCAGTAATTTCTAGATCGATCGTGAAAACTTCTCACGAAAAGAATCGTCGCACAAGAGAAATCGCCGAAGAAGGGATTACATTTGCGAGCGGTGGCTTCCTGTCGCAGATGTTCCCGTCGCAAAGTGCAGGGAACCGCGACGATGAGCCTGCGGATACCCAGGATCAGGCAACGTCAAATTATGATTAGGGCTGTTAATTGTCCCATGTTGACCCTCCTGAGTGGTGGCCCGTGGGCAAACACGATTCCCGCCTCCCTTTTGTTGTTTTAACTCAATACCATCGGACGGGGATGACTTACCGATTACCAGCCGGGACGTCTGAAAACCCGGGGCTCCTCGGCCCCGGCAAATAGAAATGACTTTCCAGTTTCTCCCTTAACGAGCCACCGAACCAATTCTCGATCGTGAACCGACCACTCTGTCTCTCAAGGGGTGGTCCAGAAATGAACTTCCGGAAGAATGCAAATTTTTTCGACCAACGTCGTTTGCCTCGTTGAATCGGTTCAGAAATTAAACGAGCAAGTCCACTGGGACATCGACCTTAGAGACACTTGAGAAATGTTGGTAATATAGTCTATGATTATTTTAAAAAGTACCTAAGAATATTAACCAACTGCTGTGAATATTTTTCATCAATGGTAGTGACGATGTTTATCGTTTTTTTTTTCTTTTTTTTTATTAAGCCACGTTCAAAATTTGCGGACACTAGAACCGCGAGAGTTTCAGCGAGCGTTTAAGATGGCGGGCAGTTCGACCACTAACCTCGCACAAACGTTCGAAACAACGTTTCAGAGATTCGTCTCGCTATCGATTCGATGGTTTTCAACAGAATGCAGACTTCTTTCGTTCTTCTTATCGTGGAACAGATGGATGCTCGAAGTTTTCAAGAAAACGCGAAGACCTTCCGGACCGACCCTCCTCGGGGGCTCGTTGATCGCGCTTTTCGTCTCCTCTAATTTCTTCGTCGTTTCACGGCGGGGATGATCCGATAGGGGGACGCTGATGTTTGCGGTTGAAATGTATGCACCCTCGTGCGACCGTCCCGAAAGTGCAGCGGGATCACAAAGAACGCCTCCGCGTTCTACAGGGCGAAGCATAAAAAGAAATTGGGTGGCGTATTATGCGACAGCCGCGGTTCGAGTGTATTTACAATACACTCGTGAGCTGCCTCTTCGTCGCGATAATTGACGCAAACACACTGAAAAACTCATGAGTCGCGCTCGTATCGCTTTTTCATTTCCGTGCCCAGAAGGACGATCGTTAACGATTATATTTCAAACGCGGAGAAAACAAGAGAGAGAGAGAGAGAGAGGCGGTGAGGAGAGAGACTGTTTAGAAACGTAAGCGGATAAAGGATCCAGTGTTTCGAATCGTACACAGAATCCATTACGCTGGGTCCTCGTTGAGTAAAATTTCGATTCGTTTTCAACCATCGCGGAATCGAGGAATATTCTATTAACGAGGTACGTATTTATTTTTATGATTCGTTGAACGTTTGCATTGCGCGAGTACGAGGTAGGTACATGCATATGAAACAAATCCAACAAGAGGGTACCCCCCGAGTGCATAAGAGGCGAGGCTAAAATTGCTGTTATTAAAACCTAAGCCCGCAAGTGCGCGGTACTCTGATGGGAACGAGAGATTGCGCGTCGAAAAATTCCGTCGAGGGAACGGAATTAACGTACGAGGAAACAAAAATATCCGAAAAGGGTACGGAAGAAGAGCACTCCTAACCAGAAATCCGTGTTCATCGTTGTTACGCGTTGCTACGAATGATTACTAATTTATTCCAAACGGGAATGATCAATTATGCATACATAGAACATGATGGCGTTTGGCAGACGGCCGTTGATGAATGGATGTATCTACTTCCATGGTCTCTCAGACGGTTGTTTACGACCTTGGTTCTGTATTACAAGGTTAACGTTCGAAACCATGTAATCGTGTTGAGTGTCCGTCTACTACACGGAATCACTCTTAAAGTGATCGTGAAATAAAAAGTAGAAAAAAATTAATGTTTGAAAAATGGTCAAGCATGGATCAATTTTTTTCGAAAATTTTAACAGGATTGAGAAATTTTTAGAAATTCGACTCTAGTTGATTTCTCGAGAGGTTAGATTAACCTTCGGTCTGCGCAATCGAGGTTCCAGTGTTACCAACGTCGCGTGGAACTTTCGGTGATTCGACGACCTTTTCAGTGACCTGTAGACACACCCCGTGGCCGCGCGCGAAGACGAGGAAAAAAGGAGAGGAACGCAATTACGTCGACCATACACTGCCGTGCGTGTCGGCGCGGTCCGGAGGACGCCGCAAAAGCCGACGACATATTCATGCGTGCGTTATTATACGAGGGAGCCGTGAGTGCACTCGAGAGATACGCGCACGCGTTCCACGACGTCCAATTAACCGCACGCATTTCGACACCCGAGGAATTTCACGCGCGGAACACGCGTACGGTCCCCGCGGAACGACGCGGTTGATCACGATGATCGGTACCCCATGAAAAGAGGTGTGGTGTCTCTAAAAAGAGAAAAAAAAAAATGAAGCATTCCCTCTTGTTCCCAACGAACGACGGGAGAGAAGCACGGTAGAGACCAGTTTCGCTACTTGTTTTCCAAACCCATTATTAACCTCTTCGGTGGATACGTTTTCAGGTTATGTTCGATATCACGACATCAAAGTACCGAAATTACGATGGAATATTCGTGATTCAATTTCCGAGCGATGCAACTAGGCTTCGTGATTACCAAATTGGTAGATATCACGGGTCAGGTTGATATGTTAAATCCTAACCTCGAAAGCTGGAAAATTTTCAAAATTACTTTCCCTCGAGGACTTTCTGCCTCGTTAGTGATACATCTCATGTCTCTGTTGGTACCATTTTAAGATTATGTTCGAACATAGAAGTACCACAGAGAAATTCTGACGAATTATTCGTAATCGAATTTTCCGGTGACACAACAGAATACCCACATCGTTGTAAAATCGACAGATGCGAGTCCCTCGGTTAATAGGTTAAGTCCTAACCTCGATACGGTTGAGTCGACGAACTTTCAAAATGACTTTTTCGCGAGGATTCGCCACCTGTTCCGCTTATTGTCGTTGCTGTGCCTCGCGGGACACGCTATAGGCGAGGTTTCGTCGCGAGAGTATCCATCGGGGAAATTTTTCCGTTTCGGCCCGTTTTCCATCTTTGGAACGATCGCCTGTCTCTCTCCGCACCTCACCCCTCCGGACACGTCCCCTTCCTGGTGTCTCTTTGGCACGGGACACACAGATGCGTCCCTCCATTTTGCGCTCGCATTGTTACTCCAAGTGCAGTCTCCCCATTGTTACAATGGCTGGCCACTCCTAGCATTGTTGCCAGTATTGTTATTATTATCGCTACTGTTACCGGTTGCGGCCGACCGGGCGAATGGAGAAGAGGAGAGCCAGCTGCTTCGTCGAGTGCCGCATTAGAGGCAAATTACACTCCCTCTGGTCCGCCTCCTCTCTCTCTTTCTCTCTCTGGATCGCTCGTTCGCTCACGCACTCGGGATTTCACCCCTTTTCCCACTCTCAAAATTTCAAATGGTCGATCGGTATCGGCTTCGACGAAGATGGCCATCGAACGCTGCCAACCACCCTCTCCACCACCCCCACACGGATGGCACTAGGCGGAAAGACATCCTCTTCTGGACGGTTTTTAAGGCTTTCGATATTAAGAGCCATTGGTTCATTGCCATCGAGAATGACTCGCAGTCATTGGTGCAGAAATTTCTGTACACGGTGGTCTGTTTACCGGTCTCCCTTCGAGCATAGTGATTTCGGACACTTTGGTGTCTCTCCCTTTCTAGCTCACTCGTGGGCCTTAATCGTCGTGCGAGAAATTATTCGCCATTGCTGGTTTAATAATAATAATGCGTCCTTATTACTCGTGTAGAAAATATTAATTATTATTATTATCATTGTAGATTAGAAAATAGTTCTGGTGTCGAAAAATGACCGATATTTATTTAGAAATTTCTAACTTTCGTTATTAGCACGGTGCAATGACACGGTCGTAGATACGGCACTGATAAGAACCTAATATTCCTCCGTCGCTTTGGAACACCCTGTACCTGCCGGATCGTTCGTAATTTTACGTAACTATTCCCCGATGGAAAAAAAAATGGAAACAAGCGCGAACCGTCGCTTCGAGGGCGTAAAAGCCCGCAAGTAAATCGACGTCTGCATACGTAATTAATCGCTCGCCGCGTGGACGAATTAAACGAGCCATTCGGAACTCGAAATTGATCGCGACAATTTAAATCGCGAGAAACCGCGGCGACGGGTCTCCTGCAAATTATGCCCGGTGAGTTACAACGAGTTTAAAGCTCGTTAAAAGCCGCGAAAGACCGGCCTGCTGGAGTTTGCGTGCGCGCGCGCTCGCGAGAATGAGAGAGAAGTTAATTAGAAGGAAGAGAAAAACGAACGTGACGGAAACCGAGAGAAATGGTGAAAAAAAAAAGGAAAATATATCAAGGGCGAGCCACGGGTAAAAGAGAAGGGAGACATTAATTAAAGTGCAAACGGGCGGCGAGCCTGATCAAAAGTTAAATAATTAATAGAAACCTGAAAGTTCGGGGCGAGATCGCGATAAACGAAAATCACCGATGTGAAGAATTCACGGTGGAACGTCAGCGCTGCCGCGAACGAGAAGAAACAAAACGCGCGCGCGCCGCCATTGTTCCCCTCGAACAATGACGTTTGACGTATTGTTCGAGCCAGCCGGATTGTCCGGCGATCCTTCTAATTCGCCTTTCGAGACCGTCAAACGCTTTTCCACGCGATCCATATTGTTCCACGGTCGCCGATGGCCTTATGGCATTAGAATTGCATAATGTCTCGTTCAAGTCGGATTGGCCTTTTGGATCATCGAACGCTCTCATCGCTACTCGTTGCGTTTCAAGGTCCGTGGAATACAGGTACTGTGCAGAGATTGTGAGTTGCTAGGTCCCTGCGAACTGAACGACAGAGGGACAAGGGCACTGGGTTCTTGCTCCACCCAGTCTCCACCATGGATGTCCACATTTAGGTGCTAAGCAATCCTATTGCATAGGCGTAGAATCTACGTACTCTTGGCGATCTTATGACGTGACCAAACTTTTGTAAATACACGGAAGAAACGGAGAAAAATTATTGCTCCACCAAGGACCCACACATTTAGGCGCTAAGCGATCCTATTGCATAGGCGTAGAATCTACGTATTCGTGGGGATCTTATGATGTGACGAAACTTTTGTACACACAGAAGAAGTAGAGAAGAATTATTCGAGAAAGACAATTTAATCGAAATTGCACGTGGTAAAAGGTTAACAACTGTTAGAGAGGAATTATTACGAAGAAGATAATTTATTGCAAACCACCGTGAATAATTTAACATTAGAAATAGAGGGCATATTATGGTAAAGGGTCGACAGTTGCTTCGTTCGATCTCGTTATATCGAACCAATGCATTCACGAATATAGATTTCCAAACTTGAGTACACTTTTCCAGGAATTTCTCTAATATTTCGATAGAAAACATTGTCGTGAAATTTGAGCGTTATCGATTCGTTGGCGCGCCAATCGACTTCTATATCGGCCAGCGGTAAAGACAATTTACATAAGGACAAGATAAAATCCCTTAAACGCGCGAGTCTTCCGCAAACAGTATTAAAGGCTCCTCCTTTCGACGAGCAAATTTGTAGCGAGCTTTGCTCGAACGCCGGATCCACCCTTTGAATGTGCATATAGAACCACCTAATATTCCCCCGGTCTACAGGCGAAGCGTAGAATGTTTATGCACGTTACTCGAGGATAAACGCATTCTCCGCGGGTATCGCGTAATACGAGACAATATTTGCGCAGTGTGGGCGCTCTTAAAATTTACTCCGAGCAGGTTGGCTGGACACGCGAACGGCAAGACATTTACAAATTCGAGCGGGAACTTCTTCAAAGTAGCTCGCACTCTGGGTGGTTGGAAAATGTACCGTGTAGAGTCGTAAAGATAGCAAAAATTGTAAATCGTATTATATGTAACTATCTAAACAAAAACTGCTCATCGTTCCCTTTATTCGGATAACTATACAGGTGACATCTCTCTAACTTTCCATAGTAGATACCATACAGATCCTACATTGTCAACAATCGTGCTTTAGCAATATTTTAAGTACTCTCAAAATTTTGATCTTCAACATCCTCTCGTAGAGTATGCCATTGTACTCCTTTACAACGTAATCACTTAGTATCTAAATATGGGAATCCCTGGTATGGATTGGGTGGTGCAAGGACCTAGTACCCTTGCTCTTTTATCGTTTAGTTTGCAGGACTTGACGATTCATGATCTCTGCATCAGTACTCGACGGTGCGGTCTTTAAATTCTGATATAATTTGGAAGCAACGGGGAATATGCGACGATGATCGACATCTTGAAACGAGGACGATTCCGTGAAAGATACGTTCCTGGAAAAAGAGGACGAGGGTCGAAGAAAGCAGGGGAAGTCGGTAGGAAACGCGTCAACTTGGAAACGCGAGTTCCGCGATTCAGCTACGGGGGGATAATCAGGATAATGGGTTTGCCTACCACCGAATCTACCCTCTTCGACCTCGTACAGTGCAACCAGGCCCCTGAGAAGGGGGACCCGAAGAGTACCGCGCTGGGTCAATGCCGTGCAAACACGCGTGACGCTTCTGCGCCTCCTCGGGAACACGATCGACAGGATCGTGGATCTCGTCGCGATCCTTTGACACGTAACACGCCGGAAAAGTAAAGACTCGATGAAAACGAACAATGTAGTGGGGATGACCTTGAGTGGTCAATTGATTTCGTCCCGACTGTAGGACACGAGCAAACGATGGTAACTGGATTTTTCTCAAGAATCGATTCAAGTAGAATTACTCGATAAATTAATTCGATTCTTTTTTTTTTATCACACAGTGGATACATTGTAAATTATTCTCAAAAAATCATCCAAGTTATACACAAATATAAACAAGAAGTTCCGCACGTGCGTACAGTGCAAATATAGCTATCTTCGGATTCTCTCAGCGAGGACTATAACTCGGGCAATTTTCGGAATTTTCTCCTAAAAATTCTACAGAACATTCTTCGTACTGCAATTCATCTTCCCCGATCCAATTTACAGTCTACCATTTCCCCCACCATCGCGCGCAACGTCGCTATTGGCCGCAGTGGATCTTCGTCACCGTCCTCGACCAATAGCGCCAATGGGTGGTAGGGTAACTGATAGATCGTAAACTAGAGTAGGGATGTAAACACTCGGCCCTCTTCTCACGAATGAACAATACGTAGGTACAACAAAGATATTTTTACACGTATATCCATCCCCTTGAATCTATAATTTTGTTCGAAAACCATCCGAAATAATATAATTTACAACGCGGACAAATACGACGAGACTCATCGAGATTGTTTTCTCTCCTTGTAATTGAGGTTCGTCGAACAAATACGAAACGCTGGCGAACCTCCCGAATCGAGAACAGAGCTCGTATTCGCTAGAAAACATCGGCGAGGTCGGCTGAGGCACCCAGCCGCGGTATTTTCATCGTCAGGCCGCGAATCCGCGTCATCATCCATCATCGGCCTCAACGAGCCGAAAGAAATCGCTGCTCAACGCCGTTCCTCGAGAGGTCTCGTTACCCGAAACGGGGTCGATTCTGCGTGACGTTCGCCCGGAAACGGTCGATGCGGCACTTTGCCCCCCGTTGATCGACCGAACGATAGGCGGAAAATTCTTTTTTTCTTTTTTTTTCTTTTTTTTTTTTTTTTATTTTTCGTCGGCATCTCTCGATCCTTTACAAGCCCATCGAGAGTGCGCTCGCGTCGAACTCGAGGCTCGAGTGTCTTGAAGAGCACCGATCGGTGTAACTTCTCCGTTCGTTACGAGTCGTTCGACTCGTTAATTCAGTATCGATTCTCGATCGCGTCCCAAAGAATTCCACCTCGAGGACCGTCGAATCCGCAACGGCCTTTTTCCGCGATGAAAAATATCCTCCTGTCTTTCCCTCCGGGTTTAATGGAATCTCATGATCCTAACCTCGGTTTAGTCGACGCTTTCACGGAATCTTCGTTCATCTTCTGACGATGTATTCGTCGTTTCTGGAAGTGACTCGAAGGATGGTACAGATTCGCGTGGAAATTAATCGTGAACGGCTTAAGTAGCTCGAAGCTTTCGCCGTGTTAGTCGCGAATCCAGTGAAACGAGCAGCTTTCGAGACGGAACGATTTCAGGAGCCTCGAACCGGAGCGAGTACGGTCGCGCGTGGGTCGATCGTAACCGAGGATACACGAGCGCTCACGAGAACGTCGAGAGTGGGGGTATAACGAGATTCGCGCGGGTGGGGGATGGCCTTGAGCGGCCGAACGATGTCGTTGCTACGTCTCGTTGCGGTAAAGTGACCAATTGGTCCCTTGTCTCGATTTCTTTTTACATACGGAACGAGACACTTGCAGAAAGTGTCTTAGTGTTAAACACGCGGAAATGTTTCGATTAACAAGTAAAACAAGTCAACGAATCAATACAAATACTTTCGATGCATATATATATCGATCTTTGTATTCTTTTGGTCAGTTTCGCGAATTCGACACATTTAGGACGATTGAATCGGGAGGTTAGGATCTCTCACTCTCCGTTTTGGAAAATACAGTCACCTTGGTATAAAGAGTACCTAAACCCGCATCGCTTTGGACTCGTCCCGCGTAGCCTTGGGCCGCCTCGTTGTAGACACTACGCCTGACCTCGAAATTGTTCACGCTCAAAGTACATTCCCGAACTACTTTGAGCTCCACTTAAAACGCGCTCGAAAATTACCACCACGCCCGAAAGTCGTTTCTCCCACGGGTGCGCGGTATTTTACGCGTGTATATCGACTCGAAGAGGGAGCCGCGCCGAGAAACTATACTCCGACGAACGCGATAATTACCAAGCGTCGCGTGTTCCGCGGTTTTGAGGGAAAGAGAAGAAGAAGAAACAGAGGAAGGAAGAAAAGAAAAAAGAAGAAAAAAAAGAAAAAACTATGAAATCCTTTTTCTCGCGCACGCTCCACTTCCTACCGACCTCTCCTCGCGGAATATCGCTTTCCAAGCGTCACCACCGAGGGGGGCACGTAAGATCCGGCAGAGTTCTCGCATAATGATTCGTTAGTCTCCCCGTGCAGCCATCGTGGGCTACCTACAGAGCACGACTTCGTACGTAGACTTCGAGTGGCCATAAGTGGATGGTACCGCAGGGTGGCGGTGTGCTCGCGCGCCCAGCGCTCCTCACACTCGCACACGCGTGTGTACACACGCACACGTATACGTAGACACGCGTGCACGTCATACCGGGAGCTCGTTTGGTCTCTATTTGTCCCCAGAAGTTCAAGAGTCTGCGACACACGCGTAAGTATATGTGCGTGTGAGTGTGTGTCTTTCCGTGTGTGTATAAGTGTTCACGTATATATAGAACGATCAGCTCTCCCGGCCACCTCTCTCTCTCTCTCTCTTTCTCTCTCTGTGTCTCTCTCCCTTTCTCTCCTTCGAAGCCTCTCTCTTTCCGCGTCCCGCTTCCGCGGGCTCTGGCCTTCGTGGCCAGCATTCACGGCTCGAGCGAGATCCGAGTGCCATCGAGTCTGAAACTCGTTATCGAAACTTATGTGCCGCCTCTGCACGCTCGCCTCCGCCCCACTTCTCCCCCACCTAGGGCGAGCCACGCGAAAATCCGCGGCTGATTGCAATCAGCCCTCTTTGCGGACTTCCGCGCTCGACTTCGCGGTCCTCCGGGGGGGAACCGCGACGACTTCCGGTTTAGGGTGCCCCGCGAACGGCGCGTTCTCTACCCCCTCTGCGAAACAGTTTTCGAAGGGGTTCCCTCGTGTCTCGGGTGAAAATCAATTCGCGACACGAGGAACCCCCCACCTCGAAATGAGTATAGGATAGTCCTTACAGTGAGATTCTTCGCACGTAGAAAGAACACTGGTATCCCGAGTTCTCGAGCGTAATGAGATTAGGTTATATCGGGGAAAATGTAACGCGAAAATCAACAGGAAAGATTCCGAGTTAACGGACAACCACGCGATTAGAGTTTCGTCTTCACCGAAGAAGGAAAATGTTTACGTGAAAGATGATTTTTTTCCGCTCGGGAAGAATATCGGAATAGCTTGTCTCCTCGCCAACTGAAGCTCCACGTTCGTCAGATTCTTTTAAAACCACCAGCTACCGAATACTTTGGATAATAACACCGTCGAAGGCCTCGCGAGGATACGCAAGGCCTAGTACCGCGAGCATTGGCGTAGGCGCTACCTGTTCTGTACGAAGATACTGCTCACGCGCAAAAAGATTGTTCCGGGGTTCTCAACATTCGCGAGCGAGAAAACGAGTACGAATCTATTGGGAATTATTTATCGCAAAAAATACTTTTTCGTACGTAATCATCGTTTGCAATCGTTATGAAGATCATTGGACATTATTTACTGCAAGGTAGGTAACCTAAGGTAGGCAAGGTAGGTATACTTCTACGTAGGTAACCGTCGCTTCTGTTTTAATCTTCGTAGAAATTGGATCGAGATGTAGGTCGAAAGGTGGCGCTTCTGATCGCGCATCTTTCTCGATATTCACGCGATGCTTCTTTTTATAGATTCTCGTACATAGAAGCGACTGTACTCGAACTTTCACAACACCAAAAGGTGTAGTGCCAAGTGAACTTGGATCGAAAGATTGCCTCTGTAGCTCATGTGTCATGTTGTTAACGTAGACTCTGTCCAGATCCCAGCTCGAAATGTATCTCATCCTCGCGATCCGTTGTCGACGATAGAACGATTCGTTCGTGTGCAATCCAAATGCATCCCGACAGAGGGAATCGTGCACGATAGTGGATGCACGACGAGCGGATTGAACGGAGAGACGCGTTGCAGACGAAACGGCAGACTGAACGAGGGGACGAGCGACCAGGATGCAACCAATGAGCTACGCAACAATTATTTATTGTTGCCAGACTGCCGCATCGAGTCGGGCAGACCTGTCTGCCCAATGAAGATTGCTCGTTAAAGTCTGATTCGGGCCCAACCGTTTTAAATGGCCGCCGCCGAAACGATTCCGCTCGAAACAACGACACACACACCCCCGCCAGAAAGAAACAAAATTAAAATCCGACCGATGGAACCATTGGAACGATACCCATCCGCCCAAGATCGATCCAGGAGGTCTAGAACTGTTCGTAAAAAAACGAAGAAAACTGAAAGACGTACTGCTGACGCGGGAAACACGAAAAGTATTTCATCTCGACTTACAATGGTGTCGAAAAAATAGTTCTACGAATATTGTTTGATATCGAGTAGAGGGTTGAAAAATTTTTTACACCCTACCTACAGAACCTATAGTCCTCTTTCATATATTGAGCAAGAGCGATCCAAGGGATGTAGAATTGTTCGACATAAAAAATGAAGAAAATTGAAAGATGAACTGCTGACGCAGGCAATATCTGGTGTGTTAT
The DNA here is from genome assembly GCF_051014685.1 of Ptiloglossa arizonensis. Lineage (NCBI taxonomy): Eukaryota > Metazoa > Arthropoda > Insecta > Hymenoptera > Colletidae > Ptiloglossa > Ptiloglossa arizonensis. Next base: position 26,117,328 of record NC_135051.1, read on the forward strand.
CTCGACACAATATCTTACAATATCGAAAACATATTCCTACGAATATTGTTTGGTACGGAGTGGTGGGTGGAAAAATTATATTTACGCCAATGTTCATGTATTCGCAGATCGAACTTTTCTTTCTAATGTAACAGACGCGGGAGGTTTCTTCGTGGATCTCCGAGATGCTCTTCTTAACCTCAAATTGAAAGAAATGGGAATAAATGAAATTCAGTGTCTCGTTCGTGAGTGGTTTCGAGGTCTGCTTTCACGGAACACGGTTACGTCAGGCATAGTTAATCGCGGCCGATCGAACACCTAGTGGAGAGAAAAATTTCGGCTCCTTAAGACAATATTTGCGTGTCGTCCGGTTGGAACGACTGCCCGAACGACGATCCGCAGCCTCTACCTGGTCGAATTCTCGTCTCTCGTGTCTCGAACAAACACAGCCTCTCGAGGACTATTCCTGACAACGCTGGACACCGTCCTCTACGATTTGCTTAACACTTTCGGTACTAGATTGTTCCGAGGGGAACGTGTCGAATCGTGCAACTACCAAAAAATATGCGACACCTACTGTTTCCGAGAAATTCCACCTTGTCGAATCGTTGAGGTCTAGCAAGAATCTATATACGGTGATTCCCAAATTCCAGTGACAATTTTTTACAACGGAACCACCCTTAACACTAGATTTACCGACCAGTCAGAATTACTGATTCCAACTGCTTTTGCAAAGAAATTTATTTAAAATTTCATATTTTCAAAGGACACTCTTTCTATTCTATACATATGATTCTATTTCCCTTGGATACATACGAGGAACACCTTAATACACTAGAATCTATCGGTAGTTCAAGTACCAATCCTATTTATATTCGTCCCGCACAACTCGTCGATTTGCTACCCCGCTTTCGAGTTTATCGATCGCGATTTCGTTACTTAAAAGCGGGGATTGCTCTATCGGAACAGTCGCGTTGTCCATCCGGGAACAAAAAATAAATTTCGATGATCTGTGAAAATCCAGTGACCTAAGAGTTCGGGAACAGAGTCTGAACATCGAAAGACGATCCAATAAGGAAAGGTGACGTCTTTTTAAGTGCGATGCAGTGTTTTGGATAACCGAGAATATTAAAACGAAACAGTCGGACATAGATAAGATCCTCGCGAGATCCACGCGAACAATGTCCACCAGTTTGAGCGAGTTTTCTCGACGATAATCGAATGTCTCCATTCGACGGCAGCCGCCTCAACGTTTCCGGCTAACAACTCCGAAGCAACCAACGCCCCTGAGGTCGATCGATCCGATTGGCCGAGAGACGCAGATACACCCACGCGTACACCCACCACCTGCTCCCTGCAATTAATCTCCTCTCAGCAATTAATCATCGTCATGCAGGTGTACGTGTGGTTCGCGCTCGTCTCTCTGTGTACATGTGTGTATGTGTGCGCGCGCGCGCGCACCATCTCGAGCATCGCGTTCTACAGCCAGGAGAAAACAGGTGGACCGATTCAACCGGCTGATCGAGACGAAATCGATGTGAATTACTTCGTCGCTACGTTGCAATTAATCGCGCGATGGGTTCTTGGAACACGAAACGATGATCGTTTAACGAAAACGAGACTCGAAAAGGAACGAGCAGTGCACACAGAAACACCACTTGTTACGAACTTCGATTTTATATTTCGAACAATACCATCAATCCAATCTTCCACACAAGATTCGGATTCCACCCCTGGTATTCTTGACCTTGTTCCACCTTACGTTTCGTCGAGTTCGTACTTCGGATAATAGATATTTCTCGTCGAGATACGGTTATCGAAAGAGATACAGCGAGGTACTTTGGATACACGAGAAGCGATTCGTTACAAACGATACTCTTGATACGTAGTCGTGTAGTTTCCTTTACTAGGGAGCCGTCCATCGATAACAGAGTCTTGAATGACTGCTTGGAAGGTAAGGCCTGAGCGGGCGTATTCGTTGGGTGTACCCGCGGACTCCTATAGGCGTTCAACGCACACGGTGCACCGATCGAATTGCTCAGGAGCATTCGCGGTACTCGCGGTTCGTGGATTTGGATGAGGCCCTCTTTCGGTCCCATCTTTACCAGGAAGCGTCCTTCTCTCTTCCTGGTCCCGAACAAATTGATACATCGAACGACCGTTTCAGGGGGGGTCCTTTTGAAGTATCACCAGGTGAGAGTAGACAATAGCAAAGCGTTCCGCGTGTATACAGGTGGGACCCGAAGCGCATCAAAGCGATAGGTAGCGCTACCGTCTTTGACACGCCTAAATAGATGTTTCATCGGGTTTCTATATAGATTTAGTTCCTCCTACTTTTGCAAACTGGTACCCAAACGGCTCGAACGCATCTGTGATCTTATCGGCTGTTCAAAGAATCGATTGTAAGAAATTTGTTCACGTACCTGAGTGGGGGTAAGATGGATCAGGGAGGCTAGGTGTTCCCGTTCAGGCGCGCTCAGGTATTTCTGCTGCTTGAACCGCCTCTCGAGCTCGTGAACCTGATGCTGAGTGAACAGAACGCGACGCTTTCGTCTCTGGGGTAAGTGGGGGAATTGCATCGCGCCGACGCCCATGCCAACACCGACGCTGACGCCGACGCCCATCCCCATGCCCGAAGATTTCGTCACGTCACCCATTGACTGGCCCACCGAACATCCGGCCATGTTGGTCCCGGCGCCCGCCGCCGCGGCGCCCATCAGCCGCGAGACTGCAAAACATATTGGAGAAACCAGGGATAGTAATTTCCTTAGTTTTTCGTTTCATGGTTTGTTAAATACTTATATGGGTGGATCCTCTTCGAAAGGAACGGTACGATATAAACAGGGCACAAATAAACCTACCGTCGCTATTTTAAACAATCTTATCGTACGACAATATAGTTCTTTCCTAGGTGGATACCGAGGCAATAGTTCTTTCCTAAGTGGATACCTAGGCGATAGTTCTTTTCTAGGATGATACCTAGGCAATAGTTCTTTCCTAGATCGATATAGGCAATACTTTTTTCCTAGGTCAATATAGGCAATAGTTCTTTCCTAGGTGGAGATACGGTTAACTTTTGTTCCATGAGTGTTCTCGTGGCAGAGACTCCGTAAAGTGACGACTTTTGGTAAATAAAATTATTAAGATACATATCCATTCTGACACATCCCAAGATACTTCACCAAAGAACCTTCCCAAAGAATAATTTTCCAATTGTTCGTAACAGCTGGATACAAGGCTGGCCCGCTTCTGCGAGACCACCCTGCATACCCCACGTTGTATCTAGCGTAACGAAGATGTTGCGATAATAATAATAATAATAATAATCATCCTTGTATTCCCGGTGGACGAACGTCCGCATTCCCGGAGCGATGTGCACGCGCATTACATGCGAAGAAACGTCTTCCTTCGTTCATGGCGCATTTAAAATAATTTATCGCGAGGAGCATCGTCGAGAAGCAACGAGGAAAAGACACGCGAGAGGCTACCGAGAAAAGTGGAATGGTGACGCGATCCTGAGGTGGCGGTGATAGAGATAGATAGATGGATAGATAGATAGATAGATAGATACAGAGAGAGAGAGAGAGAGAGAGAGAAAGCGAACGGTCGAGTCTCTGAATTCGAGCTACTGAAACCCAACGAGCAGTCCATCCCTTGTCAGTTGGCGAAGGGCTGTCAAGAACGGCCACGTCGGGCCCGGACAAAAGAAGCGATTTAGCCGCGCGAAGTGCTACGTCATCGAGCACGGGAGGTCCGAACGATGAAGTCCCGAATTATTATTATGTCTGTGAGAACGTACTTCTCCCGGCCTGTCAGGCCAGTCCCGTGGCCAGAAAGACATACCACTCGAGACACCGGGAGCAAACACTGTCCGAATTTGTTTACGCACGCTGCTGCTTATGGACACGAGCATTTCCCCTGAAAAATTGATAAGAATTCCCCTGGAGGGTGTCCACCCGGTAGTGTCTTCCAGAACGGTCAAAGATTGGACAGGAGCAACGAGAAGGTGTCGGGAACCAGTAGGACTTCCTAGTCATCGAAGGATCGTCTCTTCCGCCCAACCTCTCGGGAACTCCCCATCAGTGAACCCTTGCCCCTTGGACAATGGATCCTGAACAACGTGTCGAGTTCAACATTTCCACGTAACTTCTGCGAACGCGAGGGCGGATCTGGCTGACGACCTAACTCGCGAATGCTGAGATCTCATTAAGCAAATTGACGTTCCCGGGCGTCTATCTGGCCACCAGCGACGAATCTCGCACCAAGGAGAACCCAACGGAGCCGGATAATTATCAGGTATCACGAGTGATAGACAAACTTTTGTATTCCACTCGTCTTTCATTCGGTCGAAGACGACAGATACGCGTTCCCGTGAACGACGGACGACCTTTCGTATTTCCCGCTCGATCCCCCTCGTCGAAACCGAACAGAGACGAGCAAAACTCCCGAAGACGAGCGATTAGACACCCCGATGACACGCCCATTAGTACCGATACGTATCCTTGTCCCGAGCAACGTGTTATTGTATCAGACGGACGTCGAAGTTGACGCAGCGAGGTAAGTGGACCATTTGTTGTAGTACAGAGCTTCTGTGGACGTAGTACCATCCTGAGATTGTTTAACGGAACGTTCGTGAAACGGTCGAGAGGGAAGTTATCGAGAAGATCGAGGAAAGCTACCTCCACGATAAGAGTACTCGATCGCGTCTTCCGGAGCGTACGTTCCTAATCCACTTCTGCCGAGCAAGAATAAATTCACATTTTGTCGTAGTACAGGAGGAACTCCACGAGCTCGACATTCCTTAACTAAAGTTCGCGAGTTGACGATGAAATTATCGTGAAGATCGAGAAAAGCTATTTCCACGATAAGAGTCCTCGATCGCGACTTTCGAAATATTCATTCCTAAGTTCACTCTGTCGTGGAACATCGATCTCTGACGAGTGCACAGTTTCTAAAAAATTACTACCACTGACGACGAAGGTACAACTATCGAATTGTAAAGTACACGAGACAAATTTCTCTAATTCATCTTCAAGTGCTCGATCCCTGAATTTGGTCTTCGAAAACTCCTCCGAGCCTCGCGGAAATTGAATTTGGGTGACCGTGCTGCCGTCGTTGAATGCGCCTTGAGTTAAGTCGGCGCGACGAGGGTCGTCCAGGCTTATTTGTTTAACTAAAATCTCCCGTGGTGTCCGGTAGCCACGCGTTTTGGAGCCAGGGGATCGATACGTCTCCGGCGGTGACCATAGTGGCGCGTGCGACGGACAGAAATCCAAGGAAACGTACGTCTGTTGACACAAGCCCGAAGGACGCGCGCTTTTGTTGGCCCGCAATCTTTTTCAGTAAGCCCCCTGCGTCTCGACGTGGATCCTTGAAAGCGTTATCGACGATTCGAAGGACGATTCTTGTGCGAGTCGACGCGTATACGAGCTGTACAAGTGTCAGGGTGTAAGAAGTTTGACGTTAATTGATCTCGAGCTTGTCCAACCGAGGCAAAAGTGTGAAGTTCGATGGAGACTTCATCCGTGGCAAGGATCTCGACAATGTCGGACCAGTATTCCTTCGAGGAGTGGATAAACGTGTACCCGCGCGATTATAGAGAACGATCCGAGACTAGGACAGTTTAAAGACTGGTCTAGGTTCGTAAGATACGCGAACGTCCAAGAATCTTCGTTCACGAAGCTGATCGCCCCAATTCGTCCAACACGAGACCCGGCGCGTGTTCCAGAACTCTGATGTAAGGAGGTAAGGAGGATCAAACGGTATACCGATACGTCGAGACGTTTATCGCGACGAGGGAATTCATGAGTCTCCGTGTAACGAGGTAGCGACACGAAAGGACAGCCTGTTGTGGACTTTGAAACACGACCCTGACACTTCATCGATACTTAAATGGACCTAAGCGCCGGATAGCTGCGACTTCGTCAACGCGGGGCCGATAAAAGCGGGACAGACGTGCCTCGTCGAAGGCGAAAGGGATGATATCGCGTGCAACGCGTGCGGGGGTGTCGTGTTCGAAGACGAAACGTATTTGCACGATGATGCGCCACCGTACTCTAGCGTTTCCCTCGGCACGCATTTTACCCACGGGGCTTTCTCTCTTTCCGTTGGTTGCTCCGAAAGATGATAACAATGCAAGTGGCAATTCCAAAGAAGAGGTTGGCTAGTAGAGACTTTAAAGAAACAATGACATCCAATTTGTTGTATTTTAATGTTTCTCAACGAAACACAAAAGGCTCTTCGTACAAACGAAAGAAGTAGCGATAATTGGCCCGTATAGTTTGCGCGCGTACGAGGTGCTGAACGAAGGATTCGAGCATCAACCCTTCCAGACGTATACTTCTAATCCAACTGGAACTTCTACTTTTCTACGAGATAGAACTTCCTAAACCTTGTTTCGACTTCACAGAAACCGCTCAAGAACTCTAGTAACTTCTACGGAATAATCTCCGAATCCTTGTCAACTAATCCTTGCATCCCATAGAACAGAACGTTCTATCATTTGTATTTGCTACCACTGAGAATTTTTCGAAATTCGTATTGCATCGTTCGGCCACAACCTCGATGCATTCGAACCGAGTGCATGAAACAAACACATAGTTTACATAGACCAACTGTAGAGTATCTTGGTGGGATGCTTTTTCGAAGTGCTGGAACTTGAAGGTTCACGACCCAGTAGTCAACGAATAATAGTACATAGGGTAGCACTCATAGAAACTTTCACCCGTCATCTAGTCGATCAGAAAATCCTGTTTAAAAATATCTAGACCATAGAATCCAATATCCAGCGATTGCAAGGAAATTGAAATCATTATTACCACTTGTAGGATAAAGTGCTTCTCAATACCGAGACTCTCGCCCACAACCCCGTCGATCCAAAGATCACGAACTACCAAAGTACCTCCTAATGTACACCTCTACCAAAAGGAATACTCAGACCCCTGGAGAACTAGAGAAAAGCTACGCTGTCGCGCAGAGAAGATCCTATTTATCGCCATCCAGGAAGAGTAGTGTCCCGTTTCGAATCGACTCAAGTGGATCGTTATGTTCATCCCTGGGAATATCGTACACGGTTAGGTTCGACGGACTCGAACCGATTTGACCGTGGCCCTTCGAGCACGCGAAGCAGCGTACGAGGTAAAGCAATATACTCACTGGCAAATCGCGGATCGTTGGTGGCCGGTGGTGCAGGTGCGTACCAAGGATGATGGGACCTCATCGGATCGGTGGCGGTGGCACCTCCGGCGACACCGGGTCCCGCGTGATGATACGGGGACAACTCGGCCGCGCAATACTGATACTGCGAGGTGAGCTGCATGGTAGCGTAAGGATTGCCCATGGCGGTCATACCGGCACCGGCAGCGTTGCTGCCTCCACCGGCAACGTCGTTCGCACCGGAAACCGGTCCGGGTGTTCCGCCACCGGGCGTCGAGCCTCCGTGAAGCGGTGGACTGCTGCTGCTCGCGCTCGAGCTACCAGTATTGCCGCCCACTCGGGCGCCGCACGCGTTCCCGTAAGGCGAGACCTGAGGATGCGTGACCACGCCGACGCCGATCGCCAGCTCCAGCTTCCTGTACGACTCGTCGATGGGGGACAGGATGTCGGTGACGCTGAACGGAGTCGTATGAGCGCCACCAGCGGCTTGTACGTGGGACGAGTGCTGTTTGGGCGACAGGCTCATCGCCAGGTCAATGCCGTTTAGATCTGGCAGCAAGCTAGCCTGCTCCAGCTGTGTTTGTTGTTGTTGCTGCTGTTGTTGTTGTTGTTGCTGTTGCTGCTGTTGTTGTTGCTGCTGCTGTTGTTGCTGTTGTTGTTGTTGGTGTTGATGATAGCTGGTGGCATTCCCGTTCCCTTGGTTTCCGGCGCTGTTTCCGCCGCCTCCGCCGCCGCCGCTGCCACCGCTCATCTCGGCGAGGCCAGCGCCGTCGAAGTACTTGAAGCTCACGCTTCGCGGAATCCTGAGGCCGGCACTAACCGCGAGAAAACGACATGACGAACCTGCCACCGCTGCCAACCGCGTTGACCTCGACGTTGTATCGGATGTATCGGCGTACCGATAACCAGCCGTCTCTTGTTGTTGTTGTTGTTGTTGTTGTTGTTGTTGTTGTTGTTGTTGTTGTTGTTGATGATTAGGTAACCGGTTGAACGCGCGTCCCTGTTCGAACGTAGTAACGAAAGTCTCGCGTGCGGGGAACCGGTGGTCAATGATTGTAACGTTTTGTCCAGGTTACGGAGATCGTCGAGCGAACACTTTGCACAGTTCGTAGGCTTCACAGTCGCACTTTGATATAATCATGGATGAAAGCACACTGGGATAATCCTCGTACGCACACGATCACTGGGTATATACCGTCGTCGTCGTCGGTTCTTTTCACGCGTCTGGCTACGTGGATCACTGGGGCAGGGAATCAACCGATCCGGTAGAGTTCGCGAAACGCGTCCAACTCGAGAGTTGCCGGACGCGTCCAGCGACGATACCGCGTCGTTCGCCGCATTTCTCTCTGTTCAGGTGGAACCGAGTCCGGATGTGAGTTCGCGCGTCCGCAACGGGGCCCGGAACGAGGTCAAAGACGCGCTCTCGAAAGCAGACAGGGGCAGTCGACGCCCGGTGATCCGATGGTCAAGGACAACGAGGCTCGCGCAGCCTCTGATAAGAGGTCACCGGTAGCGATCACGGTAGCGACAACCGGTAGAGAGAGCACACACAGTTCACGGTGCGTCCGCTGCGTCGTGGCAGCGACGAGTCGTCGTCGTCGTCGTCCTCTCCTTTTCGAAGGGTTTTCGCGCGCACCGGACGAGCAGTCGGTCGACCCTCGGAGGACGAAGGAGACCTCCGGCTGGCAGGTAGACACGACACGGCACGATGATACGACACGTCACGACACCGAAACGACACGACACGACAGGAAGAACGGTGGCACACACGTGGTCGAGGATAGTGGCCGGCCAGAGCCGGCCGGCGGCCGACTGAAATCACCCGGGGGGTCTTCGAGTCCTTGGACTCTGCCGATAGAGAGACGATGGTAGATGTACCACTCTACGGTTCGCCTCCACCTTCGTCGAGGATACACTCTCTCTCCGTAGGAGAGGAGAGCGCGTCTATGGATGGCTGGCTGACTGGCTCGCTGGCTGGATAGATGGATGGATGGATGGATGGATGGATGGATGAATGAATGGAGAGGACTGTCGGGTACTCCTGGAGAGGTCCTCACGGCCGCTTAGACCCACTCGACCAGCGGCTCGGCCGGTCGCGCTCGCTCGCTCGCTCGCTCGCTCGTCCGGGCTCGGGCCCCACAGCCTCTCGCGGAGAACCCGTACGACGACACGATGAGTGGAGTGCCCACTACGGAGAAGTGCCTGCTACCAAGAGTCGTGATGAGATGTCCCCTTTTGCGTGTGAGAGAAGGGCTCCCACTCGGCCGACTAGAGGGGGTCGCGGGGCTACCTAACCGACCTCCAGCCAGACCCCGGCTACCTAACCATCCTGCCATTGGCCGAGCCCCACCAATCGGAGAGCCCGGTCGCTTTCATTCGTTCGCCTTCCAGCCGGCTACACGTACCACCGGGGTTGCGCCGCGCTGCTCGTCGCGACGCCGTTGGCGAGGTCTCCCGCAGACCTCCTGGAACGCGTCCGCCTATCGCGCGCTGATCCCCGACACCCTGCGGAGGACCACCTCGTCCGCCTCGTCTATCCGCGTTTCATGGCCACCCGAACTCGGAACGCCCCACCTTTCTCGTCTTTGTCGCCCCCCTACCCTCCCCCTCTACCTCGCTCACTGACTGTGTCTCTAGTCTCTATCCCTTCTTCCCTCTCTCTCTCCCCACTTTGCGCGCTCCAGCCTCGTCCTTCGAAGCGTTTCTTCGTCGGCACACGCGCCCTGCTCCTCCGCAGGATTCACTCGCGTCAGCCTCCTACCGACCTTACCGACCATCTTATCGCGCCTTTTGCCGGCATCGACTCCGACCACCGACCACCGATGTCGCGGCCGCGCGTTCTATGTTTCGCTCGTGACGCAACGTGTCACTGGTTAACCCCCCCCCCCCCCCCCCCCCCATATGTACGTTCCTCGTCGGGGAGAAGCATCGAACGAGTCTGACGCGCGCCTCGAGTTTCCACGAACGGCGGAGATCGTCGCACCGATCGTCGCACCGATCGTCCACGATCGTCCACGATCGTCGATCGTGTGCAGAAATTATAAAAAGATACACGCTTTTGCAGACCGATCTACTCACGAAACTCGTTGCTAAGAAACAAAAATGTTCTCGATGTACGCACGTTCGAGAATTAATCGTTTCGAAGACACCCCGGTTTTTGCTTCGATCGAAGAAACGGGATTTTAAATGCATTGCGTACGTGCAAGGTCGATACTGTGCGCGCAATTGGCCAAGGGTAACGAGTACAACGAGAACGAGTAGTGCGCTGAAAGCAGGACGCGTTTTAATGTTTTTCGTTATTTTGTACTAGAAGAGCAACAGTCGTCGCGAGTAAATAATTGACAACCGTGAGTGACAGCGTGGAGAATATTTTAAGGTTACATTCGTTTCTACAATTAAAACGATTAGTTTCTCACGATAAAATTCGGTAGAATAACGAATTCAAAGAATCAAGAGTGTTAAGGTGTAACTGTTCGAAGACTAATTGTCTTCGAAATATTCAGGTACTAAAGGTACTAAAGTACTACAATTTGACATTCTCTGTCATTCTTTGATCTTTCGATCGTAGCTCATTGAACTTGTCCTTCAAACGGAACATTTTCTACCTAAGATGTGCAACTTCTACTAGAGCTTCAGACACTGTCTTTTGTTTCTCAACAGTCGCGGCAATGAGACTCGCATAATAGTTCAAAAATAACAATTTCATTATCTTGGTAACTCAATGTCTCAAAAAGTATTGGTTTTCGAATCTATCGTATTCTACGGTGAAAAATTAATCTTTCAAGGAATTAAGAACATTATATGAAATACGTACATACATATACTTATGATTGTAAAATATTTTTACAAATCTTTTATTATTAACATATACAATACAAATTCAAAAAATTTCAGTATTTTTCAATTAGATCCTTCCTTCTCTTTCTTTCGATCATTTGTTTAAGTTACGTAATTCATTAATTAAATAAGAGTACATATGATATTAAGATCAGATTCCAAATTTTTGCCAAAATAATAAAAACTTGTATTTACGGAATTTCTTGGAAGTGGCATCATAATCCCAAGAATCCGCGAAATTGTGTCAACTCTTTAACTATCATATCCTCCTGGTATCAAAAATTCAAACGCGGACAAAATGTCTTGCCAAAATCTCAGAAATTTTCATTTACAGAGTTTCTTGAAAATAATACGATAATTCCAGGAATCTGCGACATTTTGATGGGCACAATTAAATGTGTAAACAACTGACACTGATTTTGTTTAATTGTAAGTAATTTTATTTCTGCTAATAAATATGACTATTGAAATAATAAATTATCATGTAGAGTAAAATACTATTTTCAGGAATTTGTATATTAGTTTATTTAATAGAAGAAATAATATTAATAATAAAATTAAAGTAGTAATAATAATAGTTTTAATAACATTAGCAATAGCAGTAGTGGCAGTAGCGATAATGTGGTAGTAGTGGTGTAGTGGTATAATGGTAATAGTGATAGTAGTTTTATAACTGTTGCAAAAGAGAAGTATTTATAACTGCTATAAAAGAGAAGTATTTCTATCTTGTGAGAATAAGTGTTCTTCTTCGGAAAGTACAGCAGCGTCAACGACGTTTGGTAACTTAATTTGAAGCAGCAAAAATAATAAAATGCGACACGTTACGACATCTATTGGGTATTTTGCAAATGATTAAATACTTTCCCAAAGTGAAATATTTCATGCATTTAAAATGGCAAGACAAGTATTTCGTATTTGTGGAATAATAACAAATTATACGAGAAATATCAACATTAGAAGTAATGGTCTTTCAAGTAAGGAAATATTTTTATATAATTATATAACTCATTATTTCTTGCTTTATTAATATAACCTCAAAGTTTATTGAATTCATAATCTGATTGTTTTCTCTTAAGTTTAATTCTGATGTATTTAATGAAAATGTAACATTCAGTATAATACAAATTATTTTTAGCTTCTACTGATGGTTTATTAAAATTGCACGTTCCACTGGTACAATATGCGAGGAATACATCTTTTTTTACAAAAAGTAAGTTAATTTACTTCCTTTTGAAAATTATTTACGGATTCTGACATCAATTTTTATTAATTTGAAAAACATGTTCTGTTAAGGACCAGCCGCAGAACTGTGGAGTTCAACTACTGGTGTCAGTAATGCTGGAAGAAAGCGAGGCAGAGCCAAGGGTTTACCAAGGAAGACTAACTTAAACAAAGGACGTATAATAGGTGTTGGAAAAGTGAATATATCTTTCCCAGGGTTAAATACCCCAGTTATAAAAGGAAAACAATTATTCAAACAAGAAAAACTTCCTGATGATCCAAATTGGGAAAAGAATTTAGTAGAGAAACGAGATAGCACGCATAGCTTTAAACGCAAAATTCTACCTTCTGAACGTGGTTGGAGTGGAGGTATAGTAGGTGGACGAAAACTGGGACCACCTGATCCTATTGATGGAGGTCTGCATTGTAATTGATATTATTATGGTGATTTATAAATAAAAAAAATTACAATTTTCTTAATTATTTTCTTAAAATTACAGAAACCTTTGATGGTTTTCAAAGTCAGGTGATATATTTCAGACAGAGAACTATAATGACAGGTAATATGGGTCGTAAAAAACGAGTATCATGCTATGTTGTAACTGGAAATCAAAATGGTTTAGCTGGATTTTCTTCAGCAACAACTGGTGAAATGAAATCATGCTTTTCAACAGCAAGAAACAAAGCTGGACAGAGATTAATATATTTTCCAAAATATGAAAATCACACTAGTAAAATCTTTTATCATATTACTTGTACTTACTCGTAAAAGTGCTCTATATTGAAAGTCTGTTTGTTTCAGTACTTCACAATTTTTTCACGCAATTTGGGCGTACGAAAATATTTGTGAGACAAATGCCTAAGGATACTGGACTTTTGTGTCATCGTGTCATTAAAGCAATATGTGAGGCAATTGGCATAAAAGATCTGTATGCTAAAGTTGAAGGATCTAAAAATGTTACACACGTTATAAAGGCCTTTTTCCTTGGCTTAATAAAACAGGTATATTTGTAAAAATCATTTTAATTTTTTAGCGATGTAATGAATGTTATTTTAAAGACTATTTCATGTTATACTCAGAGGTGTTTTCAAGTTTTACTATGCTTTATTAATAATGAACTACAATATTTCTAGAAAACGTATCAACAAATGGCAAATGAGAAAAAGTTGCATGTAGTTGAATTCAAAAAGGAACATGATTACTTTCCTACGGTAATTGCTTCGCCGGAAATAGTGAGGAAGCGGGAAGAGATTTTAAGTGACGAGATTTTAGATTTTAATCAATATGTAATGGGAGGAAAAATTGTTTTAGAAAAGAAAAAAGTATTACCCTTCTACACGAAACTAGATTCATATTCAATATATCTGCGTAAGCAGGAACGCCAGAGAGATCAAGATAAAGTAAGAATTAGATTAAGAGTCGAATATGGAGAACTCTGTAGCTTTCTAGCAGAAAAATATCCTGAAGCGAGAGCGTATAGAAAGACGAAACGTAACGCAGACAAAAATGAAATAAACTAAGTAAAATACAACTAAATGAAATAAAAAATTATTAAATATTGGTAAATATTAATAAATAAAACACTTATAATCAATGTTATGTATGTATCTTTCATAATAATGAAATTTTAAAGTTCCATAAACCCAGAAGTCAATTTGGTGCTTCATAAATTTATCTAATCTTTTGCATTTGGTACATATGTATATTAAACCATTCCATAAGTAAAAGTTTTTCTTATTACATATTCGAATAAACAGCTTTTTATTAATGATAAATCAAATATATAATTGAATACAAATTCATATTAAGTAATATAAAATTTTCATTAATTTTTGTTTATATTTTATTATAAAATCCAGTACAAAATCTTGGAGCCAACAGGGAGGCAATCCCTGGAGGTCTCTGAACTACTACTCACAAATCATCTTAAAAATTCACAACAAACTGCTTATCAATTATTTTAGTCAAGTACGAAAAATAAATATTAGATAATAATATAAAAAATACCCATAAAACTAAAAGAAATGGCTTCATTTATATTCTTTATGCAATTCTTTTCAAGAAAATGTAAGCTTTTTAAAGTTCCTTATGACTTGCTCACAGGTCACTTCTATCTAATAATTTGTTAAGCTCTTCTTCTGTAAAAACTGTATCAAAGATTATTATTACAATCATATAGAGCTTTTCATGGTAGAATGATACAAGAAATATTTGTTTATGATTTACCTTCATTTTCAGCTGTTACTACTTGACATTCTTTTGAGTCCAAAAGCCTCTTTAATTGTATCAATGTTTCTTTACTATACAAATTAAGTATTTCAGATCTCTTTGAAATTACTGCTCTTTCTAAAAAACGTTTTTTTTCCCCACGATTAATAATTGATTCATCAATTGTTCCTTTAGTACAAAATTTATATATAACCACTGGCCGTGTTTGTCCTATTCTGTGACAACGAGCCATAGCTTGTATATCCACTTGTGGATTCTATAAATACATTTAATTATTTTTGACTAGAAACAATTACAAAGCATAAATATAAAATGTTATGTACCCAATCACAGTCATATATAATAACAGTATCTGCTGAAGCAAGATTTAATCCAACACCACCTGCTCTTGTAGATATAAGAAACAGAAATAAATCAGTGTCCGTATTAAAAAGCTCAATATTTTTTTTTCTTATATTGAGTGGAGTGAGACCATCTAATCTGACATATTTATAATCGCGCAGTGAAAGATAATCTTCTATCACATCCAATAATATTGTCATTGTAGAAAATAACAAAACTTTATGTCCCTGATCTTTAAGTTTTGCAAGCATTACATCTAACACTAAAAGTTTACCAGATGCTCTAATTAAATCTTCATCTACTTTTGGCAAACCACTTTCATTTAATGGGCAATGAACAAGATATGGGTGGTTTACAATTTTTTTGTACATTGTAACTGTAACCAAAATAATTAATTTAACAGTGAAATATAGCAGTGGATAATATTTTTCATAAGATAATAACATACTTCTACTGTGAGGTTTAATGTTAATTAAAAAATCTAGGTTACGATCTGTAACATTAGTGTATTGTTTCCACATTGACAAATTTCCATACTCCATAGATTCGGTCTTTTTCCAAATTTCACTATCTGTATTTTCATCACTATCTCGAAACAAATCACTTGTCAAGTCTTCACCTGTGTAATCACTATTAAGTGCGATCTTTAAAGTACATTTTCTTTTAGGTCTTTTACCATCTTCTGTATATAAAATTAGTGGTGCTTCTTCAATTTTACTTAATTTCTGTAGATCACGATTTAAAACAGCCTTATATAAATCAAGTTGCAGTTCTGTAAGTGGAGCATAAACAATTATCTCCTTCTTTGGTGGAATATCTAAACAAACATCTGACTTTTCACGTCTTAACATAAATGGCTGTAGTATCTCACGCAATGATGATAATACATGTTTCTCTTCTTCTCGTTTAAAAAATTTTTTAGTTCCTTCATCATACTCGAGTTCTTTTGCATTAAACCATGATTTAAAAACAGCTAAATCGTCAAAAATGTCCGGTAACAAAAAATTTAACAGTGACCATAATTCAGCTAAGTTGTTTTGTAGCGGTGTGCCTGTTAATATTAGCCGATTCATGGATTTACATGCCTTCAAAACCCTATATCACAATAGTAAACAAAATTATAATAAAATACTGTTAGAGTTAAATTCACTTATAGTAAATAAAGTAAATTACTAATCATTTATTTCATCAATTAATACTACTTAAAATGTTTTATATTTAAAATTTTAAGAAACATACGAAAAAAGTAAGCATTTGTGGTTTTTGATTCTCTGTCCTTCATCAACTATTATATATCTCCAATGCAAAGATTTAATAAACTTGGTCTCCAATAGTGGCACTTCAAAAGTAGTAATAACAATTGGCAGGGTACTAAAAGTTTTTGTAATCTGGTGCTTTTGTTTAATTTTTTTTTGTAAAATATATTTCTCACTTTTTGAACCATGAAGAAGAATGACAGGTAA
Source organism: Ptiloglossa arizonensis (assembly GCF_051014685.1). Lineage (NCBI taxonomy): Eukaryota > Metazoa > Arthropoda > Insecta > Hymenoptera > Colletidae > Ptiloglossa > Ptiloglossa arizonensis. The sequence goes on from NC_135051.1 coordinate 26,133,555, forward strand.
ATTTGGTGCAAATTTTTCAAATTCAATCATCCAATTTGGTATAGTCGAAAGAGGTGCAACTATTAAATAAGGACCATTTTGCCGTTTTTCAATCAGATAACATAATAAAGCTATTAGTTGTATTGTTTTTCCAAGTCCCATTTCATCAGCTAAAATACCATTTATACCATTCTCATAAAGCACTTTCAACCACTGAAATCCTTCTTTTTGATAGTCTCGTAAATCTCCATTGAAATATTTTGGTGTCTCTATAACATTATCAACAGCTTCTTCTCTTTTGTTTCCAAAATTTTTATCTAATTCATGCTTAATCTCTTCAGTATTAAAATTGAAATTACTATTTCTTGAGTTTATTTTTTTTTGTACCTACAAAATTAAAAATAAGTATTAGAAATATCATCCAGACTACATAAAAACTGTAATATAAGTTTATTTACATCTTCATTCCTTATATCGTGGTTTTTTTTCTTCTCCTTTTCCTGAGGGGGAGTATTTTCATTGGTAGAATCAATCTTTTTTACACGTTTCTTGTTAACTTCATTAATATTATTCTCTGAATTACTATTAATTTTATCAAGGATGTACGATGCATAAAATTTACTTCTGTTCAATAAATGCATTAATTGCTTGTATTGTTGTTCATGTAATTCACGATTGTACTCTTCTTCTGCTAATCGTTTACTTTCTGCTTCAGAGTTATTTTTTCGTTTTCTTTTATTATCTTGTATTACATTTTCTCTCAAAGGCTCATTGTTCAATTTTGTATCACCTGCAATATTCTTTTAATTAACTTTCCATAATCAAAGAAAATTAAATAATATAAAAGTACATCTTTATGCTAATTAATGATATATAAACAAATTTACATAAACGTTTTTGCTTATTTTGTTCATTTGCCCTTCAAAAATTAGAAGACCCACTATAATAAGCCTTTTAAATTTTAAAGAAAGTTTTATGTAATTATATTAGGGGGACCGGAAAGTAATGTCGTTTCCTTACATTAAATTCAAACATAAATTTTTAACGAGTTTTTATTTTTAATCAATGATATAATCACCCTCATTATCAACAACCTTTTGCCATCTAGTGTGCAAATTTTCAATGCCGGATCGATAAAAATCAATTGGTTTTTGAGCAAAATATACAGAGATGGCATTTTGAATATCATCCAAATTTGCAAATCTTTTGCCACTTAGAAAGTGTTGAAGCAATCGGAATAAATGGAAATCCGATGGTGCAACATCGGGCGAGTATGGTGGGTGAGGCAGTACCTCCCACCCCAATTCATTAATTTTTGCCAAGGTTCGTCTTGCGCAGTGCAGTCTTGCATTATCGTGTTGCAGAATAACGCCTTTTCTGTTGACAATCGCTGGCCACTTTTCAATTAAAGATTTATTTACACGATCTAATTGTTCACAGTAAAGGTCTGCATTCACAGTCTGTCCAGGTTTCAGCACTTCAAAATGAACAACGCCGCGAATACTCCACCAAACACACAAAAGGGCCTTTTTGGGGTGTAAACCTGGCTTAGCAGTACTTTGTGGCGATTCATTTGGAGAGAGCCACTGCCTTTTGCGTTTTGGATTATCATAAAGAACCCACTTTTCATCTCCGGTGATCAAGCAATCAAAAAACGCTTCTGTATTGTGCCGTTGAAGCAATAAGTTGCATGTGGTGGATCGGTTAGCCTTGTTCTCTTCGGACAGATTATGCGGGACCCAAACACCTGCTCTGCTTACTTTCCCAATCTGCTGCAAATGTTCTTGGATGGTCGACCAAGGTTGGTTAAGACTGTTTGACAATTCCTCGATTGTCTGACACGGATTTGCTTCCACTTCCGCACTTAACACGTCATTGTCTAACGTTGTTGGTCTTCCTGATCGATACGGGTCGGAAAGATCAAAATTACCGGATTTGAACTTGGAAAACCACCTTTGGCATTTACGAACGTCTAATGCATTTGGATAAACATCGCAAATGTTTTTGGTAGCAACTGTTGCGTTACTACCCTTGCGAAACTCAAAAAGCATGCAATGCCGGATATGTACCTCTTCTGGTATTTGGCTGGCCATTTCACCCAAAATTGTAAAGAAAAATTTTAAATTTAATTATTTACAACTAAACAAGTCACTATAACCTCAGAATGTCTTTGCTACGACTTTAATGTACACAATGAGCTGACAAATGACAATCAAATAGTGACATGCGCAGAAACGACATTACTTTCCGGTCCACCTAATATGTTTAATGCAATTAATATTTATCATATTTTATTTTTATAATGTGAATGCTATAATTGATACACTATTCAAATATTATTTTAAACAAGTAATATATATTTCTATTATTATACGATGTTTAAAATTTACCTGTGATTAAACTCCTATCATTAGATATATTAGTCTTTACGTTACTATTTCTTTCCTCCATTTTCTACAAGCAATTTAAAATAATTCTTTTACACTTGTCTAATTAATGGTGAAGTATGAAGACCTCTTGTCGTAAGTAAATCCCGCCAAATGTGACTGCAATACGTTGTTACTTGCGTATAGAGGGCTTTAAATCAAAGCTATGCACGCTTTCTATATTTTCTGTGGGCATAGACAAGATATAAGCTAGACCTATCATTTAATGGAAGTTCGTGTCCCACGATTTTTCATCTTACGTGTACAATTTATGAGTGTGTACGCATGTTTTTACCGCTTGAAAGAAATACAGCACTTCAAACACTAGATCAGGTAATTTACAAGTGATGTTTCTCATGTAACTCATTCTTTGTTTTTTTCAATGCTGAGAAACAAAGAAATCAATGAAAACCTGCATGGACCTGTGTTTCTGCCACTACTGAACATTTTGCTTATAAAAAAAAGATATTACATTAATGTTTGTACGAGACATTTACATTGAGAGCGTATCATTAACCCCAACAACACGTCATCGTCCAACGTATGTAGTCATATATAAGATGTACAGACTATACATAAAGTAGACTTTGCAGGTAATATTTTTTCATGAACATTATAATAACTACGTAATTATTTTGACAAAAATCAGAATCAGAAATAAAATCAAGTATAAATATTGCGAAATAGAAGAATCGATCACATTAAATATTAGTGGCTTTGAAGCGACCATTTTGTTTAAAAACGATATTTTTGAAAACTATATTCAACTGAACTATCCAATTATAAGAATAAATAAAACTTATTGTTACAATTTTTTCTGGAACTGATAGGTTTGTAGAACCACAAATTATTTACCGACTTTGATGGTGTGCTATGATCATAAACAATTTCGTCTATACCGACTGTTCAGTATGGAATATGATTTCAGCACTATTATCTGTGTTATCAGTTGAAGGTATACAAACAAAGCTGATGAAAGCATGAAGCGATAAACATGGCGTCAAGATGAATGCATCAGAAGCCTCGTACGGCTTCGTTTTAAGATAAAATTGAACTAGGCTTTGGTTGATTCCTTACAAGGAACTTCGAAAAATAATACTTGATTGATAGATAATCGTAGCTTCAATTTATATGAACGAAACTAATACGTATAATAACTTGCAAAGTAGGCTATATCTTATCGTCGATAGTTTTTCTTATCGTCCCTTCAATCGATGTCCAAGAAACCAAAATCAAACGTAATATGGCCGATCCAACGATACAAACGTTCTGTTGTCATCACTCAAATAGAACGGACATGGCAATTGTGATAATGCAGGAATTCAACACAGATGTATACAACACAGTGTGCATGCTTTCATCTGCTATAGGTTTCCTAGGTGCAGTTTATCAAGTAAGTAATATTTTAATACATTGAATTATATTGCAACACATACTCAGAGAATTTTTCAACAGATACTACCAAGAGAAGCATCTAGTCTTCCCCACAGATGGCAAAGTATATCCTCATCTAGAGGTAGAGAGATTATTATATGGCTTGCAATTGCTGACCTCTTAGCTTCACTAGGTGATCTTCAAACATTTATTTTTAATATACCAATGTTTACTTCTTGCATTTAATACTCAAAGTACTGTACTTGAATTTTCTTTCAGGTGTATTTATTAGATCAGCACTTTGGATGAATTTCAAATCTATAATGCCAATGGAAGATGACACTTCCAGTGTTGTCTTCTGTGCACTTTCATCAGTAAACTAATTATATTAAAAATTAATTTACAATTAACATTTATCTTTCATTACACTGACATGCCAAACCACGTGTTTCCAGGCTTGGACACAGTACTTTTACATGGCCACATGGATCTGGACTTTATGCTATGCTATAGACATGAAACTATTGCTAGGAGATCGATCTGGACATCCTACATGTTATCATGCGTTTGCATGGATATGTCCAGCAGTTCTAACAACATTTGGTTTAGCAATTTTATATATACCAAATGCAAAGTAAGGGCCTTTAATTTGACAATAATGGTAATTTTACTTTTTGGTATCAGTTTGAAACTGTGCAAAGTAAGTGTGCAAACTTTTTTTCAGCTGCCATAACTTAACATCTTTATCTACTGCCATACTACGTATTTTACCAAACTATTGTGCTACTTATGTTCTGTTAGCAGTGGTAATGATTGTTAATCCTGTATTATATTTTGCGTCAACACGAGACCTTCAAACAGCAGTTAGTTGTAGTTTGGCACAAATAACTGGCAGAGAGAGAAAATTAGTACAAACTATAAAACTTAAATTCGCGTTAACCAACATTGTATATTATGTGTGTTGGTTGCCAAATTTGATCAATGGAATACTATTATGGACCTTATGGTTCCAACTACCGGTTAAAGCTATTATTACTCTGTGGTATATAATGGTATATACATCTTATGCTATTACTGTAAAAAACTTAATTAATGTATATATTATTAAGTACTTTATCAACAGGCTGTTACGAATCCCCTACAAGCATTCTTCAATGCACTGGTATACAAAAGATGGGGAAAAACAGAGAAATTTCGACTGGAATGTTGTCAAAAATTGGGAAATTATAACATAAGTCAAATTGCAAAAGTAAACACGGGTATGCGATTAACTGAATCATCACCATTGTTGAACCCAAAATATGGTTGTCCGCCGCATACAAGTATAAATGGATCTTCTTCGTTTTGAAGACTGTGATATGCGAGATTTTTTAATATGATATTGATACAAGGTTACGAATTTATTAACGTATAAATCTTTTACTGCCTTCTAAAGTTTTTAAAAGGAGTTATATTTTTATAATATGCTGAATTGTTCGTTGCAATATAAACCCGTTTGACTAAAACAATGCTAGAAATTAGTATTTACATATAGATGTGGTATGTATGTATGTATACGTAAAATAACTGATTTTTTAACGTTTTGTGTATAAATGTATTGTACATTAATGGTTGCAAATGTTTGCATCCTGGAATAAGTTCTTTAAAAAGTTAGGATGTGGTAAAAAGTTTTATGGAAAAAGTATTTATCTTTCTAACTCGAGGTGCTTTTCTCTGTAAGCAAGTTTGTTGATTGTTATAAATATAAAAGATTTTATTTTCTACGTTTATGAGAAGAACACGGTATAGACAGTACTATTATTTAATCGATATAACTTTTATTTTGTACATCTAATATTGGTTACCTGCAATTTTACAATTAGTAAATCACAAATGATCAACATAAAACACTCCAATTGTTAGGAGTTTATAATATGTAAGTATAACTAATATTTTGATTTCAAAATATAATAATCCTGTGCCTTTAATGTTGCGGTTACTAAGAAGCACCTCAAAAAAAGTATATATATCAGAAAATAGTGCATGTAGTATCTGAAAACATGTATCTCAATTTTTTTGATTAACAGATTTTTATTTGTTCAACATCCCTCCTCCTCTTGATAAAAAAAATTCTTATGTACATCGCTATTAACAAATGATTCACATTTCTAACGATTTGTGTACATTTTGTAAGAAGTATGAAGACTATTTTCGGGCAACGAGTTCTCTCTATGTTAGCACCAAAAGATTTATGTAAATACAAAGACTATACAATATAATCTAGAATTCTTACTTGTTGCAAGTTAAACTTGAATACGAAGCATAATTAAAATGTATATTATATGTAAAACATTTCACGTGTACAAAACGCCAAAATACTGCATAGCTTGTTAGTACAAACACGCGAAATAAAAACACTAATTATTATCGTTTCTTCGTAGTTTACGCGTGAGTGGAATCAGCGTGCACCGTTGAACTTCATTGACTAACATGTTTAACATTAGTATGGGACTACATATTATGTTCGACATGTAAACATATTATTATCTAAATTATATTCTTAATACACTACGTATCATTCATACTTTTTATATAATACGTCACTTTTTAAAAATAGATTCGATTTTAATAAAATAATCTTTATGTAAAGCTAAATTACTTTATCTAATAGTACGAACTATATAAGACTGATCATACATAAAGATTCTTTGACTATACAGTAACAAAATGGATACTCCTTCTTTTTTTACATCGTTTATGAATTCTATATAGTAAATTACAATAAATACTGCCAAGTGGATATCTAATGTAAGATTACTTTAAGGAATTAATAGATCTTATTGTTACAGACGATTCGTGCGAAATGAATAGAACATTAACACGAAATCCAAATTACAAATATTAGGATTTCGTTGAGGGTTCAATCATTTCTATTACATCTAAAGTGCACTTTGTTAAATTTTGAAACACGTATACCGCATTCTAATCACATTCCTTTGCGATATGTCATAAACCCTTTACTTGTCACACATAAAATATATATTTCTAAGTCTTTTATTATAAAACATTCTCATCAAATATGTTAGAGGACAAAGCGTAAAATTTACCGAACCTATGAATATTTTGCAGGTGCCTGAGATGTTTGCATTTAAGCGATACAATCAGAAGTACACATGTCAGGCGTCTACAGTATTTGACAGTTAAACAATTAAAAATGTAACATAGCATACTGAACACAAAGCAATATGCTCTGCACATCCTAATATCATCGCCGTTAAAGGCAGTATCAAATTATCAAATAAATTATATCTTATGACAGAGACGAATATTTTTATAATCTCATGAAAGTAACAAAAGTACGAAATTACCGTTTTTGTTTATATAGTTCGTTATTATAATTTAAATAGGCAGGAAAGTTTTATATTTATAGCAGTAATATAATTTGTTTTATGCTACTTCAACCATTTCTTCATACTATTTTTGAACATACAAACGCACGAAATTGTTTTTATCTGTATCGTTTAATAATTTATTACGCAGCACTGCTGAAAGACTCAATAATGGCAGAATGACGATTTTGCAACTAAAATTCAATCTTTGAAAAACGTTTGTTTCAAATGTATACATCTATACTTATTAATTAAATCTACGTTGATCACAATTGTAATCTTATAATAGACTCAATTTTAAATGCGTAGGTTACTCACGCATTATAAAAAAGGCGCAAAAAATATTGGTAATAAAAGTATGAAAATTTACAAATATAGACGCATGTTTCCTCCGATTACCAAATTTCGTTCTTAAATGTAATAAAATATTTCGTTTTATTCTTATTCGATTTGGCACTTTGGCAAAATATGTGATATCGGCCTGTGAACGTTTAAAAAATTATATTGAAAAAAATATTTACCTTTAAGCATTTAAAGTGCGAAGTATATTATACAACAAAAAAAATCGATGTCATCGTACATAGAGTATGTCATCAGGATGAAAAATTCGAAGCTCCTAGAGTCAAAGAGGTAATTTCACGAACGATCATCTCAGCAATCTTCCATGCTAACTCTTCTTTAGCCTAATTATATCGATTCGTTATAATTTAAAACCATATCAACTCAAAATATTCAATAAATCGTACGTTTAACGATACTTATTAAAAACAGATTTCTTAATAAAATATATTGATATATACACTACAAATAAATATGCCAGAAAACTCACCTTGTCTTGTTCCATATTTACAAGCCTTCTTACAACACGCGTTAATCGGGACTCTAAAATTATTTCACATCCGATTGTTTTAATTCCATTTGAATATTCTAGAATTTCAATTTGAAAAACTTACCAGGTTTCCTCTGAGGATCCGGTTCTATTTCGGTAACGAACCTGCCTAAATCATCGATATAACCAACGCTCAAACTAAAAAATAAGTAAGTAATACTGTATATTGAAAAAATGTTCATTACATGAGACTTTCATTTTACAATTAAGTACCTATATTTATTACGTTTCCATAAGGAATCTGGATCGTAAAGCTGTCTAGTATCAATATTCATAACACCACTGATACTTGCACTATTATTGACTGATCTATGCCCTTCACTCCCTGCCTGTATAGTACTTTGCATATTAATACTAACAGAACTCACCTCGCTACTACAATCAGAACCTAAAATTATTAACAAAACTCGTGTTAGATTATTTTATTATTATCACAATCATGACTAGTAATAAAAGATACATAAAAACAATCCAAACCTGCTCTTTTGATCCTAGGATGTAAACTCGAACATGAACTGCTTTGTATAGTATTGATCAATTCAGATAAGTATTTGTAATATAACTGCGATGATAAGAAGGTGAGTAGATAATGCTGGAAGAAATATAATGTTATCTGAACGCGGTGCTGTTAACTCTTATCAATATTGATTTTTTGATATCAATTACAGAGATACACTAATATCTTACACAGCACTGGAATGTTATTTTACCTTATTCAGAAAATTATATACAATTTTACAGGGTTTATCGAAACAGTCAGGTCGTGGTCCCTCCCCATCTTCGTGACAAATGTTTTGTTCTACTTGGAAACGAATTTTATCGCTAAATCCAAGTGGCATTGTTGCTTGCAAACTAAAATACCTATAAGTTTGTAAATAATAATAACATTAGCAATTTTCTTCAAAGAAAATGTCGTTTAAAACTTACAAAAAAGAATTGCCAAAAAAAAGAATACTTGTCATAAATAATCAAAGCATCAGTTTGTGCTTCCTCAGGGTCTGTGGCCTCCTTCTTTTCCAATAAGTTTTGTTTATAATTAATGGCAGACATCCAAAAGTCTAGTAATTCTCGTTTATTTTCAAGTTCCAAAAACTGAAAGACCACAGATTTAATTGTGAAAGTTTAAGATATTATCTAAACAGAATTGTTACCTCCATGAAATAAAAGAATGCAGTTTCATTGTACAATATATCTGTCAACTGTACATTGCCACTAGTAAGAACATCAATTTGATGCTTGCAGTTAAATTCGCTTCTTAAGAAGTCATTAATGTGTCTGGAAAAGACCATATTAAAATTTCCATCCTTTTCAAAGGACTACTAAATAGTTTTAAGTAGCTCTCTTATACTCACTCATTTTCTAATATCTTGTATACAATTATTTGAACAGCTGATAAGCACTGCAACATAGGCTCAATGTCTTCGCAGGTAAAAGCTTTTTCCATTTCTATTTTTAGGTTTTCAGGAATTTGATTTATACCCAAAGCACCTTTAGTGATATATTTTTTGTAAATTCTTAAAGCATCTTGTTTAGTAGTTGTCATGTCTCGCCTCTTGCAGTTGTAATTTGATTGTCGCATTCTGCTTATTGTTTGACTAGTCTTTGGCATGTCGTTGTAATTTGATTTTGTATCATTACTATTTACATACTCGTTGAACAATATATTTTTAGTTTCACAATAATTCTTTGTATCCTGTGTCACCTCGCAATGAAAATTTTCATTGTCATCCACTGAATCAGAAAGCCTATTAGAATTTTCTGTACAACTCGAAGATTCGACAATTTTCCTTTTAACTGCTTGTACATCAATTGAACTACACAAACATTCGACTTCGAGCCAAAATTTAATAAGTGCTATGCAATTCCGTGTCTCCATAAATTGAATGAAATAACCAAGAGCAACTTTGTCTGCAAGAATCTGTGGTAGTGTTTTAGAGAGTTGAGAGCCAAAGGAACATGTTTCTCTTGTATTCCCATTGAAAATTTCGTTTTCCTCTTCTTCCTCAAGGCTGCACACTGTACTTGTTGGTATTTGGATGGATGAACCACCATTGAATATATTTCCAAATGATTTCCCAGAACTTATCGACTTTGTAGGAGAAGTTTGCAAAGATCTGGGCCTGTCTCTTTGCCCTAAAATCATAAAAAATTATTCTCTGTATCTAATTACACAATAAAAATCACCAAAGACTATAAACTCAGAAAATTATTTGATTTTCTTTGATCATATCGTTCATATCAATGAGCACGCAACTCGAAGTTTCAAATGACAGAGGGATAAATATTTTTATCTTTAGGTTAGATACGACGCAATCAACAAAAATTCCGCTCTTACGTGAAATATCAATGGACCACACAACAAACGAGCGAGGAATATTTACCAGACTTCTTAAAAAATGGAAACATTGTTCACGTCAGAACGAAACATGATAAGCGACGCGATGTAATGATCGGACGTAGAAATAATGTTTCAAAGGCTGACGCCAGTCTCTTCCTGTAGCAGGCAAAAATTATGCGTGGGTTTCTTTCGGACACAGTACCGAGCACTGAATTAGGAAAATCACACAGTGAACTTCCTCAATCGCGCGCACACACGACACATGACATTTCATCGAATCATCATTAATGTCATCGCCGCTCTGTTTAGAATCGCTGCCTCGAATAGTCGAACAAGCATTTCCCTGGTATTTACCGATGCAGTACGCACGGTAAAAAAAAGTTCATAAATCACAACACCGAAGATTCTGATCTGGCGTAATCGTGATCGTTTGTATTGCTGAAATCATTGATATGTCAACGATTCGTAGGAAGATTACTGCGTTCGTGAAACACGATTTATTCTAAGCGGTTTCATAACAACCAGAAGAATGTTTCTACGGCGCATCTCGTGGTTGTGTCGTTACCATTTGAACCGAGTTACCATTGAAATGTTAATACTAAGAAACTAGAATCGTATAATCGCATTCTCTGAGAATCTTCGCACCTTTACTCGTTCGACAGAATTTCTTCAAATGTAAAGATGGTAATGGGAAACATTGCAAGAAATAGCAATCGTTGAAGTAAACTTAAAAATCAAAAAGGTGTGTACGAGCAGTGAAAACATTGACTTAATTTCATATCCGGTAGTTTTTGTCGCGATCGTGGGAAGTACAAACAAAAAGTATTCGCTCCTACTGAATGGAATATCTTAGAATATACACGCGAAAAATGTGTTTTCGTGGTATGTACGCGGTGATATTTTATCCAATATTTCTCGAGCGTTTGTCACTTACGATTCGTATTGCTACACGTTGTTTCAAATTTCCGGAAAGTTTGAGAGGACCGACGGTTTTGCGACGTGCCTTGAATTCCACATTACGATAGGGCAAGATCGAAACAATTTAGAGATAGAACGATGCCAAACGGCATGGTGAGGATCAGTGACCTTAAACGGCCACTAGTCTCTGTTCCGGGTACAATGCTAATCGGTGCATTTGACATTTCGTCTTACTTCGTCGTACTCTATATATGTACAAATCGATCTCCGTCGAGATACAATTTTATATAGAACAACCATTCACCGAGGTAAGTACCATATCTATCGCGAGCCGAATCTCGTGATGCGTCCGAATTGTTTTCGCGTTTGTCGACGCGACGGGTCTGTCGTTTTAACATTTAAATCAGAATCGTCTGGCATCATCGGCAAACATGTGCACGCGTTCGTGTATATCGGTACACGAGGGGCCAATGTCCGGGCAGCGTGCTCGAGGCACCCGTGACCGTTCGACGACAAAGAATACCGGTTTCCCGGCGTACTGACCACTATATCAAGGAAGACCATCGGGGTACGATGCCTCTCACCCGGATTCGCTCAGTCCGAGTCCTGTCGACGATCCTCGCGCATTTTTCCAACCTCTCGCTGCGGAAGATGTTCGGGTCCGCCATCATGTTACCGCGTTACGTCCACCTCGTCTTGGTTTATCACGCGGTAACCGGGCTGTCTTTACCGACGAGCTACGATCAACGGCAGACCGGCGATCTGAACGTCCAGGTCCATCTGAAGGACGTGCAAGTCCTGGCGTTGCTGGATACGGAGTTACTCGACGATTACACGGTAACGCGATAACTATCGTCCACCGTTTTGAGCGCGGCGCTAAAGTAAATTGATAAGAGGAGATAACACGATAACGTGAACTATCGTTCTCGTTAGAATTTCATCTTTTCACGTCGGTACTACTCCGACACTGTTTACAACGTGTCGTACTAGCCGGGTTCTTACGTAACTATTGTTAACGCGATTATTAATCATCCGACAGAACGTTTCGATTCTACGTACGTGGACCTCGATCGGCTAGAATTCTTTTAATATCGTCCACGAACAAATAAGGTACAATTTTCGAGGTAAATACGAGACAACGTATACAGATTATTACATTCACGCGACGTATCGCGATCGTGGGTTACAGGAGTACGATTACTTCTACGATTACGCCGATTTCACGGTGAAACCGATCGTCAAACCCACTACCAGCTCCGCATCGACCGAGTCCACCACTCCGGTGTCCTCTTCGGAAACCGAGGAGGAGGCTAATGCCGCAGAGACATCCGACTCCGTACAAAACTCGACTCTCGTTGCCGAAGTCGACGCATCTCTGAACGCGAACACCACCGTAGACGACGTCAACGTTTCCTCATCGGTGGTTCCTGAGAAACCAAACGAGACCCCGTCGATCGAGAAACCGGACGATTCGATCGACAAGAACGCCACGCTGAAGGCAAGAATCAACGACAAAACCGGGAACAACTTCCAGGTGGACGAAGATCCTGCGGAACAGAGCATCAGTGTATCGTCCATTAACAACACGACACGGAAATTGACCAAACGACGTTGCAGATCTGGATACTCACCGGATGGAAAGGGTCGTTGTCGTCGATTGAGTCAACGACAATTGTCATTCATACCGTGAGTATTAAACCAGACGAGGAAATCGTTCGTGTTCAACCTCTGAAATATATAATAACCGTTACATACCCGTTACATCGAGGTCGATTTAACCTTTAGACGAAACAAGGCCGATTTACAGGGGAAAGTCTCCCGGTACCGATCACTTTGAGTTTCTTTCGTCGTGGCTTGGGCCCACCATCGATAGAACGCAACTTTGAAAACAGTCATCTGCAACGACGATACTCGACGAACGAAAGAAAATTTGTTTTCGGAGATATTTCGAACGTAAAATCTTGTCGTTCATGACTGACGGAGAAAGAGTGAATCGAGTTATAGGATTGGTAGATCTTCAAGCATCGATGGATCGACAACGGTGGAGAATGCTTCTAAAAGATACGTGTACGTCAACGCACATATTGTTTACGATCATCGTAAATAAAACACTCGATCTTTCTCTTTCTTCGTCGTTCAATCGCCACGTTATCTACCAAACTCTCTGTTCTTTCTCTCGATTGAGAAAGTCATTAATCCGTAATTAATCGTGGGTGATTAATTTCGTCGGTACCGGTGGACGTTTCCAAACTTGTGTCCTTCGAGGTCGTTTCAAGGTCACGGATGTTTCCCCCACGTTACTATAAATATTCCCAACGACACGACCGCTCGACGCAGGGACGAGTTCAACGGTCCGCGATATCGTGACCTTGATACGACCTTCGCGTAGACGACTGCTTCGACTACGCGTTCTAAAGCCCCGAAAGTGTACGGGTACGGTTCTATCCCGCTCTATCTTTATTGCGGTTGCTACAGTACTCGATGGCATCAAGTTCTGGTTGTTTGTTTCGCAGTCTGGCGATGCGGCTCGCTCCGAAACTCTTGGACGACCTGGCGCGCAACGCGAAGAATCTGGCGCAGGAGGAAGTTCATCGGTTGCGCTCGAACTGAAACGTGCCGTGAATGTCTCGCTCGCAACCGCACCGGGATCGTGTGCAATTGTACAAGACGGACGATCCTACGTCCTTCGTCGGCTTACGTCGTGTTACGTATGCGCGCGTCGTTTCGTCGCTTCATCCTGCATTTCTATTCGTTGGTCCGTTCGCGCCCGATCTCACGCTAAGTATTGTAAATAATATATAAGATAGTTTCGAGAAACATGTAAACAGTGACAATAAAGTTGTACGTTAGACCGCGGTCTCGATATTACAATATCCTTGCGTCTCTTCAAAAACACACGAAGCATCTGCGGTGATCTACTCGAGAGTTGCGCCGAGGAAAGAAGACCGCTCTCTCGTTCCTTTTATCGAGGTCCACGACACCTCGATTGTCTCCGGAAATTTTTCAACCCTCGAAGATCAGTCACAGGGTCCCGTGACAGGTAGACGGAACAAGTGGTAGTATCCTCGCCGTCTGTAAATATCACGATTTTATTTTTCCGACAAACGAGTTCACGGGTTCGTTAAAAATACGGGCTTCCGCGTGCGGTTGTCGGTTCACGCGAGTGAACGAGCATACTTCGAAGGTCCCACGGATCGAGACCGATTGTGCTTCCTAAGACACAAGCGGCCCACGGATCCTGGGAAGTTCTGTACGAAGTGATTCTCTCTCTCCTATCCAGCGTTCCGTGTTCGAGGAAACGGGTAAAAATAATATCGGGGAATTACGCAACCGGTCGTTATCGGGTGGCTAGCGCTCCTCTTAATCGTCTAAGTCGATCGCCAGCCGGACGAGAAGCGTTTGTTACCCTCTCCAGCGATGATGCTCCCTCGATCTATATACGAGTGGCGGCGGATCCGAAGCTGCCAAGGAAGCGGACGGATCTCCCACAGTCGAGGATCAGACTTCGTTCAGCTCGGCCGATCCGAGGGGATCCAAGGGAGCTTCAGCAAGATGGTATCCTACGTCGCGCGTCTCCTCCTGCTGCCAGGTAGAACAATCTACGCCGCGATCCTCGAACGAGATAAGAGTCGCCACGTTTGTCCTTTTATCGAGGTTCGATGGCCTTTCTTCGGGCGCTTGTGCGTTTCGCTTCGTTAGAGACACGGGCAGAGTTTTTTCCATCACGGATAGAGATTTCGCGTAGCTGTAGAAAAAAGAAAAACAAAAATAAGTAAGAATCGTTTTATCGTCCGGTACAGATAACTCCGGTTCATTCTCCGAACGACCGATAAAGGCGAAGTGGTTTTTAAAAAAAGATTCCTTTTCGACTCGGTTCGCTATCGGGTAAATTTACAATTAGATTTCAACGAAACTCTCGGAGATTCTTTTAGTACGGAGAGTAACAGTGTCGATAACGATTGTATATTCTAATCAGTGTTACGAAGTGATTGAAGTATCTCTTGCTCGATTCGTTGTGCGAATAACATTGATCTGAAAGAAAATAAAGAGAAATAATTCGCGTCGATAGGGTGAGTTGAGACATCGGAGAACGACGAATATACTCGATATCTGGATCAACGGGCGATCCTCTTCATTTTTTTTTTTTTTTTTTTCGATCCCCGAAACCGTCGCGTGGATTTTCCGTACGATACGCTACGGCGCCGCGCAATTCGTTTGTGCCCGATCTAACGTTTAACGTTTCACGAAAAATATTTCCGGTCTCGCGTCCCGTGTGCGCAATTTACATTAATAACATTTGGACCCGTGTCTCCGCGACGCAGGCATTCTATTCGCATTATTCATCCCGCGCGCTGACGCCGCGGCGGCCAGCTACGATCAACAACAGACCGGCAGCTACAATGTGGACGCGAAGTTCGAGAACTTCCTATTCGTCTTTCTCGATTCCGATAAAGGTGGCCCGTTGTCCAAATTGGCGCAAGAGGCGCTGCAGGTGTTGCAGTTCAACAGTCTAACCTCACCGCGCGGCGCGTCGAAACATACCGCGGAGAAACTGTCCGAGGCCACTGTGTACGAAACAGAGGACAAAGATGAGGGCAGAGAGCCTTACCACGTCGAAATCGTGCGCATAGAGAAGGACGAAGGAGAGAACGCGGCGAGGAGCAAACACCTCGAGAAGTCGGAGACTCCTGGTGGCAACAGTGGGGGAAAGATCGAGCCAGGAACGTCTTCGAAGAGCTTGGAAGGGGGTCCGAATCCGGAGGTGTCCATCGACAACAAGAAACCCGGGAAAAGAGCGAGAAGCCTTTGGAGAAACGAAGAGAGCCGTGGATTGCTCGATGCCTCGTTGGTAGAACAGAGAAAGAGGCCGGTACACGTTAAGTATTCGACGGTGGAAAATCTTGCCCAATCCGATGATCTATCGGTCAAGGAAGAGGTTCCCAAAGCGACCAGACCGGGCATGTCTTTGAAGAAACAATTGTCCAGAAAAGAAGAGAAGGACGTGACCTCGATGTCCGAGGAACGCAACGAATTGACCAACAAGTCCCAAGAACTGGTATTGCTGGGTGGTGGCATCGAGAACTGCGGACCTGGGAGGTACAGGGACCAGTCGGGCATCTGCCAGAACGACAAATATTTTTATTGAAATTCTTACGGTCGAAGCGGGAATCTTTTTTTCTACTTTACGATTCATTTATCAATTATCATTGAGAAATCACGACGGATTATACACGTAAGCTTGTATTAGCGTTGTTAGACTAATTACTGTATTCCATTTATCGCTAGTGATTGAAGGATATATGTATAACAAATGTGATATGTATACACCGTAGTAGCAAGCTAAACAATGGTGCTCTTAGATACTATGTAACAGATCGATGCATTTATAGCGTTTGAACGTACAATAGTTTTAAAATTCCCGCGCAGGAACGTTATTCCGAATTGAATCACATGTATATTTTAAGACCCATCCCATTCTTTTTACACTTGCATTATTTATGTCGTATTGTACTGCACATTTGTATTATATATAGGAAGACGAAGAAATAAATTAAAAGTATTAAAAAGTGACGTGTTCAAGTCGTTCCTCGTTCCACTACATTATTAAATATATTCTTCCGATTGTCCATGTATTTCGTTTACGATCTTCTACTTTGCAAATGTTTCTAAATACATATAACCCGATGTCCCAAAATCGTGCCAAATTCTCGAGTAAAGAGAAATTACTTCTGTTTGTTACAAAATGTAGGAACAATGTTTGCATAACCTTTTCATATTTGAACTTGCGTTCGATGTATTCCGATTTTCGTTAAACATCGTCAGAGGGCGCTGTTCGAGGTGAACCAGGAAAACGATGGTTCGCGAAGTTCAAGCATGGCGGAAATGTGAGAGCAAGGGCAAGGTTACGGTAATAGGCGGCGACTGTGAGACAGAAGAACGGGGAAATGAACTCGGTGGGGCCACACGAGGACATTGCCCCTTACAAATCGGTTCTATACACGTGTGGGTAACCGCTCGCGTGTACACTATACACTCGCATGTTCGTATATATCTTGTTGCGTACACTTCGGCGGTAAACCGGCTACCGCGGTCTTTTTTCGTCGTTCTGGAATCGAACTTCGTCTTGAATAGAATTACGCCACTTAATTGGAGCCAAAACGAAGCAAAAGATACAAGGGGGGATAATTGAAGCGGGGAGAGTGCTTATTATAAGAACGAGTCTCTGTCTTTAGAAAATTCTCGAACGTACGAGTCAATTTTTTTAACGAATACTGTAGAAGAATTTGAAACTCGCGCGATAAAAACTTTTGGCGCGAAACCATCGATGTGTCTAGAATGGAAGTGAACGTAACAAAAAACGAATAGGGAATGTTCGAACTTGCTACAAAGAAGGGTCGACGACACTTCGTTGGCTACGCGACCTCGCGCGTTTCGGCCATCCGTCTAAGAGAATAGTTTCCCACGTAATATTCGGTACTTCTGCTAATGGATTCGAAACAATGGAGGTTACTACGATTTTTGTTCGTTTCGCCATATTTCTTGCGAGTAAATTATTAAAGTCGTACACATGTAGAAAAATCGATTCCACCCAAGATTACGCTCCACCCGGCTATGTATGCAAGAGAACGTGCACAGTGGCCCGCAGGTTCTTGAACTTGCCTGACGATCTGTTTCCATGCCAGGTGGGGACCGGGATCGCTGGTCGGCAGGAGACGTCGTCACACCTCGCTCATCCTCCGCATCGTCAAGACGTTCATTCCTCACGTTACCATCACACCACGGGCATCGTTTTTTCTCTCAACAAAAGCCATCATAGTCCTTCTTTCGTTTCTCGATCGTTTGCCGTGCCAACGTGCCGACTGGTACTTTGAAACAGGACAATTCGAATTGCAACTCGATTCTGTTTCGTGACACAACGAAACGGAAACATCGAAAGATCGTTAGGAATATCATCGATCTATATATATACATATATATCCGCACGCGATAATCGAAACGTACATCGATGCTATCGATCAACATGCGAGTCTTCAAAACGGTGCTGCTACTCGCCGCGTTCTTCTCTAGCAGAGTCAAGTGTTTACCGGTTGCGAATGAGTCGTCGATCGTGGAATCACCAACTACGACGGCGCCTGTCGTAATTTCTTCCGGGGGCGATCATTACGATCAACGACAAAACGGAACTGACAATTACCGTGTCCACGTGGACGGTTTGGTGCTCGTCTTCGCTCCCGTTGAAGCGCTTCTTCTAGCTGGTGCTGCTGGTGGTAATAAACCTGACTTACCGATCCTTGATCTGTCGAAGCCGACCTCGGATAAGCCGGAAGTAGAACCTAAACCATTGCCAGCGCCTAAATCAGCAAACAGGTATTTTGCCAACTTTCTATCAAAAACGGGTAAAGTTAGCGTTATTGGGTAATAATTCCTATCTTTTACCTAATAAGTAGCTCGGATGATACATAGTTTGAAATACCAGAAAATTATTCAACTACGAGACTAACCACGAGACGTTTGCTCGAAAAATGATGTGGTGTCATTATTAATTTCACCTGCGCAATGACGCTACGGGCTATATTAATTGCTGCATTTATTTTAAATTATAATGATGTAATATATAGTAGAATAGAAGCAAAAGATTTTGGTCGATCAAGGCGAATGAGTCATATTAACCCTACCACATTGCTTGGTTATATCGATGAGTGTGTCGTAAAAATTGCATGCCGAAACCACAAAAGGGGGGATCGTACTTGACATAATTTGCAGCGGGAGAAAAGGCCTTGAGCGCCCAACATTTCTTGTTTCTATTTTGTTACTAAAAAATGTGATTCTTGACACTGTAACGAGAGTAACATATATATATTTTCATTTTAGAGCTGGCTTACGTTTGGCAAATTTACTGGTTCCGTTCTTGCGCCGTTTCCGTCAAGAGTAAAGAGTCTCAACTTATAGATTCACTAGATGAGAACGTAAGATTTAATCGATTCATCATTACTTTTCTAATAATCACGTAGCGCCTCATTCTTACCATCACATTAAATTGTATTACATTTGTCATTAAAATGGACTGGTTAGTTTAAGGTAGTTATATTTTATTTAATATTGCTCGCAAGAAATTAGATGAACGTGAGGGATTGGTTAAAAAAAGAATGGAAAGTTAAATATATCTTACAGACTAAAAATATTCTACTATAATTTACATTGCAAGATCTAGCAAGCGATACAAGGTATATACATATGTGCATGGGATTTCTTTTAATGCAAACATAATATGTTACATTATATACAGTCTTTTGTTTAATGTAACTCGAATGCATGTCTTTCATAAACATTCTTATTTTTAAGGATACAATGTACAATATGTTCTTATCGAAACGAAATTTATTTGATTAAAAATTAAAATACATTATTCGTGAGTTCTTTTTGGTATATCATCACAATGTTTTGTATAAAAAATGCTTAGAACTATGTTCCTCAGAATATACATCATCTGGGTGGAATTGTTTATATCGTTAAAAAAGGAAAAAGAAAACGATCACTTTCACACGGACTTTACAGATGTAGTTTATAGTAAGTAACTTGTACTTCAAAGAAATGAAAAACTTTAAAAAAAAAAAAAAACGATCGTTACAACGCATTAGAATACAAAGTAAGTTTCACAATGATTACTTATATACATCGTCTCAACTTACATGACGAATAATTGTGAATCATGGAAGCGTGTATAAGAATATGTTTTTCAAATATATCTCACCATTAAAATAGAAAGCAGCTCTGTGTAATGTGTTCTCTTTTTTTTTACATCATCGATACTCACGAGAACAATTTCTGTCAAGTCTCTGCTTTTAAAGACGTTTCAACGAAAGGTGCCCCGAGAATTATTGTTGAAATAATATCGATAACAGATCAAATGATATTACAAACATTATTTCATTAGAGTGATTTCCATTAGCCAATATAATACCAATCCTCGCGATGTAATGTTGTATCGTAAAACTAATGTACCCTGTATTTCGCATTAGAGAATTACACGTGCTTTTTTTAATATTTGAACGAAGTTGTGAACTTTAATAAATCCGTTAAGGTACATTAAAATCTATCCGCTTCCCTAGTACACAGGAATTAATACTCTTGAAAATGTTCATCGTTATAGTACGACAAAAATGCATTCGGTGGGCATGAGAAATTCATTCGTTAATCGCAATTACGTGTACCTTGATTCGTCTACGCTTTAAGCAATTAACCGCAATTAATTCTAACGCGGGATAACTAACCCTTAATTTAAGAATGCTATGCAAAACGATAATGAGTCGTCAAAATATGATTTAAATTACGATCGACCGAACGATACGCCCGTGTTACATAATTACGATCGGATCGCGATCATAGACTACGAATCAGCTTCAAAATTATGGGTTCTTCACTGTTATATACACAATACGAGGCAACGATAAAATACTAAAGCGATGCGCACGAATATACCTGCTATTATGACGGAACGAAGAAAGCTGTACATGACTTCGACACACACAAAATGCCCGTAGTTCGTAGACTACGATATTACCAAATCACATTTGGCATAATTTGCCGAAGAACAGAGTTTACATGCCGTTAGCTCTCTATCGAATTCATTAGGACATTTCGGCGTGGATCTCGCCTGAGCGCCAACGAACAATTATACAAACAATGTAGAGACTTAGTACAGATGTACAGTGTCAAAAACGATTATCAAAACAAAAAATAGGAGGAAACACGTTTAGGAAGGAAGTTGAGCCGCTGCGTTTGCGTTGAGATCTTCGCAGTCTGTACCTTCTCCAGGGCCACTACTATTAGCAACTGCGGGCTCGTGAAATTTTAATTCCTCCTTACCCGCCTATAGAGGAATTATTCCATTTGACATCTTTTTTAAAAAGTCAATTGCTCGTTAAAAATATTACTTAAAACTTCACCAGAAGTATTTTTACAGATACGTGTTGGTAACGTCACCGACCATTACCTCTTTGATCAGCAGACGACAATTTTCCATCGCGCTACGCCTTCTGTCCGACGTATTGCTTAAAATCTCTTCTGGCTGATGAAGGTTGTCCACTATTTTACGAAGCTCCTCTAATTCCGTAACGGTTACCTCCAACTTTGTTTCTAATTCGGATCTGTGAATCACCACGCGTTTTAAATAGCGTCTTGAATACGTTTTAACTGCTAAATCCATGGGAATGAAAGGCGAGCTTACTTCTCCTCTTTCAGCTCCTGTATACACGTGTCGTTATCGAGCTGTATTATCCGTAGTACTTTCAACAATTTGGTAACAAGATTGTCTACGTCGATGACTTGATCAACAAGACCAACAGCGGGACAGTAATCCGAAGCCAGCGGACCATCGTTGGTACCAGTATCAGATTCGCTGATCGAATCGCAATCATCGTCCTCCTCGTTCTCCACCTGTGAAGAGTGCAATTGTTTAAAATTATTACCTACAAATAGCCGTTATTTTCAAATCACCGGTTTTCACGATTCAATAAATGGGTACCTTACGACGATGCAGAATCGCTTGCGTAAGATTCGTTAGGCTGGAACACTCGTCGTTGATGCGCGTCTTTTTGAGATTACTCTCGTCCACTGTCTCAGGAAAGCTCAAAGCTCTGCGAAGCGAATCGCTGCTCGATACCATGTTATGCGAGTACGTGTCAGGTAGAGGAACGTCCTCCAACACGCTTTCCATCATCAAGCACGGTTCTGTTTCAAAATCGAGCAGGTCGGACGAGGATTCCATACTCAATTCTGCTTGGACCAAGGAACAAGCGTCGCGTGTTAAATAACGTGGTTCGTTACGTTAATCGATTATTGAAAAAATATAGATAAAAATGTTGATCCGTAGTAATGTACCTTTGTATATTTGTTTGGCCGATTCTAATGTAGGCTTTTTATCTGTATTTTTCGTTGCGAAAGGATGCGTTGCCGCGTTCCGGATGGCCCCAATTACCGCGGAAACGAAGGAACCACTTTTTGGACTAGGTGTACACTCTTTCAGACTATGTTTGGAACTAACAGGACTCGACTCGATGCTGCTATTGCTTCTGCTGTATGCCTCGTTATGATATATTACGTCCTACGAACAAAGTAACCAATGATTACCATGTACCATCGAAAGTAACGGTATACTAAAAAAAATATTAACAAGCATTACCTCGAGATCTTTCACCGAGATGTTGTAGGAAGTTATTAACTGGTCTACCAATCCTTCTAACCGAGTTCCCAAACCGGAAAGTGCAACCGCGGCACCGGAAACGGCAGCTCCTTGTGTAAGTAGCAGTTCTCTGCTTCGTCGTTCAACTGCGTTCAATTTCATGCTCATGGATAAATTCTCCTGCCTATGGATAAATAAAAAGAGAAAAAATCAATGAAAACAAACTTGTGATTTATTGTAATAGTTTAAGAACCATTCCAACTACACGTACCTTCGTTGTTCACTGATTCGTACTAAATGCTTGCACTCTTCGGTTTGCCTTTCCAATTCCATTCCACGTTTCGCCAACATCTCTTCCTTCTTTGTAAGCTGAGAATCGAGCAAGACGATAGATTTCAAAATATAATTACCTCGCGATATTTGTTAAACAAAACGAATACCTCTGTCTCTGCCTCTTTCAGAGCATCCGCCAAAGTAGCTTTCTCTTCTTGAAGGAAGTCTTGCATTTCGGCAGATTCCACTTCTAATTCCTGTTGTTGTTGTAGCAACGCCTTCTGGGCAGCCAAACTCTTCTCCAAATCCTTCATAAACACACAAAGAGTAAATAATTCCACATATTATTGTAGGTGCGTAATACACTCTAATATTATAAGTATTGCTCGATATTCTCCACCATTTCCCAAATACTTGTTCTCCACATCGTCCTGCCCTGCTCTGTTATTAATTGCAATGTCTGCAAACTCATCTTACCCTACTCAACATACGGCACAAAGACTGTAGGTCCGCTATTTCTATCTGCTGACTAGCAACAACTTGTCCGGAAGACTGCAAATGGCACTCGAGCTCCAAGAAACTGTCGCTGCCCTCTGCAAAAGATTCAGTCCCATAAGGTCTTCCAGAAAAGGTACCGGCGATTAATAAAATCCCCCCAAAATTACCCGCGTGCTCCGATTGAGGGGTTCCCAGCATCGCCAACACCCGTTGCGCGTTCCTATCCAGTTCCTGCCTCGCGAACGCATGATCTGCCTGCTCCTCCTCGAGCAGACGTTTCACCTCGGTGATCTCGGCCTTCAGTTTCTGGTTCTCCTCTTTCTGACACGAGGTCTCCTCGTTCAACCGTTTCAGATCGGTCTGCATTGCCTGCATGTCCTCCCACGTGCCCTCGGTCTGACAGCCCTCGTGGAGTCTCTCGACCACTTCCGGGCCCGCGACTGCGCTAGGCACCCCGGACAATGCGTTCTCTATATCCTGACCGGTCAAACCAGTTTGTACGCTGGTCTCGTGATAAATACGTGTCTTCTCCGCTATCTTGTGTCTAGGGTAAGGCGGTAGACTTTTGTGGACGGAGGACTCCTTGCTCACGCCCTTTCTCTCGACCTGCCTGCTCAGACTGGCGTCTCTGCTTCCGGACCTACTTCTGGCGACCTTGTCGGTCTTCTCGTTGGTCTTGGGAATGCTGATCTTCGTCCTGTTTCTTCTCGGTAGCGTCGCGTACGTGTCCAGGGCCTTGTTGTCTGCGCTGATGGTCATCTTATCGGTTCTGGTAGTTCTAGCCGGGTCCGTGCGGCCCGTATAAGGCACCCTCGGGGTGGATATAGGTTTTCGTACCTCCTCGGACGGTGTTGAGCTCGGTGTGCGCGCGCCACGCGTACTGGATCCTCCTCTGGACCTGCAGCTACCGCTGGGACCGCGTCCGCGTTGCGCCAGGTCCTTGTTGATCTCTGTGGTCAACGCTGATGGCAACGAGTCGGGGATAGGTCTCGTCCTGGTACGTGGGGGCATCGCGACAGTTCCCGAGCGGAATGTCGTCGACGCGCGACCAATGGTCGATGTACCTTCGCAGGTGCTCTCTTTCGTCGTTGATTTCTCCCTGGACCTAGCCCGATCCCTCGTCACCGGCTGCGCCTTGTTCAAGATACTCCTAGGCGTGGTGGTGCGAAGCTTCGAGCGCGGTGTGGTCGCCACATAGGTGGTGCTCGCTGGTGCAGGCTTCGCGCGGGTGGTCTTCTGCGTCTCTGTTGCGCTGGTCTTCTTCTTACCGACGCTCGAGGCGGGCACGGTTCTCTTGGTGTTCGTTCTGTTCGTGCGGGCGGACACGCTCCCGGCGATGGAGGAACTCTCGCTGCCGCCTTCGCTGGTTCCCTCGCCACCGGTGGTCAGTCTCACATCGTCGGGCAGCGTGGCACAGGGATCCTCGTATACGGAGCAACAGCTCACCAAGCTGGAGTCGCAGGACGCCTCGTCCAGGCCACCGCAACTGCTCGCGTAGTCGATGCTGTTACGACTTCGCACCTGAAAGTAGGAAACAATGTGAGCTCGACAGTAAACAACGGGAGAGAAGACCATGAACTGTTCATGATCTTGTAGCTAGAGATTCCTGGACTCGGAAATCTTGGGAAGCGATGTATACCGTTACTCCGGAGACTGGAGAGTACGGAAAAGGAATAAAGTCGACCTTGAAGTATCCTCGACGTTTCTTCGTACAGGTTCGTAGACTCGGAAGTCTTACAAAGTGACACGTATCGCGACTGTGAGGGGAGCAGAGAGTACGATCTATTCGTGGAGGCACAAAGTTGACCTCGAAGCGTCCTTGATGACGCTCCTCGACCTTGAAATGTCCTTGACCCTTTCTGACCACTCTGTGATTCTGGAGGGCAGAGAATACGATATTCGAAAGGGAACAAAGGTGACCTCGAAGCGTTCTGACGCTTTCTGACGTTTTCTAACGCTTTATGACCACTCTGTGACTCCAGAGGGCAGAGAATACGATATTCGAAAGAGAACAAAGATGACCTCGAAGCTCTCTGACGCTTTCTGGTGTTTTCTGACGCTTTCTGACCACTCTGTGACTCCGGAGGGCAGAGAATATGATATTCGAAAATGAACAAAGGTGACCTCGAAGTGTTCTAACGCTTTCTGACCACTCCGTGACTCCGGAGGACAGAGAATACGATATTCGAAAACAAATAAATTTGATCTCGAAGCGTTCTGACGTTTTCTGACCACTCTATGACTCCAAAGGGCAGAGAATACGATATTCAAAAGGGAACAAAGTTGATCTCGAAGCGTCCTGACGCTTTCTGACCACTCCGTGACTCCGGAGGGCAGAGAATACGATATTCGAAAAGGAACAAAGGTGACCTCGAAGTTCTCTGACGCTTTCTGACGTTTTCTGACGCTTTCTGACGCTTTCTGACCACTCCGTGACTCCGGGGGAGTACAGAATACGATATTCGTAAAGGAACAAAGTTTACCTCGAAGCGTCCTGACGCTTCTCGACCTTGTACGACAGGTTCCTCCGACGTGAACAATCGTAGGTACCATTAACACGTTTAGAGGCACCAAACGGTGAACGGTGTCTTATCGTTCACCATGAACCGATTTATCTTCGCGAGACTACGACCACCGGCTCGTTTCCCTCACGTACTTAATAATTGAATGGCGCAACGACCCGCCGCCTTTTCCACGAAGTACCACGATCGATCTCTTACCCTCGGAACCTCGGTGGCACAGCCCTCCACGCCACTGTCACTGCCATCCTTGCTGTCCTTTCCTTCGCCCGCGTAATCCTTCCTGTCGCAGCCTAGACTCTGATCGGCTTTATGCGACTGTGACTCCGTCACGTGAATCACGGTGATGTTACAGTCGCTGTTCATCGTCCCGTCCGGGTCTTCCTCGTTCAACAGCTTACTGGTGTCGCCCACGGGCGACGCCAGATCCTCCGGTACACCAGAATCCTGCCTGGCCACGTTCTGCACCGGTGACACTTTCAGACTATTGTCCTCGAGAGGCGTCTCCATCTCGAGGTTGGCTTGCTCGTTGTTCGGGGAGACGTTCATTTCGTGGTTGCCATTCTGGATAAAAAAATAAAATTTGCGTATCTTTACTTCCATTCTCTTTTCGTTTTCGAATCCGGATCCAAGATCCAGAATAGTACAGATCTTAAATCTATCGATTAAATCAACGATTCGATCGTCGATGCAACCAACCCGTGCACTGCTCGTTCGAATCGAATTTTTCGTTACTTATAGCTCCTCGGTTAAGTATATTTTATTTTCACGAAGACGAAGTTCCTGTTTACACGCGTTCGCAACGTCACTGGAACATCGAATCACCGCTCGAAAACTACGCTACAATATTTTCTCGCCGCGAGGCTGAATTTTCGTGAAAAGTGACTTTCGATACGCGTCGGCCCCGTATCTGGGTCACAAGCTTCGGAACGAAATTTACTTCGGATATAAATCTGCGGGGGACTCCGCCACGAGAACAATTTCCTCTTTCCTGTTTTTTTACGTTACGCTTAACGGGCACACGAGCGAAATTTCCGCGAATTTCGTACCCGATCGATGACACACTTCGCCCCCGATTCCTCATCGATGTTCGAACAGGAAGTGATGTAACCGTGTGACGTACCGACAGATAAGCGCAAACCGGTGTCGGACGAATTCGTCGAGGCGAACAAAATTTCTTAACCCATTCGACCTTCGAGTGTTCCGGTGACTCGACGATTTTTTTCTTTTTTACGACATTTTGCAGCAATGAGGATTCTCGAGGTCGTTGACAAGGAAGGAGACCATACGTTGGCAAGGTAAACGAGAAAATGAATAGTTCGCGGAGTTTCAATAACGGCGCTCGAACGTCACTGCTCGTCAGACTGTTTCTTTTTATTTACACTTGCCACGTCTGTTCACTTTGAAATTTACATAAGCGACTTTACTCATCGAAACTCGAGCGAGCAGGTCCGGATCTTCCATCGAATTCCATTTGGAAGTAATTTGTAACTAAAGTCTCCCTGAATTTTCACGAAAAACCCAACGGATGGACGCTGAGTAGAATAAATGCAATCGTAGGAACAAAGTGTCCAGTTCCGTTTTACGCACGAATCGATGGGAGGGAAGCAATTAAAATCCGGATCTTGACCGTAGCACTCGGCAATCACGGCCATATTCGATTACTGGTGAACAATATCCGGTCGGCGTTCCTTCCAGGAATTCCTCGAAAATGGAACACGCGCCGACCAATCATTTTCGGGCACTACGGACGTACGTCCATCTTGGTTCGAATCGTTCGAGGCAATTCTCGACAAATTGGATTACAAGAGGTACAGGGTGTTCCAAAGTGTCCAGAATTGGTGTAAACAAAGCGTCAGCGATGCATTTTTAATTAACCTTGACGGAGATAAATTTCACGAATGAGGTTAAGTGGGTCCTCCTTTATTGATCGGACACGCGGTCATATATCGAGGTAACGTAACACCGTCACTTCGTATTCTCGATAAATACGTTTCGCGGTGCAATTTCGACAGTTCTCCATATTTTTCAATGGAAAAAATCAATTCATCGAGATCTACAAACGTCGAAATTACAATGTTTGCTTTTAAAATGGGGGTTGGAAATATTGGATAATTTTTTCGACGAAAATTGATTAATCGATCTCGAGACGATTCCTTACGAAACGATTGAAACTTTTCGACGAGAACTGTACGAAAACAGTCCTCGTGAAGTTTTCCGGAGCGAATTGCCTAACAAGCGACTCACCTTATCGCCAGGAAATACGTGGTTGGCAGTTGATACGTTTATCGAGGGAATTTGCCCTCGTTCGAGCACGCGCTGTGAACGAACCCGCGATACGAGTTCTTCTTCGGATCTCTACGTGTTTTTCTGTTCTTTTTTTTCTTACCGATCGTTCGCACCGAACGCGGGAACGCGTTACGCGACTTTCCCCTTCGAATCGTTGAAGAAAATTTATGAATGGAAATTAAAGTCGCGCGTGCACTTCCGTGCGTCGCGCGGCGTGGTCCCCGTGGTGAGTCACGGTCCGTGTGTGGACCCCGTGCACGTACACGTGCTCGCTGAGGGACACATCGGGGCGAAAATGAGATCGCTGTAGCGGCGCGAAATTACGAGCGTCGGTTATCGCGTTACGTAATCGCGTCTGTAATTTATCGTGCACCACGTCCCGCGATACCCATCCCTACGATCGATGAAACCGTTCGAGGTCCGAACACCTGACGAAAATCGACGTGAAAACTTTCTTCTTAACCTTGAAAAATTTCCAATCGCGTTCTAACGATTTTTTTTTCTTCTCAAGACCTTAAACGACCTTGAACGGTTACAGTCATCAAGAACTATTAGGTTGTTTGGAAAGTCATTTCGTTTTTTTTGGTGTAAATGAAACACGATTTTTTTAGAGTGTATTAACAGTTGATTGAATTGTATATTCTCCATTTTGGAAAATGATATCATTTTTCAAACAACCTAATAGTACGTATGTATCTATGTAAAGGGTAGAAGTGTACTATTGGAAGATTTCTTTGCATTTTTTACTTCGAAGTCGTGTAGTTATTTAAACACGATTTTCTTAGAGTGTACAAACCTTTTATTGAATTGTAAATTCTCCATTTTGGAAAATGAAATCACTTTCCAAACGACCCAATACTTTCGTGCGTAATAAAAACTATAAAGTTCCGTATAAAAAACTAATAACCTTGAAATACCCTTGACACCACCCTACAGAGAAGTAACTTACATCGAGTACCCTAATACTCGACGATTTCGTCCAACAATTCTTCAGCATCGTCAATATTTATAATACTCGATAAACGATTACGCCCAATACACGCGCGAGATGTAACAACCAGAATCGAGTGGGACTTGTTTCGAGCGATGATTTATGCAACGGAAAAAACGATGATGATTTTTACGAAAGAGGTGCTCGAAAAATACCATTCAACGAGATAATATTTCACGGCTGGAAGCAGCTATTCGACGCAAATCGGTTTCGCGACGAAAAAAAAAGGCCAAAAAAAAAACAGGCTCTATTCGTCGCGAGGGCATTCTCGAAAGGAAAAATAAAAAGTAGACACACACTCAGTTGGACGATTATTTCAGTGAAAAAAAAAACAAAAAAAAAAGAAACAAAACAGTTTCTATTCGT
This sequence comes from Ptiloglossa arizonensis, assembly GCF_051014685.1. Classification (NCBI taxonomy): domain Eukaryota; kingdom Metazoa; phylum Arthropoda; class Insecta; order Hymenoptera; family Colletidae; genus Ptiloglossa; species Ptiloglossa arizonensis. The sequence continues at coordinate 26,162,965 of NC_135051.1, forward strand.
CGCGAGGGCATTCTCGAAAGGAAAAATAAAAAAGTAGACACAGACTCGGTTGGATGATTATTTCAGTGAAAAAAAAATAAAAAACAAAGAAACAAAACAGTTTCTATTCGTCGCGAGGGCATTCTCGAAACGAAAAATAAAAAGTAGACACAGACTCGGTCGGACGATTATTTCAGTGGCACGAAATAACGGCTGCGCGCGTCCACTCGCGCCTGTAATCGTTCTATCTTAATCTGTCGCGTGTTGCGCGCTCAGCCCCGCCCCCCGTTCCCCCTCACCGTCCCTCCTCCTCTCCCGCGCTATTACGTATTTCAATCGTAATTGACGGAGCATTCTTCGCGTCACCGGCCGGTGTTCCCCTTTTGCGCGCGGCTGAATCGCGTACAACGCGTTTCGAGTGCTCCTCGTATCGTGCACGGTGCGCCGTCATTGAATAATTATCCCCCCCCCCTAATCGATCACTTTGTATCTCTCGCGCGATTCATCATCGACGATGACAAACGAGCGAGCGAGAAAGTGCGTGCGCCGACCCAGAGGCCGCTTCACGGCGCGGTAACGACGACGAACTTTATCTCGAAAGGAAACGAAAAATGAAGGAAAAGAAAAAAAAAAAGATTTAAAGAGAGATCTAGGCCAAGTAAAAACATCTCGGTCGACTCGGGTCGAAAGAATTAACCTCGAGGTTGGCAATCGTCGGAAATAATGCTCGATGTAGAATTTATAAACATTCGCGTAACAATACCACGTGCTCCGAGTTGAACACCTTGTAGATACTGTCGTAATATCGACGTTCGCGAGAAGGGAACTCCGGCCTTGTATATTTTCGGTAGAAAATTTTCACGCGGCAATTTTAACGGCGAACGTGAACTTTAACATCGTTGCGTCACACGCTGGAGAGTAATCTACCGCTTTTTTTTTTTAATGTAAAAAGCTTAAAAAAAGAAAAAAAAATGATTAGAAATCGTTCACGCGATTAAAAATTTTCAAATTCATCACCGTGTATTTTACTTATCGTGTGCGATGCGCCGAGCGGAAAAATTTTCGCTTACGTCCGCCGGTTGCGCCACGTGCGGTGGAACTGTTGCTCACGACAACGCGCGCGTGCAATTGAAAACAATAAACAGTCGATTCTGGCCGTGTGAATATGGCCCACGAGGCTCGACGTTCGAGAATAATGGAGAGAGAGAAAAAGAAAAATGGTGTCCAACGCGCTCGATCGGGAAGTCCCCGTGTGGTCCCCTATCTCGGGACTTACTTGTAGTAGCGTGCAGCTATCGCCAGTTTGTATCGAAACGTTTTGATACCCGCGCGAAAGCACCGATACGTATCAGTTACGTGCAACGTGACTGCACTTGATATCAACTTTCGATACCGACAGTTTTCGAACGATACCAAGCGGACATCGATATTATTGTAAATGCAACGAAAATAAGAAACAAAATGCAATCGGTACGGCCTAAGCGGTTGCTAACAGATATCGTTTCGGATAGACGAACGTAACAGGTAGTTGCGATTATAGACAGTGTTCTACCATCGATTATCAAGGTTCTACTTGCACCTGTTTATTCCACACGGATTGGATATTGGTTTCTGTTCTCGATAAATTAACAAATCAACGGTATCGACGTGTACTTGGTATTTCAAAATTGATACACAGAACTTTCTATATTACTTAGTAAACATTCTGATACCGATATCCACGCTATTAGAAAAAATTTAATATTGATTAAAAAAGTATCAAATTAAAAATTGATACGTAGAGCTTTCTATATTACCTAGTAATCGTTCTAGTATCTTGTTATATCTCACTCGACATCCATGCTATTGGAAATGATTTAATATTGATTATAAAAGTATCAAATTACAAATTGATAGATAGAACTTTCTATATTACCTAGTAAATGTTCTAGTATCTTGTCGCTGTATCTCACTCGACATCCAAGGTATTAAAAATGATTCAATATTGATTACAAAAGTATCAAATTAAAAATTGATACACAGAACTTTCTATATGACTTAGTAAACGTTCTAGTATCTCGTCGTTGTATCTTACTCGACATCCACGCTATTGGAAATGATTCAATATTGATTACAAAAGTATCGAATTAAAAATTGATAGATAGAACTTTCTATATTAGCTAGTAAATGTTCTAGTATCTTGTCGCTGTATCTCACTCGACATCCAAGGTATTAAAAATGATTCAATATTGATTACAAAAGAATCAAATTAAAAATTGATACACAGAACTTTCTATATTACATAGTAAACGTTCTAGTATCTGGTCGTTGTATCTCACTCGACATCCACGCTATTAGAAAAAATTTAATATTGATTAAAAAAGCATCAAATTAAAAATTGATACGTAGAGCTTTCTATATTACCTAGTAATCATCGTTCTGGTATCTCACGGTTCCTCCCCAGAATTGTTCGTTCGCGGAACGTCGAGATAAAGTGCCGCTGTTCCTGACCGTGATAATCGATCAGAAGTGACCGAGAACTTTCAAAGTGTTCGCGGCGCGCCGCTAAAGATCTCGACGGGGAAGTCCCGAAAGCGGCGAGAACGATTGGCCGACCAGGAGCCCCGCGACTGGTCGCATGCTACCCGAACAAACCATTATTACTACGCCCCGTCGCTGTTAATAGTGCTGTGTCGTTGAGACGTTCGAGAAAGGAACAAGCCAGACTTCTCTGGTCGACGACACAATATTCGAGGATCCAGACATCGATATTTTCGTGTATCGATCGATCATTCGTCGATCGTTCTACATTTGGAGACAATCGGGGCAACTGGCGAATTTCATCGAGAACAAATATTTGAAGATTGTGCAACCAACGCAGAAGACTCCAGAAAGGTCATCCGAGAGCTGGATACATTGATTCTTTTCTGCGCGTCAAATTTTTCGACGATTGTTTCGTTACACGAGCTTTCATCAACCGGTAGACCCTTCAAGAGGAATTTTCAAGGAATTGAACGTTTAGACTATCACCGTTCAACGAGAACTCGAGACACCGATTTTTTCTATCCAAGTTGCTCTTCCAACGACCGATCGATCGATCGGGTATTTCTTGCGTCATTCGTTTTCTAAGTAGGTGAGATCCGCTGGGAGACATTGTAGGATTACAAAACAAATTGAAAGTCTGATTAGTGACGACACAAGATTTACGGAAAACCACCGGTCTTTGCTGCGCACGAAGTACTTCTTTCGACTATTGCTTAGTCATTCGATTGATCGATTGTTTATTTGAGCGATGGCTCGATTATTCACTGCACGAAAAAATAAAATATACGACACGTGGCGGAACGAACATTTCTGAAACAAAGGATACATAGATCAAGGTGAGTCTATATCGGTGGTGTAATCGAAATTTTTTGAAAAAAGTGCAATGTACTCGAGATAGTGTCACTTTTTCAACGTAAAAAGTGTAGCTCGTTTATTAAATCTTCCAGGTAGAAAATTACTCGATTAATGAACACTTTTTTTTTAAAACACTGTTAACACGTTTCGTGTCAGTGATCGATGATATTTTTCGCGACCGGAACTTACTTTAATTCACCGTTACTTTTATATTCCTAAAAATCCCAACGGTATAGTAAATGAAATTTAAGCGAAAAGTTAGTACAACCTCGTAGCTTTGGAAACACCGCGCGACACAAATGCAATCTTTAACCTAAATACTCTGCACGTTCTTCTAGGCACTCTTGGGAGGAAAATTCCGAAGACGGTGAAAAATCGTTTTCTCGAGAAGGCGAGAATCCGAAGAGTTAAACATCCACGTTGCGCTGTCAGTCACCTAAAAAAAAACCTGCTCGACGATTACGAGGGTATTCTTGAAATTTGCCAACAAAGTATCAAAGGCGAAGCACTCACGTGATTGGACTGCCGCTAGAACCCCCGCGAGAGAACGAGAAGAGTACAGAAAATTTTATTCACCGTCGCCATCGAGGCGACTGTTGTCCCCCGTCGAGAAATTCACGGAACGACGAAACGTGCCGACAAAGCGGTGCGAAATACTCGCCAAACCGACTCTGGGAGGAAGCACTATCGAGAACTCGGCCCGTGAAATCGATCCGGTTGCGTAAGATCGAGTCTCGATTTACAGAAACAATAATTCTACGATTACGCGGGACACGCGATCGTTTGGAAAGCATGGTCGTGGGGGAAGGAAACGTGAGGAAGATACACGGCGACGGTCTCTCCTTAATGTTGCCGTTGAACGAACAGATCCTGGAAATTACGGGCGACGGATGCAGCGTCACTGTGGCGAAGAACTGCGGAAGCGTGCGCGTCATCGGCGATGGATGTCGATTACGGATCGATTTGAATTTGGGCGACGTAGAATACACTGGAGACGGTGGTCGGGTGTTACTGGGTCCCAAATCGTCGAGGAGCAAGGTTAGGTACGTGGGAGATGGCGGTAAGGTGACCTCTGACGGCGAGAAGAAAACGAAGAACCGAAAAGTCGAACGATCATCGAAGATTACCGACGAAACGCGCGCGAAGGACGCCGATGCGAACAAAAAGAATAGTGGGGAGAAGACGAAGAACCCACCGAACGAAAGGAGAGAACAAAAAGGATCCGATCGCGGTAAGAAACAGGAGAAAGTGGTAAAGATCGTCGCGAGATCGAACTGTGACGAGCAGGTTGTGACCAGATGGTTCGTGAACCCCGGAACGGTCATTAAATCTTTCGATGGCGCCACTTTTGTGAAGATTGGATCAGCAGAAAGAAAGATCAAGGTAAAATGATGAAGAGTGAATCGTGAAATATTGTAGGATTTTGTTGTACTGAATTGTCCGTGTAGCTTCCTTTTAACAATGTCTTCGAGTAAGTTCGGAGGATGAAACGACACTGTATTAACGGAGCGGGGGAAAGTTTACAAGCTTTAGCGTTCGGCCGATGGTGGCGGTAATCTTTCGACAGCTTTCAGCGGATAATTAATTCGGCACGGACCGTGCAAATTACCGATGATCTATTCAACGAGGGCTCTCGTTTGTAAATGATTTATGTACTCGACGTTTCACTTCGCACGTCGTAATATTAATACCGACTATCGATCATGGAATCCTCGTAACTACTTAGCCACGAGGGAAACGTGACTGCGCGCCAATAATTATGTTTAACCTACTAACGATTATCGTCGTCGTTTAACTTGAACGATAAGTAAGGTTTTTTCTTTTTACGATAGTACGTTTAAAAAAAAATACGCCGTTACTCGTTAAAAAAGAAACATTTCCGTGTTTCACCTCGTGCTATCTAGTTCACTTAATTATGCGAATGCACTCGTTTCGCATTGATAATACCTGATCGATTCATGAAAACAGCAGTATTTCGACACACACTACGCACACACACGTACACATTGTATCGTTCCTTGAGTTTTTCGCGTGCAAATTAGAATCTTTGCCCGTTAGTTTATCGAACTTGGAACGTACACAATGGCTGATCTCAAATTATATTGTATAGAAATATATACCGTTAAGGAAATAAAAATTGTATAGTATTATGAGACGTACGCGATCAATTATTTAAATAAAGAGACTACAACGACGACCTTCGAATTTCTTCCACGTGCAACCAAACTTAACCAGTCCGTGCGTGTCTTTAAAAAACAATTTTTCGCGCGACCACATTCCGTTTGCGTTTTATTAACAATTCAAGTAATTTTAGCAGACTTCGACGCTCCTTTTCACGAAGAATCGCGTCAAAGCTTCGTGACTATGGTCGACCAATTTAGATACAAAAAGAAGACTCGGGTACATAGTCACGCTCCTTAGAAACCGTGTATGATCAATAAAGACCGCATCTCCTGTAAATCATCGCAAAACAATCGCAAAATCCTCGTCGCGATCTTTATAAATAATTTAATAATTGCATCGTTCCTTGCCAATTCCCCGAACCAGATTGTCTACCTTTTTTCTAAACAATTGCTACTCCTTCGGTCTTGTTTACTTCGTGCACGACCAGATGTCAGTTTTTTTTTTTGCAGCACGGAAAAGATTCCCACGAAATCTGTTACATCCTGTTCCACGAAACCTATTATATCGTCGAAGACGTTTAATAGAATCCATCGTGTCCAATTGTATAACACGTGCCCAGTGTAACGAGTTTTCACGTTTTCCCTGTTTGAGTGTGTGTTATACACATCCCCAATCGTCGTGGAACAATACCAGCGGTAATCACAATGGAATCCACCCGAGATGTCGATAGTATTAATTCGTTACTATTACACAACGTTTCTTCCGGATCATAGGTATTACAATGTCTGCGATTCAGGCTGATTTGTTCGCGCTTGTCGAGGATTAGCATATATCGGGAAGAGTTATCGGAATATTGGAAATTAGAGTAAGAGAGGCGGTGTTTCAGCGATCGTTAGGTTATCACCGTTCCAATATACAGGATGTCATAATTATATTGGGTTGTTCGGGAAGTCGTTTCATTTTCAAAAATGGAGAATATATCATTTAATAAAATGTTTATACAATTTTTATACTAAAAAAATCGTGTTTCATTTTCACCAAAAAAAAAAACGAAATGACTTTCCGAACAACCTGTATTAATGTCGTTAACCGTAAAAATTTCATTAACAATCTTTTTCTTCTACTTTCGTTTAAAAAATTCATATTCTTTTATCGTATTAGTACCTACAGATATAAATATAACTTTCGATACAAGTGATCGATTACGCACGAATAATTAAGAAATAATATCGCGATCGTCTTCGAAAATTTTTATCTCGCGTCTACGGTTTTAATTGACGATATCGACGAAGGACAATGTAAATATGCTTAAACCAATCAACGATGGAATTGCCAATTGACCCCCGAAGATGGAAGCGCGATTATTTTTAACGGAATTCGATGACAGATATCGATTCGAAATAAAACAAGATAATTCCATAGATAAGATTCGTAGTACGATTGTTAATCTCATGCAACGAACCATCGAAATTGTAACTTTCGTCCGCTTCTTAATCTTGTCTGCGGTTTCTTCTCTGACGGCAACCAATCCCTCGAAAACTTGCAACTCGAAGTGTACCCGATTTAAACTGCGAACACTTTTAAAGGGCCTCGATGAAGCGTAACTCGCCCCGATAAGCTTCTCTATACCGTTTTATCAATTAATAACGCTATCTTATCGCGCTAAAAGGAAAGTCCTTCGAACGAGGACCAAAATCGAACACGATCGCGTAATAGAAGTTCGGTGACGCTACGCATCGCTTGCATCGGGTTTGCGCCAGATATTTTGGCCGCTCGAGGTTATTTTTTACGAACGAGCTGTAGACGTAACGATTTTTTGTACGATAAATCCATATATGGAAACTCAAAGTTACACGAGCTTACAGACTGGACAATAATTGTTCGAACAGTCTTGTGAATCGTTGCTGTACAATTTATCGTAAGATTAATTATCGCGATTATTATTACGATATCGATAACACTGAACTCCAGTCTCCGCCAATTAGAAGTTTATTGTTAGAAGATTTTTACTTTAATACAATTCAGTCACGTGTACAACCCTCGGAGACAAACGACAGGGGTCGGGTAGACGGTGTATCGTAACGTAGACCCGAGCGGCCAAAATATTTGGCGCTCACCTCGTAGCTCGGTGTCGCTTGCGCACGCGCGGTAACGGACACGTTCGTTTCTTCGTTAATTCAAGGAGTGGCGTGGCGTTGTGTGTATCAAGGGCCCCGTCGCGCCCCATTCAGAGCTTTCATTCGACTCTGACCCAGCTTTTCACTGGCGCTAAGGTCGCCGTTAGTAATGGAGGTCAACTGGAGATCGTTAGCCAAGTTTCTTGCTCGAGAAAACTCGCTTTACTTTGTTAACATCGTTAGGACCGTAGGAAGGAAAAATTCTACGGCCAGCGGCCACTGTTCTCCCGAGCAAACGAACCACTGTAAAAGGAACTCCTCCCAGATGGTGGGGGATGTCCACAAGAGGACAATGTCAAGTTCTCTGGAGTATATATTGGGTCTACGCGAGGGCTGCAATTGCTGCAGAGGGTTGGGAGAGCTCTTCGATGGAACGATGGAATTTTCGATCGTAATAAGACACACGTGCATCCTAAATTTCATTCCTCGTCGATCTACTCGAAGTTAAACAAAGAAATAATCGCAATGGGACAGTATGTATATACCTAGATTCGTGTAAATACATATTAGTATTTTTTCGTTGGTTTGCAAGCGTCTAGTAGGTTCAACTTGATTGTAAATTAACGCACGAAGGTACGAGAAGAGATTTTCTTCCTCCTCGGTTAAATGCAACCCTATGGCACTAAAAACAGAACGTGCGTACATCGACGAGATCGTGATAATCGTTTCACAATAAACGACCAACGACGCGAAAGACGAGCCAGAAATAAGCGTCGAGAGGGTCGATGCGAAAAAACGGGAAGAAAAGGAGGAAGAGAAACAACGGCGAGCGAACCGATCGCCGCGGATGCAATTAACAAAATACTCACCGAGATGAATAGAGCGTGCTGAACGGTCGCTAAAGTTCCACCCTAACGCGGCGAAAACGCGCGCGCTTGTTAATGAGGGCACGTGCACAGACAATACCGAAGCTCGATGATATACGGGGTGGTCCACGGGTCTGGAAACCCTCTGGACCAATGTGTAAATATTGATCTTGGCGAAACTCGGTTCGAACCGCGAAATTCGAAGAAAATTGTGTTGTAACGTGGGAGAGGGGAGAGAAAAAAAAAAGAAACTTGGAAGTTTTTCAAGTTTTTCGACGATACTTTTCGAGGTTTGCGGACTCGAGGTGGTTCGATTAAAGTTTCAAACCTCGAGGCGTTTAATGGAACTTACGACTAGATTTCAAAGACGCAACTGAGGTGCAACTGCACCGTTGAAATCTGCAGGTTTGTTCCCGTCTCGAGTGAATCGATTCCTCGCGACATTCTGCGTACGAAAAGTAAAAACACCGTGGCACGATATTCGTGAAACGAACACTTCTACACATCGTACAGACACCAGAACGAGCATTTTATCGGATCCTGATGAAGCTAGCCGCATTGCAGACGAAACGTCAGTACCGTAACGCTATTGAAAGTGAGAGATATACACCGAGACGTCTTAAATTATATTAATAAAGTTTCTGGTCCTTTAAATTCGTCTCTAACCGTCTCTAACCGATGTCAAGGTCAGCTTCAATCTTTCGTGGATGAAACTCGGTCATCGTCGTCGTTTGGATATTTTCAGTTTCTTAAATCGATAACAACGATACGTGTTGGCGAGCATTGTCGAACGTGTTGATTATAGAATTCAATTTTTCCACACGAAAAACACCGTCACGATAAAATAATATCGTTCGAAACTTTGTTCATTTTACTTTTCGTAGCGTGCTCTTCGTAGTATTGAAATTTCAGTTAATTTGGGTCACGTGGTATTGTACCCTAGATTCGAACGATCCTGGCCGTACTACCTAAGCTCGCGTAAGGTGCGAGACCCGTACCGCATCCCCATTGGTGGAACACGCGTCACCCAGATAGTACGGACTGTACAAATTTAACTTACGAACGAGACTCCGCAGAGATACTGGCACGTACAAGTACCTTTACCTTTTAAGTAATGGTAAATATTGTACCACGACCGTTAAAATTGCGAACAAATATTGGGATTAAATTTTCAATGCACTGGGCGTTCAAATATCGCTTTAAACCATTATTTTCATTTCAGTTCGATCGTGACGCGATAGTGACCATTCAAATTCTAAGTAAATACTCGAATTGAATATTCAATTAAATATTTTCCATCTCAGTTCGTGTAAAATAATTGATCAATTTTAAGTAAATACTCGAATTAAATATTTTCCATCTCATTTCGTACAAAATAATTGAATATTCAATTAAATATTTTCCATTTCAATTCGTACAAAATAATTGATCAATTCTAAGTAAATACTCGAATTAAATATTTTCCATTTCACTTCGTACAAAATAGTTGATCAATTCTAAGTAAATACTCGAATTAAATATTCAATTGAATATTTTCCATTTCACTTCGTACAAAATAATTGATCAATTCTAAGTAAATACTCGAATTGAATATTCCATGCGCGTCGATAACACTTCGAACATAATATTTCCTTACGTTTCGCGTGAAATAATTTATTCCCGAACGGGTTAAGATTTTCAAACGTGAATGGTACAATTTTTCACCTTTCGAACGTTATACCGAAACGTATGTTTGGAGAACCGTTCGAGTTCGCTCCGTTTGAGTGACGCGTACCACCCTGTATACACGCGCGCGTAATACGTCTCGACGTCGTCGGGGTTTTCGGTCCCTCCTGGCAAGAGTATCGCAGTTGCTTACGTTTCGTATTTAGATCCGCGTTTAACCCAGAAGCAAACACGAGCCGTTCGAAAAAAACAAGGAGAGAGAGAGAGAGAGAGAGAAAAAAAAAGGAAAAAAAAATGTGTACAACTCGTACAAGCTGCGCCACGGATCAACCAGCTGGAAACGCGCGTTCTCCGCGTACTTTTGCGTCAACTCGTTTGGTCCAGATTTCGTCCTTAGCCGCGCGGCTTTCAAAGAAGCCTTCATTCCAGCATTTAAACCGAACATTGAAATAATAACGAGCCTGGATTTCGAAACGGTCTTGGAGAACCGTTATTTCAAATTGCGCTACAATAACGGGGGTGGGGGCGATTACTATGCAAATACCTACATCAGTGTGATGAAAACCGTTGAAAGTTACAATATCTATAATAAATACAATTTATACGCAACACTGAAAATAAGTGATCAAAATTTGAATTAATTGAAATCTATATACAATATGACGATAAACCAAGAAGATTTTTCTAAACTTACAAAATATACGTACAATTGTTATTTTATCGCAACACCAGAAATAGGTGATAAAATTTTGAATTAATCGAAATGTATATACAATATGACGATAAACCAAGAAGATTTTTCTAAACTTACAAAATATACGTACAATTGTTATTTTATCACAACACCAGAAATAGCTGATAAAATTTTGAATTAATCGAAATATATACATAGTGTAATAATAAACCAAATACTTGATGTCAGTTGGAAAAAAAAAGGTTGCAAAATTTGGGACCGGATCGGAGAAATTCCGTTAAAGATACGGGCCTGGGAAACGTTTGTTTCCGGACGCGGTAATACTGGATGTCCGTGCAACGATTTCGCTGAGAACACGATCGAGAACAACCGGAAAACAACGAACGAACGACCGGATGATACAATAAGCCGTACGACGGAAACATCAGCGACGATACGCTGTTAAATGGATTATTGCATTATGCGCGCGCGGTGCATAAGAGCGACGGCGACGTAAAAGTTCGTGCAGGAAGCCTTTTATGCAATTTCGTGCCGGGAAAACGAAACCAAATAAGGTAGCGAAACGTGTAACGCGAAAACGGAGAACGTGTAACGCGACCGACCCTGTTGCGTGATCCCTTTATTCTGTCCCAGCTTCTCTAATGAACTGTCGTACCGAGCAGCCAGCCTTTCGACCCCTTTCTTTCTTGGCCGGAGAAGTTGGCGCGCACGGTTTCCAGTTTCAGAACGCGTTTAATCGAATCAACTGTGTACACCGCGAAGCACGAAAGCTACCGATAAACGGAAACGTATTTCTGGAATCGTCCGCGGAACGAGTACTCTCTCTCTCTCTCACCGAATTCCGATTTTAATACACGACGATCGATTATCGAAGAAATATTTTCTCGCATCGTACTACTCGTCCCGCGTCGGTACAATCGTTTCTCGTCCAATCACGTAACTTCCTCGTTTTACGCGGCAAGTGTAAAATTTCGATGTTTTCATTGAAAATTAACGTTACGTAAAATTTCGTTGCGCAAACAACCGCACGGTAATACAACTAACCATGCACGATAATACAATCGGACGAATTGAGCGTAAAACAAATTTTTTTACAATGATTCACTATGCGGATGAGTTTCTATTTTGTAATTCGAAGTTTTTCGAATGTCGAGTGCAACGTACCGCCGTGTCTCGAGAGTAACACGGTTATTGGGAGACGAAGTTCGATAGCACTGTTACTTTTTCGATTTTCTAACGGATAATTTTTACACGGATAGCATTTTCTCTTAAATTCGATTTATCACACAGATCAACGAGAATGTACGTTTTACTTAATCTTGAAATTTTTCACTGACCGTTATTTCTAGGTCACCGTGTACACTCTCCCTCTGTCTTTATCCGTGTCGAAGATCGTCTTCGCACTGACTACCCTCTGTTTCGATTTAACGATACAGAGTCACCTCGGATTTGTATTTATGCACGTTGAATCACCGTGTCGTCGTGTAAACAACGATATTTCGAGCTTAACTTGTCACATATTCAAAAATAAATCACAGAAACGTATACAAAGTTCAAGTACATTTCGAGTCACCGAGTGATTCGAGTCGATGTTATAATACATTTCGTTCGGGTGAGTTGATTCGAATTCTATCGGTGACGCGGATTCGAGAGTTCTACTTAAAACTTGGTCCCGGTCCAACTCCTCGTTCCGTTCTGTGTTCCACTTGTGACTGAATTCGAGTTCTACACGTGACTGTTTCGAGTTTCGCTCGTGAGTAATTTCCAAAGAAAAATTCAACGTTAGAAAAACCTACAGGAATAGACGAACACAGACGTAAATTTCATCGAATCGATTTGAGTAATTTACGGATCGATTCGAACATCCGAAAAGGAATCGCAACAGAGTTCCAAGGATTCCAGGAAAACGGATCGTCGTTTCGCGTCACGGCCATTCATCGATCCCCCTCTCCCCCTCCCCCACCGCTTTCACGCCATTAACGCGAAAGCGTCGGGGACAATACCTCCTCCGATATCGGCGAAGAGGAGCAAAGCGACCCAGTGAGTCAACGATCTGACGATCCCCGTGAACGCGATGATGCGAGCCGTTGCATCATCGGCCGACGAAAGTTCGGACGACGGCGAAGACGTGACCAAAAAAGGCAACGACGAGTCCGGAGGTCGACTGTGCAACGAACGAGACACATTGCATAGCTCGAAGTTATCGCCGGGCGAATTCTACCAGCGGCCAATGCCTGCCAAAAGGGACGCACCGTCGCGAAAGAGAGAGAGAAAGGGAAAGTAGTTGTTTTCTTGCCCAGAGTTCGATAACACGTGCATCTCGCATCTTGCGCGTGTTGTACGATTTAATCGAAAGAAAGTTACGAACGATTCTCACCGAGTAGTTGTCCATGATATAATAATATTCTCCGTTGAACGCTGGTGCAAATCGTAACACTAGGAGAATATATAACCTAGACGGAACGCGTTATTGGTATTATTCCGGCGCAACGTTCGATTCCGGTACGATCCACGCGAGAAGGGATAGGGTGATCTTCGAACGACTTGAAAAAAAAACGTAAACAGTGTGCGTATCCAACAGAGGTCACTCGAGTTTGGAAACAGTTGGTTTCACGTGTCAAAGTATTTCGACGCTGGGGCGCGCCACGGGTAGCAAAGCATTCCGCGCACGTACAACACATACGTGGAAAGTATTCAGCATCGAAAGATTATAAGTATATTACGATGTATCGATTCGTAATTGTTTGTAATATCGGGTGCGATACGGATGAATTTATTCGCGGAGATATCCGCTGGGCTTGAAATTGATTCGTAGAGGATAAGAGGTGGATCGAAAGCGATCCGAGGCAAATAAAGTTCTGCGTTATCCTAAGAACGCGTAGCGACAGTTAGCGACACGTGTTAATCTTGGAGTTTACAACTTAATTGCAAGCGCGCGGAACACGGTCGGTCGGTCGGTATAATAAACTACGTTAGGGTTGGGAATAGCGGTTTAGGAAGGGATCGGTGACCTCTGTCGCGAAGTGTCGTTGGGAAATCAAAGCCATCTGTTACGGTCCGATCGTGTTGCGCTTTCAGCGTCGTTTGCATTACGCTCGTGAACACTCGAGATAGTCTCGAGTAGCTTTTTCGGTCGTCGCGGAAGTTTCCCGCGATCGAGAAACATATGGGCGTCCTCGACCTGCGAACGGAATTCTACCAACAATATAACCTCTTCTTCCGCCTCTTTTGTTCTAAGTCTAAGCTATAGAGAACCTTTATATTCTAGTTACCATACTTCTTCGAATAAAAGAACTAATTGGCCGATACAATGAATTTAAATTTAATCGACGATACTATAGAGTCAGAAGTATATTTTAAATTCTACTTCAACAGTTGCCGCGACTGCGACGCCGATGCAAAGCGACTCGACGCGTTGTGTTCTTTGCATACCGACTACATCAGCATTGCTGTACAAATATTATGGTGTGGCCGCAGATGGCCCAACTGAAAAGGAACAAAATTCTTAATCGCAATCCTCGCGTCAAAGGTTAACGTTTCGAGGGCAAAAATAAACTAATTCGTCTCTTTTTTCCTTGTAATATCTATGAACGCGTTAATGCTCTAATAAACTGAACTTTGCGCGCAACCTTTCGAACTTGTACCTCTGTAAAAATTAAGAAATCTACCATAGAAACTAAAGAAATTAAAATCTGTACAACCTTGAGCAACATTTCTAAACAGCCGGAGAGATCCTCGTCAATGTCGGTTTTCTTCGAGTGGACGTTTAGTGGTCTGACCTACGACACTGAAAATCTATTCTTAACCTTTGCAGGACTTCCCTTTGTCACATAACTCCGTTTCGACTATAGTCAAAATCACCGAGAGCGATCTGTGCTTCGCAAGGATCGATAACAACGGGCCGTGATTTTAATTGAATAATAGCTATTGGCGTGTGACAATAGATGGCGCGAACGTCCCTTCCCCTTCTTTCTGCCGCCCTTTATGGGCGCATGTATCGTTCGTGTATGCGCCACATGTTCCTATGTACATTTATATGCATCTTCGGAGTCTATCTACGCTTTCGTACGTTATGTTTATTTCTCTATGCGTATCTGTCGGGATATACGCTCCTTCTACGCGTATTGCACGCGCGAGATAAAACACGTAGGGCATCGATAAATGCAAGAAAACCGGATTAAAAATAGTATCTCCGTGTCCATTGTCTCTTAGCATAATTCGCGACCGTTTCGTAAATACGCATCGTGCGTGCGGAGGTTCGTAAGTGTGAGACCTTACGAACACATTGGCGTGCAGTCAAATCCTTTAACGTATGTATCGCGCGTGCATGTGGCGCGCGTCGCGTCTCGCCGTTAATACCGGTCGTGCGAATTCAATGCGTCCGCATGCGAGTCGCGCTAACGTTTCTGTTCCACGCGTTCGATGACTCAATGACGGTCACATGGTGGGGCGCCCCCCAGGGGAACGATCGTGTGGGGTTCACCGAGGGCGAGTGTATACGTCTCGCCACGTGTGTACTGCTATCGACATAAATCTACTCGCATTAACCCTGCTGTTCTCTTCGTATTTACTCCACGTTTCGTGCTGCGCCGGGATCCACGTAAACCGCCTATAACGTTCGAACTTTAGGAGAGACGAAAACGAACAAGCGGCACGCGCACTCGTGGTAATTTCGCCGTCCACCCCACGGTTTTATCAGAACGAATGTTCATTAAGTAGGTAAATTTAGCGGCCACGTCCGAAAATAAATAAAACTCGGCTATGCACGATGAAATATACAAACAACGCACGAGACGCGAAATCCGACCGAAATCGAAAGGAAAACAGTGATCCTCGCGAATCCAAGATCTCAGACGCGAGTGGAATTTCGGTCTAACTGATTTACACACTGGTCGATGCGTAAATCTGCAAGTGTTAAAAGCAGAATGTTTTGAACGGAGTCGGGCGGCCGATGGAAGGCGAAGAAAATGCGAGATCGACCACGGAGCACGGTTTCGAAGACTTTTTTAAAAGCTCAACCGTCGGTTTTATTTATTTTATTTTCTCGTCGGAATATTTTTGCGAGCCGCGCTCGCTTCGGAATTTCTTGGTCTCTCGTTTTACGGACCCCTGGACCGTAATAAAGTTCACTCGCTACTCCTCTTTCTATTTAAAATATTTCGAATTTCGTCGATGCACGATACATATCCACCGACCATTGGAAAACTATTGTAGAGACAATTTTATCGTAACACAGACATACGCCCTTGAGTAGAGTTAAAGGGTAAAAGAGTATTAATAACTGATTAATTCACGGTGATAAACGACACTTCCAGACGTCGTATTAATAAATAATTTCCCCCCGGGTTGGAAAGTTCCAAGGCGTTCTCGTCCCTCGTATAATTGACTTTCGGGTTCGTTAACGCGGAAGGGACCACGATATTATTAGCGGACGTGGAAGTCTCCTATCAGCCCGCGATAAAAATGCTCCGGTCTCCACGTGTCGCGTCTTAAAAACAGCAAACCTTTGGGACGGCCTCCCGAACGGACCACCGCTGAGTTATTTGCGGACTACCTAAGCGTCGTTAAGGAACCCCGTGTGTCTGATCGTGACACCAACGTAATGACACACGCGACCGACTTTTCCAGTTTCAATCACCGAGGATACCAACTGTTTAATACGCGTACAACAAGAATATATTCGTGATAAAATTAAACAATTGGTATTAATTATTAATCGCGTATAATTTCAACGTAATCGGATCAAAGATACTTGCGCGAATCCTTCGTCCATTTTTCTTACAATTATAGAACCTCCACCGTATATCCTAGGTCAACGAATAACTACATTAGTTACTATTAATAACGTTACTATTACTATACTGTCATCGAGCAATTTTTATTATTTTATTATTATTGATTATTTTAAGGTCTACAAATAATTAGATTATTTATTATTTTAAGGTCTACAAATAATTAGATTATTTATTATTTTAAAGTCTACAAATAACTACATTATTTATTATTTTAAGATCTAGAAATACCTACATTATTTACTATTAATAACATTACTATGACTATTGTCATCGGTCAATTTTTATTACTTTATTATTATTTATTATTTTAAGGTCTAGAAATAACTACATTACTTATTATTTTAAGATCTAGAAATAACTACATTATTTACTACTAATAACGTTACTACCACTATCCTCATCGAGCAATTTTTATTAGTCCCACGTTCTAGGTCGGTCCGGTAAATTCGTTTTCCACCGCAGTCTTCGTTCCATTTTATATCCTCGGGGGGACCCCCGGTGGTCCCTAAATCCCTAATCTATACTTTAAGCCGCGTTCCCACGCGCGTAAACCGCCTCAAGGTGGGCAAAGTAACCGTACGTGCCAGCCCGCGTACAATCGTCTATTTCGATTGGCCACGTGGGTGATGAATAAGAGACGCTGGCCCCGAGTCCCGGTACCTAACCTCACCTAACCGAGCCGAAAGCCCCGGTAAACGGCCTCTGCAGAATGCAGAGTGGCCAGGCGGAGTCGCGTTTCTTCGTTTGACGAAGCGGCTGAGCGGTCTCTCCCTTCTGAAAGCGCGGCTACGGCCTCGCTCTCAGATTAGGCCTCCTCTCTCGCTCGTCCGGCTCGCGGATATATTTACCATCCCGTTCAAATCATTCTCCGCGGCCTGACCTGACCGCAGACTCTCGTTGGATTCGCACGCCTCTGCTAGACGGGAACTTGCGTGTATGGAAAACCATCTCGGTGCAGGTGGTGCCGCCCGTAAACCATCGAATAGAAGGACCGGAGAAAGCAATAGGGAACCTTCTGGTACGGATGACCTCCATAAACCCTGGAATACAGAAGAAGGGAGCACCTGGTGCCCGAACAAACCTACCCATTTAGGCTACCTAAAGCTTCCAATAAGAGATATTGGGGCAGATGATAAAATTCGATGAATTAACCATCGATCGGCCATTTATACGACCACTTTGACCTAACCGTGTACACTTCCAATGAATCGAGTTAGAACAAAGATTATCTCTCGAGTCGACACCGACAGACCCCATTCTACTTAAATAAAGCTATCTATTAACTATAACTTCTAAGTATTCAAACGACCACTTCGTAGGGAACACTCAACACCTGAATAAAACTACCCATTCGATGGCTACCTTCCAATAACAGTGACAAAACCCCTCTGGTGTCTCTACGGTAAACTTCAGCTAACCGTTTGAACGTTCACTCGAAACGTAGGGAGACACTTAAACGTCTAAATAAAATCGACCGGTTCAACCGAACAGGCTACCTCGATACCGAGAACCGTGATACGGCGACGATGAAGCTCCGTGTAACCCCACGATAAATGAAGCTTCAGTTAACTGTTTAAATGTCCACTTTGCGCCAACCCGGGGACCGTTTAAGCTTCCAACGATCAAGTTAGAATAAAGTCTGCGTTCCGGTGTGCCACGTCGCTCATCGTCCGATCCATTCCAACGGGGGATGTTTACCGAATAACTACGTTGACTGACTGCTGTTTCGTTCGCTGGGACGGACAGTCCCGAATGCATTATACTTGAACGCCGAATGTTCGTGGATGCCCGCGGACAGAGGAGGGACATTTATTACGACACGCTCGATTTAACGCAACACTACCGACCGTTCGTACGTTGCCTGTTCGTTCTACGGCTGGTTATATTTACCGTCTCGTTAAAATCATTCTCCGCGGTTTGACCGGAGGAACTGCACTCTCGTGGGCGGACCTAACTGCAGCATCTTTCCACACGCTCGTGCATGCAACCGCTGACTCGCTTTACGAGAACCTACGGACAGGGACGCGATCGATTTTTCGATGTTACGACAACCGAGTCGATTCGACAATACGAGAACTTACAGGTATTTGTGTCTACGAATGCACAGGTTGTATCCACGGGTCCTGTGTTTTTTATCGGGTTGTTCGGAAAGTCGTTCCGTTTTCCAAAATGGAGAATGTATAATTTAAGGAAATGTTTGGACGCTCTGAAAAAAATCGTGTTTCATTTTCACAAAAAAAAAAAAAATGAAATGAATTTCCGAACAACCTAATATAATACGACAATAAACCAAAAAGTTATTTCTAAACTTACAAAATATACGTACAATTGTTATTTTATCGCAATATCGAAAATAGGTGATAAAAATTTGGATTAATCGAAGTATATATATATTGGGTTGTTCGGGAAGTCATTTCGTTTTCCAAAATGGAGAATATATAATTTAATAAAATGTTTACATGCTTTAAAAAAAATCGTGTTTCGTTTTCACCAAAAAAAAAAAAAAATGAAATTAATCTTTTTTCGTTCTCCAAAATGGAGAATATATAATTTAATAAAATTTGTATACACTTTGAAAAAAATCGTGTTTCATTTTCACCACAAAAAAAAAGCGAAATGACTTTCCGAACAACCCAATAATATTATTGGTGAAACGATTCAAATTTTATTAGAAAGAATTTTTCTCGCGCGTTTCAAATTTTCAGGAGGAAAAAAATCGTTACGAGTTACGACAAGGCGAATTTAAGACCGCTCGTAAGTACTACTTTTTAAACGTTCAATTAAGTTCTTTCACTCGTTTTAATATCCGTGACCTGCCCGCCTGATTTTATGCAGTCATGGCGTATACTAATATGAAAATGGTATGCTAAACGTATGCAGAATATATGCAGTTGTGCGAGCCAAATATTATACGGGTAAAGACCCTTTGATAATGGTGCACGGTACAGGCACAACGCGCGGAAAATTGATATTAATATTGTTACGTCAAAATCTATGAGATACAATGTTGCATTGCTTTAAACTTGAATGTAAAAAAAAGAAAAAAAAAAAAAGAAACACTGCACTCTACTAACGTCTAATAATTATTTGTACCGTAATCCGTAACGTGGAACTTAATTTTAATTGTTCTATAGAAACCTTATGAATAGATTGAATAATATTTGAAATAACGATCTATTTCTACGAGTGAACTAGTACAGTGCAGACTAAATCCGTAGAAAACTCGGCAATATCGAGTCTTCTGCAGATCTAATTATTTCGAGTAGCGTATCCAGTGGTTGTTCGGGTATTTAGATACTATCCGCGATACGAGTGTACAAGGATAAAAGCCCGAGAACAACGTGCAATTACAGATTCAACGTAGACAAGCACAGAACAAAGGAAAGCATTCGCGTACGTCTCCCATTCACACATACCATTCTCACAGTCGCTTTCTTCGATTATGCGTGCCCAGAAAGGACGAACTGCGGCCGCGAAAGTAACTATATTATCTACACAGTCTCCTCCGGTCTGATCGTCCCATAAAGATACTTTATTGTATTATCGTGAAAGCTCGAGACTTTTCTAATTGCACCTGTTCGCCGGGCAAAACTAAACGACTCGCATTGAGTGACAAGCGGGACTAATTGTCTTCCTTGGAATTTGCGTTGTTCGTCGGTAGAATGGCTTTTGTGAATACTCGTACGAAAGCCTTTTACGAATTAGGAGAACGTAGGTAATACACTTCTGATAACTTGTTTCTTTTTCGATGATTCGTGTCGAGTGCTCTTCGATTCGATTAAAAAGAAAAAATCTTACCACATATATGGTTCTCTGATTATTTTGAGCGGGTCCCTGTGTTTAGATAACCGAGCCGATGGATCGAAGAACGCACAACAACAAGAAGAAACTCTTCCGCGAACTATTCGGACACCCGGCCCGATAATAATCGGGAATCGACGATATTTATTGTCAGGATACCGTGTGATCGCACCGTAAGGCTCTGTAAAAGCTCGCACTAGCGTGAGAATGAATTTTCTACACAGGAATTGCAGGAAGTGCAAGCATATTTTCGTTGCGAGTGGTCCAGTCGGATGTGTACCGTTTAGACGTTATTGCGTCCGATGAACAATTCGGTACGCTTTCTCTCGACGGTCAACGATGGGAACAAGGCGCAGAAAATAGCTGAAGATAATACAAGCGGAAAGTACTTTGCATAATTCATGACCGCGGGGGAAGGCAAGCGCGATCTATGCGCTCGAGTCTTCGTATCTGACAATCAAGATCACTTGTAGGCCCTCGTTTAATAATTATTTCCACCGCGAGAGGTATATATGCCCATTGTTCGCGCTAAACCGAGAACCGGGCTGCTTTTCACCGCTATTGTTCTAACTCGGACGTTTTTTCAGACGCTCTTTCTATACTCCTCTTATAGTATTTCGCGTACGCGGTTTCTGATTCGCGTTTACGGATATAAATTGTTACGATGCATCGGCGCACGTTTCTTTCGATCGATGCAACTCTGTTGCTCTCGTGAGTTTTTCTTTCCGTACTTCTGTTTATGGTATTAACGCATGAGTATCGTTTCGCCACTGAGTAACGAAACGTGCCTGCGAGAAAGGCGGTCCTTCCCTAAGCTTGTGATGCGCGAGATAGATGCGCACGGACACGCATTGTGTATCTACGGTGGTGGAACGATGTTTCCGCGGCGAAAGACGTACGCGAAATGACATCCGTATTTCACAGGTTTGTTTACTCTCTCGAGACAAAGAAGAAAATAAACAAGAGGAACGAGTTTTGTAGAAATTATTCTCGAGACTGTTTCGAATAGAATCAAATACCGAATGCAAACTATTCTATTCGGATAATGCCCGAGTTAATCGGTGAAGCCTCTCTCGAAAGGTTAGGACGTAACCATTCTGTCCTATTCATCGTTCGATTAACCACCTCCTAAACGCGTCGAGCAAACGCACGATAGAAAAAGCGTGACACCGTAACTACACTCGTGTTTTTACCGGGCTCTTCATCGAGCACGTCCACTTAATGAAATAATTCTTAACAACAGCATTCGAGGGTCACCGTGTCACCGAGTGCTGTGTGCACTCCTCGCAACGTGCGTACGCACTCGAGGCAGCCCACGCGTGTAATTCACGATACGTATAACGCTTCCCATCCTATACGATGAAAATTTATATCGTCCTCGGGTCTCCCGATAACAATCATTTACATACATTCGTTATTCTAACAGGCCATACGAGCGAGCCACACTTCGGAACCGTTGCATCCGCTGCACTTTACGCCCCTGGGCGTGGATATGAAAACGCGGGATTAGAGCCCCACGGCTGGATGGAACCAGACCATTCTCGTCTCCCTCCATCCTCGCTGCCGCAGACGATATTAATAATATATCCTTTCGACAAACAACTTATCGTGCCGCCCTTCGCTTCGAACGAGGCAGAGTGTCTTTTACCACTGCGACATTACGTCCGGAAACCAAAACCGCAGATACGTCATAACAGTGCATAATAGTTGCGTTCTACTTGTCTCTTTAGCACCACGGTGCATCGGGCAACTGATCCATTCGAATCGTTAAGGAGATACATAAACGAGACAGCCACGTTTGCACGCACGCGCGAATTTTATTTATTGGAACAGTTCGAAAAAATCACGGAATTATTTTAAGATCTAGAAATAACTACATTATTCACTGTTAATAACGTTACTATTACTATTGTCATTGAGCAATTTTTATTATTTGATTATTATTTATTATTTTAAGCTCTACAAATAACTACATTATTTACTATTAATA
The DNA here is from genome assembly GCF_051014685.1 of Ptiloglossa arizonensis. Lineage (NCBI taxonomy): Eukaryota > Metazoa > Arthropoda > Insecta > Hymenoptera > Colletidae > Ptiloglossa > Ptiloglossa arizonensis. The sequence continues at coordinate 26,185,374 of NC_135051.1, forward strand.
ACGTTACTATTACTATTGTCATTGAGCAATTTTTACTACTTTATTATTTTATTACTATCACGCTATTTTAATATTGTTGCACGAAATATCGAGAGATCCACAGAGCAGAGATTCGTGAAGAACAGTTTATCTGTTCGCCGCGGAAATGATATCAGAAGTCTCATCGCAGCTGAAAACAGGCAGGCCCGACAGGCGTGTGCAGCTCGTAAATTATTCTCGTCCGGCGTAAACATCAAACAAGCATCGTTCGTACGTACGTTCGAATAGGGACAACGAGGAACGAAAATTCCACTTTTATCACGGCTCATCTTGTACGGATAGTACACACCGAGGTTTAGTTTCGTCAATGGGTTTAATCGACTATTTTTCTCGCGGGTCTTTTCTACGTGAAAAATAATCGATCACAATCTGCTGATAAACCTCCATCGTATTATATACGGGTTGCTTTATTTCTGCTCTCGGGCCGCAGCGATTTAAATGCTGTTGCGTCAATATCCCCACGGTTCAATTTAATTTCCCGCGTCACGCGGCTTTTATATTACCGATAATTATTCGCTAACACCTGTAAAAATAATAACGATAAGGAACATTACCTGCACGAGAAACAGAAACGATTCTAAAAATCGGTAACGATACGATTTTTTTCATCTTGATACAGAAAACTTAAATATGCATTAAATAAATAGCGAGATGAATTTCTTTATTCCAAGAATGTTCGTTGTAACATTTACTAAGAACGTTTAACGACTTTCAATAATAAAGTCGGTGAAAGAACAATCATTTTTTTTTTTTAATTATTTAATTGTACGAATAATGTAGAAACAGGAGTTCGATCGGTTTACGTAATTCGATTGATCTACTGCAAGAGGCAATGAAATTTAGCATTACTGAAAGTGGAACGCAATTTGGACATCCACCTTACGTACCTTTTACTATTTCATCTTATATTTGCTCCACTTGTTCAACAGTGCGAGTGATTTACGCGGTCAAAATAGTTTATCACGAAAGTCATTCCTTCGCGTGGCACGTGGAATGTGTTTTTCAGGACAAACATCAACAAAGAACGACTTCGCGCATCGGAATTCTATTTGCTCGGATAACTTTTAGAATTACCGAAAAAAGAGGTAACTGTATTGTTCCGGTATACCCTACAAGCGTTAACCTCGAATTATTTTCGAAAAAGAAAAAAACTTGAACACTTTTGGTCTCGCTCGTATTATCCCCGATGCGATTTTGTTCGTGACTTTTTCGAACACCCTGTACATATGTTCTTTGTTTTTTAGTTCAAACGTCCGTGTTGAAAAGTGAAATAATTGGGGGTTTTGAACGCTCCACTGAAAGCGAGGTATGTCGTTATATTCGACGGCCCCAAACCACCGTCGAAATAAACGATATAATCTGCAAATAACTTCGCTTTCATGGATTACGTAATGGTCATCCTTATGCCCTACTTGCGATACATTGCGAAAGACGGGGAGGGGGTTTATGTAATAAATGGCGAAAAAACATTGAACATATTAAATATCCTGCGGAACAACTACGATCATGTATCTGCAGTTTATTAGAAACGCATTCACGTCAATCTGCGTTCCAATATGTTTCCGCTGACGAGTCCAATTACCAACTGTTTAATCGATCAGTTTTGAACTGCTTCGTTTTCCTCTCGATTAAGTACGACTATTACTTTTCGTATATTTATCGTGACATCAAGCATGATACGTAACCTATAACACGGTTACGTGACTGTACTGTTTAGAGAAGAATCACGGATATTCGACTCGCCTGCAACGTTTCTGTTTTCGTGCTCGTGCGAACGACACGTATCGGTTAGATTAAGTCGTTCCTTAGGAGACTATCGTTAACGATTACACACATTTATCTACCCTTCTCGTGGACTAACTCCTCCCACTTTGTAAACTTGTCCTAATGAATATGGCCACCATAAATATCATAAAAGTATTCGTGCGCGGGAAGATGCGTGTATCCTAACCTAGCACGAACGTAGGTTGGTTGGCATCTTCCCTTCCGGCAATTTGTATGCAGCCTTACCTTTTACTTGCTGTCTCTCACATAACTGACGGATAGATATTATCTAGTTAGTAATTCTGTATACAGCGACACTGAGTTATTAAAAAAGAGAGCTACTATTTTCACCGACTAGATTTATTCGATAAATTGTTTAATACGATTTGAACACTGTACGGAATTATTACACGAGTTTCCGTATTTTAATTAATCAATAACGAAAGTACGGAAGTCCGCATTTTAATTAATTAACAACGCCCATTGTCGCGTCACTTGAAACGCTCTTAACCGAGTCACACAACCGATCCCTCGCGTTCTTTTTCATCCTAGTAATCAATTAAAACTTACGCTTCCCGTGTTTCAGTTAAACTAAAATACCAAATTGAAACAATACAATGCAAGGCTAAATTGAAATTAAAAAAAAAAAAAAAGAACTGAAGTTATACAACAAAATTATTATACTATATTATACAAAGAATCACCTAACAAATTACTTTTTTGAAAAATTCCGAATAAATGTTTCGACAGCATTCAGACTGTTCTTTTGCGAAATAGTATAATCACAATGCAATAGAATTGTTAAATTTACATTACGATATGGGTCGTTAAAGTGAAGTAACTTTATAGTCGACGCACCATATAGTAGACACTCACACACGCGTTGATGTATATATTTACCATATACAAGTGCCGAGGGGTCAAAAGCGGATAAATTCGAGAAGACGGAAGGCAGTACTGCTAGTGGTCAAACGTAGGCGTATACATGGGTTAATTGACAAATCGATAGTTCTCCGAACATCAAGCTAATCGGGTGAAAGACCCCTTCACGGCAGTACGCAAAGCACACAAAAGAAACCCTCGTCGTCGCGACCATTAAATCTTTGACAAAAACAATTCTGCCTATCTCTGGCCGAAAGCGTGACCGCGATATTATTTCGGATGGAACGTATTGTAATTTGGGGGACTCAATGCGGAGATAAAAAAAAAAAATGATCCCGGCTATGCACAAGAGCGGGAATGACATCTGCTCGTACCAGCTTCCGAGTGGCCTCCGCCAGACTCGAGAACGATTTCCAAATAAAATACGTGGGAACGTTGAGCGGTCGAAACCTTGCTATTTCTGTGTCGTTGCGATTCCGTTTCGAGTTTCTGCTCTACTATCAAACAATGTAAAACATTTGTTTTTCGTAGCAAAGTATTCGTTCGGGTATCGAACATTAATGAATTTTAAAAGGCACTTGCACAACGAAGAAACACGAGTTTGATTGTTACTAGGTTGATAAGATTGTATTGTAAGTGTAACTGAGATTCACGATTGAAAACGAAACTCGTTCGTACAGATCGCTATCACGATACGGTTTAATCGTATTCGCGTCGGTAGATGAACACTCTTGATTAAATATAAGTAACCGTGGCAGGAGAAGTAAGTAGTAATTACCAGAGGCTCGACACTCGATATCCTCCCACTAGTTCTTATTGGGATAGATAACATCTGTCCAAGAAGGGGGTGCGTCGCCACTGATTTTAGGAATCGATCGTTCCATTGAGACTAACGAGGAATAGAAATATCTTTCTAACGAAATCCGATAAACTGTTAAAGCGGTCGCGAATTGAGGGAAGAACGCAAACGGACGGATTTGTATCAACGAATTCCGAGTGCATCCCCTCAAACGGCGGAAAACGAAATCGATAACCTATACGAGAAGGCCACTGTCTCTTACCTCAGACACAAATCCTCGTTGCGAGATGAAAGGATGAGTTTCTAATGTCCTGGCTGATGCTTATCCGTCGATTTCAACGTGAAACACATTTGTTCACGGAACGACGATGAGGCCGGTTTCGTTGAGGCGTGCCGGTTGACTTTTCTTCGCGAATTTCACACCGAAAAAGGTTCCGTCGAAAAAACTGAACGATTGTTAAGAGAATAGAACGCGTGTATGCTTTTCAGTTCGAAGAAATCGCGTGTTTCACGGTGCAGGTTCGTTCAACGACTTACAGTCTCTGTCCGATCATACTAGCCTGCACACAAGTATCGCACCACTTTGAGAGCACCTTCGCGGATCGACTGGCAACTATATTCATACGGACCACCGTTGCCTTGCTCGGGGAACGAGAACGATGTGAACTCTCTCCAGCAACAGCCAGCGACAACTGGTGACGGCCAACAACGACCCCTACACGCACCCTTCATCGACTGGTAAACTAGGCATTGAAGGAACAATAGACACAGGTTACGACGGTGGTTGAAAATTTGAAATGTTCGCGCCTTATCTGTAAACAGGGATTCCCAACCTTTTTCGCGTGTTGACCCAAAATTAAATCCATTTCACTTACCTCTTTTCGTACAATGGGGATAGAATTCATTTTCAAGATTCGATTTCACGAAAATTAAACTAGAAAAAAATTGTTTTATTGAGTTTACACATATGTTTACAAATGCAGGACATTCTAACTAAAGAAAATATTTTATGTATAATCTTCCATGCTCTTAGTTAGCGTCATCAAAGCATTTTCCATGTTTTTCCTCTCAGTTTCTGTTTTTAGAGTGTGCCAAATTTGTTCTAATTTCTTTTGCTGGTATTCCTGAAAAATTTATGTACACATGTTTAATAAAATGTAAATTCTACAATCCTATTTTACAGTCTTAATTGCATATGATTAAGAGATTTGCATACTTTGATAAAAATAAAACAATGCTTCATTGTTGCTCCCACATAAAGTATTTTTACTGATACCAAACGCCCTGCAATATCATTTATGCGTGGAATGGACTCTAATAAAAATTTATGCGGTCCATGTCTGGTTTTCACCAATGCTATCCTTGTGTATTCATTACAATACTGTGCTAAACAATTAAAAAATTGTATATTTAAATCAAGTTTAATATGAAACTATATCTGTAATATGATTTTTAATGTTTCTAAAAACACAAATGTAGTGAAAATTTTATGTTACCATTGAAACCAGCTTTTATTGCAGCTGAACCAAAATCACCATATAATTGTTGTACTTTTTGTTGAATAGCAATATGTAAAGTCGTAATTTTTAATGGGAAAGGCCTATCAGACTTATCACCGAGTGTTATTTCAAACGTTATATACCTACGGGTGTTTTATATTAATAATGTATAAATTGGACATTCATAAAAATAATATATTTAAGGAGCAATCAACAAGATATTATTCGAAGTAAATGATATATAAATTTTTAAAAAATTATTTCATTACCTGTTTTTAAAGCGAACCATGTTTTAGGTTATGCAACACGTAAAATTATGGATTCTTTCAAAAACGTCACTCATGGAAAAATAATGTTAAGTACATAAACAAAATGTTTACATTAATTAATAATGAATTTTTGTCAAATTATACAGTTCATAGGAAATGTGACACGTAAAACAATACCACGTGCATTACTTGTACTACTCAGTACGCTAGGTTCGGTTAGGTCATTATCAACACACTTGCAGCGTGCGTAACATAACATGTGAACACATTTTCGTTTATATTATTCAACCAAATGTTAGGAAGTGACGTTCGAATCGTACAAGATGTGGTATAAAACTTTTCAAGGTAACGCATATAGAGTTTTTTATTTGTACAATTTTTCCTTGTAGAGATTTACATATTTCCGATTTACGTAATATTGTTGTACGTTGCTTTTACTATTAATCCTATTGATTTAATATTAATATACAGTATAAAATGGATTATATATTTGGAGTCATAAACAATTATTGGTATAAAAGGATTTTTTTAATAATTATTCTTTTTCTCTATACTATTTCCTTCTTTTTCTATACATCTAATAAAATCAAAACAATTCTGTGTAGGGATAAATTATTGCTTATACTAATAAAAATCAAATATTTCTTAATGCTGTGTTATCTCAGGGTCATATGAATTGAAAAAATCTGTGATTACAGTAAAGCTTCACTGATAACGATTATGTTCTTTTGATTTACAGCTCATAATGATCCAGTTCAAAGTAGAACATTCAGTTGGCTTCTTCAAACGAAAGATATAATACTTACAAGATTGTTTAAAGGGATAAAAAATGGATTACTTTGTCGGTGTGGATGTAGGAACAGGAAGTGCTCGTGCTGCTTTGGTATCCTCCAAAGGAAAAATAGTGAAATTGGCAACATGTCCGCTTGAAATCTTTCATCCTGTTCCCAATTTCTATGAGCAATCATCTGATAATATTTGGAGTGCAGTCTGTCATGTAGTAAAGGTAGTGACTTTGTAAGTGTGTACAATGTTTACATTAAATATATGATATGTACTGTTTTGTTTATAGTCAGTTGTAGCCGATATCTCTGCTGATAATGTAAAGGGTATTGGCTTTGATGCTACTTGTTCATTGGTAGCAGTGGATAAATCAGGATCACCAGTCACAGTGAGTCCAACAGGTACACACAAAATATAATACAATATTCATGCCATTTGAATAAAATGTATCTTTTCATTATTTTAATTTTGATTACAGGAGAAGACAAACAAAATGTTATATTATGGATGGATCACAGGGCACAGGAAGAAGCTAATTTTATAAATGCACAAGGCCATGATATGCTCCAGAATGTTGGTGGAAAAATATCACTGGAAATGGAGACTCCTAAAATGTTGTGGCTCAAAAAAAATCTACCTTCATCTTGGAATCGTGCAGCATTACTTTTTGACCTGCCTGATTTCCTGACATGGAAAGCAACAGGTTCTGAATCAAGGTATTGACCTTATTCTATTCCAATAAATGCATAACACAAGCAGCTATTTATTTTGATTTCAGATCTCTCTGCTCTTTGGTATGTAAGTGGAATTACAATGCTGGTCCGGATGGTAACAATAAATGGAATGAAGAATTTTTTGATCAAATTCATTTGAAAGATCTTAAGAAAGATAATTGGAGAAAAATAGGTATTGAAAATAATACTACGTATTAGTTAAAGTTGCTTCTATGTAAGTAATTAATTGTAACTAATTGAACAAAAATTATTTTCCTTGCAACATGCAATTTTTGATGAGTTAATAAATCTGTTTCGTGTTCGGACAGATAATATGAAAGTGTATTGCTTTATTTTAATAAAGAGAACTATTAATACGAAGGTAATGTTGTGAGAACACCCGGCGATCCAATTGACCAAGGGTTGTCAACAAAAGCTGCATCTGAATTGGGACTTCTAAAAGGAACAGCAGTGAGTACTTCTCTTATTGATGCACATGCTGGAGCACTTGGTATGATAGGTTGTTCTGTACCTGGTGTATCTCTCAATCTACAAAATAGATTAGGTATTTGAAAGTTTGTTCTACTATTTACTATTAATAGTTTCCAAGTTATTTCTTTTGTATCAATAACATAATATTTTATTTAATTTATAGCATTAATCTGTGGTACTTCAACCTGTCACATGATAGTCACTGAAAAGAAACTATTTGTCAATGGCATTTGGGGACCATACTTCAGTGCTATGATTCCAGGATTGTGGTTAAACGAAGGTGGACAGAGCGCAACAGGAAAGTTACTTGATCACATAATTGACACTCATCCTGCAACACCAGGAATTTTAAAAAGCTTAAGTGGCAATAAGTAAGTTTATTTACAAATGAACTATGTAACAAATTTTACCAACATTTCTACTTTTTGTTATATTATTTTCTAGGCACATACAACAATATCTGTCTGAATTATTACAAAAAATGGCAGATCAAAAAAATTTTAAAAATGTTTCATATTTAACAAAAGATATTCACGTTTGGCCCGACTTCCATGGGAATCGTTCTCCTTTGGCTGATCCAAGTCTTAAAGGAATGGTAACAATATATTTTTTTATGTAACAAAAATTTCATTTTTATGTAATTTTTTATTGACAAATATTATATAGATATCCGGACTGTCTTTGTCCGTTAATCAAGAGAATCTGGCGTTATTGTATTTGGCAACAGTCCAAGCATTAACGGTACGTACTTTATAGTTGTTAGGCCTTCGACATTTTACTTGGTAATAAAAAATAAAATTGAAATTTTATAACAGTATGGTACAAAGTACATTTTGGAAACATTAGAAGCCGCTGGCCATACAGTGGAAGAATTACTAGTTTGTGGAGGCCTAAGCCAGAACCCACTATTTATTCAAATACAAGCAGATGTATTAAATTTGCCTGTCCTTTGCCCTGTTGAAAGGGAATCAGTATTGATAGGAGCTGCAATTCTTGGATCTTACGCGGCTGGAAAGTTCAAGACTATGTACGATGCTATCAAAACAATGGGTGGATCTGCAAACATTATTAAACCTAAAAATGAATGTTACAAGTAAGGAGATACTTTAGGCTTGGAATATTTTTAATTGCTCTGAAACTTTGAAGCACATATTACCTTCTGTTTTTTTAAGGTACCATCTCCAGAAATATCGAGTTTTTAAAAAAATGGTGCAAGACCAGAAAGATTATAGAGAAATTATGAATGAACAAGTTTCATAACTGTCAACACGGATGTATTTTATACTGAATCTCACAATAAGCAAATAGAATATAAAAACGCTACTTACACAATTTTTGTTATCAATTAAAGCATATTTTATGTATACAGTCGATTGTAAAGAGATATTTTTGTTATGTCTTTTATCTTTTATCCTTATTTGTAACGAATAAACATATTTGCAATACTATTTGGAAGAGTTTCCTGTCCCGAATATAGATTAAACATAATATATAAAATTCTATTGCTTTATTTGGTATTTAAGTATGGATTTGAAATTTACATATAATGTGGTACAATGTTTTTGTTACAAATATTTTGGTACAAAATGCGTAATTTTACTTATTGCATATTTCTTGCTAAAATTGTTTAACAATACTCGTATAAACGTATAATTATAACAATATTGCTAGTTGATTAATTGTTACAAAAATATTAAAAGTTCCTTAATTAAAATGTTCTTAATGAAAGATTTTCTTTTTTTCAATATCATTATATAATATAAACTTATAAAATGGTGTTATAACTACTTAGGAATAAGAAGTACTAATATATAGTACACTTGGCGTTAATTTCAATTAACTTACAATATGAAGAATATTTTCTTATTTTCCTAACTTGCAATATATCATTTTTACCACACGAAGTAACGTCATTATCACATAGTTCTCAAAAATTTTACAACCTTGATATTCTATTCCTTTTTTATGACGTGATTCAAGAAAAGAACGAAAATAATATTTGTATATCACAAAGTCGGTTTTATCTCAAGGTATTTTGACATGATTGTTAAACTCAATGTCACTTATCCATTGAACTTCAACTGAAGTTGGAAAAAACCGACAATAATTAACTTACATTATAGTTGATTTGCAGTACATAATTTAAAATAATACTGGTATAAAACTTTGGATAAAACTATAGTTCTGCATTAAGTATTATAACTGTTGTTAAGTATGTATAATATAATATAAACTGACAATTATTTATGGACATTTAATGCTATTTATTTCTAATTTGAATATTGGTATTAATTATACCTGATATTATACATTTTGCTTTAAATTGATTAATTTTCTGTAAAACAATTTGAATGAGTGACATTGTGCGTGTTTTAATTATAAATTTATATTTTCGTGTCAAATAAACATGTCTTTTTATAAATTTTATAAAAATTTGTCATGAGTATTGACAATTGCTACATCAATTACAAATTTTAATCAAATGTCATAAGTTTCATTGATGTCTAAATAATTTGGTATCATATCAATATCATTGTCAGTCTTTTAATAACTAGTTTTTCAACCTATATTCATAAAAAAGTGAAAAATCTTAAGCAAACAGTACCTTTTAAATGTGCTTTAACAGATTCAAGTTTTATATAATGATATAGCTCTAACTAGTCAACAATCATCATAAACATTTAACTTCAAAATGATTTATATTCTGATATTTGGAAGACACAAAGTGCGTGTTTCAGTTAAACATTGAAACGTATTCTCCTCTATGCGTATATATATATATATATATATATATATACACACACATATATATACTTCCTTTATAAGTATTACATTTTTTCCTAATTTCAATAAGGCCATTTGTGCAACTTGTGCAATTAAGACATGATAAAATTGCCAATTCAACTGGCAATCATCGCCCTTTAGTACTAAGTATTAATTCGAATTAATATGTTATTTCATAAAAACTTATTTTGCAAAAAATAAGTTTTCCGCTAACAATTGATATTGCTCGTATTAATAGAAAAATAGATTAAAAATTAGTGAAAATACTGAAATAAATCAGTTTAAACAAAGCGATAGCATTCTGCAATGTGATTAAGCATGTACTGAAATGCCATGGAAGGAGACGTACCAAATCTCTGCCTCCACAAATGTTTCGATATTATACGTTGTCCTAAACTGTGAGTAGTTTCTTGAATATCTTCACAAATTTCAACACTGGTTTGCCAAATTGTTTCTTAAAATATAGATAATTTTATAAATAGTACTCTATCGGACAAAATTATTTAAAAAAGAAATGTACAGCATACATACCTAAATTGTTAAGAAGTTTGTTTTTACCTGGTGGATCATACTTCTGCAATTGTTCAACACTAATCACCTTATATTGCTTTAATTCTTGAAGGGATTCATAACTACAACAACGAGCTCGACTATTTGCCACAATATAACTGCCAGGAGCACTGTGTTTTGTGATTTCTTTCAGAGCTTCTTTAACCATATTGCATTTATCTACATCTCCGTGAGATTTATCTACTTTGATTGGCTAAAATGAGTACAGCATACGTTGAAAATGTAAGAAACAAAATTTTAATATATATGTACGTAGGAACATGTGATACCTCTGGAATTGCTTCAATCATGTGTAACCACATTCGAGTTGGTATAGTATTTGCTTCTGCTATACATACTATAGTATGAGAATTATTATTGCGCTTCTTGGCAGTAGTTACATCTGAAGGGTTCTCGGTCATGTAGCCATTAGGAAATTCATCCACAATTAATATTGCACTTTGACCTCCCAAAACCCAGTCTTCTGGATGAGTCACTACATAATTTTCAGAAACTTCATCACACCTCTCATATACTTTCTTAACTACATGTTTTTTTATTTCTGAAAAGGAATCAGAATATTTACTAATGTTTTTCAGAATATTATGTAATAATTTGATACAATTTTCCCGATTGGTACCTAAATAATTGGCAGTGAGTTCACTAGGTATCATTTGACACCATCCTAATATCAATTGAAGGCACATTTTCAGGTCGCATTTGATTCCAAAAAAAAAGGAATTTTCTCTTATAGACTGTTTTCTCGTACAATTTGGGCAAGACCAACTGTATTTATCTACAATTCTTGCTTGATTCCAAGCCAAACTTCTCCCCTTGCATTCAGGATGGGGACAATTGGAAACAGTCCTGATTAAACTCATTTCTTTTAACCAACCACATAGTTCTCCTTCGTGTCCTTGTTGCAACATTGGACGTACCACAACGTCAAAGTATCCTCCTTGGTCTCCAAAACGCTCCATGCATTGTCTAAAAGTAAATATGACAGCAATGATAAGAAATAAACAGATTTTTCAAACTGTGTTTTATTTATTAAATACATATCGACAATTACGAATTACATAATGCAAAACAAAATAGAAAAGAACACGTTTGATTGCACGTGAATGAAAAAACTTGCAGCACCCATTGGGCGTGAAAAGTGGGGGAGAAAAATCAATACTCTCCTGAGTTAAATATAACTTTCTTATTCTTAATATAACGAGAGAAAAATTCATGAAATATTAATTGTCCAAAGAACAAAAATCAGTTATTGCACGAGTAGAAAAACATATACAATATTATAAAGAGAAAAAGATACTAAAATAAACACCGAAATTATGTCGGAGTAGCAGAAGCAACAAGTATAATCAAATCGAAACTACTCTTGGGTAAAACACTCGTTACCTTGTTTTGACTTTCGCGTTTTTCATCTTCGATGCACAAGTCACGCTCGACTGACACTAGATAACTTCAAAGGAACAAACGAAAGCCTATAACATTTTTAAATGAACTAAAATGTAAACAAAAACGAGGAAACCAACAAGGAGCCACAAAAGACCACGGATCAACGTCGACCTCACGCATCCATCGTGTAGCGACTTATACTGTCGTCGAGGTATGCGCTAACCATATTACGGTGCATGTTACACTCTGTCGATAATATAGGAAATAAATCAGCAGATTTATAAATGTTTTCATTCATAAAATTAATCCATTGACGTACCTGCCGTTTTGCAATCGGTAATTGTTACATTTGTTAATGTGCTTTGTTATTTGTTATTTCGATTGAAAGAATATTTTTGGCATTCAATTTTAATGTTTGAAATAAAAGAAGTCTTTTTCGATTAAATACCTTTTGTATTTCTTTTTGTTTTTTTTTATTATGAACATGTTTTACAAAGCAAAATTGTGTAATGGTGGAAATGGTGGATATCGGTGGAGGCTGGAAACTACAGAATCAGTGTTGGTGGGCCACAATTCAACAAGATTTCCAGAAAAGTGAGTGCGGGTAAAGGGGCATCGGCACAGTAATATAAAAAGTACTCTTCAAGAGACAGCATGAAGGATTAGGCCGGCACATTCATTCATCACTTTTTCTAAATACACGCAAGTACACTGCACTTTCATATGTATGCCTTTAAAACAATGAACATACGATTCGTATTTTCCTTTTAAATATTTTTTACTCCACCTGAATTTTATGCGTCCATTACTCAATCTATGCTTTCTGAGAAATCTAACGCGATAAGAACCGATTAATTTTGTACACTTGTTTCGTAATTATATTTTTGCTCAGTTAATCCCTTCGTTATTGAAATAAAAACAAACTTTTTTATTCACGCCTGCGTTTTATTGCCACCTTCGTCTAAATGTGATACGAAAAACGTTGAATACTTTAGTCGCCTAAATTAAAATACATATTTAAAAAGGGGTGAATGAAAGCTTCCAATTTTGATTGCTAGACATTACGAATGTGGAGTGAATTTTGTACATAGGAGGATAACGAAGGTAGCATTTGAAGCCACCTAAAAGTCGATTAAAATGTTCAATTCACGCAAGCAATCTCCGAGACACGATACCCGATGAAAAATTAATTATATTAGAATGCCGCTGTGTCGTACACACTGATCTAACGCGAAAATGATGGATCAATATCAATGATGAATTGTTTTTCGTTTAATGATCGATGAAAAATCAATCGTACATTCGAGCTTTGAGAAAGCGAATCACCGTGCAGATTCGCTTCTGTAGTAGTGATCCGCAATGTCACACTGAACTCTATTTAATATTTACAAATGAGATCGATTATTAAAAAGTAATGAGCAATTACCTTGTTCCGTTTTTTTTTTAACCTCTTTTTCGTTTACTTTTAATATATCATAGAGCGTGCATAAGAAGGCGCAGTCCAAATGATTTTTCACAACAAAAAAATTATTATTCAGTCATACCACACCCTGCGAGAGCCGACGAAAACGTGAACATGTTAGAATACGGTACGTTTTTTTTTTCTTTTTCTTTTACTAACAGTAATGGCGACTGGCAGACAAACAGACAGTTTGGCAGGCATGGTGAACATAAAATCAAACATGTACACGCGACACGAGTAACCAGACCTTTCCTTTCTATCCTCTCTCACTCTCATTCTCTGCTTCTCTCATCATTACTCTTACGTATCCTTATTTTCTATGTCCATGAGGTCCTATAATATTGTAACATAGGCTTTAGTACGCTATATCGTAAGCTATACTAAAAACTACCACCGCTGCGTCGCCAACTACACGCGGCGCAGCAATCTTAATTAACATTAGGAATATCGGCAGTGAAATTCCAATGATAGACGCGGCAGGCAGGCAGTCAGTCCAACAAAGTCTGTGGCACTTGCGCTGCTCCGGTGCATAACGGATTAAAACTGATCGATCGGGGTGCCCCGCGCGATAATTTTTACCATTTATCGTCGACATTCGCGCGAAAACGTCTTGCGAGGATGAATGAATTGAAAAATTAGGTGGGGCACCCCACTGTTCGAACAGAGCGATCTCGGATCCTTATCTTCTCCACCATGGCACCTTCATCGTCATCATATTCACCATCGCTTCTTAACGTCATCTCGGTCTTATACTCTATCGTTTCTTTGTTTTTGTTTCCTTTTTTCTTTTTTTGTTTTTTGAAAAATAATTTCTTTACAATACTTCTTCGTGTGTCCGATCCGCGACGCAGCGGATCGCCAGTGTCATCGCTTGTTGCTCGATGAATCGATCAGAAAGAACGAAAAACAGCGTCGAATTGTCCGAAACATAAAAAGTTACTAAGATTACAAATCACAAATGAAATCACAGACTTTCGTTGGTGGTTTGACAGAGGGGAGGGGGCCGCACATTGCAATTAGAACAACATTGTAGGCGTATCGTCGTCATCGTCGTCGTCGTCATTATCATCATCATCATCATCATCATCATCATCATTGTTATCATCAGGGAAAGTTTGATGGGTATTCTTGCTTCGGGGTAAACTTCCGTTGTGATCCCCTTGGACGATTTATTCCCATCCATTCTCCTTGATCATGTGAGCAAGCTCTATTATAAACTTGCCCTCTTTATATTTTTGACTTGACTCGAACGCGTGCTCCTGAAAATTCCACGGGCAACCATTAAAACACACGTACACATACAGCTGGCCTTTCTGGTATTTCTGCGCAAGATAACGCTCACTTAGAACAGCAAAAACTCACGTATTTCCACCCAAGGGTGGTCTTGCAACATTCGCAGTAAATATCAGCGACGGCATGAAGGCCGGTCAACAGAACTCGCTCCTCGGCAGGACCACAGCCCACGTTCACTCTAAAATAACAAAGAGTAACGATATCTTTATTGTGTCAATTTGCGTGGACGCTTTGTTGCACAGAGCGCGGAGAAACATTTGTCACGGTGGTATTCCCGTATGAAATTTTTAATAAAACCTACAGCAAATTTTACCTCGACCGAGCAGAATGTATTGAATTCCAGATGCTTCCCCCACTTGGTCTCCGTTCCAGACCATATGACGGGGTTAATCGTTCGGTGACCTTGAACGGCCAGTCGATTTTCAGGCAACTTGTATACAACCAACGCCGTCTAGGAGACAAAGTGGGGGAAGCGCTTTGCTCCCGGGAGCAACCCCCCCCCCCTCCGTGCGATCTAATTGGTCGAAACTTTGAGAAACTTTTGCGCGAAAACGATTGGTTCGCGGGATAACGGCCCCTTTTTCGTTATTTTATCCTCTCGCCAAGGAGAACGCGTAAAAATGATATACGAACCACGAGTGTCGAAATCCGGATCAATTTTTGCGGTAGTATTAAACGAATTGCCTATGTTCGCAAAATCCATGGCGGCCCGGTATTATTTGCACCCTGTAGAGCGCGTTAAGAACGGGTACGAGTTCCCCGGGTAAAATAACGCGCCCTACTTTCCACGACGATTCGATCTCGGGCTGCGAGGGCAGGCATTAGCATACTTACACGGAATTAAAGAGATAGGCACGACCTTGACTGCCCTGGAAGGACTGCAATCGAAAAGGAAAAACCGTGTTAGTATTGGGTTACGAGTGAACACACGGTGAACGCTGTTATAGCTCAGAGCGGAAGAGTGAATGCGAGAAGTCAGTCCGTTACCTGATCTATCACGGCTCACCTTAGAGATGAGTTCGTCGTGGTTGGCGAGGTGAGCACGGCAGTGAATGCACGAGTAAGTGCGGTGACACGAGGGCAGGTATGCTTGGAAAGTTTTGACCATGATGGCGTGTCCAAGCAAGCAAAGAGACCTCTCCTCTCGCCCTTGTCGTCGTCTTCTTTTTCTTTGCGTCGTCGTCGTCGTCGTCTTCGTCTTCGTCGTCGTCGTCGTCGTCGTCGTCTTCGTCGTCGTCGTCGTCGTCGTCGTCGTCGTCGTCGTCGTCGTCGTCGTCGTCGTCGTCGTCTTCGTCGTCGTCGTCGTCGTCGTCGTCGTCGTCGTCGTCGTCGTCGTCGTCGTCGTTCTCCTCTCTCGCTTATCAAGTGTCGTCGAGACGCTTTTCTCCCGTGTGTGGCGAACGTCTGGCCGTTAACCAGCGACGATTATTGAATTGAATTTCTTCCAATCGCGGGGTGGTGGTGCAATAGTGGCCCCGTTCACCGCCGCTTCGTACTCCGATCAGCTGTTGAGCTGGTTCAGACAGCGCCGGTTCGGGGACACCTGTGAAAACGATTTCAATTTCTTTCATTTCCATTCTTTCGCTCGCTCATACGCGCCGGCGGGCCTCGCTCTCGCGCGCGCACTCGATCGTGCGCGGGCGCCCGCACAACTTAACGTTACCTACTTGCACGCCCACGATTACGACCACTTCGGCTCGGATCGTCGTCGTGTGATCTAACGCTCCGACCGCTCAATCTGATCGTGAATCTCCTGAAGGAGATGACGTCAAGAGGAATTTGTTGGAGCGAACCAAGATCTGCGAAGCATCGTCGAACGAACGCGAACCAGACAGATAAATAACAGTCGCGCAATAAAAGAGAGCCGAGCATCGCTGGAGATTTCAAAATATTTTCAGCTCCCCTCCGATCTTCCTCGACGATTACACGCGCGTACAGTGGCACGTCCCGAGATTACGATATCGACGATAATACCCCCCCCCCCCCATTCTGTGAGATCTCATTCTCGAGAAAGTATATTTTAATTAACCTCTTCGGAAGAACGCTCTTCGAAAACAGGTTTCTTTATTTTTAAGGTACGACACTTCGTGGAGAATATTTTATTCTACATATTTTTAAAAAATATTCTACAATATTTTTTTCACTTTGTTTCGTTATTAACAATGGGATACCCTGTAGACGCAACGCAGAAGTATAATCGTTCCAGCGCCATGGGCGCACGGTGTGTGTACTACACGAGGAAGGCGATGATCTTTTCTAGGGACTCGTGTTGCGTGCGATAAGTTCACGAACCACGGAACGATATATTTTTGCGCCGAGTTACACTCGATAGAAGCGAGCGACGCACCCCAAACGAACGTATAAATTCCGAGCATCGCACGAAGGACCGAAACATTGGCGGTCGATTAAAAATAAGACAAATTATTGGCTCCTGCGCGTCCTCTTTGGAATCCGATCTCGCCGTGCGCGCTCACTATTTACCCGCTATCGAGTATATTTATTCCGCAACTATCAGTTCCGAGTTATTTATAACGACCTGTTAAATAACACGCCGCCGAGCGTCAAACCGTCCGTCCCGGCTTGCCGCGTTACTACAGAGAAAAAAAAACTCCCGATGCGCTTGACGGGGGAACGGAGGGGCAGAGAGAGAGACACACCAAGAGAAAGAACAGATAACATACGGAGGATACATCTAGAAAAATAATGGCGCGGCGGCGGAGCGGAGCAGAAAAGCCGCTCGGAACGTTTTGAAGCGCAATAGCATCAATGTTACTCTCTCCGTATCGAGCGACGCCACGTGTTGGCGCGTGTTCAAACAAAGAAAAGAGACAAGGTCTTTATTATGATGCGCCTGAAGAGAGGTTTCTTCTTTATAAGGACAGAGGAAGTGCGGAGTTATTCTCTCCCTTCTTCCCGTTGAGTCTTTCGCGCCTACCGGCTCGTTTTTTCCCCTCTTTTTGTCCGTAGGGATGCCAACCTCTTCACACGATAAAAACTGGAGTGTTACGGATAATAGAACAGGAGAACTGATAATATAGGAGTTCACTCGGTGCGAGAGGAAACACGAGAAGATGCCTACACCGTTCGCCAAACAGGGGGACTACTTTACCATTCTCGAAATTTACCTTGAATGTATCTACGGTCGTGAATACGGATAAAAACAATTCGCGAACATTTGCATTCGGTGTATAATTGTCGTTTCTTCCCGAAACGATTTACAACAAAAATACGATGGAATATACAACGTAAGCATCGATGTTGGAATTCAGTTCAAGGACTTGGAATGAAATATTTTCATTCATTAATATGAATGAAGACTATATAATTGTAATCGTCTTGTGTCAAACGTGTACCGCATATCCAAGTCACGTGGTTAGCATACGTATGTACACAAATAAAGGAGATACAAGGCCTTTGTTTTGATACGCCGAAGAAGGAATAACGAACGTTCTTTATAAGGATAGAAGAAGAACGGCAACCTCTTGTTTGGATTTAGTCGCCAGACGTTTTTGCGGCTTTAACCCCTTCTCGTTCCTCTCGGCTCGACCGTTTCCTTCTGTGCTCCTGCTACGTGTGTCGTATCCTTTCCTTTGTCCGCGTTCCGTCTTTGTCTCTCTCGGTCCTTTTCGTTCTAACTCGGATCAATCGAAACAATGATTCGCGACGGCCTTGCGATAACGGTACTGCTTTACTTTCCAGGCTTATGGCAGTGTAGAATTAGCACTCCCGAGTGCCACAACTGCCGGACATGTTTCCTCTTGTATTATCTCCGACAGGTGTGCATCACTTCAAAGACAATAAATAAAAAAAAAAAAAGGATTCAGGTGCAGAAGAACGATTGCGACTTTTGAAAATAATTTACGCGTTTTAGATGTCAGTATCTACGAGAAGTAGTGTGCATATTTTTTTCGTGCACGTATTTGAACGCGTCTACTCGACTCCCGTCCTCGGTTGACCCGAAACGGTATAACACAGTGGAAAATAAATTGACGGGACGATTTAATTTACATCGTCTTTTTAACGCGTCGGGGCTCCAATCAGTCTGTCCGACCAAAAGCGCACGTATTACAGACGCGACGACTACCATTCGTACATGCATATGTATATTCGGATTTTCATTATCCTGCGCGTCTCTAGAACACGAAATGCACAACTGTACAAAAACTAGACATCGCGTTTGAAAGTTATTTCGTAGAAAATCCTAAAGAAATGCACGTACGTTTGAATACAAAAATTTCTCAAGCTTCGTATTTATCCTTGAACGCAACGACTGCATTCAAGACCCGTGCAAAATCATGGCGCGGCAGGCAGTTCGTCGGCCGCGGGCTGCGAATCCGCAGAAAGAAGTTTCCCGACGAATTGTCGGGAACAAAGAGATGGAACGTCCGAGTCAATACACGGCTCAAGGTCATTGCTACCCGTCGCCGACGCATCCTCGGTATTTCCGATTTTCTTATCATCCTTTTTTCCAGCCTGTGCAGTCTGCGCGCGCGCCTACCTCGCCAATGAATAAGACACGAAGAATCCAACGAAAGTCCTGTCGCCCGTCTCTTCGCATAGACGCTTTGTTTTTCCACCTGGCATTCGTGTCTGACACGCGTTGTGTCGTGTATCCGTTCCATACGAAGTGTACAAGCAGACGAGCACACGTCGAACCAATGTTGCGCGACAGAAACGAAAACGTATACGGTTTGCTCTCAAAAATTTAATTGCGTAGCAGGAGGAACTACCGCCGAGCCGAGACACGTTTCTTACCGCGTGAGTGACTCACTGTCGGTAACCTATGATTTTGATCGGAAGCGGAACACTTTTCTTTTTCTTTAGAGAATGGCCAGATTCTACCTACCTCTGTCGTTACAAATAAAAAGGCAGACTGGAAGCGAAAACCATGGAAGATTCTGGCAGCAGTTTCGTATCCAAAGCAATCGAAAAACAATCATACAAGGTTTTTATGTTTGTCGAGGTTTTATCGCAGACCGTGAATTTCTCACGACCCTGAACCTGTCGAGTCAAGAGGAAAAATGAATGCGCATTCGGGGCAACGATAAGATAATCGAACGAATGTTCGACGATGTTAATGCGAGAAGAAATATTGACATACTAGTTTTACAGGAATTTCGGTGTTTTCGTGAACATTAGATAAATGTGAAAGAGGATTTGATACTTAGCACGTTCGTCGAGCAACCGAGTCGAAAACATTTTGTGCGCGCGATCCAGGGTCAATGGAAATATAACTTGGTACACGGTTGACAACTTCGCGTTAAGATGGGCACAACAAAGATTCAGATAGGCAACCGGATTAAAAACTGAGTCAAATTTGTTGTCGGAAGGTTAAGAAAAAATCGATACGATCGATACGCATACAGTTTGTATCTTATCGACTTCTTTCTAAGCGCGAGAACTCTTTGTCTCGATCGACCTTAGTATCAATGTCACGCGAGGAACATTCTCGCAAGACTTCGTATTGACGATGATCGAATAAACTAAGGTTATTAATTGCTCAATCGAGTTCGCTACAGAGAGACTTCTGATTCGATATAAATAACGAAAATGAAACACCAGTCGGCATAACGATGTTCGATGGGGCTTCGACGTTATTGCACAATCTTCCCGCGGAGGATTGAATCGGTGAGGAAGGTAACTATATTAAACGAAAATTTCGTTATCCCTCGTTTTTCCCATCGATAAGTTCACGTCTGCGCGCCGAACTTGACCACTCGTAACTTAATCGGTAACTCTCGGCAACAACGTTACTTAAGTCTCGATAATCGACTACTTATCCAAAACAAAAAGTAAAGCGTTAGTTTCAAAAACTTCCACGTGCAGCGTTAGTGCTTCCACGTTAAAATTGACATATTGGTTAAAAATGCAACGCTATCTTCGCGTTGAACGTTTAACTCCGTGTTTTAATCAAGATTTTTATAATTTTATTTACCAAAACCAAACTCTTCTTATTTGAGTGAGCATTGTTTACGATCCTTCGAAATTCCGATAATAATGCTATCTTTTTTTTATCTACCTCAGAGTCGATTATTTTGCCAATATTTTGTTAGTCATCTATTTACATCGATCGTTGTATGTTAAAGCAGGCGACATTACACCGACGAAATCGTAAATTGAAGCGATCGTAAAAATTCGTTAAAGCGTCGTTAAATAACACTTGTGTTAATGATCGGGTATGCGTGCAAAGACAGAGGGAACAGTTTGAATCACAGAAATGTGACCGTTACTGTAATAATATACGCGGTGCATATGGCTGTCAGCCAACGGTACAAAAATTCTCGTTACGTCTAATTTCGTCCCGAAGGCGGCGCGCTAAAATCTTCCGCGTCGAAGTACATATACATATTACTGTCCTTCCACTGAACACGAAGGCGCGATCGTCTTCAACTAAATTTCATTCAGGCAACAGCACGACATGCCACATCATACGTACTTATCTGAGACACTGCTACAGCGAAATCTTTATCGAGCGGATTAAATTGAAACTATCAAAGTTCGCGGAGTCGTGTAGCACCTGTTTCAAGGAACAAGAATAAACACCGTGTTTGCACAGCAGACGCCGGAACGAGGAGCCACTCGACACCATAAACGAAGTTTATATTTATTGAGAAATTTTGACATATCTAAACTGTGTCTGGAACAAGATAAGACTCTTCTTAACCTTTATCCTCTTTTCGATACAGTGGGTAAGGTTAGTATAATCTTAAAGTTGCCGTGTAGTGGTATATGTCAGAAGCGTCCTCGTACAGGGTGTCTCAAAATACTCGATACAACTTGAAAGAAGATACAGAGTTCTCGAAAAGGAAGGAACGAAAATGTTATTCCTCGTATTCGATCGTTTACACCGGACGAAGTAACGAACCGAACTGAATTGAAAATTAGAAAGTCTTAGCGGCAACGTTTAAATTTACATCAGAAACGAACGTATTAGTTTTGCGCGAATTGCAGCGAATACAGATGCTAATGAAGGCTTGTTCAAATGATTCTGGGATTCGAAGAGCATCTACCCGCGATCTGCTCTCGTAGTAGGTACTCGCGCAGTCATATGACGGTAAATTTGTAAAACAATTTTCGTGCCGATTCTAAATACCTGCGTACAACATCGCACGAAAATACGGTCTCTCTTTCATAATGTAGCAGAACGGAAGTTGCATGCAAAATAGCCTGCACACGTGTTATGGCGGTGATGAATGAGCCTTTAATTGCATAGATCGAAACTTATCGAGGCCTCATACCCAATACGACGTAAAACCACGAAACGATAATAGCGCCAACAAAGACCGCGTTATACATTGATAAGTTTACTTCCGCGACAGAAAATATAGTAATGTAGATGCACCTGATAGTGCGCATGCAAAAACAGCTCTCACACAAATGAGACGTCAATTCCTCGGCCATGAATTTTCTATGTGGTGCCATCTATAACTCTCTATCCGAGATTATGGGTTACCGTAAATAGACGTATATACTAGCGACACGGGTATAAAAATGTCCATATTTCAAAGCAATTTCTACCACTCCGGGAACAACATTATTTCTTTTCAAACTTTCGCGATATATATTCTCTTTCACAAGCGCAAGAAATTGATTGTATTTATTTTGATAAATGTACGTACAATTGAAATACCGCTTTCGTAATGCTATAGACTATACGAGTCAATCGTCGTGCATCGACTATAGCCGACAGCCGATAATTCGAGTCGAGTACGTATATCTTTTTACTCGATGAATTCATTCGGCTCGTTCGACGATAGTGATTTTACTTCAATCGCGTAATTGTATTTACGATTCGACATAGAGCGGAATGACAGGTTACGATGCTCCGCGATAAGCGAGACATCTGTAATCTCGGCGGGCAAAAAGATGAAGAAAGCGAAAGACAGTCGGTGCAGCTGGTGGTTCGGTACACGCACGACAATCGATAACTCTTTTCAACGACTAACCCTGTACAGAAAGGGTTAAATAGATGATCGTGAATAGTATGGTATTCGCAAGAAGGCGATCACGTGTCTGACCCACGGTCGACCGAACACGCATCGTGGGTCATGCAATACAGTCACGACTTCGCGCGTCATCGCGTGTATTGACAAAATGTTTTCTATTGCATATCGCATGGAAGGCGGTACACGGTGATACGGCCTCAACGTATTACATACAGGGACATAGATCGACGTCTTTCGCGATAACGGAGGGAAAAAAAAAAAGGTGATTACGAAGATTTTGCAAACATTTGCTAAATAGCTCACGATACGGTTATATTTTCCAACGTTTACGATGGATCGGTGCATCTACGTCTCTTGACCTTTGCGAACTGACCTTTTCCTTGAAAAACACATGGGTCTTCCGACACGCGAGCCTCGGCGATCAGATGCGCACGAATGTTAAACGACCTGTTTTTAACGAAAACAAAAAATCATGTTTGAGAAATTGCACACAGTGGACAAACACAAATGTGGAATTAAGTAGACCGTAAAATAGAATTTTGTGTTACAATTATCGCTACTCGGGGCCTTCGTAAACGTGATACAATCGGTCGGTTCGATGCGTGCGTTGGACGCTTATAGGCGTTCAGAGAGTACAGCGAGTATCTCGCGTAAGAGTTAACCATAAATTGGATCCGCGCGACAAGAAACGAAACGGAAAGTGTTACTATTTCTAGCGATAAAAATTTATGCCGGGAAATACGACGTGCTCCAGATACGAACATCGACAAAAAATTATGCACGGCACACGTATGATCGCAACGAATAGGTGACACAAAGGATCGCGTATTCTCGCAATGTAAATCCGCCTGGTTCGCCGCTTCGTGCGTTGTGGTTTACATCGAAATTGCGTCGATCTCTCCCCGTGTGTAAATAACGAATACACGTACTTTGAATACGAAATACACTGTAAACACAAACATTTACGATAAAGAAGCGCCGAGTGGCGTGTGTTGCGTAGTTTCTTTCTTTATCGCGCGCGGCAGGTTTAACGCGTTTCGCGCGCGTCAAAATACCGTCTCTCATGTGAACGTAAACAGTGCGCGTCGACAGAATTTCGAGGCGTGTCCTCCTCCGTTCGTTTCGCGGCGCGGGGGATTTACGCGAAATGCACACGGTGTCCTAAAATTAACGACGCAATCCAAAACACCGGTGGGGAATTCCCTCGAGAGGAATTCCAAGATATTTTCGGATCGAAAATCAATATTTTTTCTTTTATTCTACCACCAACCCACGTGACACCTCGTACACAGTCGTGGCACGGAACAAACGCTAGACGTACAGACAACCAAACGACGACTTTTACGACTGGTCTGGTACGATTTCTTCGATCCGAAGATAGGAGAATTTAATTGGACCGTCGATACGGTTTATAGTCGGCATGTAAATGCCCGTAAATATTCGTCTTCCTTTCGTGTTGTTAAGTAACGGCCATGTTTCTTTTTCATGCGCGGGAAGATACGGCTTCAATACGTCACGCAGGCTGCTCGACGGATAAAGATCGCATCGCCGCGAAACACGTCGAACTCGCTCGTAAAAGAATCAGATTTTATCAATTTTTCAAACGTATCGACCCCGTCGAGTATTCCTACGAAAGGATAGCATCCCGAAACTCGGAAGTAAAAGCAAATATTATCGCGATCCGTTTCGACGTTAAAATAATCGACGTTTCCGTAGACATTTCACGGAGCCAATAAAATGGTAAACGTAACGCAATCCAGATATCATACGGGCGGTCGTTTCCGTGAACCGTGCTCGTCGGTATTTGTTTCTCTGTTCCGCGAACCGGGTCGGGCCGGTGCGCGTTACGATAAATTTAAGATCGTCGAGTAGAAACCGAAAATATTCGAAGATTGTTTTGCGCGCGCGACGATGGTGGCGGTGGCGGCGGCGGTAACAGAGAAATCTCGACATCCGCCCGCTGGCGCGGACACGCGATTAGAGTGTGTGCAATGTGTATCGTCGGCGTATCCCCCCGCGAGAACAATGACTCTAAAGAAGTCGACGTCGCGTTTTCCTCGCAACAAGTTTTGCATTACACACGAGACTCGCCGAGCCGAGAACGACGTTCACTTAGCATGCAGATAACTCGTAAGGTGTAGCCGTTTTATAAATAATTCGCGCGGAGTTCTAAAACGACCAAGATTGTTGAACCACCGGCGAGAGATTGCACGCACGCACACTAAGTAATTATATACAATATAACGGTGCCGTGCACACGACGGCCAGAAAGAAACGAGCCACGATAAGGATACGTTGTTGCTGGGAACGTTTTCTCCGCTCGTGTTGGCCGCACTGATCGAAGGAACACCGTATTTTCAATCTCGGATAGAAAAATATTCGAAAATACTTCGCTACAACTACTTCGTAGTTTTTTAACTATTCGAAATGAACAGTTGCACGGAAAAAACATCGAAGGGATTGAAAAATCGCGCTATGGGGGAAAGAGAGAGGGGAGAGAGAGAGAGAGAGCGAGTGGAAAAATTCAGCGCGCGTTTCTTTCGCGTTAGCGATAAGCGTACGTGCACCGTACATTTTCAAAATCGATTTATTTCTCCATAAGAATTACCCTTTCTTCGGATCGTACCGTTGCGGAAAATACTATACACGAGCGCGACCCGACTAAAGTGAATTTTCTAATTCTCAACCTCACTCGTGAATCATAAAAGACACTGTGAAAACGTTCAAATTCGTGACCGGTGTGAATTGCATAGTACACAGAGCGTTCCATGTGCGAACGAATGAATCACACTTTCGAGCAAATCGTTCAACGACGATGCAATAATCTAGCTGATATTTTTTACCGTGCTGATTTACATTACGCCAAGGCGTCGTGCAGTCGTAATTAGCGAGCAGCGTGTGCCGGTAATTCGACGAAATAAGATAACGGTGACGAAAGAAGATCCCATCTTAAATTCCGAACTTTAATTAGCATTCGAAGAAAAAGCATTAAGCGAATCTCCATGGCAAGTGAAATACATAATCTGTTCCATTCGAGTCCAGTGGTTGGAGCTTTCTTTCCTCCTTGTTTTACGTGTAGTTTTTTTTTTCTTTCAATATACATGTGTATATATAATGTATACACACACACACACACGCGCGCGCGCGCGCGTGTGTGTGTGTGTGTGTAATACATATACGTGTTCCAGACTCGGGTAAACATGTACGAGGGCGCTTACATACGTGTCCGCGGATATATTTACGTACAGCATGTACGGCTTCGATTATTGGTTCGTCAACTGCGAGTGAAATCAAACAAAAACACTCGCTTGGCGGCGCGCAACGTGAGTGCCGATGCACAGATTGGAAATACATTTTCCTCTCTACCCTTCTACCGCGTTCATAGGGACGAAGGCACGGAACAAAAAGGAACGGCGAAAAAGTAAACACAGATACGTTGGCGATCGAATTAATTTCAAGTTTCTATTCTGTGTAGTTAGCGTACGAATGACACGTTTCATCGTGCCACGTAATAAATCGTAACCTTATTGTTTTCAACGTGTATCGTGATTGTCTATCGGATTCGAAACGTTTTAATTAACACACGGAACGTTGTACGGATTTCGCCATTTACCTGTGGTCCCATTACTCGGGACAATACACACAGATTGCCGTACAAGGTACGCGACAAAGATTTTCCGGAAGTTTCCTATATACGTTCAAGATAAAAGATATAATTCAATCTATTCTAAGCGAGTGATACGTAGAGTCGGCAAAAGAACCCGGACGTGACTTAAACCTTCGCGAATGGTGTCCGAATGCATCAGGTAATGTACCGTTTTGCGCGAACATAGGGAAATTCTCTACGACTATGTCGATGCAAATCGATAAAAATTGATTTCTTTAATACGTATGTAATAATTCATTAAATTAAAATAAAATCTATACGTTGAATAAGGTGAGTTTTAGACACACGTTAGTTTTCCGTATTCCCTTGTAACATTCGTGTCTCAAAATGTCCATTCGTAAAATTTTAAATTAAATTTTAAAAAATAATATAAAATATTGAAGTACAGAATCTGTTTACACTTTATAAGATTATACAATTTACCGCTACGTCGTGCCTCTTTTCAGTCGCGTCTTTTTCAATTCGTACTGCGCGATATGTTGGAAAATGGAAAATGCAGACTGACAAAAAATTCGAGAAAAAACGAAGCAGTGTTACGTAGGTCACGAACGTACATCGAACCAGGCGCCAAGTGATAAATGATAGCGAGGTTTTTGATCGCGAGTCCCACCACTGTCGTTGAGTTTAATCAAGTGCGCGCGAAGAAAATAATACGTTATTCGTGCTTCGATAATAAAATACGTTTCGACGGAAGTCTACCTGCGACGAATCACTCTTCGATTAATGAATGGGAATCTTCATGGTCTGTCAGAATTCTCGTGCAGTCGTATGACTTAACGGAGTATCCGTTCGAGCAATTACACGTTCGTGAGATCTTTCCTAGGTTAACGACGTTTTCTTCTGTGTGTTCGAACAGGATCGGAGAAACTCACGCCACTTTTATTTCATTTTTTTCACCAGACACTTGTAACGAAACAGAAGAAGAAAAAAAAAGAAATAAAGAATACGAACGGTACACTTATCACGGTAACTGCCTATTGAGTATTGCACGTATCAATTTATTAATTAACGTCAAAAGTGACATCCGAGCGAGTGAAACAGAGTCGCGTCGACGATTACTCATAGATCTCCAAATACGCGAGTATTTATATTTACGTACACGTATTTATACGCGTATCGTGTAACCCCTTCGCTTCATCCCAACCGCGGGCAACTCAGTAGGGATAAGTTTAAAGATTGCAAGAGCCATTGCCCCCGTTGGCGTCGCACAGCGAGTGCCTCCGCTGGGAAAGAGCGGAGAAGAAAAAATAGGAGAAAAACAAGGCCCCCCTGGAGAGCGTTCTGGAACGTGCGTTGGCCAGCCTGGGACGGTTCTATCTATCGCGCAGCCCAGCTGACAGCCCAATCAGCTGTAAACGTATACAAAAGCGTCGTCCAACAGGTCCAGAAGTTCGCGCAAACGAAACTGTGCATTTTTCTCGCGTAAAAAATTTCATTCCAATCACAATGCACTATTGATACAATCGTTTTTCTAGCCGGATTAGAAAACCCGTATGAAACGGGTGCACTGAATCGTGACATATTACGCGCCAATAACAATTACCCACTAATTAGTTCTAATTACCGTAGTTTCTCCATGCTCGAAATTCAAATGTCGGTGCACGTTGATTATAATGACGACGCGGGATACGTTTCTTGGGAATGTATGTCTCGCTTAAATCGCACTTAATTGAGTAACGTTAATTATAGTTGCACCCGAAAATAACTGTGAATTCGATACACAACGCGATTGATGTTCTTTTGGTAATGCATACATTTTTTCGATGCAAGATTTGAACGATTAACACAAACCGTGGGCGGAAATCCCGTAGATACGTTTGTTAGCCGTGTTCACAGAACGCCCATTGGCGTTCATCGCACACGCTACACCGATTGACTGAACGCCTATACGCGCCCATAGCAACCAAATGGTTCGAGTTTGAAGCTACACAAACGTACTTTTTCACAAGGAAAGGAACAATATTCTTACGTGGACACACATGTGGTGACAGTAATAGTTAAGAAAGAAATAACGAACTTTTCTCGCTACGAATGACGCGACTCTAGCTAGACAGGAATCGCGCGAGGCTACGCCACTGCAACTTAAATAAACACACTGGGAGAGGAACAAGCACGGAGCAGCAGCTTCGAGTTTAGTTAATTCGGGTCATCGTCCTTCGTCACTCGTCGCGCATATTTAATTTTCCATGTAAGCGTCCTGACGACGACGGATGTCGCTTTCAAAGTGAATTGCACTTTAATATGCGCGCTTCGTGCGCATCCACACACGCTGTTCTCGGTCTATTAAATTCGAAAGGCGGCTCGACTCTGTCTCAAGAAACCGTAGTCGAATTACGATCGATAGGTAGAAGGAAAACAGATAGACGACCAACATCGAATCGTTTCCATCGGCGGGAACGATTTTAGCAAGTTAGTGTTTGCTGGCTTCGCCAAATATTTACGATAGAAAAATCGATCGTGGTTTGGTCGTCGGAAACACAGACGAGAAGCGTTACGACGTCAATTCTCTCCACCACTGTCTTACCGCGGGGACATTATGTAGGTTTTTTTTCCAGAGCGATCGAAGCCTTCCGCACCACGGTAAGAAGAAACACATTGTGAGAGTACACACGCACGGAAAGATAATACAGTTCGAAACATTTTTATGACGCGACGGTTGAATCAGCTGCGAGTGTGTACAAAACACGAGCCAGCGCGCATTATCTTGGTGACATTGCCGGTTAAGTATCAGTGAAATTTATCATCGTAAACGTGCGTACTACGATGTCGTTGACGTTACCACTCTAGAACTAGAAACAACAACGAGAATAAAAAAAAAAGTAAGTTGCGAAAACAAAATAAGAAAGTGAGTCCATAATGTCGAAAGAACCGACGCGAAATGTAATTATACGTTCAACTAGTTCGCGAAGGTCGTTACGCGATTTATCAATTAACAACGGAATGAAAGATTCTTGTCTCACACATACACGTGCGGACGTGACGACAGACTCGTTCGATATGGCAGATTTTGCACTGTTACCAAGTGGAAAAGTCCTAATTATGGTACAGGATCGCTCTGAGCCGAAGAAGAAAGGAACGTGGTGAGAAAATTGAGACGACCGAGGTAACGGGAAAAATCGCGTAGAACGCCACAAAGCGACGGCCCTGATCTTCTCGTGTAAGGCAGCTGACAGGCCCCCGTCAGCTGAGAGCGTACACAAAGTCTGATGCCGTATGCGCACGTACTTTTAATCTTCCTCCTGTTTCCAAGGGAGAGATCATCGTCGCACGAAACACATGTAGCACGATTCAGCCGAAGACAATGCTGTTTCGATGCCCTGAATTATTGCACACCAAATATTGGGAGACTTGAAAAAAAAATAGTATTGCGTCGTTCGAAGCACAGACTGAATGCAAACAACACGAACGTATTCCGTCGACTGCGTTTCGAAGTCACAGCCGTCGATATCGGAGTAACTCGCCGAGACAGCGTACAAGATTAACGGGTTTCGCGAATGACGAGTCTTCGATTGAGCCACGGGCATCGTCGATAACAATTCCCCCGTGGTAAACGCAACCGTTGCACTTTCGATTGTTCGTGGGACGTTGGGTTTCGCGGAACGACACGATAGACCACAGCAAAATGGCAGTTGAGTGGAGGCACCAGCTCGAGCTTTTATGTACGTGATGTTGTCAAAGCAAACAAAGAACGCGTGCATAAGAAGAGGGTGCATCGAAACGAGGGGTTTACGCACCTCCATATGCATCCGTGGCCGCGGCAACGAGCGACGACGCGTGTCCTCGGCCTCTTCTGCGCCTCGAGCCTTTGATCACGGATCACGGTTCCTTCGTTTTCGCGAAATGCCGCAAACAACGACCACGACGACTCGTTTTGATCATCACTAACGCGAAACAGTCGCGTCCAGCGAGCACCGTACTGCTGATCGCCTCGGCGTCGTTCGATTTATTTCGGTTCGTCCGCAGGCGGGACGGTATACGATGACCTATGCGCATGCGCCATTTGCGTTTCCACTTCCCTCCGGACATCATCGCCAGAGGTCGCTTATGACAACGTTACCTTTTTCCCTTCTTTGCTACGTTACTGAATGAACGCGCGGGAAATTTTGAATTACCGAATACTGTAAATTGTGCGAATTCTGAGAAGATTCATGATACCAGCGTAACTGTAATTTCCATTGCACATATTCCCTGCAGACTCGCGCTTATTGTGGTTTGAGAAATAGGAATGGTGGTAAGTCGCGTATTCCATTTATTTTCCTTGTGATATATGGGCAAAATATGACTTTGACATAATAATCCGTCACATGTACACGCAGGCAGGAATGCAGCAAAAGAAAAATTATTTTTGGCGCGGACACGTCACATGAAAGGTATAGTACAAATAAATCTTACAATATTCAATCACCGAGCAACTGTTTTTTCAGCCGAAACTTATTTAGCTCGCGTATAACTTTAACATAAATCTGGGAGTGAACTGCGTGCTTGTATTTGTCTGGAAAAATATGTTTATGTGTTAAAAGTATGTAGGAAAGCTACCTTTATTACTTCTTTTTTTTTTTGCGCAATTCTATTAATTATTACATATCTCTGACAAAACTATTACAAAAGTCCGCTATGCTGAGTGATTTTCTGAGAACATGTGAACGCTTTTCACGCATATCATCCCGATATTATAAAGTAAAAAAGTGTAAGTTTGTGAACTTAGGAAAGTACGGAAGTTAAGAAATCGAAATAGTACGATCGTATAAAAAATGAAAACAAAATGTTTTAACGATTCGAAATTTACTCGAATCTATGAATTCATTAAGTTAATAATATCCATTTAATGGTATATAAATTTCGTAATCCTTTTGCGCTCTTAATTCTCTAAAATTTGTTAAACAAATTGCGCGAACCGTGTAACGTAAAAGTACGTTTAAAAGACACCATTCTTTTTTTTTGTCGGGCAGACCTACAATTCGAAATGCTCCATAAATGCGCTGTCTGCCACCCTCTCCCTCTTTCTTGATACATTCTAGATACTCATCCTTACTGATCACTCACACGATCAAACGTTTCTCTCGACTTCCACCATACAAGCACAGCATGAAGGATAACAACAAAGCAGTAGTACATAAAAAACTTATTCTTTTTTTATGTTTGTTTATTCAATATGCGTTTTCTTATAAAGTGTTGTCCTACTAATTAAAAGTAAATGAAAAAAAAGATCACCAAACAATAGTTAATATATTCATTAAAATTCTTCATCTCATTAAGGCAACTAATTTGTTTAGTTTCATTTTACATATCTAGAGTAAATGATATATAAAGTATATGTAAAACACTAATATATGGTTATTTTTATTTTCTTGTTACAAGCCTTACATATTTAGAATATAATATGTATACTTTGTATATATACTCTTGTAATAAAATTGATTACTTCGTATTCGATTCTAGAGATAATAAATATATCTAATGTGTATTGTTAGTACAAGAGAAGTGCGTGCAGAGGGTGGCAGCCGGGTGCGCATTTGGGAGTGCTATTGTTCCAGGGACTGTCCAGTCCCCACTTTCTATATCGTCTCACATAGTGACATTTAACTGTATTGCTTTAGTGTCCACAGAGCACGCTTGTTGTTGTTGTTGTTGTTGCTGCTGTTGTTGCTGTTGCTGTTGTACCTGTTGTTGTACCTGTTGTTGAACTTGTTGTTGCACTTGTTGTTGTATCGCTTGAAGCTGTATTGTTTTTGTGTCTACAGTGCACGTTTGTTGTTGTTGAGGTTGCTGCTGCTGCTGCTGTTGCACTTGCTGCTGCTGCACCTGCTGTTGTTGCACTTGTTGTTGCACCTGTTGCTGCTGCTGCACCTGTTGTTGCTGCGCTTGTTGCTGTTGTTGTGCTTGTTGAGCAGCAGCTTGTGCAGCTTGCCTTTGTTGCTGCCGAAGTATACTCGGAGGAGGATCCATGTGCTGACGCTGATGTAGTAACAAATGGTTCTTCTGGTAGAAGGCTTTACCACATTTATCACACACATGGGATCGTATGTGGCAGCTGCCGTCCGTGTGGCGCCGTTGGTGTTGAGACAAACCATGTTTCTGTGCAAAACCACGACCGCAATCAGGACAAACATGTGGTTTCGGTTTTGGGCCTGTTCCCACTGGTGGTGATGTTTGCGTCGCACCGTGCATATGGCTGACGCCGGGGTTTCCAATGGGTCCATTCATCTGTAAATTCAAACATTTGAATACGCGTGTTCTATACGTTAAATTCAGATAGGTAATACCTGATGGGTTCCTGGTGTGTTGGGGGTAAGGAAGTGTCCAGGAGTTTGTTGGAAGGCGGCTGCTAATCCACAAAGATCCGTAACAAGTGTTCGATCACCAGAATGTAACCTTAAGTGCAAAGTAAGGGCTTCTCGATTCGAGAAGTCCAATCCACATTCCCTGAAATAGTACATATAGCATAAGTGTGCGAACAAACGAATACTTCGTTGTAGAAAATAAAAAGTTAAAGATTTCGTATCATAGATGATATGAAAACAAAATTTTTGAGACATTTAATTAAAATTGACATTTTGAAAGGTCTAATAAATTACGACGAACAAAATTTTTACGCAGATGTAGAAATCATTGCTTACCTGCACATCAGAGACTTTTCATCCGTGTTCGTATTGTTGTTATGAATCTTAGAATGCGCAACCAGGTCTGTTTTTCGAGGGAAAGCTTCTCCACAAACGGTGCAAGCAAATGGAGTTTCTCCTGTATGTAAACGCATATGTGCCAATAGTGTTCTCTTTTGCAGAAATTCTTTTCCACAAACAGTACACGAATGTGGAACTCTGCCGTGTAGGCGGCCATGATTCACTAATTCAAACTTCCTCTGGAAGGTTGCCCCGCAATCGTGACAAACAAATGGATGTAAACTGCCATGGAAGCGCGAATGCATTGTGAGGTGATCCTTTTGTGAAAACGATTCTCCACACTCTTCGCAAACAAAAGGTCTTTCTCCTGAATGAAATTTACTATGTGTCACTAGGTGACGCTTTAAAGGAAATGCTCTCCCACACTCTTGACAAATGAATGGTCGATCTCTTGTGTGTACCCGCGTGTGCGTTACAAGGTGATGTTTTAATGTAAAAGACTTTTTACATTCACGGCATTGATATGGTCGATCCGCGCTATGAAGGAGCAGGTGAGTATGAAGACAATGTTTGTGTGCAAAACTTTTTCCGCAATGAACGCAAACATGAGGTCGTTCCCCGGTATGTACCCTTGCATGGGTTGTAAGGTGATGTTTGAGTAGAAACGATTTCCCACATTCTGAACAGGAATATGGTCTTTCTTTTGGTACACGGACCTGACTTCCCATATCTTGTTGCTGCTTGACTTTCGTTTCAATTTGTGTGGTATTAACATGCGTTAAAACATGTCCAAAATGAGCAGTACCGTCGGTCTGATTCGTTGCCACATTGTTTACATTGGCTTGATTCGAAGCAGCCGCTGCTCTTTTCATTAAAATTTCATTGCACTCTTCTGCCGTAAGTTGTAATGGTCCAAGGGGTGTCATGAAATGCTTACTCATGGCGTGCTTATCAGCTGTGGTAAAAACTAATGTGTTTGAGAAAAGAGAAGGTGGGGGTGTTGGATGTGCTGCGTCACAATTACAACCTCCTTTATCGCACGTTAATGAAAATACGTCGTGATGTTTTTTAGTACGGACATGTGTGCCATGAGTTTGATTGTGAGCTCCAGCTGTATGGCCATGGTGCGTTGTTGGGGTCTGTTGACAAGTTTCATTCATAGTGAACATCGGTCTACGATGCGTACTATTGGTAATTTTGGTAGGCTTGATGTCAACCTGTATCTTCTGACTGGAACCTTGATCCTGATTATTGTTCACCGCGTAACTAATATTCGTAGTAAGTTCACCCTGTGCATTTTCTCGGGTTTCCGCACCAGGTCCACCAAAGGACCAGGTATACCCAAATCCTGTGCCCACGTTGCCAGGAGTGGTGCACATGTTTGACAGGGGGGTAACGGAGGGGGTGGGCTGGCTGGACGCGGTGCTCGTGGGCCCCTCCGTCTCTGTCAACGCATTGTCCGCACCACTTCTTTCCACTACAACAAATTGATCGGCGGGAAATATTTTGAAAGGTTCTAAGTAAACGTACCCGTCACACTCCAGTATCTCGGCCTTGAGTTTCAAGATTAGGAATCATATCTGCCTGAAGCGGCTCTGTGGTATGATAATATTTTGGGGCTTGCAGTATGGTCCGAGAGGTCTGGATAACCAGTATACATAAAGCAATGTTTGCAAGGTGGTCAACACCGTGCACTTCTTATCATATGTGACATAAAATGACCGGGTACACGGCGTGTTCCCAAGTGTTATTTTGTCAGACTTAGGAACACACGGTGTTCAGGAGGTGAGGCGAGAGTGCTTAAAGAATTGGAGCAGGCGGCAGAGGGGGCCTGTGTGCTGTAAACCAGGTTCCGTAAATCTAGAGTCGTTTTCGTTTAGTTGCCGCGCCACCGCGCGCCAATGGAAAAAATACAGCGGTCGGCTGGCTTTTCTATGTATTAGAGTCCGTAAGTGATTCTTCGTTTCGGTCTTCGGGCCCGCGGCGTCCACGGGTCTTGAAAGACAACCTCCACCTTCTTCTCACGGCACTCCCACACGCTCACTTACACTTCACCTTCTTTTCTCGTATTTCGCGGCACTGTACCTATACTTTGACGTACATACACGAACGGCCGATGGTCATTAATTTTACAGAATTGCATATTTTATTGTCCATACAAAATAGCCTCATATATCGGCCATTTTATTTGTAAACTACCAAAAAACAATGCTGCCAATGCACGCGCGGTTTTGGAGGGAGCAAAGCTGGCAATAGCGTCATCGAGCACTTCCGTACTGGCAACACTGTACCGCCGACGCGATTTCTTCCACCATATTTAAATGTTCACAGGTTACGAATTATTGCTTTTCTTTTCAGTAAATATTTTTGATTATTCATCAATTTTTTCATTGTCGCATATGCTCGCATTTCTCCGGAATTCAAAATGTGATTATCGGTCGATCCAAGCTTGACACCGAGTTCTCCAAAATGCAGGTAAAAATGAAAGTTCTATTGTAATGCGCGGTAACCTATAATTACAGGTTCCGTAGTAATCAATTATTCCAGGATGTAAAGGGTAACCGAGTGTAGGGCAACTATACAGGGTGTCGACAATATTATCACCATATGTACATTCTTTACGTACTGTCATGTTTGAAAGTAGTTGTTAATATTAATCAATGCCTTCTTTTACGAGTTTAAATACCAATATTCACATATTTCGTACAAACTTATGTACGCGTCAATAACATTTAATGTCATTGATCGATTGAACAAAAGTTGTCATTACCTTGAGACTATTTTTATAATAACCTATAACTGCAAGATAAAAAAATTTCATAAATTTTTTCGAAATCATTTTTTATCATTTATTTCGATCCTTAGTAGTACTCAGATACTTTCGGTAGGGAACGCGGACTTTTTATTCGCGTGGTCGTTTTTTTTAATATACGCATATAGTTTCATAATCGATGGAGGGTCAATATCACGGACGCACGTTCCCGCGAATGCGATCGCTTTCGTCATTTATGGCCGATATCTGGCGAGTTATGAGACGTGGGGGCATCTAGGTGGCACGGGGACAGAAACACCACCGCCGCTCGGTTGGTCATCGTCGACGCAATAACGCGGACTCAGCAACTGATAAGCAATCCCGCGCGTTAATGGCTGGCGCTCACGACTTGGCAAAAAGCCAATGCGTGCTGGCGGAATGAGAATCTTACAGTTACGTCCATTCATTTTCATCTCTCTCAAGTAGACTCTGCGGTGAACATACACAGTAAATTAAATGCTATCTTTACAAACTTTTACTCATCTTCTCGCTTTAGCGCCAACTATATACGTTTGACGTTAATTTTCTTTTTACTTCATTAGTTATTCGTAATTACTTGCGATTCTATTGTCCAGTCCATTTCGCATTACTCCATAAGGATACTATTATACTCCCGGATAGGTTTCTTTTTTGTATATACAATCGTGCAAAAATTTCTACCTAAATGTGAACGTTTTGTACGATTCATACAACACGATACGAATGGATCTTTTTCGTTTAGAAACGATGCCTGTTGCAGCAGTACCAGACCCAGTGGTGCGAATTTTTACGGACGATTTGCACGGATTATACTTCCCTGACGAGATGATTAAAAAGACTTGCGTTCGCTTTAGCATAGCGTGACCTCTTTTTGGCACGGTAAATCCCGCAGCTTCTTACTTGGCCCTTTCAGAAAAAAGTTTGCCCGCCCCATGGTTAACTGGTAAGCGCCTCGAGCTGTCTGCACGCGCACCTGCCGTGTATATCGCCGAGGCGTTTCTTACCACGCGACGACGACTTATGCCCTCTTGATAGATAACTTCGCGTGGCAGAGTTATTATATCAAAATAACGTTGCACCGCGCTCTGCTATAATTACGATCGAATTGTTCAAGAATAGAAAAACACATCGCTTATCCCTTACGTAACCATTGATAAATATATCTCGCAAATCGACAATACTGTCGTTGCATTGTCTTGTCTCACGTTAATCTTCACCGGAGACAGCTCCGTTTAAAGCGCCTTATACTTTCCCTGTTCCCTGTCCGCTGATTAGCATGCAGTCGCGCTCGTGACTCGGTATCGAAATACGACGAACGCGTGATGAGACTGCGTGGTTATGTTCACGATCCGATCGCGAGATGCATTTCTCGTTTGAGGTTCGGGAAACGCGAGATCCCAGCGTCCTAGACGATTATCCTGTCACAAACCTTTTTCCAGGTTGCTACCAATGCCTACGATCGTAAACGAGGAGGTGTTCGATATTATGCGTCCCTGGTGCTGCGATAAATAATTCTCGTAAAGCATCGTCGATAAATCTCTGTCGATAAGCGGCGACTTCGTTGAAGTGTTTCCGTACCAGGAGACACGGGAACGTTCCAAAACCGCGATTTGTAAGACAAATGCGTTCCTCATGTAACCATCTGTTAAGTATGTTTCGCTTGTGCCGATACGTTTGAAACCGACGATCGAGGGTTACGGATCGCCGGCGACGCGTAGCCTTCACCATGCTGTCCTTCTCTCTCTCTTTTTTTTTTACGAGGAGGAGACAGCGTAGAAGCAGGGTGGAGACCCGAATCCTGAAGCAGTGGACCGTGAATGCGATACCAGGTTTGCCGTGCTTCAGAGGTGGGGGTGGTGCCGTCAAACAACCGTTCGTCGACCATCCCTCCATCGTACGGACCCATACTCCGCAGGTCAGTTGCGATTTCTGTGTATCAATTACCTCGGCCGTATACCGTACCTAACCCCCACGATGACGACACGTTTCACGTCCTCCCTACCATATGCAAACATTTCAACGTCTTTGCGACAGAGGTTAGGAAAAATTAAGTAAAAGTAAAAGTTTACGAAAATTGCATTATTTTGCCCGTAACCCCGCGCTTGTTAGTTATTTCCATATTTTCTACTGTTTAAAGTATTATTTTACAACTGTATTATTTTTGTAATAAATTCAAATTGGAAACTATACCGACGGAAGTGAAACGTAAAATATACTTTCCAGAAAAGTACAGGTTATCGAAGTACATCGTTTGAAAAGTTTTTTTCAATTTCGAATATTGGTAGACGAAAAATTACAAATCTTCGTTAAATCTGATTATCGTTCAAACGGAATACGATCGTCGCGTAAGTCGAGAAACGTTTACGACTAAAATTCTCGGTATCGTTGTGTTTACAAAGTATTCGAAGATCGTAATGGATACGACGTAAAAGTATTTATCGCTTTCGGTCGCGGCGACAAACGGGTCACAGAAGTCATAATATTTGCGTGTAACGTAACGCGATACGATTACGCGGTAAACATGCGTAAGCGAGGCGAGGAGTAACGTCGCTTCGAAACGAGGGACACGTGTTACGTATTGTGTTGAAAAAGGCGAGTCGTCGTCGTCGTCGTAAGGGCGACAATGGAAAAGAAGATTAGACGAGTTTCCTGGCGGGGTCGGCGCCTTAAAAATGCACCTGACAGAGGATCGAGGTGTACCTATCCGTAGACGTAAGATTAGAGTGCGTCAAGTTGTATGTCAGTCCCATTCGAAGATACAAACCCGTTCGTTGAACCGGTAGAGCAAGGTAATCACGTTTGTGGTCGCGGACCGAACAGTCGGCGTCTTTTTTCCCCCCCTTGGGCTTAATTAAAAGATGATTACCTAATGAGGGTCATCGATACACTCGGCTCGGTCTAACGAGCTTCCCTGTCGTCGGGAACATCTATATAGTCGAGCTATAATTTCGAGATTTCTATCTGAGCATCGAGTACCCCTGAAAACGAATGGTATGCGAGACTGTGGCTGAAAAATCTTCCGAGCAATTAGTTGGCCCCGCATTCCTGCCACGATTCGTCTAATTTCGAAAATCGGTCAAAAAACGAATCCCGATGGTATCTCTCGGCGACGCTCTTCCTCCTTTCGCGAACGAACGGTCGCGTTAACGAACAGGATACGATCGGGAGTAAGACTCGTAACGGTTCGAAGGAACAAAAAAAAAAAATAGAGAAAGAAAGAAAGAAAGAAAGGAAAATGACACCCAACGAAAGAGCGAAATGTTTTCTCGTCCCATATATCGCGATCGGTCGTTTCCACGCGATAGATCACCAGTCACGTGCCGCTGGGCGCCGGCTCATCGATCACGATTAGTCCTAGGACCTGCCAGAAGTTCATCGATTTTCGAGCCACCCTGAAATCGACTCGTGCAACGACAATTCA
Source organism: Ptiloglossa arizonensis (assembly GCF_051014685.1). Classification (NCBI taxonomy): domain Eukaryota; kingdom Metazoa; phylum Arthropoda; class Insecta; order Hymenoptera; family Colletidae; genus Ptiloglossa; species Ptiloglossa arizonensis. The sequence continues at coordinate 26,224,551 of NC_135051.1, forward strand.
TGCGTTCATCGCCCGGGGAACCGTTCACCCTTGTCCGAATAAACGATTCAAAAATTAACGCGCGAACATCGTTCGGATATACTTCTCGATCCGGAGTACCGTAATCGTTAGCCGTGACTGTAGCTAACCAGGAGTTTCGAAAGTTTTACGACTTCAAATTACACGGTCGTAAAATTTTCCTCGTAACCGTTTGATTCTAGCGCGGTGACCTGGTCAGGTAAACAATTGTACCTCTGATCTTCTGGAACCCATGATTTTTGTTCATAATCGAATGGTCCTCAGAGTCGTAACCTGGACGATTGGTAGTCCTTTGAATTTTTACCTGGACGAATTGGTAGTCCTTAGAATTGTCACCTAGATTAGTTGGTAGTCCTTAGAATTGTCACCTAGATTAGTTGGTAGTCCTCAGAATTGTCACCTAGATTAGTTGGTAGTCCTTACAATTGCCATCTGGATTAGTTGCTAATCCTTAGAATTGTCACCTGGACTAGTTGTTAGTCCTTAGAATTGTCACCTAGATTAGTTGCTAGTCCTTAGAATTGTCATCTAGATTAGTTGGTAGTCCTTAGAATTGTCACCTAGATTAGTTGCTAGTCCTTAGAATTATCACCTAAACTAATTGGTAGTCTTTAGAATTGTCACCTAGATTAGTTGCTAGTCCTCAGAATTATCACCTAGATTAGTTGCTAGTCCTTAGAATTGTCACCTGTACAAGTTGGTAGTCCTTAGAATTGTCACCTGGACGATGATCCACCACCGAGACTCGTACATTCGGAATTCTTCAGCCCGTGAATTACCAAGCTCGGTATCTCCGGATTCCTAGGCATTAATGAGTCAGATCGAGCGTAACACCGGGTATCAATTATAGTCGATGAAAGTGATACAGTGGACTGGGTACTTAAGCGATCTGAAAGTTGATATCCTTGCTACGCGGTTACCGTGGTGGCCGATATTGGTTACCACAGAGGAAGAAAGAAACGAGTGTCCTCGTCGGTTCGCTAAGGTGTTCCCTCTCACGACTTCGTTCTATCTCTACCATCGACTAGACAATCACCATCACCACCACCACCGTGTCTACACATTGTCGCGCGTAACTCGAGTGCACGACGAAGACAAACTCGGCGCTTGTGAACGCGAAAACGTACGCTCGTACTATGGAAACGGACGTAGTCTTTTTGATCTTTGGTATCGTGTCTTCTCGATCGTAGACGCGTCGCATATTTGAACCCCCAGAAGACCGATGCAACGTCGCTACAATAGCGAGCAGTACCCGAACGCACGGGACCGGAACTCTTTGTTCCCCTTCGTGTAAAACTCGCGCGGTCCCAGGGGCACTTTGGCGATCTGTTCGACGTTCATTTTCGAATCTATTCGCCAGGGGATTTCGCGTTATGTTTTCCATCCAACGCGAGCGGAAGCGTTCGGCCTCCTTTGATCTGACGAACGCCAGCGTCGGCTTTCAGGCTCGTCGAAGCGACGACCAGATGGTTGTGATAACAATAATTCGATCCTCGGTGACGCGGGCCCTTCGCGCGCGCGCGCGCGTCCCAATACTCGAAACGACCCACGGTTGCTTCGTAAACATTTATTGATTCGAGTCGGTAGTCCTTGGAATTGCCACTTGGGTTAGTTGGCAGTTTTTAGAATTGTTACCAAGATTAGTTGGTAGTCCTTAGAATCGTCACCTGGACTAATTTGTAGTCCTTAGAATTGTCACCAAGATTAGTTGGTAGTCCTTAGAATTGTCACCTAGATTAGTTCCTAGTCTTTAAAATTGTCACCTGGACGAGTTGGTAGTCCTTAGAATTGTCACATGAATTAATTGGTAGTCCTTAAAATTGTCAACTGAACCAATTGGTAGTCCTTAGAATTATCACCTAGATTAGTTGGTAGTCCTTAGAATTGTCACCTGGACTAATTGGTAGTCCTTAAAATTGTCAACTGAAATAATTTGTAGTCCTTAAAATTGTCAACTGAACTAATTGGTAGTCTTTAGAATTATCACCTAGATTAGTTGGTAGTCCATACAATTGCCACCTGAATTAATTGCTAGTCCTTAGAATTGTCACCTGGATTAGTTGCTAGTCTTTAGAATTGTCACCTGGATTAGTTGCTAGTTTTTAGAATTGTCACCTGGATTAGTTGGTAGTCCTTAGAATTGTCACCTGTATTAGTTGGTAGTACTTAGAATTGCCACCTGAACAAGTTAGTAGTCCTTAGAATTGTCACCTGGACTAATTGGTAGTCCTTAGAATTGTCACCCAGACGATGAAACAATATTCTGCAGAGATCGAATCTTTTTACCTGTGATTAGAACATATTCTCGAGACTAATATCAGATCAGTGACCATTGGACACAAATTCTGTTACGTTTCACGAACGAGAAATATTCGTGCATATTGTAAAATATATACGAGGTATATATAACTGGAACCAGGTGTGTTCAATTTTGAGATTGCATAGAATAAAAGATTATATTTTGTCGCGTTTAGATTTCATCTATCGTAATCTACGCTTCAGGAGCGTGTTTGAACTAGAGCTGAACAAGTACAGTAATTTAGTTAAAATTACATCGTAACGTGCAACGAGTCAAATCGGTTAATACGCGAACAACAAGTTGCGTATTCGTCGAGAAAGCAGGAATTCTGAGGGTCGAGGGAGCCCCGCTCCGTACCCTTCGAATCGATCGAGAATTAATCCGACTGCTATCGCGTCTCGCAAACCTCGCTCTATTGTCTCATCGTCCATTGGAGCGAGAGATAGCGAAGGAGCAGTGGAGAACGAGAGATGGACTTTCCTTCGTTCCTATCTTGCCTCCTTTTGAGATCGTCTCGATCCTATTGGAGGCCGGCTGGATTGTGTTCTTCTATGGGCAACTAATGCCACGAGACGGGAATCGAGGCTGTGACCTGTATACAGTGACTATTCTCGGATTGTCACGCAACTGTTTATAGCCTCTTGTTATTTTATTACGTCAGCTGATCCTCGAACCGAGTTAAAAACGTGAGTACGTTTACGTTCGATTCGGTGTTCCTTGTACGCTTGTTCGACGCGTAAAAAAATATATACTTGCCTCTCGCGTTGTCACAGGTCTGTACACAGTGACGAGTCGAGAGACAGACGAAATTGAAGACCCACTGAGACTCTTTCTCACAGTACTATTTAATAAGTTTCATTGAACGACAAAACTTATTGAACAGTACTTATTGAACAGTACTACATTGAACAATACTATAATAAACAGTACTTATTGAACAGTACTGTTTAATAAGTTTCATCGGACGACAAAACTTATTACTTCAAGAACGACAGTACTTATTGAACAGTACTTATCGAACAGTATTTATTGAACAGTACTACATTGGACAGTACTTATTGAAAAGTACTACATTGAACAGTACTTATTGAACAGTACTACATTGATCAGTACTTATTGAAAAGTACTTATCGAACAGTATTTATTGAACAGTACTACATTGAGCAGTACTATATTGAACAGTACTACATTGAACAGTACTTATTGAAAAGTACTTATCGAACAGTATTTATTGAACAGTACTACATTGAGCAGTACTATATTGAACAGTACTACATTGAGCAGTACTATATTGAACAGTACTACATTGAACAGTACTTATTGAAAAGTAGTACATTGAACAGTACTACATTGAACAGTGTTTATTGAAAAGTACTTATCGAACAGTGTTTATTGAACAGTACTACATTGAGCAGTACTATATTGAACAGTACAACATTGGCCAGTACTTATTGAAAAGTACTACATTGAACAGTACTTATCGTACAGTACTTATTGAAAAGTAGTTATTAAAAATTATGTACTGAACAGTACTTATTGAACAGTACTTGTCGCACAGTACTTATTGAAAATTATTTACTGAACAGTACTTATTGAACAGTACTTATTGAACAGCACCGTTCGGTAAGTTTAATCGAACGAGAAAACTTAACGAAGAACCCAGTAAAATTTTGTTTAATCCTCACTCGCTGTACCCGAAACACAGCTCCTATCGGCGAAACATTAACCGGACAAAGAACAGAGCACAGGCTCCAGATCGAATCGTTCCCGGCGATCAGGGTGCATAGAGATTCCTCGGGTGTGTCTGAAAAAGGGCGTCATGCATGGCTCCCACCAGGGTGTCATCTGCACCCCCTGACTACGAGCTCTGTCGACGATCTTCACGGTCAATATAACGGACGTCGTAAAATCAATTAGTAGCGAATTGTGCCGCAGCCCGGATCGTGTAGCGTATATACGCATCTCGTAAAGTTTCTCTTTTCTCTGTGATCTCCTCCGGGCGATGCGTTTCTCGATCGTTGGTTCCAGCCGATGATCACTTTCGTGGGTCTACTACCCCCGCATCGTGAAAATCATCGAGGCCGTGGCGTTGCTTTTAAATTTCACTTTAATTTCGACGATATTATCGAGTCCTTGCGGGGATTCTTGTCGATCATTCGACGCGATGCTACGTTCAGTGCTCTCTTGTACAGGGTAACGCGTTCAAACTCGTCCAAGTGGAACACCAAGTTATTATTAACGATTGTTGACTTTCTTACGAAGGATGAAATCATTATTTTCGAATCAACGACATCGTGTGGATATAGTTCGTATCGATCATCAGGGGAGATTGGAGCAATCGCGAGCACAGATATTTCAATTTGTTAGAAAAGGAAATCAGATGTGTCCAAGTGACAATAAAAAGGTCACGCGTTTGGAGTGTGAACTTTTGGTTACTTTTCATCTATTAGGTTGTTCGGTAAGTAATTTCGTTTTCCAAAATGGAGAATATATAATTTAATAAAACGTTCACACGCTCTAAAAAAAATCGTGTTTCATTTTCACCAAAAAAAAAAAAAACGAAGTGACTTTCCAAACAATTCAATACAATACAGTAGTCATAGCTTAGTTCTCGTATCGTTTGAATTCTTGCTCAAGTGTTTCCAATTACCCCCCTCTCCACTAAAACCACGTTCTTCCAAAGTGGTTAGATCCTTACTGACGAAATGGAAACATTGAAGTGGAATCACTGTTCATGGAATCACTGTTTTGGTGCAAACAGTGGATATCGTGACGATATCCTTTTTCATTCAGTGCATAATCCAATATAACATAATAGTCATAGCTTATATGACAACATAACATAATAGTCATAGCTTATATGACAATATAACATAATAGTCATAGCCATAGTTCTCGTATCGTTTGAATTCTTGCTCAGATATTCCCAATTACCCCACTCTCCCTAAAACCACATTCTTCCAAAGTGTTTAGATCCTTACTAACGAAATGGAAACAAAACCCTGATGGAATCACTGTTTCGTTGCAAACAGTGGGCATCGTAACGATATCCTTTTTCCATTCACGGCACTTTTACGATCCGAAGGGGAATTAGTACCGTGATATTGGTTCACTTTAAATTTCACGTAAGGCGCTTTCACGTCGTCCCGACAATAGCGCGGTTAATAGCGTCTTTTGAATGGACCGACTCATCTCGGAAGAGTGGCTCCACCTCCTCGCGCCCCCACCCCGTGCGCCTCACCCCCCCTCCTCCTCCACTACCGCGCGTTCGAGCGTCCAGTAAATATTATCGGGGGTAGATACCGGGGCACGGATGTTTCGGTGAATTGACGAGATCGCCAGCTCGTTTCTTCGCCTTTCTTTTCGTTGCTCTCGGAACTCGCGACGAGAACCCAACACCGGTTGAACCGAGTGGCTTCAACGCTGACAAATCTTCCACGAACGAACCCGTAACCGATCGAACGAATTTCACCGTGACGAGCGTGTCCATTGTGCGTGTTTACCAGCCAAGCGATTTACACCGAGTCGAACAGTCGATTTACAAACGTAACGCGAGGAGAACGAACGAATGAACGAATGCTCGAAAACGAGGAAAATTTATGTCGTCTGCTTGTATATCTTTCGTCAGCGAGATTCTCACGGTGGTATTGTCAAGATTTTTCAGCCCGTGAAACCCATGAATGGTGATCTCTGTTATTAAAAAAATGGGTGTTCGCGTCAGGTGAAGTCAGTGGCACGCGACAAACACTATCTGGGGATTATTTTATTTCCATAGACTCCGTTGTAAATTCTAGTTTAGTAATACTAATGTACGATACTATTGGAACGAATGCAATGGTGATTCTAAGAGTGGCAGATGTTGATAGGGAATGGTCGATGTCAGTTTTAAGGACTGTCTTCATATTGGTGTGGAAGGGTCAATGCTTTGGCTATTTTTCTTTTGGGTTTTCTTTCTAGTCAGAAAGAAAAGTCGAGAGTCACGAAGACCACACCACACTGTCGTTGTTTAAGTCAAGGCATATCACTGTACACTTGTTTCTTTGGACTTTGTATTTTTATATATACAAAAACTATACCACTGGATACGCGAGATTCCTGCGTATTATAACAAACTACATATTATAATCTGAACTTTACAACAGATACGTATGTTCTTCAGTCGTGGAATAGTAAATGAACACGAGAGAAAAGTAAATAGAACGTTTATTTAAATAGTAGAAGATAATACAGTCAACGACTGACTAGTCCTGACCACCGATGGAAAAATATCAAAGTTGGTAACAACCCCCTCCCCCGTGTCTTCACTTCTCAAAGATTGCATCGATTCAAGTCGTATTCCAACAGTTGTGGAAGTTTTTTTTAACAATATCACTTTTTGTATCTGATCGTGTACCTTCGACGTTGAGACGAGGTAGGAAAAATTAATTTACCATTAACACTATTGGACGTCTATTTTGATAATTATCCAGGAATATTGTAATCCTCCTAGGAGAGCGTATATATATGCCCTCGAAGAATGACCATTAATATACGAAGAACGTATATATACGCCCTCGAAGAATGATCATTAATATGCCAAGAACGTATATATACGCCCTCGAAGAATGATCATTAATATGCCAAGAACGTATATATACGCCCTCGAAGAATGACCATTCATATACGAAGAACGTTTATATACGCCCTCGAAGAATGATAATTGAGTAATTTTTCAAAGAATTCATCCAACAACAAAATTCCTCGAATGGTAAAATTCCAAGAAATGCGATCCTCTCTCCGTAGCTACCATAACTAAGTTTTTTTTTTAAATCGACTATCACGCTCGAACGACACGCCTATGAAAAATAAAAAAAAAAAGAAAACCAACCGCGTAAAAGTTTAACGTCCTTTGCGCGAGTATCACCCGTTACAACACGACGTTCCTTTGGCCGGTAGCCGGTAAAAGTCGAAATGAAGGAAGTTCTCCTCTGAATTCTATTTCCTTCGTCGAGCGGTTTGCACCTTGCCTATCTGTGCCCAGTTCTTTTTCCTCGTCTCGTTTCTGGCGCCTCGTCTCGACCCCGTCCTATCGCTTCGAGAATACAACGATCGTCCCGGGTGGTAAATTAAGCGATTCTCGCCCTTAAATCCCGACACGGTTCAACGGATAACAATCGGTGCGAAAATTGGCGCGAGAAGTCAAGTTCGAACGTAACACACCTTACAAAACAATGTTTCGTAATGCACCGGAGTCATCGTCCTATACTTAAAAATCAGTGTCTACGAATTCGTGGTGACTTACGTGAGCGTGTGCACTCGAGATCTGGAACAATCGAAGAACTGTAACCGATTCCACGAAGCACGTTAAACGATGTTCCGGCGTGTCATCGATTGCACCTTGGAAAAGAGTGTTTCGGAGCTTGAACGGTGCACACGATGTTGCACGAGAGAAGATTCAACTTACAGACCCGAATGCACCGGAGTCATCGTCCTATACTTAAAAATCAGTGTCTACGAATTCGTGGCGACTTACGTGAGCGTGCACACTCGAGATCTGGAACAATCGAAGAACTGTAACCGATTCCACGAAGCACGTTAAACGATGTTCCGGCGTGTCATCGATTGCACAATACGGGCACACGAATTCTAGCCCGAACCTGTTCCGTTCTTCGCCGGTTCTTCGCGTCTAAGGGAAGCCTGGTAAAGCAAATGCGCCTAGGGCCAACGAGTGTTTCAACGTGACCCTGTTCGCACCGTGAAACTTCTCGGTACCACGCACCCGTTACTCCGTACCGATTTAGAGCGACCCTTTGGGAAAAAAAGGAGCCTCGCGCGTGAAAAATACGCTGGTTTCGCTTCGTCGAGTATTTTAGGCGGACGAGAAACGACCTTTGGCACTGGTTGCCAGTGGATAACCCGGTGACCCCATAAGTTCGTCGCTGCGCATCGGTTTCATCGATCAACGTTCAAGACCTCGCGAACATCTCCGATTATTCAATGTGCGTGAACGATCGTCCAGAAGGAACGTTTTAGAAGAAATCTACGCATCGATGCTACGGTTTCTAGGAGGACAGGGTCAACCCTTTGCATTCGAGGCTTCTTTCTTACTGGAAATCGACGTCTCGAGAAAATTCTTTAAATGGTAAAATTCATCTGGAATGGAGATTTTTATACACTTCGCATAGATGCGTTTACACTTTGCGAGAACGTGATATTTAAATTGCAATTTATATTCTATATCACCAAGTTTTCCTGGATTGGAAATATTGGATTGTTCGAAAATTCATTTCGTTTTCTTTAGAGTGTATAAATACTCATACACAAAATACAGTTAACCGGGTGATTAAGTCGTGTTAACCCTTTGCACTCGAGGTTTCTTTCTCCTACTGGAAACAAACGCCTGGAGAAAATTCTTTAAGTGGTAAAATTCATCCAGAATGGAACATTTTTATATACTTAACATAGATGCGTTTACACTGTACAAGAACGTGATATTTAAATTCCAATTTGAATTCCAAACCACGAAGTTTCCCCGGATCGAAAATAGTACACTGAAGGATCTCCTCTCGAGTCCAAAGGGTTAAGAGTTGCGTTGAACTCTTTCGAGAACCTGGAAACTTGGTTAGATAAAACCGTGTCCGTTTAACTCTTATCATTTCCACTAGACACGTTTTTCAAGGTAAAAGGAAGGAACAGTCTCGAGACTCACCCTGTCTGGAAGCCCGCGATCCTTTCGTTTCGTCGTCCTACACAGGGTGACCCGCACCATGTGGGGACCACATTGGGGTATAGATTCGACGCAATCGAGAAAAAAGTTCCTGCGAACGTATCTCTAATTTGATCTTCACTTCCCTGGCGACTTATACGCTACGAGTATTCGTTTGATAGATTCGCAAATGTACCACAGGAGTGCGTTCAGGTGTAATTTTAACCCTCTCGCTCTGGCGGACGTATATATACGCCCTCGAGGAATGACCATTCATATACGGAGAATGTATATATACGCCTGCGAAGAATGATCATTAATATGCCAAGAACGTATATATACGCCCTCGAAGAAAAACCATTCATATGCGAAGAACGTCTATATACGCCGTCCAGGAATGACCATTAATATACAGTAGAACGTCTATATACGCCGTCCAGGAATGACCATTAATATACAGTAGAACGTATGTATACGCCCTCGAAGAATGATCATCAATATGCCAAGAACGTATATGTACGCCCTCGAAGAATGATTATTAATATGCCAAGAACGTATATATACGCCCTCGAAGAATGACCATTCATATGCGAAGAACGTCTATATACGCCCTCCAGGAATGACCATTAATATACGGTAGAACGTATATATACGCTCTCGAAGAATGACCATTCATATACCAAGATCGTATATATATGCGCTCTCGAAGAATGACCATTCATATACCAAGATCGTATATATACGCTCTCGAAGAATGACCATTCATATACCAAGATCGTATATATACGCCCTCGAGAAGTGATCGCTGATTTACGAAGAGCGTATATAATCGTTCGTACAATATATACTTTTATTTCATACTTTGCACGAGATAGTTTTGTCAATCGAGTATCTGACATCAAAAATGTCTCGAATGAGGCATAAAAAAAAAGTGGTCGCTGAGGTACGAAGAGCGTATATATACGCTCGGAAAAACGATCGATGATGTACGAAGAGCGTATATATACGTTCGTACACTACACACCTCAATTCCATACTTTACACGAGATACTCTTGTCAATCGAGTATCGACTCGGAATAATTTCGTTTCCCCGGCCAGTGTGCTACCCGATCTTAACCGAATCCCTCTCTTTTAAACGGCGTCGATCCGACTTCACGGAATGAATTAAACCGTAGAGAACGAAACACACGCGGCAAGGGAGGAACGGGGCACCTCGGTAGTAAATCGGCGAGGAAATCCCCGTTTCTCGCTACCCCTTTCCTCGAGACACTCAGGCCATTCAGGCACCCGTCGTTTTCCGCGCGACAATTGTCGGCCGCTGCGCAATAATTGCATAATTCCCGCCACACTTGGCACTCGTCAGAGGTGGTCGGGCCACGAGTGGTTGGTTGAACCACCGCGCGCGCGGGAAAAGGGACGGTCGCGGTGGTGGTTCTGGCCGGGTGGCCACCGAATTGTAGGTTGCGAGTTGTGGCTACAAGAAGAGGCGAAACCTTTTATTACAGGAGCCACCGCGTTACGAAAGCTTCGGGGGAGAACGAAATTCGTTTCGTACGCGCGTCTTCGTTACGACGCGTAGCAGAGGCCACGGGATTGATCCGTGGCCCAGAGAAAGAGAGAGAGAGACGTCGATCCTCGAACGAGAACCTGGGATCGAAATAACCCACATCGTAAGGGTTGAGCGAACGTATTTCGACGTGAATCGACCGGTGAGCCCGGACCTAACCCGGACCTCGGTGCACCGCGATCTGTACCCGGTCGAAGCGGGAACATTCGGTATTTTTTGCAATGTTTTGATTATTCGGGGCGCACGTGGTCTTCTGAACGAGAGAACTGTGTACACTCGGTGTCTTGTAAAGTTTTGGGATCGAAGTCCACGAACGTGTAACGAATGTGTCTTTCCATTACGAGTGTAGGGGAGATGATATTGTTGAGATATTACCGAGAGTTGACTCGAGAAATTTTGACTCTCTGGAGATTCGAGTACTGAGCCAAATTGAACATTGAAATATTTAAATAGTGAAGAAAAGTTGACCGTCAAAGGTTAGAGTTGTAATATTGGTTTGTTCGAGAAGTTTTGTTTGCCAAAATGGAGAATATATAAAATTGTTTGTACAATCTAAAAAAAATTGTGTTTCATTTTCACCGTAAAAAAATGAAATTACTTTCCGAACGACCCAGTATGATATAGTAATCATAGATTAGTTTTCGTATCGTTTGAATTTTTGAAAGTTTGGATGTCTTCCAATGACTTTCCGAACAATTTAATATACATTTCTGAAGTTCAACCTCAACATTCTGGTACATCTTACGCGACGTTGAATCGAAGCTTCGCGGACCGATGCGACCGGAGCACAGTCCCCCGAAACCGACCTCACCGGACCGACGAGTCTCGCTGTTCCCGCATTTTCCACGATTCGTTACTTTTCCCACGTGTTACCTACAGAACATCTCGTATACAACGTTAGATCGACGAGCAATATCGTTTCGAAGATCTTTTATAGTTCAACGACAATAGTAGTGAGAAGTTTGCCCGGTAAGGACACTTTGGGTCGAAGCAGCTGATCTCTGATGTTTGTTCTAGCTCTCAGATTCAGGTAAACGTCTCTGTTTCGAGTTCATGGTGTCTCAACGAACCCATCAGTGAATCCCGTCTCTTCTAATAAAGACCTCGACTTGTACCTCTTTGTGTATAGACAACGATGACGCGCATGCGGGTATTTTGACGCACTGTACATAAACACGATTAACTTTGCCCTTGCGCGCCCTCTCTAGAACGTGGTCGTTTAAACTGATATATTCGCGTTCATGTGCGTTCCTTTATGGCACTGTATACTCGATGCACTATCGTTTTACCGAACGTGGAACACGCACGGTTCTATGCTTGAAATCGAACAATGCTTTTATTATAGTTGCCTGCACAGCAAAGCATTGTGCATTTCTTGGAAATACCAATTATTCGAATCACTTAACGATTCGTGGTACTTTCGACGAGTCGAAGGAAACGATGCAAGTCTAAAAACTATATTTTAAGATATTTGTAAAAAAAAGTTTTTAAAAGATAAATGTATTTCTTTTGCACAGTCCTAAAATATGATTCTACGCATTTTACGTACAGTTTCGAGATTATTTCTGGTTAATATCGACCACACGACGAACAGTTTGTCACCGAGGGACTATAGTAGTGGATAAAGTGGGGGTAGTTCGAACGACGTGGCAATCTTTATGGGAGATATAGTGGCCCTGAGCAGCCAGGTGATTTTGGCCCGACTATAGTCCCCAGCGGTCTGAATAGAAGGCCACAGCCATGAAAGAAGTAAACATCCACGAAGATTTGAATTCTTAACGCGTTCAAAAAACGAAGCAGCAGGCAGGGTGAAAAGAATTCACCGAGGCTCGTGGTTATTTTTTAACGTAGAAAATTTTATCGAGAAGTATCCACCATAGTTAGTCATCCAATAATATTAATTTACCATCTTCCATGGATCATGTATGCACGTCCAAACCATTAGTATCGAAACGATTCGAGCGTCCCGATACAGGACCCTAAAACCTAATTATTTTTAAGGGAAGATTTACTTACAGCCGATCGAGCTATAATTCATTGTTCCCGATGGACTTGTTTGGAACCGTTTCGATTAAAAATCCTGCCTACCATAAATTCTACGAGAAATAATTCTCGAGAATCGTAATCGAAGCTCTTTCGTTCTTCGAAACGTTCAACCATTGTTCCTCGTTCCTCGACAAAGGTGATCTTTCGTGTTGATCTACAAGAAAAAAATTTCGAGCAAAAAATTCCACAGAATTGAAAACTTCTCTGAGCAATCGCTCTTTGAATATTATCGCGTAATACTTTTCCTTTTTCAAACTTTTTCACGACCAGTCATTGTAAATATTGAGGGGCCGATTGTTATGCAAATACCTACATCGGTGTTATGAAAACCATTGAAAGTTACAATATCTCTAAACTTACAAAATATACGTACAATTGTTATTTGATCGCAACACCGAAAATTGGTGATCAAAATTTGGATTAATCGAAATGTATATGTATTGTAGACAAATTTATTAGGGTGTTTGGAAAGTGATTTTTTTTTCAAAATGGGGAATATATAATTCAATAAAATGTTTGTACATTCTAAAAAAATTGTGTTTCATTTTCACCAAAAAATTTCGTTTTCCAGAATGAAGAATATATAATTTAATAAAATGTTTCTACGCTCTAAAAAAAATCGTGTTTCATTTGCACCAAAAAAAAAAAATGAAATGACTTCTTCTTCGTCTTCCAAAATGGAAAATATATAATTTAATAAAATGTTTATACAGTAGAAAGAAAAAAATCGTGTTTCATTTGCATCAAAAAGAAACGAAATGACTTTCTTTTCGTTTTCCAAAATGGAGAATATATAATTTAATAAAATATTTGTACACTAGAAAGAAAAAAATCGTGTTTCATTTGCACCAAAAAAAAAAAAACGAAATGACTTTCTTTTCGTTTTCCAAAATAGAGAATATATATAATATATTTAATAAAACGTTTGTAGACTCTAAAAAAATCGAATTTCATTTCCACGAAAAAGAAAAAAACGAAATGACTTACCGAACAACCTAATAAATTCGTCTACTCGACTCGAAGTGAAAACAATCTGCGTAAAAAATTTCTAATAAAACCACAGACAGTGGTAGTGTGATTCGACACACGGAGCGAGTGTCTTGAATTCTCAACAAGCGGTCGAGGAGTGTTCGCGTTGTCTCTGTAAGGACGATCGAAAAATGGCCAGTTTTAGAAGGTCGAAACTATAACGACGAGACGATCCGCAAATAAAGAGGACCCGGACGAAATCTGCAAACACGAGCGAAGTGAACGGGTCGGGTCCATTAATATTCCCCGCACAGGAACCGAACAAGGAATGTACGGTTCAGCCGCGGCGGGCCGAGTCTCTCAACGGTCGGGGCTATAAAAATTAATTAGCTCTTGCAAGAAGAGGTCGGCTGGTGTCTATAACTCTCCCCGTTCACCAAACCGTGGATCCTTCCACGAGCAACCCGTAGAAATAATCACGGGCCCATTTTCTACCCGCGAGACGATCCAGCTAGCTAACATCTAAACTCCTGACGTGTACGTCCAATGGATGATCGATACGATACAGAGCCTCTCCTCCGGCTCGGTAAGAGGTATAATTTAGTTATTGATTCCACGATCGTACGATGATCGACTCGGCCAATACGATTTTAATTCCGTATAATCATCCTTCACGGTCGAAGAAGAATAAGAAGATGAAGAAAAAGAAGAGGAAGAGGAGTCTTCCGGAGTTTGAAGACGTATAATATTCAAAATAGGCCAGGTTACGCCTCGTAGAACGAGTCGAAGAAGAAGAGTCCTCCGAACTTGGAAGACGTGTAATATTCGAGAGATCGACGTAGGTTATGGCATGGTCCAGAGTTCTTCTTTTTTCTTCCTTTTTTTTTAAAGAAACCAGGTATACCCAGGTATGTGTTTACACAATTTATCGAGTATTAAATACTCTTTAGCTCGTCAATGTCGAATACTTCTTTTTTAACAGCTTGGTAGAAGCGTGTGCGATCATGACTGTCGTTCATTCGCGAGATCCAAACGCGAGGCAGGTATCGCGTGCGGTGATCTCGTTGTCCCGTATAACGAGCACGTTCGCGCAACGCCTATAGGCGTTCCACGCACAGTATACACCGACGAGGTACTCGAATGATTAATCGTTGGATTAGATCGTGAGGAGAGCTCGGACGAGATCGTTGGCAATTTGCAAGATAGGTTTCGAGATTGTCAGAGACCGTACGGTGGACAGAACGGTCGAAACGATTTGTATCGTTGAAAAATAGGGACAAGGGTGACCGAGAACGAGAGACGTTCGATTCTGCTCGGTATTATACAGCACGGATGGAAACTCGATTACGGCCAGTATCCACAAATTGCCTTCTAGTTAGCGGAGTGTCTTGCGGTCGAACTATCGCGAGATAATTACACTTCGGCCGCCATAATAGCAAGTTAGTTATAGAGCCGGGGATCTTTGGTCGAGAACTGCGAGCCGGTTGATCGAGCACATTCACGCGGAGGGGCTGCTTCCAATGTCACCGTTTTCTTCTCGGAGGCAAACTCCTCTGGTCCAGGAGTATTCGGGGAAGCCGTTTACCAACCATGTCGTTGGCGGACAGAGGTAACGTTAACTTTACTTCTCTGTTTATTCTACGACGGAATCTACTTCATTCCGTGGTGTCTCGAGTTCCACGAGTCAACGATGGTATGCTTCTCGGAAGAAACGATGAGTTCTCGTGTCTGAGGTAACGAATCTTTCGAAAATCTGCACAGTGTAAAAGAAGATGTAGAGTATGCTCCTTGGAAAAAATGACTCTCTTGTCTGAGGATCGAGTGATGAATCTTTGGAAAATCTGCACTGTGTAGAAAAAGATGAAAAGTATGTTTCTAGAAAAAAAATGGTAAGTTCTCGTGTCTGAGGACCCAGTAAAGAATCTTTGGAAAATCTGCACAGTGTAGAAGAAGATGGAAAGTATGTTTTTCAAACAAAAAAATGACTCTTGTGTCTGAGGACCCAGTAACGAATCTTTGGAAAATCTGCACAGTGTAGAAGAAGATGGAAAGTATGTTTCTCAGGAAAAAACGACAAGTTCTCGTGTAACGAATGAATGAGGATCGAATGACGAATCTTTCGAAAATCTGCATAATGTAGAAGAAGATGGAGAGTATGCTTTTCAAAAATCTGCACAATGTAGAGGAAGATCACCAATCTCGAATACCCAATAACAGTTTCACAAAGATCTTCTCTGTCCTCCAATCATCTCGATCCAATTGTTCAGCATTGGACACACGAGTGAAAATTAACCACTGTTCTACTTATGACACTTCTCCTCCATTTACAAGCATCTTTCCATTTCCATTTTTCTATCAATGATCAGTCCCCCTTCTCCCTAATCGAGATTCTCAACAATTTCGAGCGATCCTCGTTACTTGTGACACAATGTTCGTCTCATTGGCAGGGGCCCAACACGTGTTGCGCCATTTAAAACAATTCTCCGCGCGAGAGACACCACGAATATTGAAAATCCGAAACTGCTTCACAGCTGCTCGGTTGAGATCCACGCGGAGTGTTCGTCGATACACCGGTAGGAAGAAGTAGCCAGGTGCGACGGGACGAGTGGTAATAGATATTTTTCCAAGATCGAGAAGCTGTTGGAAGAGTCGACCATCTCGTTGTGCACCAACAATAATACCTGCCGAAACCGTGCTCAGGCTCGCCGACAGACGCACAGGTAGATTCTGAGCACAAAAAAAAACAGTATTCTTGCACCCTGACTAATTTTTCCGCGTCCTCGATGGAAGAAAGAGTCTCGTTTTGGGAAAGCATCGGTGACCTTCCAGTCCCAAGAAACTACCAAATGACCAAGAAACACTCTCGAAGATCTTTCTACCATCGAGAAGATTCTTGCTCCAAAATATCCATCAATGTGTGCTCCTTCTGACCTTGAACTTTTTTCGTAGCCACGAGCAAGAGATCCTGTTCGTACGAGTCACTGTGCAACCCCTTCAGCGAATCATGGATGCCTCCAGGCTCGACTGATACACGGATCGCCTAGTTTCGCAGGAGCCAAGGTCGAGGGGACGGTCGAGAAGAAGTCGAGGCCAGGTTAGACCTAGGTGGTCGCGAAACGAATTTTACGAGCTGGTGTCGAACCGGTAGGGGATGTGACTTCGGTCCGGGACTTCTTCGTGGCACTCAGAAGCGTGCACAGAGAAAGAGAGAGACAGAGAGAGAGAGAGAAACGGGTAGCTCGTCGAGGAACCCTCGAGGGTCGAACAATCGAGTGGCCCGAGAACTACCTACTCGCTTACGGACTCTCACCTCAACAGTCCCCCTCTACCAAGCCCTTGGTTCCCTTTCTCGGCCCTGTCCTACGGCAGCCGAGTCATAACCGCAACGAGTACAATGGGTGGAAACCACTGCCGGCTTTTCAACGCCACTTCTTCGTCCCGCCAATTAATTTCCGTGGCGGTGATCCTGTTCCACGAGGAGAGCCACTCAAGAGCTGCCGATGGATGAGCATAAATCTCCGCGATCCTCGACACCGCGCCGGTAGCCCTTTTTACCTCGCGTTCGGTATTAATGCGTTTCGCTTGTGCGGTCGCTCGAATCACGGCCGTAAACTTCACGGCTGTGTTTACGGTGGGACACAGTCGTTCGTTCGTTTATTGCACGTACACTTAACACACCGCGGATACGTCTAATTGTTACCTGCGCTTTACGGCCGCGAGACCAAGGCACCCCGATGAAACCCCTTTGCGAGGAATCGAGAAGATCTACGAACGATAAAAGGGTATTACGAGAGTTATTAAACCTTAGAGGGCGATCTTCTTACCGCTGTGGATATTTTACTACGGTCGGCTGCCTCGACCCTGTTGCATTTATAATTTCTCCGATCGTTAACAGAGGCATTTCGAACGGTGATTAACCCGTCTCGTTTTCGTTTGGGAATCATTTTTCAAATTCGTGTTTCCGATTGCTAACAGGTTGCTCGATAAGTTTTTTCGTTATTCGATAAGAAATAGAGATACTAGGTTCGTCGTTTGATTTTTCCAAAGATGGTATACTATTGTTTGACGAACGTGTGCGAAATTTCGTGCAGATCTGTCGACTCGTTTGTGTATTTACAATTGTTCAAGGTTGAAGAGTCGTGGAATTTTTTCACAATGGAAGAAACGACAAAACTTATCGAACAACCTAATAGTATTGGTATTACTCGTAATACTAATATATGGAACAATTGTGTTCTTCACTTTCATTTCATTTTAACCCATTGACGATAGCTACTCGTCACTATACACTTACTGCATCGGTCTATGGATGACTATAATTACACATCGCTATATATTCGTTGTAACCGACTGTACTTACCCTAGTTACTCGTTAAAATTTCTAACTTTACTTAAACATACCACAGCTCGTTATCCTCTCAAGTATCTCGTCCAGTAGCAATGTACTGTCCACCGTATCGAAAGGGTTAATAACGTTTTGTAATTTTGTGTACCAGAACTTTTATCGAGGGAGAAGAATACCTAATCGGAGGACCCAGATTCAGGGTACCTATAATCACCTATCACTATATACTCGTTGTATCCAGTAGCAATGTATTGTCCACCGTATTGAAAGGGTTAATCACGTTTCGTAATTTTTTGTACCAGAACTTTTATCGAGGGAGAAGAATACGTAATCGGAGGATCCAGCTTCGAGGTGTCTGTGGATGAAATATTCGCGTGGAACGGAAGCAAGGAATCGTCCCTGGTGGAAATCCATTGCGACCGGAAGACGTCCAGGAATCTATGGAGGTCCGACCCGGTGGAAAAATTGAAGAGCCGCGCTAATTCGCGCGACAATGCTCCCGCCGTGGCGGCGGGACGAAAGTTTATCGCGCGCTCGCGAAAAACGACCTCTGGCTGGCCGCCAATCGCAGCACGATCTTCCGGGGGGCTCACGGCCAATGACGAGGACCGCTCGCGTCGCACGGACTTGCATAATTTATTATCGACGAACGTTCTCGACCGGTCCCAACCTCCTGAACGTCGCGCCGCCCGTTGCGAGAAATTCGGAGCTGGTTGGCCAATGGCACGAACGCTGACCTTGCTCGCTCGCGCCGATGAATTAACAACGATGATTATTCCGTCTGCCAGTCATCGAACGCCACCGGTCCGGTGCGTCGATTCCCTACACGTATGCACTTTTAGCGCCCGAGTACGGACGACATCTTCCACTCGGATATCGGAGCGACTTACACGAATCATCGGCCTACAATTGCTGCGAGTATTCGCAATTGGAATGGAATAGATCAGAATTTACGCAAACGCGCGCCTCCTTGACAGAAATAGGCTCCGTGTTCTTAAACAGGGAATATTATCACTCTCGGTGTCATCGTTATCAGAATGGAAATATCGGAGCGATTGTGCATTCGTAGTAAAAAATCAAACGTCGAAACTGTTACTATATTCGCACAGTACGAATGAAAAATATAGATAGAAAATACGGTTGATGTATTCTTGGAAAGGACAAGTACATGTACAATATAAAAACACTTTCGATTCGATCCGGAGCTAACCGAGAACCACTTAAACGAAGTAGAACGTTTTCGAAATTTATTGGAACCGTGGTATCTCGTTTTCGCATTGGCGATTTTCCCTCGTATGGATACACTTGGATGATAATAACAGTTGGAAAAATTGACGCGTGTACGTACGCTAACGATACACAGGGTTCAACAACGAATAGAAATTTGTCCGATTCGTGGAGCTCGAAGCGCCCCTAAGAAACCGCCAGATCGGTATATCCGTCACTGGAGCGCGTACAAGTCGAGCAGATTTTTCTGCGCGAATAATTTTCTTTTGCCCACTTCCCCCAACCCCTTCTCGTCCCCTCCCCGCCACTTGGATCTCAAGGCGCCCCCTACTTTGGAGAACGCCGTGGTAGGTAATGGAGATTGTGCCGTACGCGGTGTGGATTTCCTGGAAACTCGAGGGAATCGTCGATCGTTAGACCCAACGGGTATCACCGATTCCGCTATCCATGGTCGCGGGGTCCGGCAGCCGGTTTCTCCCCGCTGTACGGCGGGTCGCGCGGCACGGCGCGATTCGCGCAACGTGCCCGCGACGAACACACAATCGTATCCCGCGTGAGTACCGTGCACGGCGCTGCTCGGCGCGCCGGTTGACACGCTCGGTGGTGATGGATGCACCGGCATTTACCAAAGTCGTTCGCGACGGAGTCGCCTAGACGATAGAAGGATCAGGGTAAAAAACCAGCGACTGCGGGGCAAGGACAAAGGAGCGAACGACGGAGGGAGACGCGCGAGATCCAAAGACCGTCGCGCGGGCGCGCGGGGCTACGGGCGAGGCGGAGAAAGAGAAATGGGGTATGAAAAAGGAAGGGAAAGAGAGTCGCGCGGAATCCGGTGGCTGGGAAGAGGGATGAGAAAAGAAGCTTGGATGAGGAAGCGAAAAACAGAGACACGATAGGGGAACGAGAGAGAAAGAACGCCAGAGAGAGAGAAGGGGAACGAGAGAGAGAGAGAGACCGGGGATTAGATCTCAGGGTGAGTGGGTAGGATTGGATTTGGCAGAGGCGGCTCGTTGGCGGTAGAAGGTGCAGCGCCGCGAACGAAAGAGTGGGGTGGAGGTTGGTAGGGTGGGAGGGAGGGGGAGTCAGAGACTTCGGTTGGTGTCCGAGCCGTGGTGGGGTTGCGGATGGGAAACGCAGCGACGAGGGAAGAGCGCGCGCCACAGACCGAGAGAGATATATAGAGGGGGAGACGCGAGTGACGGAATAGGCGATCGTGTAGGTGAACTGGACAACCACCAGAACCTCTCGCCGGTATTTAAGGGAGAGTCGCGAGCGTAGCGCGCCAGTCACTACGGCCGATTGCCTCCGCGAGCTGTCCCGCACGCAGGAGGACGACGAGAGTGCACGCGAGCTACGCACAGGTGAAAAGGGCGCGAGATACGCTTCCGTTCGGCCACGTGGACCGGTACGCACACACCTCGCAACGATTTTCGCGAAATCTCGCACGCCGTGAGAGTTCGTACACGAACCGGTGACTTATCTTATCTGCACGGATCAGTGTTACGCGCGCGCCACGCCAGTTGAAGGAAGATTTTTTTTTTTTAAACGAGGCCAGTTCTCGCGGGAGGAAAATCGTGCTCGTCGATCGAACGAAACACCGAGTGAGCGATTTCTTTCCCCCACTCCCCTTCCCACCACACCGTGGAGCGACGTTCCTCGATTCGTCACCGCGATCGCGAAGCCGGGACCGTCGATACCCCGAAGATGAACGAATGCACGTTCGCCGTACGAGTCCAACGCGGTTCACGGAGGTGCGCGATTTATGGAAGAGCTTGAACCGACGCGCCCCGGGGACACTTTTGAATCTTTCGCTCGCGGATGAGATGCAGATGAGGGTGTCACGAAGGTATGGTCAACGACGTCGCGGACCTTACGCTTGAACGGAGTGTACGGTACTTTCGAATTCTCGATACTTTCGAAATTACGAATACACAGAGTGAATACACGAATGCTTTTAGATTGTTCGGAAAGTCGTTTCATTTCTCTCCTTTTTTTGATGAAAATGAAACACGATTTTTTTACAAACATTTCATTCAATTATACATTCCCCATTTTTGGAAAACGAAATCGCATCCCGTACAACCCAATATTTTACTCTCGTGAAAACCATCTCGAAAAAATTTTTAAAAAGAAGAATATTCACGATTAAATATTATCCAGCCTCAGATCTCGTCCCAGCGAACAACACACTGGAAAGTACGATCAAATTCGCGAGAAACGAATACGACGGTTCGAGATCCGAAATTAAAAAACGATATAAATTAATCTGACGCCAGTCGCAACTCGACTCCGACGCGATAACGTTCCCCGCGACGAGATGCACGGAATTATGACACTGCGATTAAAACGACTCGTCGCGATTTCTTTCGACGTTATCTCGCGAGTATCCGCCGGCGAACTTTTACGTTGACTTTGTTCGATGTTCTTAAAAAAAAAAAAAAAAAAAAACAAAAAATTAAATGAAATCGTAACAAGATCCAGGAATCGTTCCACGATCTCGTTTCTCGGTTTCCAATCGGTTCAGTTCCATCGTCAGCGTAATTATTCGCGCGCTGCACGCGTTACGGAGCGAACGTCGCGAATTTCCAACGACGCGAGAATTAATGAAAAGAAAAATAAATAAATCACAGTTGGAATTTTCGAAAACTCGAGGATCGAAGGATCCGGGGACCTTGAACGTTCTTTCGTGGATTCGTTCGATACGTTTCACCACGAATCGGTCGACCATAACCTAAGAGATGATCGCCGGAGAAAGTAATGAATAAATTTTTGCAAACGTACCGCTCTGCGGATATCATACGCGCTAATTACGTAAGAGCCCGGTTACGGAGGCGCGGCTTCTTTTTATCTTCCCGATGAAAAGAAGATGATTAACCGTCCGATGGCCAAGTGCCAAACAGTCCTCCGTGAAACGACGAAAAGAAAACGATGGGATCGCGGATGGTATCGGCGTTCCGAGCTTGTCGAAGCCACGTCGCTTTAATTTCTTTAAATCGTAACAAAATACGGGATACTGATACCTCGAGTTGCACCGTTCCCGATCAATTTTCAACGAAAGTTACTAAATTGACAAAAATTTGTTTAACGAGCGAAAATTTTCATTTTGGAAGCAACAACGATCGTGGAAAATAATAACCGGTAGTTTCCGATCGTTTGAAATTGTAATTCGAAAGTCGATCTGAAAATAAAATATTGGGTTGTTTAACGAAAGTCATTTTGTTTTTTTTTTTGGTGTAAATGAAAGACGATTTTTTTAGAGCGTATAGACGTTTTACTAAATTGTATATTCTCCATTTTAGAAAATGACTTTCCGAACAACCTAATAGTACTTTTGTATCTATGTAAAGGGTAGAAGTGTACTATTGGAAAATTTCTTAGCGTTTTTTACTTCGAATTCGTGTAGTTATTTAAACACAATTTTTTTTAGAGCATATACACATTTTACTAAATTGTATATTCTCCATTTTAGAAAATGACTTTCCGAACAACCTAATAGTACTTTTGTATCTATGTAAAGGGTAGAAGGGTACTATTGGAAAATTTCTTAGCGTTTTTTACTTCGAATTCGTGTAGTTATTTAAACACAATTTTTTTTAGAGCATATACACATTTTACTAAATTGTATATTCTCCATTTTAGAAAATGACTTTCCGAACAACCTAATAGTACTTTTGTATCTATGTAAAGGGTAGAAGTGTACTATTGGAAAATTTCTTAGCGTTTTTTACTTCGAATTCGTGTAGTTATTTAAACAAGATTTTTTTGGAGCGTATAAACACTTTACTAAATTGTATATTCTCCGTTTTGGAAAACAAGAAGTGACTTTCCGAAGAGCCTAATACATACCGAGTGTGTTGCTCTCGTGCGAACTTTCTCGCAGGAATTCATCGGCGAGCGGTGTAATCGTAAAATAATTTCAGGAAAGAAACATCGAAGACAGGGAAATTCGAGCTGAGTTGTAACTCGAGGCCCCTTCGTGTTCTCATTGGAGAGAGTAGGAGTGGAATTTAATTTGTTATCCAACGTGAAAAGACAATTTCATTCGATACGTTACCAGGTGTATCGACTCGAATGTATTTACCAATCTAAGCTAAAAGTTGAAACTTTTCCGTCTATACGTACATCTTCGAACGAATATCAATGCAATAATGGCGAAAGTACTCGTAGTTTCTTTCGAACGAATCCTACTGTTCCCTTTCAATTTTTTTTTATATATATAATCGATATTAGATTCGAATTTGAAAAGTTTCGTAGAATCTCCGACTGTAATACTTGTTCTACTATGAAAACCAACTTTTTTTTATCGAGACTTCGAAAAAAAAGCTACCCGATTATAATTTTAAGTAACATTTCCTTTCGAACGAATCGTACTGTTCGCTTTCAACTTTTTTTTTTTTTATATAATCGATATTAGATTCGTACAATCGATACTAGATTAATATAATCGATATTAGATTCGTATAATCGATACTAGACTAATACAATCGATATTAGATTCGTATAATCGATACTAGATTAATATAATCGACATTATATTCGTATAATCGATACTAGATTAATACAATCGATATTAGATTCGTACAATCGATACTAGATTAATATAATCGATATTAGATATTAGAATATTTAAAAGTTTCGTAGAATCTCCGATCTGGTCTGTAACACTTGTTCCCGTACGAAAACAAACCGTTTTTTCTCGAGACGTCGAAAAGATCTACCCGATTATAATTTTAAGCAGATGTAACTTGAAACGTTCACGGGAGTCCCGTTGTCGGGTTAAAGGGAAACGTAAAAGTAAAATTCAATTTGTTATCCAGCGTCAAAACAGATAGCTTTACGAGGTAATAAATATTGTGTCCAGGGAAGGAAGGCGAATCGTTTGGATCCGGTGTCCGATGCTGCTGGCATTGGGTCTGCTCTTGGTGCTGTCGGACGCCGGAGCTCTTCATCAGGAATCGAACGTCCTGCCTTACAAGAACAGCTCGTTCGAATTCACCAGGACCAATCACGGCCACGGTATTTCGGTCACCAGGATCCTCCAGGACGGCGAACTCGAACGAGTCGTGCGCTGGCACGGGATATGTGCCAAAGAGACAGTCGTCAATTGGGGGTAAACAGTCATTTTTGTGGTACTTTACACAAACAGAAAAAAAAAACATATCGAAATCGTAAGAATTCGTAAAAACATTTTCGTAATGCTATAAACAAAAAAAAAAAGAAAGGAAAACATATCGAAATCGTAAGAATTCGTAAAAGCATTTTCGTAATGCTTTAAACAAAAAAAAAAAAGAAAAAAGAACATATCGAAATCGTAAAAATTCGTAAAAACATTTTCGTGGTGCTTTAAACAAAAAAAAAGAAAGGAAAACATATCGAAATTATAGAAATTCGTATAAACATTTTCGTGATGCTCTAAACAAAAAAAAAAGAAAAAAGAACATATCGAAATCGTAAGAATTCGTAAAAGCATATTCGTGATGCTTTAAACAAATAAAAAGAAAAAAGAAAATATCGAAATTGTAAAAATTCGTATAAACATTTTCGTGATGCTCTAAACGAAAAAAAAAGAACATATCAAAATCGTAAGAATTCGTAAAAACATTTTCGTAATGCTTTAAATAAAACAAAAAAGAAAACATATCGAAACCGTAAAAATTATCACTACGAACGGACACAGGAGGTTATCCGTAAAATTATCGAGCGTCCAATCGTGTCTAATTTTGAAACATTCGTTTTTAACAAAATTATCGAATCCTTGAGCTTGTTCGTCGCCGTCGATTCGATCGTTCTTCGACGTTGTATTAAAATGTCGAGTACGTTGAAAAAAAATTCACGAGCATTTCTCGATAATATACTGTTCGTCCGTGAGAAAAAGGCCAACGCGAATGTTTACATCCCCACTCCAGTGTACAGTTCCCCCACCATTGCGCGCAACATCGCTACGTCGAGCTCACCGTCCTTCTCCAATAGCAACGCTGTGCACGATGATAGGGGAGGAGCCTATGGACCGTAGTGGGGGTGTAAACGGTGATCCTCGTCGATGGACAGTAGTTATAAATATTTCGTGTACACCTAGAACACTTAAAAACGATCCATGGGCGACCCTGAACCTTATTTTACTGATCGTCCGTTTTCTCGAGGCCCCTGCGTTACTCCGACCCGACGTACATCCTTGTCGCACCTGTGGAACACCGCTGCACCTGTTTATAATAGTGGAAAAATTCGAAATACTTTCAATACTCAACCAACTCGTATCTTTCGGATCGTCTGGTACATACCTTCTCATCGTAACTAACTGCGTACAGTTAATCGAAATCATTGTCACACGTTCTACCATTAACTTCCTAGCAAATTGTTACGATCAGAAATCTCGATCATTATCGACCACAAGAATCTTCCACAATGCTCCAACTGTATCTTAAACGTACATCCACCATCGAAACTGTACACCCAGGGAGATTAATTCGAGAAATCCTCCCGATTCGTAATTAATTACCATTGATATCTCGGACTCGATCGGTAATTCCCGTTCTGGGGTACGTAAGATCGATAATGGATTTCTTTATCGTCCCGGGGAACAGTAACGTTACCATAACCGGACAGTGGGATCCTTGGTGTGTCTCTCGTCCGGTGTTTTTTCTTTGGTAGCGGCAACGTGGCCCTATCCTCTTTGTTGGAATAACATTTTCTCGAGCAGAGGCAAATCTCTCCGCCCGACCCTACGCGAGAGCTCGACGAGGACGCTGCCGTTAACGCGCAGGAAAACAATGCTTGCCTTTCACCGTTGCCAATACGAGACGGTGTGGCTGTTACGCGCGTATTTAGCATCGGTTTACCTCTTTCAAGCGTCATCGTTCAGAAGAACGTGTCCA
Source organism: Ptiloglossa arizonensis (assembly GCF_051014685.1). NCBI lineage: Eukaryota > Metazoa > Arthropoda > Insecta > Hymenoptera > Colletidae > Ptiloglossa > Ptiloglossa arizonensis. The sequence goes on from NC_135051.1 coordinate 26,250,580, forward strand.
TGCTGATACCGGCCCGTGCACGTACTTGTCAACCGGCGCGAAGCTTCATAGAATTAACCACGAACGCTCGCTAAATCGAGTCGCTCGCCTTATTCCTTTCGAGAACGATAACGAAAAAAGAAAAAAAAGAAAGAAAAGGCGAAAACCAACCGCTTCCGCGATCACTCCAAAGGGAGGGAATATTTTGCACATTCAACAAGAGGTACCGGGTTCTCGATTCGATTTTGCAACGTTCAAGATCACTGTTGTTAAGGGCACATGTATACTTGTTTATTGGTTATGAATAGATCGCCAAAAGGGTAGAATTATTTTTTTTTTTTTTTATTGTTTGACTATAATAGGTTACTTGGTAAGTTTCATCGAGAGATAAGAAGTGGAGCTATTAGGTTCGTTGTATTTTTTTGGAGATGGTTTTTTGGAGTTTGACGAACATGTGTGAAGTTTCATGTGGATCTGTCGAATCGTATATTTACTGTTGTTTAAACGTTGAAGTGTCATAGTGTTTCTTTTACAATGGATAAAAGGATAACACTTATCGAACAAACTGGTAAAAATACTTTTCTTGAATTTTTCCACGAAATTTTTTCGTCGAACGATCGTAACTCGAGAAATCATCGTACGATAATTTTAATCGAGGAACGATAACATTATTGTTATAAATTTTGGAAATTTCAAGTTTCTTCATACGTTTCTCGAATTTGATTCAATTTGCAACTTTCAGGACCACAATCGTTAGGGACACGTGTATATTTATCTATCGCTGATGGATAAATCACCAAAAGGGTAGAACAATTTTTTTTTTTCATAATTTTATTATAAAAATACATCTCTCGAATTTTTCCATGAAATTTTCTCGTCGAACGTACGTAACTCGAGAAATCACCGTACAATAATTTCAATCGAGGAACGATAACACTATTGTTATAAATTTTTGAAATTTCGAGTTTCTTCATACGTTTCTCGGATTTGATACGATTTGCAACGTTCAGGATTACCATTATTAGGACCACATATATACATTACAGCGACAATGTGTTTATCAGTTATGGATAAATCGTCAAAAGATTAGAACAATTTTTGTAGTTTTATAGTTTTACTATAAAAGTACATTTCGATCAGATACGTATCAAATCGCCAAAAGAGTAGAACCATTTTGTTTTTCAACTTTTACTATAAAACTACATCTCTCGAATTTTTCCACGAAATTTTCTCGTCGAACGTTCGTAACTGGAGAAATCACCGTACGATAATTTCAATCGTGGAACGATAAGACGATCGTCGCGGATTTTTGTAATTTTCGAGTTTCTCGAAACGTTTCTCGGGATCGAAAAGCAATTTATCGCGTTCGGGCGTGGACGGTGGCCGCTAAGCCAACCGAGGCCCTAAGCCGAAAAGCGGCAAGTTAAGTAAGCAAGGATTACGTCGAGCAGGAACGCGCCGTGTCCTTCAGGACACTGGCCCGAGGACCAACGGTTGTAACTCATCTGCTGATGCTCTCACGAGGATACCAGGGAATTCCACGACCGCGAAACGTCGCCTTGCACTTAAATCGGGGGAAAGCTCTTTTCCTGTAACGAGAAAAGCACGTCCCGCTTGTTCTCATGATTCCCGTGCACCGACCGGCACGATCAATTTTTGATCGTGAAAAGACGCAACTTGCTCCTGTATCGGAATGAGATCTCTCTCTCTGTGCCTCGATGAATTTCGTTGTACCACTCGAAGCAGAACCCGACGTTAACCGTTTGGGTACCGAGAAACGGTACACTGGGTGGGACCATTTAAATGGAAACACCGAAACGTCTTTCCTCGTTTCGTATCCGAGGAAACTATACACTGGGATACGTAGAAAACAGGCATAGTTATGGTTCACCAAGGTCGTTTCTCTTCTATTGGGTTGTTTGGAAAGTGATTTCGTTTTCCAAATTGGGGAATATGTAATTTAATGCAATGTTTATACGCTCTAAAGGAATCGTCTTTCATTTTCACCAGAAGAAACGAAGTGACTTTCCGAACGACCTAAAAACGTTTTAATTTTTATTAAATTATATATTCTCCATTTTGGAAAACGAAATCACTTTCCGAACAAACCAATAGGTTTCTTTTAGACTTCAAAGTCGTACATGGCTGTCTTTTCTCTAAGTCCATTTTTTAATGGATTCTCAGAAAAAGGACAAAAGAAATTAAATGTGCACTTTACTGGCCCATTTGCATCCTTCCATCGTACTATCTACTATTAAACGGTGACCATACTTCTTAAACCAAGAACAAAAGTTTGTATACTTCCTTTCTTCGATATCTATCTTGAAAAATGATCAAAACTTATCAAATATTTGCACCCTTAAATTGAATTAAACGCACAACAAATCTAATGATAATCTTCGATATCTATCTTGAAAAATGATCGAAACTTTCCGAAATATTTGCACTCTTAGATTGAATTAAACACACAACGAATCTGATGATAATCTTCGATATATATCTTGAAAAATGATCGAAACTTTTCCAAATATTTGCACTCTTAAATTGAATTAAACACAATGAATCCGATGATAATATTCCATGTTCTTCGGTTCGGTGCAACTGCATCGCTAACTCTGTCTCCGTGTCTTCGAATCGTTCCTCTTTTCAACGAGGACTCGATTTTCGATGAACGGGTCGATGATACGTTATCGAGCGAGCTCGAGGGCCCGCGTAACGAATTTAACGACGCCTTGGGAAGATACTTATCGAGCCAGCCGAAAAAATAAGGCGGGGTGTAGCATCAATCATAGGTGCACGTTAATCGCGAAGTCGCATCGTCCGGTAACGCGTGCGCACCCAATCTACCGTGAATATGCACGCGCGATGGTTACTGCGAATTATTCACGCGTCACCGTTTCAGATTTCTTTTTTTTTTACGATTCGACCATCACCCCCCTTCCAACGTACTCTCGACTCGTTCCCCTTGTTTTACGCGATCTCGACGACTTTCGTAGCCGGTTCGCGAATAATAGCACCCTTTGATTCTCGATAGAACGTGGATCGAAGTTTCGCGTTAAACTTTTACGATCGGTGCTTTCCTCTTCCATCGAACTCCTGGCTGTTGAGTACGCGCGATGAACGGAAGAGATGCACCGATGTCGTCACGCGCGAATACACGTTCTTGTGTATTACGGTCGGGGCCAGATCAATTGGCCGCTCAAGGACGCTAGCCCCCACCACTCGGCTACCCCCTCTCTCGGCCCTTGGTGCGCGCACCGACTCCTTGTCCCTCGAAATGAAACTATTGTGTGTATAAAAACATTACAATCGTCATCCAGGATCGATATTCGTGTTATTTATATGAAAAAATTCTAATTATCGTTTCGAAGAAGCATGAAAGAAAATTATAATAATCGCAGTAAAAAGAGCCGGGGGGGGGGGGGACGATTCGTAGCAGCCTCGAGCGATCGATCGATGTTGTTCCGTTAGTGAAAATAAATTCCACGTGTTAAAGTATTTTTTAAACATTCTCGTGTATCCCCTCCACTCGCTGAATTTCTTCGAATTCGCGACATGACGCAACGCGTTCGAACGGTTCGTTTGAGAGCGTATGAGAGAACGTCGCTTAGATTCTATATTTTTTTTTATTAACACGTGCCCTCTTGGCAGAGATACGGACGTAGCACTGAGGCAAGTCTGGCTACAGGAGATCGGCAGAAAGTTGCATTTGATATACGAGGGCGGCACGCTGACCGACTGCGTCGACGAGAAACTCACCGACGGGGACGAGAGATCGTGCTCGTCGAGCGCCCACACCGACGATTACGATGTCCAGGCGTCGATCGAGGTGTTCGAGGTGGACGACAACGAGAAGGACGCGCCGAGGATCCCGCGGGACCTCTCCTGGCTCACGTCCGCATCCGAGTTGCGTCATCGGTGCGCCCACGTGAGGACAAGAGCGAGGAATCAAGTAATCGCCCAGCATCGTCGCAGGTACCGTCCTCATCGAACTCGTGAATCGTCGTCAATCGTCGTTAAACCTCGCTCGGGTCAATTTTGACCCGCGCAATGTTTACATCCCACGATCGTTGACCTGCTTTCGCGCGAGACGACCAACGAAAGAATTCACTGACAAATTTCATATAAGATTATCTGACAAATTTGATACAAAATTATCTGACAAATTTAACCTAAAATTATCTGATGAATTTGATACAAAATTATCTGACAAATTTAACATAAAATTATCTGACAAATTTAACATAAAATTATCTGACAAATTTGATATAAAATTTCTTCGAAAATTGTTTAAATTCGTACGTAAACACGAAATCCTGAACCGTAATGAAAATTCGTTCAACGTTTCCAGGAAGTACGCGAAATTTCTGAACGCGACGAACACCAGTCGGAAACAGAGAAGGGGCAAGAGTCGGTCACGGAGGGACCTGCTGATGATCCCTGGTACACAATGGTGCGGGCGCGGTCATCGTGCGACCAAATACACGAATTTGGGCGGCTTCGGGACAGCGGACGCTTGTTGCCGTAGACACGACACCGCGTGCCCGTTCTTCGTGCCAGCGTTCGAGACGCGTTACGGCATCTTCAATTGGGGCATCTCGAGCATGATGCACTGTGCCTGCGACGAACGGTACAGTTGTCCGAACTAGAAATTGAGGAACTTGTAGGTGGATAACAGGGAATGTCCAAGGATGTATTATATTCTTGCAGTTTTTAATCTCAACGTCATCACCTATCGGTCGTTACCGATACTCGAGAAATTGAGAATTGAGCTAGTAGAAATTGAGAAAGTAAGGAGGGAGAGAAAACAGGAACCGTCCGAAGATGTATATTTGTTTTTTAATTTTTAATCTCGACACTCACTCAGGAAGAGTTTCATTGAGAATCATTCGTACTTACCAAGTTATGGACGATCCCTGTTTTCTCCCTCTCGGATTTCCATACCGTAGAATGATCGTGGAATCTTGTTTGATCGTTGCAGTTTCCGTACGTGCCTGAAGATGGCGGGAACGGCGTCCGCCAATTTCATCGGGAAGATCTTCTTCGACGTCCTACGTACGAAATGTTTCGTTCTGAAACCGCAGAAGGTCTGCTCGAAATGGTCCTGGATGGGCAAATGCCAACGTCACGAGTACCGAAAGCAAGGCCACGTTCGCGACAATGTTCCTTATTAATCCTTAACGCGAAGACTCGGGGCAAGGGGTACAGAAAGAAAGAGAGAGGAAAAGAGAGAGAAAGAGAGAGAGAGACATTCGAATATTCTTCTTCTAGAGATGTCAATACCAATTCTCAGGGATGTAATATTTTATCGAGTATTTATCGACGTCCGATGGGGACCGTGCCCAATGGGAGAGATCGAAGAAGAGAACGATCAACTTCTTGTCAAATGATCACCGTCTGATTTCACGAATGACAATACATAGCGATCCTAATAGGAGAAGTGATTGGATTTTTAGGGGATGTTGCGAGAGTTTTTATAGATTTTCAGATTGGGCCTCGATTGTAATGAGAGCCGTTTAAATAGTCATTCGCGGTTTCGTCGCTCTTCGTTTCACTGAAGTACGAATGTATATATATATATATATATACATGTGTTAATGGGATTTACGTGTAGCCCCGGAGGAACAAAAATATAAGTCGTATTGATTTCTATCGATGGTAATTAATAACTCGCTGTTCCGTTTCTGTTTTTCGAATATTTAACAAATTGGACATCTTCGATTTTCTTTTCGTTACGGTGCGACAATGAAACGCGACAGTAATTATAAATAAGCGAATTCGTCGACGAAACTGTTCGAAATAGACAGGGTATAATTTCTACTATCTATATGCTCTAACTATACTGGAGAGTCGAAGAGAATGGCCCTGGATGGAATTCAAATTTAACGATCAGAATTTTTGAAAAATTATTTCACTGTTGGTTACGTTTTCATATCGTGTAAACCAATGACTGGTAGCACTAAGATCATGGAAATGGATTTTATGAGCGAAAAGACGGAATCGTTTCGTGTGATGAATATCATTCAGGGACATTTTTTTATAACTCCTTGCAGTATATAGTCGTTATTGTCCTAAAAGATGCCAAATAAATTATTCTGTAGATAAAACATAATGAAACTATACATATCAAGTAGAGTAATTTTCCATGCGTGGGAAAACTAGAAGAAAATCAATATTAAGAAGTAGTTTGATCGAATTGTCACCGAAGGTGACTGTTAAAATGGAAAACGAGTCGATCCTTTCTCTAGAATCGTACGAGTCAATGATATACTTTCGCTAAAAAAATTTCTTTCGTGTTATCTGTACTTTGTGTATGTATTCGGTATGTTTGTATTTATGTATGAATGAGGTGTGCTATTGGGATGTGTAAAAGTCTTGTAGAAGAAGTCGATATCTCAAAATATATATAAAAATAAAAAGCGAACGGTGTTTAACAATGCGTATCATTAAGTTTCTGGATTAAACAATATTTTCATGTTTTTTCTTTAACGATCGAAGATTTGAGACTTTTGTAACTATCGGCATAGAAAATTTTATGATGAAGAAAAATCGCACCTAGAACACTCGAAACTCTCATAGTGTCATCGGGTTCTTTTTTATGCTTACTAATGTGAACTTATATTGTGCAACATTTGTGCACAACAGGTTTAAAATTGGAATGTATTAAAATTATAAAAATATATAAACTGTATAAATGGAAATAGTTATGGCAATAGGTTTATTGCTGTAAATATGTATGATAGAAAAACTGTAATACCATCTTCAATAAACAATGACACGTATAATGAGAATAATTATAATAAATTCTTGTGGAGAATAATGAATGTGTACCACCACATTTATTTCACCTTTGTTCGAGTTGGTCTCAGTTTGTTGACTTTGAATTCGAATTTGAATTAAAATTTGCCGCGTTATTGAGCACGCGTGCGTCGTCCATTGTATTTAGCCCTGAAAAAGCGCGGTTTATTACAGCAGCATCCTTTATCCATGTAGCAGAACGATTAACGTCTAAAAATTGTTGATTCTTTACAAATCATTTAACATTTTGTGCTGTAAATTTTCAGTCTCAAACATTCGATGCTCTGACTTAAGAAAAAATATTGAAAACAACGTAGGGAGAACTTCGAAACAGTGGATGATGAAGATTTGTGAAAATGAAGTAAAGACGAAACAAGGTGAAATTCTTTGTGCATCGACGGAATTGGACCTGGGCATCACTTTAAAAGGAGGCCAAAGTTTTAGGTGAATTGTTTAAATTATTTCATCGCCACAAACATAACCAATATTTTTGAAATATGTACCGACAAATATTTCTAAGTACTTGTCTAATAGAATGTAAACAGTATAAATCTCTATACATTCGATAAATAATGTAGATATTCTTCAAAATTTTTGTTTACAATCCGTAAATTATAGATAATAAATATGTTTTAGATGGTTTCCTTACAATAATGGTTATAGAGGAGTGTTTGATGGATGCGTTTGGACCCTAACACAAAATGATACGCATTTGTCTTACGTTGTACAAGGTCCACTAGTAAATTCTAAAAATTATGACGAGATTCTATCTAGGTACTTTAGACTAGATGTATCATTGAATAATCTGTATGAAAAATGGGCTGCATCGGATCAATATTTTAAAAATGTTTCTAGTCAAATAAACGGTGTTAGGATCTTGAATCAAGAAGCAATTGAGAATGTATTCTCTTTCATATGCAGTTCAAATAACAATATACAAAGGTTTGTCAAAGAATATAGTTTGATATGTATATTATTTAAATATATGATCTTTTCAGGATATCAGGAATGATAGAGAAATTATGTTCATTGTTTGGTGAAAAAATTTGTTCGATCAAAAATGTGAATTATTACAATTTTCCATCTGTTAAAGCATTAGCAGAGGAAAATGTTGAATTAAAATTGAAGGAAGAAAAATTTGGATATCGTGCAGGATATATAGCAAATGCAGCAAAAAGTTTAATGAAACTGGGTGGAAAACAATGGCTTTTAAATCTACATGAAGAAAAGAATGTATCATATACTAAAGCTAGAGAACAATTGATTAGTCTTCCAGGAATTGGACCAAAAGTTGCAGATTGTATATGCTTGATGTCGTTGGGTCATTTAGAAGCTATCCCTGTAGATACTCATATATTTCAAATTGCTAGGGCAAATTATTTACCGCATTTGAAGCAACAGAAAACAGTGACTCCAAAAATTCATAAAGAAGTCAGCAGTCATTTACGCGAATTATGGGGACCCTTTGCTGGTTGGGCACAAGCTGTGGTTTTTTGTGCAAAAATTAATCATAATGATACTACTATGCCTTCGAAAAAAAAACGTAAAACTAGTACAAATGATAAATCTCTAAAACCAAGTTGCAAAAAACGTTGAACAATGTAGTAAAAATTACTGTAGTTTAAATACATTTTTGTTTTAAGTAAGAAGAAAATTCTTTGTAACAATAGTAATTTTATTAAGTAACTTTGTTTTAGTATTTACATATATTACATGTGTATAAAATGTATTAATTGATCTGCACATAAATTGTATAAAATTTTGTACTTAGTAATGTAAAATCTCACAAACTTACAATAGTGTTGAATCTCACTTCTTTTTCTTTCGATTAATGCCTACGAGAACATAGTCAAAATCATCCAAAATTATGCAATTTGTCAGGAACTTAAAATCATCCTTCTCATCTTCACTATCACAACATCTACAATGAATATGATCTTTATGAATAAAGTATATGAATTATTTATGTTGTTCTGTTAAAAATATTCTTTCTTAACTCTTTTTTTAATATATCTGCAAAAATACTCTCCGACAGATGTCGTAGTCCAGGAAACATAGCTACCAAGTATTCCCTTTGCGAAGATTTTAAAACTGCCAGGCATTCTACTTGTAATGATGCTGGTATCGAACAACTATGAGTTAATCTCACCTTACTTTGTGCTGCTGAAGAGCTTACCATAGGATATAACATAATATCTTGTAATCCAGTAAAAGCAATACCTAAAACAATATCACTGTAAAAGAAAGTACATTGTATAAATAAATATACAGAACATCATAATCCATTTACCAAGAGGTTTCCTATTAAGGAAAAATTCTAAAGTGCCTCTCCATGTATTCAAGTATATGCCAACTAAACTACCTTGTCCAAAGCGAGAACCATACTGGCATTTTATACCACCATGTTGTACATATCCGTGATAAGAGAAACCAAAAGATTCTTGATCAAGCCCAAGCAAAGAACAAAAAATGTCCCTCTTAGCATCAAAATCCACTTTATTTGTTCCAATTCCAACCATCTAAAAGTATTTTTTTATACTTATAAAATGGAAACAAGAATATTACATATTTTATTAGATATTAATCATTTGAATTAAATATTTACAATATCTGTTCCATAAGGAATAGTGAGTATTTTAACTTCCCAATAATGATGTTTTCCTCTTTCTAGTAATTTATTACCTCTCACAGCTGCTGTACCACTACTGTACTTGTTATGAAATTCAACTTGTAAATTTTGTTTTGATAAAACAACATCATATGAGGCTTCTTCTCTATCCCATGCCCATTCATGTACTGCAAGTAAATTCATGAATAACATAATATGTCATTCATTAAAAATTGATAAAACATTCTTTTAAAAAAAAGGAAAAGATAAGACTAATTTATATTTATTATGAAATAAAAACATCTAATTTTGGACTGCTAAGAAGAAGTAGAAATTTATTTAATAACCCGATTGTATTACGGTTAAAAAAAAATAGAAAAATTTAAAGTGTCTTAAGATATCCTAATCATTACCATTATTTTCACCACAGCTACAATCATGCTGTTGCCACTTGCAGTTGCAAAAACTGTAACTCTCATTACGCGATTGTAGTATAAAATCATCCTCAAAATTCATAACTTGCAATTTAAGTATTTCGACAACTACTTTTTGACGAACCGCTCACAATAAATTATTGTGATATTGTATGTTGTTACACTTGAATTGTCTCTAGTCGACTGTTATCTATTCTTGCTGCAAAAGGAGACAATTGTGCGCGACATAGGAACTACCATACCACAAACACTCGCGTACAATGTGATTACGAACGCATCATACTAAGTAATATGGATTCATGCAACGCGAGGATAATTTCATTAAAATTTCGTTACCTCTTTCTATTCCTCTTCACTGTACACTTTCAATTCTTGCTTGGCTGAAATACTAGATTATTTAAATTAACTCAAGTCATTTTAACTATTTAATTTAACTTAAGTTATTTTAACTATTTAAAATAACAACTTATTATTCATTAAATACGGAACATTTCTTTTGAATGCATTTATGTATATTGTTTAAATTAAATATGCAAGATCGGTCACATACATATTTTATAATTCATTAATGTAGAATATTGTGATACGCAGTATTTCATAAAAATATGTTCTTTGGATCGATAATCTTTTAAAAAAATTAAAATATTGTGAAACTACTGACAGTTCTTACTTTGTAATTATTCACTGTGACTGAGTTATACGTATCGGAATTTATTCGTAAAACGCAATGATACATATTTAATAAAATACACTTAATAGTTTCATACTTGGATGGATAATCTATTTGCATTAAAATGGATAGTGAACTACTAGAACCATCTAGCGATGGACAAGCTGAAATATTCTTCTACAAACTTCAATATATTGTCGTAGATGGCGTGATAGTTCTTTTTATAGAAACGTCCACTTCTTCCTTAAAAAATAAGATTTTAACCAATCCTAGACTATAAGCTAAGATTTATAAACACGATGTGTTTGAACTTTGTATTTAACATGATATAATATTATAGATATATATATATGTACAAAAAAAAAAATAGTATGTACCTACAGTACCAGTATGCAGAAATTGGTAACGTTATCTATTGGCAAATGTGGAAACTATTTTGCTACAAACTTGGTCGTTTTCTCGTTAGGAGCGCTATATAAAGGTTTAAAAGTAATTCGTTCTGTTAGCTATTTTATAAATAAATTATCAGTTCAGTTTGATTTCGATTTGTGTATAATTTCTAATATGTACCAATGTGCATACTTAAATGACATACACAAATTTATCAAAATAAAATGATATATAATACTATTTCAAATAGTGGACATCAGATCGATGCAAGTAAAATAGTATTTTGTTTTGATTATACTGAATCAATCTTATAAATTAAATAAACAATGTTCTCTTTTTCATAGTCTATTTTTATTTAAAACCGTGGCGTGATAAATTATTTACATGTTTCGTTGCATTTAATGTTTTATTATCGTTCAAAAACGATAAACATATTTGTAGGGTATGTAATATAGAATATTTGAAAAACGCGGTACAAGCGTTTCGGATACAGTGGATGCTTTTAGTGCCCTCATATTGGCAGAAGTGTGAACCTTGAATCGATCCGATTTTCTTCTTTTACTAAGTTTACGCAATAGGCACACACTTAACCGCTATTCCTTTTTCGTAAAACCGTTTGTCAAGTTCTCAGTGAACTTTAACGCAAAATGTTGCGTTTTGTGGGAAGACGTGTACAATCTGTTGTAAGGAGTTCAATAGTACCACGAAGTACTGCTGTCGGAGTTCAAAATGTTCGAGCTTCGCACGATGGTCCCGAAGAAACAGAAGAAGAATTCAACACCAGATATACGAATTATCTTGGTCGGCCAGAGTTGAGTGCCTGGGAAATTCGTTCAGTTTGGAACACATTAGCTGGTAAGAATTACGCAACTACCTATAATTGTCTCTAACAAAATTTAAACTATGCTAGCTGCGACATTTGTTACATATTAAATACATTTTCTTTTGGTGTCATTTACTCATTGATCTATTCAATGCATGTGAATGTTTTATTTAATTTCTACGAAAGAATTTTAAATTCAATATAAATGTATTGTAACATATTGAGACAACAATTAATGTTGTAATTTGTATAATGTATTTGAATTAATTGATTACTTTGTTAGAGGATTTCAGTTAATTTTTGTCGTCCTTACCTGTTTTTATTAAATGTTTTCTTAAGATAATTTAATCAAAGAATAGTAATTATTATTTTTCCCATTTTCTTTTCAGGTACAGATTGTGTACCTGATCCAACAATAATTTGTGCATCATTACAGGCTTGTAGACGACTAAATGATTATGCACTTTCTATAAGAATCCTGGAAGTGGTTAGAGACAAATGTGGAAGCAAACTTAAGGAAATTTATCCTTACATTTTACAAGAAATCAGACCTACTTTAAATGAATTAGGTATTAACACACCAGAAGAACTCGGCTATGATGAGCCTGAACTAGCACTCCCGTCAGTTTATGATATGTAATAAGATATACTTTTAAAAATTATAAGTATAGTATTTATATGTAGAAATGCTTTTTATCTGATTATTTCCAAACAAAAGACAATGCTAATCTTCAAATCAGAATGAAAAGATATTTTCTGTGTACATACCTGTTACCAAATGTTGATTTAATAAATACTTATAATTCTACACAATGCCTCTTCTATCTATGAAACACACTGTTAATTAAGTAAACATTTAAAAATAATTAGTGTATATATAATGTTTATCATGACTTCTGGAATTAACAAAAACGAAATGATATGTATCTATTATATTTTAATCGCAACTTCCATTGGTTCTTCACGTTGCTTCTAAACTCTTAATATTTTTCAATTTACCATTTTTGTCCTTTTTACATCAAAAGTAACCAAAGCGGAAAGGTGACACAACGACGATGTATGTACAACTTACATTGTAAGATACACAGCGATAAAGTCATGTACACGTACATCTATAATTATCTAAAATGGTATTACATATTCTTTCCAAACGACATTCAACTTAATTTATGTTCTGTGTGCTTTGTTACAAACAAGAACAAAAAAATATAACACGGTCTTACATGGGAGTATCAATATATTACATTTTGTATGCAATGGCCACAGTTTTAAAAAACAATATAACAATTAACATCTAGTCTTTGTGATCTGTTCTACTGATAATTATTAAATTTAACTACTTTCTTCTATTAATGTTATAAAAACCTTCTTTTTTTGGTATCGTTCATACTCAATATCGAGGGCAGTTTGTTGTTTCAATGTTACGACTCTACTCCTGACATACGCTTCAAAGAGAAGAGTGCACTACACACCTACAGGAACTTCATTCATGATGAAAACACGCGTACTAATAAACATTAATTAAATAAGTATCACAAACTTGTTATTAGAATTATTTGAAAACTATGATTATATATATCATGACTGACATAGAATATAAATGTATATGTACGTATAGTGCACACAAGTTAATACGTAATGATACTAAACAGTATAAAAAATGTAAGTAAAATCACTAGAGAAACCAAAACTCATTCTTAAATATCAATCATACATCCTTGGCAAAACTTGACACCGCAACATTGAAACAAGATTGCACAGAAAACATAACATTTCCCCTAACTTTAGATACAGTATAAAAGTGAGTTGGCATTTAAATGCATGGAAACGTTTCGACCATTTTTAGTTCGTTAATAACAAAAATAAATACATTTTCGATTTTATCTGCAAATGAACATAAAGAACAATACATGATTCTTCATTTCTACATTCTGTACATTATCAAGATGGAACAGAATGCAAAGAAAAGAACCTAGTTTCCATTTGTGAGAATTATATAGTGTTCTTTATAGCATTGATTGAAGTAATTCTCTAATACAACAACGTAGTATTAACATGGTAAAATTAATCACGTTTTTTGGGTGTGCATTGAGACTTCAAATCCATACATCTTATTTTCCAAAAAATTATATCTTATAGCCTATTTGTACCCGTCAGAAATGCTTAATTTTTTTTTCATTTACCGCTACTATCGACCATTAGTGTATATTAATATGTACCGTTATATGTCTCTACCGCCAGAAAAAATTATTTATTTTTATACCTCAATTTTTCATAAAAATAGGCTACATGTTTCTTCTCGTCTAAATTGATAGCCAAATTTTATCAACTCAAACGTGTTTAGATCGGAATCCTGATACCACGGAATTTCGTCCATTTTTCATTGAACTTTAAAGAAGTTCTTTATATTACGATGCATCTTTTATAAATATTTTTGAATTTTAAGTACATTATTTTTACTTGTTTTTTCGTTCCTCTAAAAAATATCCCTCATTAACTACTCATAATCAATTACATTGTTTACAAATATCAAGTCGCTGCATTAAAATTCCATTCAGATGATCAATTTGACATAATTAAATTATATACTTCGTATTCATTCCTCTCATAAAATAGTTTAACACGAATCTTAAATTCTTTGGTATATCGATCACTCGTAAGGATCTGACACTAAAAGGACTAGACGAAAATTGATTTCGTATCCGTGATCGCTGGATTCGAAAATGGTAATTTCCAGTTCGCGGATATTGTGTCACTACAAGCAAATCGATGAAATCTGCATAGATTCAACGATTTGCATTCGTCGAGCGTAAATAGTACTTCCTAAAAATTAGTACTATCTTTGAGAAATCGAATTACAAGTGAATACTCTAAATGTCTACAATGAATCTTGAATACAAATATGATTACATCCAAGAAGTCCGATGAGTCAAACATTCAATCATTTTCACTCTCAGACACATATTCACTATTCTGTTTGCTGTTCTCAACGAGGACACACTACACAATGATTCAGAAGAGACACAATCATTTGCCTTAATATTAATAACACGTATCGTTTCTAATACTCTCACTCTTTCTCTTTTGAACACCACTAAATGTGCACCCGTCGCATTTTGGTGTTGACATAAAAGCTTTTTCTCTTGTATTAACTATGTAAAACGCTTTATTCTGGACTAGAGACGGTTTGTTGTTGTTGACTGTCCTCGTCCTTTACAACTTCAGCCTGCATGGCCTTTGTGAGGACGTTAGCATCCTTCAACGATATCACTTGAAGAACTTGATGTTCACCTGCTGCATTTATCATTGTCATGGGATGCCCCTGAATTGTGACGGCTTCAATGCTAGTTTCTCCATTTCCTGGCTCGACCTTTGGGACTTGAACCATGGGGGTGACTACTTGCATCGTACCATCACTTTGAATATTGGCAACCATAGTCTGATACATACTAGCAGATACTGGTACTGTTATTACTCCTGACACCGAAACAGGATAGCCTGAAACAGAGAAGCAACTGTCCTGTGTTCTGCCCTTGACCAGGCATTGTTCTGTATGGCAAACTGGAAAAATTAGAAAATAAAACTCAGCAACGTGAAAAGCACACGCAACTGTATGTCTGTGGTGTGTGTATTTGTGTGTCTAGTCATTGGTGTTACAAATCTTTATTAAAAAAATGTAATACTATATCTTATCGTTTTACCCGAGCTTGTGCTATCAATACTACCAGTTTACGATACAGTTAAAGATTTAATGTAGGCTATAAGGATTTTTCTAAAATTTAAATATGTTTACTAGATGAAATGTTAAATTATATAAAACTGATAAAAAATAAATCAGATTCTATATTAATAGAGTGTACTAAAGAAAAGTTGATATATTTACTACAGAGACTACTAAAGTACCAAAACAAAATATTTGCAGACTTTAAGGACATATAGTACTTACTAAATGATAAAAAATGCTTAGCCACAGTAATCATTTTCAATTTCGGTAACGTCAGTAATTTGTTTATAAAATTTAATTAATATTATGATTAATAATTATTATTGTATCATAATTTTATAACACTATAAAAAGCAGTACTTTCTTTAACATGTAAAATATGCCTTTTAAGCTATTTGAAAGTCAAGAATATTTTATAGAAATTTTGTAACTCATTGCATAAGAGGTAATTGCGAGAGCTCGTCTAGAACATCTTTTGTAGACATTAAATGATTATTATAATATAATCTTTCGTTTAAAAATCGTATATGATAAACAGAAGAAAACATTTGTGTGTTACCAATGTGTTTATCGTATACGATAAACAGAAGAAAGCTTTTGGGTGTTACCAATGCTGAAAATTACTATTAACACTGACAATATTGATTTTTTAACTTACTATGACTAAATATTTTTTACTCAATTTAGTAAGTACAACACGCATTCAAAGTCTATAAACATTTTTTTTTAACATTTTGTATACATGGTATAATATAATTATCTAATTTTGAAAGATGAACGTTTTGCTTCTGCATTTAATGTTATATTTTTTTCTGGCACAACCTTTTAACGTAATATCATTAATTCGCAAACATAATCCACATCTACACTTGAGAAAATAAGGCATTAATAAAGAGCAACAGATGTTTAAGCCATTCTATAAAACTAAAATTGACGAATAAACAATCAATCATATAAATATGAATTTAAAATTTAATTTATTAAACGTTTGAATAAATTATAAATACTGATCGCGAGTAGCTTAAACAAAAGCTGCCGAATACAACAACTATAAAATAATAAAACATCAACAAAAAATACTCTATGTACAGCAGTTTTATTTCTCTTTGTTTAATTAAAGTAAATAACCAATCTTCGGTAATAATGGTAAGTAGTGATTGTAGAACGGGGACAGGTTCTTTTGTGATCATGAAGTACCTTCCTTTATTTTTCGTTAAATTAAAAATCTTAAGAATCCATGTAAATTTGATCAATTGTACCGTTATATTACTATTTATACATTTCAGAATGTTACGAAATTAATCTGATTTTTTACTCAGAAGAGTACAAACTATGTATGTAACATTCCGATGTATAAATGTATCGTGTTTTAAATTCGTTTCAGTGTTTAAAAATACTATGTACATGCATATACATATTAATTCATTTCTACATTATTTCATAATTGATCTCCTTCTATTAAGGGTATAAAAAATTTGTAGCATCATCTCAGAAAGAGAATAGTCTAACATATATAAACACATACAAAACGTCACAATATCGGGAGCAATCTGTAATCTATAGATTTTTCCTTTTTACGCGATATTTGACCGTAATTCGTAAAAAAAGTCAATAACGTTGTCATACGCTCTGAACGCTCCTCTGATAACTTTTACACTGTGCAACCATGGATTCTTAAAGATAAAATTAAAATAAAGCTGTGCATAGCTCCTCGAGTGAAATTGCCGTATGTACAGTACCAAAAAAAGATTAACTAGTTCGACATTCTA